>NC_091863.1:119497985-120195485 GCF_037783145.1 Equus przewalskii | reverse complement strand
GCCCTGAGGGGAGTGCTTGGTGCGTTCCAGGAATGGGCGGCTGGCCAGTGTGTTTGGTGTGCAGCGAGTCAGGGAAGCAGCCGTGAGCTCGCAGAGGGCCTCGCAGGCCCTGGGAAGAGGGGTGAGTTATCAGTTGTTTGCAGTGGGAAGTGGGAAGCTTATGCAGAGGAATGATCAGCTCGATCTGTTTGTAAACGATCTTTCTGGATGCTGATAGGAGAGGCAGAAGCAGGTTGCAGGAAGGACAAGGAACAGCCACAGAGGCGAGGACTCTGGAGAAGACATGGGATCCAGAGTTGGGGGGTCGGGCCAGCTTTGGCAGCACAGAGGAAGCAGAACACCTGCAGAGGCGTGCAGACTTGTGATTTTCCCTCAAGCAGGTTCTGAGGAGAGCGCCCGCTTATTAGATGAAACAATGGCACCGGAAAAAAACGAACCAAAGCCTAGTGACCTAGACCAGGAAATGGCAATTTTTTTCTGTAGAGGCTCAAACAGTAAATATCTTCAGCTTTGCAGGCCATGTGGTCTCTGTTGCAACTCTGTATTAGACAACACATTAACAACTGGGTGTGGCTGTGTGCTAATAAAACTTTATTTACAAAAACAGGCTGCGGGCCAGATTTAGCCCACAGACCAGAGTTGCCAACCCCTGACCCAGAGCATGAGCTGAGCATCTTCCCCAAGGGAAATAAATTATTTCCAAATTGTCCTCCTCACACTGCAGGGGGCCGCCTTGGCCTACAGTTCATAAGAGAGTGGCAGGCAACATTTTTGGAGCTAAAAAACGTCAAGCTATCTACCAATGTACAAGTTAGGCAACCATTTCTGAACCGGGCAAGGTATGTAGCAGTACCACATGCCACGCTTCACCTGCACTAATGACAGTTATTACTATTGCACATCTGTTGGCGGGTGCTCCATAGCTTCCAGTGAAAGGAGAGAATACTGTCTCCTCTTTGCTCTTCTAGCCTTTGTATGCTCTTGAACAATTCACATCTTGTCCAGCAGATTAAAGCACAGCCTCCTCCCTCAGGCCTTCGAGGATCTCTAGAATAAGATGGCCTCACCTCTACCCCTTCCACTCCCAGCCCGGGTGCTCTGGACAACCTTGAGGCCGCCATCTTAGGCGTGTGCATTTCCGCCTCCAGCATGCAGCTCTCTGAAGGCCAAGGCTGTTTCCTCCTCATCTCACCTCTGTACCCCCAGAGCACCTAGCCTTGTGACAGGGCTCAGCTGGCATCTGCAGATTTGAATTAACCATTGGAGCAAAAGGTTTCCTGCAAATTATCCTGTTCTCTTCCCATTTCCAGCACAAGGCCAAGAGACAAGCACTTTTCAGAAACTGTGATGAACTCACTAACTGGCCCAAGGACTTTGGACATGCCCCTTTTCCTTTATGTGTCTTTGGCCTGTTATGTTCAACAAAGGGGGTGGCTTGGACGATTTGAAAGGGGCCTTCTGGCCAAGAGGAAGAGCAGTCACTTCTTCCTGAGCATTTACTAGGAGCCAGGTACTGAGCCAGGGGTGGAGGGCATAAGAGCAGATCTCCGGTCACAGGCGTCTGCCAGCTGACAGCCTTGGGGAGCAACTAACCTGGAGAAGCAGCTCTGGGTGAGGAGTCAGGAGCGTGAGCGAGCCCCACAGCACTGGAGGGAGGCAGACAAAGGCATGTTTGTGCACAGGGGCAGGGGCAGGAGTGCGGGAGGCAGTGGCAGCGGCAGCCATGCCTGGGCCTTGGCGCTTGGCACTGGGCCCCCAGTGGTCAAGCCCAGCTGCCTGCGGCTCACGCCTGCCTCTCTAGCTTTGGTACTTTGGGGGTTGGAGATCTGGTGAGGGGGGAGGAAGGAGATGAGGAGGAGGACAGGCAATGGGAGAGCAGGGAGGGTTTTGCCCAATTATTTGATGTCCACTGCAGAAATCAAAATCTGTGACCCAAACCTGGAAGCACAGGCTCCCCACTCCCCCAGGTCTGGAACTGGGCACCCCAGGGGCAGCTTATGACCCAAATATCCGTCTGCAAGCAGAGTCACAGTAAATTCTCCAGCTGGGGATATTCAGTCAAAGCAAGAGCCCTCGGCTGGCACAGGCCAGCCCAGAGTTTGGGGAGCCCCAGGCCCACATCCCTAAGGCTGCCCCCTCGACCCAGTTTGCACACACCCTAGAGGGGGGTGGTGCCCGAGCTGCAGTTCAGCTGGGCTCTCATGCCGCTCCTACGGGGGTCCAACAGTGTCCGCTCTCCTCCCCGGGGAGCTCAAGCTTCAGACACCTGTCACCTTGGGCCTAATGTCAGGGAAGCTGGGGGCAGGGGACAAGCAGGAATACAGACAAGGCCAACGTGGGCTCCTGGAAGTTCAGAAATAGTCAGTGTCGAGCTCTCAGATGCCAGCGGAAGCCAGCTGCTCAACGGAACTCCCCCTCCCAGCATCCTCCTCTTCAAATAGACTGCAATTTTCAGGTCACCAGTTTGCTGAACTGGGCTACCTAGGCAGGACCCAGATGTAGAGCCCAGTGGTGTCGTGCAAGCTGAGCAGCGCTCAGCCCTTGCAGAACAAGTTCGCCTGAAGGCAAGGCCTCTGCCTGGCAGCCCACCCGGGTTGGGTGTTTTACGCCCTTACAAGAAAGGGCCCTTACTGCAGGAAGAGCAGGAGGGAGAAAAGGGAGCAAACAGCTGCGTGCTCCATGGGGAGGATCCCCAAAATAGAAAGGCACATACAAATTGTAGGCCTTAACCCAGAATGCTCAGAGCTACACCATAAATCCAGCTCTCCTCAGTGCAGTGGGGCTGTTGAGAAGACTGAGCCATCCTTAGGGGCCCTGTGTGTTTCGACCTGAGCTCCAAGGACACACATTTCCCATCCCCCTTCTGAGCCAATGCCCAACTTTGATAATTAAAAATAGTGCTAACAGCAGTAACGCCCTTTGTGGTTTATATCACGTTCATATCCACATCTTGTTCATCATCCCAGAGACCCTGACGTGGGCACAGGGCAGATTATTAACCCTATTTTACTGGTGTAGAGACTGAAGCCCAGAGACTCATGCAAGATCTCAGTAAGAGTTGACGACACCTGCTTCTCCAGTGAGCTGGCCCCTGTACCATCTGGTTTCTGGAAGTGGGGCCATACACCAACGCCCCCTCTCCTGCAGCCAGACCTGCAGCTGCATCATGTCCACAGCCTGCACAAAGCAGGGAACACTGGGCTTCCTCTCCAGGCTTCCGAGAGGGCTGCTGAGACAACTCAGCCCAGGCCTCAGCTGGCTGTCCCTACCTCCCTGTGGGCTTGTTAGTCAACCTGGCTTGCTATTCACAGGCTGAGCAGTGGATGATGCTGGCCTGATGGTTCCAGGGAGCCACCAGGATGAAGTAAAGATGCTTCCACTCTTTCTCTGTTTATGGGTTGTCTCTGCTGCTGGAATGAAATCTCCAGGCAGTCGGGGACTCTGTGTTGTCCACTGTCCCCTAGCCTGAGCCTCCAGAGTCCCGCCCAGCTGGCAGAGGCCCTAACTATCTGAGCTCCTAATCTGGGAAGCTTCAGGGCCAGGAACCTGGGTTTGAGATGTGATGTCCAACCTACTGACGGTGCAACACTGGGAAAGTCCCCATCCTCTCTGAGCCTCAGGATCCTCATTGGCAAAGTGGAAATATTAATCCCCATGTCATAGGAGTAGATGGGCACAAGTAGCTCGCACAAAAGAGCCACTCAACCATTCTCTCCCCCTGGTTTCACAGTAGGACAAATTGAACTACAGAGTAGGACAGACTAGCTCCCAGTGGACTCGTTTGCTCCTTGGCTATGAACTGCTGTAGCTCAGGATCTAGCACAGGGCTGCACACACAGAAGGGAGCCCAGAACTATGGTGGGAGGCCAGAGATAGACAGGCCCTCTGGCTTCAAGAGGAAAGGGACTCGCTCAAAGTCTCTCAAAGCACTAATTACAGCCCTGGGATCAAATTCGAGGTCTCCTTACTGAGTCTTGTGCTCTTTCTACAAGGAAAAGCATGTGCCCCTGAGAAGGATGGGTACAAATCCTACACCCGTGAGAAAAGACCTCCTCCGACTGGGTATTTCCAAGGTCCCGGGTCTAAAGCCGCGGGCCAGATAGAACAGGACCAGTGTTTTGTAGCCATTCAAACCTCCACACTCCCTGCTACACGCAGGGCTCCTCTCTCCCCGTCCTCAGTCCCACTTGCGTTCAGAGGTGAGAAGAGAAGGAGTGAGGGGTGGTTTTGGTCATACTGTGGGTGGAAAGCAGACTGCACTGGAGGTCACCCAAATGGGGACACTTGATGTAGCTCCCCACTTTCTTGATGGGCATCTTTCTGCAAGTCACTGGATTTCTCAGACCTTAGTGTCCTCATCCATAAAGAGAGAGAAGAGTTGGGAAGCTCGGAAGGAATACTGTGCATGCCAACTCATTGTAACCTATAGAGTGAGCTATGTATTATCAGGAAATGACGAAACACAGAAGATGAGCAACAAGCACGGGATCTCCTTTCTTCTTCAACTGTACGTCTAATGCTCTTAACACTCATTTTGTCTGGAGCTGCCTTATGAATGGAATAGGTAGTTGCTCACAGCTGAGGAATCTTTGCAACTCGTGGTGCGGTGTAGACTGAAACAGAGATGACATATGACGGGGACACTGAGTCCCAATTCTGTACTGAGCCCCAATTCTGTGCCGGCTCCAGAGCACTCCCATCTGGAGTGCTAATGTTTTAGAGATTCTTGTGCTAGTAATCAATCGACCCACTAATCTGGGGGAGGAATGGCGATCTTAACTTCAAAGGGAAGGACCAAATGTTCTGCCTCCTGTTGAAATTCCATACACTAACTGCAGAGACTGGGTGCCTTATTAACCTTGGGTGGATGCCCAAATGTTCAAAAGGTGAAAGTCTCTTTCCTCCAGATCACAAGAGTCATTAAGCAATCATGCTGCTGAGTGAATGAACAAACGCTGAAAAGGCCCTTACATCGCTGAGATTTCTTGTGATGATGACTGCCGCCTGGTATGTGTTCAGAGCTCTGTGGTTTTCAACACGCTTTAGATCCAAGAGGAAGCAGAGTACAGCGGTGATGACAGCAGGCTCTAAACTCTGCCTCTTCTTATCTCTGTGACTGTGGCCAAGTTGCTCAACCTCTCTGAGCTTCAGTTTCCTGGAGATGGCCTCTTCATCCCCAGGGTATCCTAAGGATTACAGGACATAATGCCTCCCAAATGCTTAGCAAGTGCCTGGCACCTAGTCACTGCTCAATTAAAGGTGGCTATTCTTACTCCTGGCTCATTTGACTTCTGTTCTTAGGGAGGGAAAAGGATGGACAAAGCCTCATAGCCAGTTAGGACCAGAAGCAAGACTAGAATCTAGGCGCCCTGAGCCCTGGTCTTAGGCCAAGAACAACCATCACGTCAGATGTGCATTTTCCTGTGAGGAGGCTCTCAATTACTCACCTGGCAATCTCACGGCTGATAAAAGAACTCTCCTTTGGGACCGATTTAATTTCATTATATTAAGACCTTGATGTAATAAAGGTTTCAAGACCTTGACTTGAAACATGTTTTTTGGTTAGTTTGTTTTTTGGGGAAAAGGACAAGAGAACCCGGTAAGCTGAATGTCTGAATCAGATCTCCGTGTTAAAGATGCTTGCAGGATGAGGAGTGGTGGTGCGAGAGATATGCTTTCAGACGCACACAGCTTCCTGGCACTGGAGTGCAGGCTATCATCCCTGGATGTTATGAAGGGTCAGGGGGAGAGCAAGCGACAGAAACAGCCGAGATCCAGTTCAAGCCGCACCCAGCAAGTGCAAGCCCAGCTCCCACAAAACACCCCCTTTTGCCGCTGCATTCTGGGCCCTGCAATAACTTGCTGGGCCAACAGGTTTCATGGTGAACTCACAGCCCATTCTGCGTTAATCTGTCTATCTCCGTCCCTCGGGTCACAAACACCTGGTTGCTGAGCTCCTCAGCATGTGCGGCAGAGCTTCATGCTAGCGCCGGCTGTCTTCTTGAGGCTGCAGGGATTGACCAGCCATGAAAATTCAGCTGGGCTCAAACCAAGAGCTGCCCTGGCTGCTGGCTGATGGCAGCAGCAGCGCCTGGCTTGGCTAGGCTCCATGCATACCTGTCAGGCCCAGCCAAAGGAAGGGGCTCCCTCAATGAAATCCCCTTTGGAGACGATATGCATCTTCCAAGAAGACAAGTGTGGTTTTCACTGTGAAGAGGACTCATGTGAGAGAGTTACTTCTGGAGCCTCGGGCGTTTTTTTGCATCTCCTCAATTGGGGAAAATCCTTGGTCTTCTAGGATAGCTTGGAGTTTCAGAAACAGTCAGGTCACTCAGAGCCAAGGGCAGAGGACAAGGTGTGCCATGGAGGAGGGCGAAGGACTGATTTTGATCAAGTGCAAGGTGTGACTCTAAAGCAATGAATGTGAATTTTTGGCAAGGCTTGCAAACGACTCTAAAGGCCATCTGCAAAGAGAAGCCAAGCCCGAAAATGGCATGAGCAATGGCAACTTCTCCAGAATGAGGGCATCGATGGCCACTCCAAGGCCTTGTTCTAAGAAAAGTCCTTCCAGCATTGAGGTCTACACTGATCGAAATCAAAGCAGTTACTTACTAGTCACACTTTTTAAAGGGTGCTGATGGGGTGCGTGAGGAGAGGGGCAAGAGGCTCCCTGCGACTCCAAGCCACCACTCTTCCCTCCTGGGAATGGAAACACGTGTGGAACAAAGGGGAAACTGAAAGGCACTCTGAAACTGATCACGGCCTCTGGATGCATTACCAAGAGGTTTTCCTTCACTGACTCGGTTGTTAACCATCAAAGAGAAGCAAGAAATAAAAGGGTAATTAGGATAGAGGTTAGAGATTGCCTTCTAGAAGATGTCTGACTGAAGGGCTGGCAATTTGCAGGCGAGGCCACTGGCCAACTAATTACTCCATCTCTGCCATCTCATCTGACTGCCATCTCTGTGAGAGCTGGAACTCTAGCAAACAAAGTTGTGTAAATGTCTACATCCCCAACTTGATACTACATTCTCAATACATTTTTGGTGGTAGACAAGGAGGAAAAAAAGAGAAGCAAGGTTTCAATAATCCCCCCACACCTGTGCACATATCAGAACACTAACCTAAATAGAAAGCTAACTTACTATAAGTGGATTGCCCTTGGAATTGGAGGAGCCGGGCCCTCTAGTTATGTGAAATGACATTACCTCAGAGCTCCGAGCTTCCAGGTCTCTGAACAGGAAGCAGACGCACGGCTCTCTAAGAGCCATTTCCTCTCTGCTCTATTAATTTCAGAGATTAAGCAAGCCACTCCTCTGCAGACCTAATACCCTGAGATAACAGCCATTGTGTTTGTGGCAACTCCTACTAACCAAGCTAATCTTGGTAGACTGGCAATGTTGCAGGCTTTTATCGTCAACTAACCAGTGGTTCTCAAGGTCCTTCTATTATCCTGGCTCCTAGAGCCACCACCGGAATCCCTAACTCTGCATTTCAGACATACGGAATGATGTCTGGGTTCTAAGAAAAAAGCAGAAATTTGTCAAATCAGATTTTAAAAGGACACCAGGACCAGTGTTGAATGGGAATCTCTTTCTGTGATGTCCTCACTGGCTTCCTGCTCTCAGTGGTACCAGGAAACTAATCCAATGCATCTAGAGCCTGGCACTCCCACATTCCTGGTTTCTAAGAGAAAAAGTAGGCTTTCATTCCTTCTCACCCTTGCTCAGTGTCTAGCTGAAGGGTGCAGTGCAGAGATCGCTGGGCTGGGAATCCAGATGGAGCCTTAGACTACATTTCCCACGCTTTCAGAAACTCACAAGAGGCAAGCTTAGCTCGTCTCCTAGATCCTTTCTAGGTCAAGACTCTAGTTCCTTACCTTCTGACTTGGTTCCCTGCCACCAACTTTGCACAGAGAATTTCAATAACACATACTACGTTCAAGTTTAAGATTAGAAGCATTCAACACCCCCCTTCCCCCCAATAGCCCATTTTCTGACCGATTCCTGGAGCTTTCTGGGCTCCTGACGATTTCCCACCACGGTGAAATGGGGAAGCATGCTCTTGATTACAAGCCGACTTTTCCAGTCATCCATTGTTTGACCTGCAATTTTATTCTTGACTCTCCAAGGCGCTTCCCAAACGACCTAGACACAGGGCTTAGGGAGACAAAAAGTACACTGTCTTTCAGATATGAAGATGAGACCATTGACCCCGTGAATCACAGACTTTCATTCTGAGGACAGGTTTGGGCAGAGTCAGCCACATTCTTTTTCCTGTCCCTCTCCCCACCCCACCCCCCTCATTGAGCCCCTCCCACCACCAGGGATGAGGGGCACTTGTGAGGTAGTTGGCTGGGATGACATGGCACTTCCTGGCCATGGGCCAGAGCGAAGTCCACTGGGGAGCTGAGGGATGGGTGGAGAAGCAGCCCGATGTAACCAAAATAACACTGGGCTTGAAGGCAGGGAATGCGGCTCCTAGGTCTGGCTTTGCTTTTGTGTGGTACGCAGTGAGATCTGTGGAAAGGCTCTTCCGTTCTCTGACACAGTTTTCTTATATGAAAACCATGGTGGTTGGATCAGGTGATGGCTTATGGACCCTTCAGCTCTTCTAGTGTAGGCCTTATGGCCCACAGAAGGGGCAGCTCTCAACTCTGCCCGCTTAGCACCCAGCCAAGCGAGCTAACAGTTCATACCCTGACAGCCAGTGAAGGAAGCAATGGACGCTGGAGCAGGCTCGTGAAACTCCGGTGCACTGGTTTACAAAAAACTAACCGAGGAGGCTGTGATGGTGGCTACCCCAATGTATGCCCTCTATGAGGGCTGAGCAGACAGGTGCAAACCCATGTAAAGCTGTTTGTTTCATTTCGTTTTGTTTTTCTTGAATGTGGACATGAAATAAGAGCTCTGCTAAAGCATTCATATATGAGGGAAGCTCTCCTTCCCATAAATCTCCTTGGCAGTACAGAATCGGGCTCTAAAATTTCAATGTCCAGACTTCTGCCTCCAGAAAAATAGAGAAGTACTTTTCCCATTCTCTCACTGAGTACAACTAAAACCTCTGGACAATACATATAAAACAGACATGGGGAGACCCTGAAAGATGGAGAGAAAAAGGTAGACTAGATAGGCCTTGGGGCCTGAGGAACAACGTCATGATGAGCTCCCTGGGTTTTCTTTTTGTCTCATAGATCCTGGACATGGACCTGAAGAAGCCAGCAACCCAAAATGCCAATGCGCACAGACAAAAAGGCACCAGTTAAAAGCCTGCGCTCTTTAGCCAAAGGACCGGGACAAGGAAAGGGGCAGCCTACCAAGATAGAAAACTTTCATACAAGAACCATTCAAAAAGAAAAAACAAAAAGAACCACTTTAATTCAGCTAAACACTACGGAAAAAAAGTGTGGTTTCACTCAGTACCATCAGCTAAGGCCAAGTAGGGGCCCAGACTCCACTCCCATCTGGCAGTAACTATTCGTTTCTCCCTGTCCCCACCAGGGTGGTGTCAGAGGAGTCCTAATAGAGAGTCAGGACATTTGCTCCTGCATAGCAGTAATGAGTCCACATCCTACCCCTGCCAATGTCAGCAGAGGTCACACGGGGTCACACAGAGGTCACACAGAGGTCGCAGTGATGAGGCATTCCTACCCATCCCAGCCAGGGTGGTATCAGTGGAAGCCTAGCGGGGACCTGGAACTATCACCACTGCCCAGCAGTAATAAGGAGCCCCAACCTGCCTGGTGTCAATGAAGGCTGAGTGGGGAACCTGGACTTCTATCCCCACGTGGCAGAAATGAGATGGTACTCCCCAGCTGCCCTGCCAGAGCATTGTCAGAGAAGTCAGCTAAAACAGAAGATCTAAATAAGTGTTGAACTAGAACCATCAGCCCAGAATCCTATACTCAGTGAAAATATGCTTTAGCTATGGAAGAGGAATCAAGACATTCTCAGATGAAGGAAAACTAAGAGGACTGGCTACCAGCAGACCTCTCCTGAGAGAATGGCTAAAAGAAGTTCTCTAAACAGAGAGGAAATGATCAAAGAAGGAATTTTGGACATCATCAAGGAAGAAAGAGCAATGGAAAGAGAAAAATATGGGTAAAGATAATAGACTTTCCTTCTCCTATCAAGTTTTCTAAATTATGTTTGATGGTTGAAGCACCAATTATAACATTGCATGCTGTGGTTCTAAATGTACGTGGAAGAAATTTTTAATACAATTGTATTACAAACAGAGGAGGGTAAGGGGGTGGAAAGAGAGGTAAGGTTTCTATACTTCACTCAAACTGGTAAAATGTTGACACCAGTAGACAGTGATAGGTTACGTGTATATGACGTAACACTTAAAGCAACCACTAAAAGTGGTATATAAAAAGATACACACAAAAACACTATATATGAATCATCAAACGGAATTCTAAAAAATGTTCAAGTAACCCACAGGAAGTTAGGAAAAAGAAAATAGAGAAACAAAAATAAAGAATGAACAGAAAATAAAAATAAACTGGCAGAATTAAGCATTAACTTATCACTAAAGTACCTTAAGTGAAAACGATCTAAGTCCACCACTCAGAGACAGAGATTGGGAGAGCGGACTGAGAAAAGGACCCAACTATATGCTGTCTGCAAGATACTCACCTCAAATACCATGATACGGGCAGGCTGAAAGTAAAAGGATAGAAAAAGGTGTATCATGCAAATGTTAATTTTAAAGAACTAGCAGGAGTGGCTCTAGTAAAATCACATAAAGTAAAATTCAGAACAAAGAAAATTACCAGGGACAGAGAGGGACATTATATAATGATAAAAGGGTCAATCCACCAAGAAGACATAGTAATCCTAACTGTGTATGCACCAAACAACAGAGCTACATGATATATGAAGCAAAAATTAAAAGAACTGAAAGGATAAATAGAAAAATTCACATTTATAGTGGAGACTTCAACATCCTCTCTCAAAAACTGATAGAACAACTAGGTAGAAAATCAGCAAGATAGAGAAGAATTCAACAACACCATCATCTAACAGGATCTACCTGACAATAGATCACTCCACCAAAAACAGAAAAATTTACATTCTTTTCAAGCACCCAAGGAATATATATAAAGATAGACATATTCTGACTATAAAACAGTCCAAAAAAATTTAAAGGAATTGAAATAATACATGGTGTTTTCTCTGACTATAATGGAACCAAAGTAGGAAACAGCAACAGAATGACAACAGGAAAATCTCGAAACACTTGGAAACTAAACAACACACTTTAAAAAAATTCATGAGTCACAAGGAGGTCTCAAGAGAAATTTTAAAAATACATTGAACTGAATGAAACTGGAAATACAGTATATGAAAATTTGTGGGACACAGGTAAAGCTGTGCTGAGAGGTTAATTTATAGCACTAAACACAAGGGAAATGAGGAAAAGTCTAAATCAATATGTAATTTTCCACCTAAGGAACCAAGAAAGAGGAGCAAAATAAACCCAAAGCAAACAGAAGGAAGGCAATATAAAGAACAGACAGTGACATGGAAATGATACTGAAAACGGAAAAAAATAGTGAAAGCCAATGGGGAAAAAGTAGTTCTTTGACAAAATAATAAAACTGACAAGCCCTAGCAAGACCGACAAAGGAAAAAAGGAAGACACAAATTACCAATATTGGAATGAAAAAGGGGATGTTAGTACCAACCATGTAGACATGTAAAGGATAATAAGAGAATACTACAGACAACTCTACACACCCAAATTTGGAAGTTAGATGAAATGCACCAATTATTCCAAAAGCTCAAAATTCACCCAATATGAAATAATATGACTAGCCTTATAATTATTAAAGAAATTAAATTCCTAATTTTAAAAAACTCCAGAAAATGAAAACTTCAAGCTCAGATGATTTCACTAAAGAATTATATCAATTCTTTAAAGAAGAAATAGCACCAATTCTATATAATCTCTTCAGAACATAGAAGAGGAGAGAATACTTCCCACCTCACTGTGTTACCCAGACAGCAAAGGTAAAGGCTGTACAAGGGAGAAAACCACACACTAATATTTCTCATGCATACAGACACAAAAATCCCAAACGAAGTTTTAGCACTTTCTGAGAAGAATTATACATTATGATCAAGGGAGGCAAGGCTGGTTCAATATTCAATGTCAATTCACATTATCCACCATATTAAAAGGCAAAAGAACAAAAACTATATGATAACCTCAAAATAATATTGAAAGAGAAGAACAAAGTTGCAGGATTCACACTTTCCAATTAGCAGCTTTATTTATAATAGCCTCGAACTGGAAACAACCCAGAAATCCTTCAGTGGATGAATTGTTAAACACACTGGTACGTGAATACCATGGGATAGCCAACCCTGGTGCTCTAGTGTTTAAGATTCTGCACTCTCGCCACCACAGCCCAGGTTCATTTCCTGGTCGGGGAACCACACCACCCATCTGTCAGTTGTCATGCTGTGGTGGCTGTGTGTCGCTGTGATGCTGAAAGCTATGCCACCAGTATTTCAAATACCAGCAGAGTCACCCATGGTGGACAGGTGTCAGTGGAGCTTCCAGACTAAGACAGACAAGGAAAAAAGACCTGGCCACCCACTTGCAAAAAAAATGGCCATGGTAACCCTATGAATGGCATTGGAGCATTGTCTGATAGAGCACTGGAAGGTGAGAGGATGGCTCAGAAAGACTGGGCAGGGTTCCGCTCTGCTGTACACAGGATCACTAGGAGCTGAATCGACTCAATGGCACTAACAACAAATACCATAGAATACTACTCAGCAATAAAAAGACACGACTGTTGATATACACAATGACCTGGATGAATCCTCAGGGAATTATGCTGAGTAAAAAAAGCCAATCCCCAAAACTTACATACTGTGTGATTTATTTATATAACATTCTTGAAATGACAAAACTACAGAAATGGACTGATTAGTGGTTGCCAAGAATTAAGGAGGGGGTCAGTGTGGGACGGAAGTGAATGTATCCATAAATGGGGAACATGTAGGATCCATGTAGTGATGGAAATGTTCTGCACCTTGACTGCACCAACGTCAGATTCCTGGTTGTGATATTGTACTATAGTTTTGCAAGATGCTATCATCAGGGGAAGCTGGCTAAAGGGTGGATGCGATCTATTTGCATTATATCTTACACCTGCGTGTGAATCTATGATTCTCTCAAAACAAAAAAATCCAATTAAAATCACATGATCATACCATTTGATGCAGAAAGAGAAGCACTTCACAAAATTCAACACACAATAATGATAAAAACTCTCAGAAAACCAGGAACAGAGGGGAACTTCCTCAATTTGATAAAGAATATCTGTAATAAACTTACAACTAACATCACACTTTAATCGATTAAAAACAATGCTTTCCCTCTAAGATGGATAACAAGGCAAGGATATCTCCTCTCTTCATTGCTTGGATCAAATCAATATGTTGTACACCTTAAACTTACACAATGTTGTACGTCAAATATATCTCAATTAAAAACAACAACAAAACACAAAAACATAATCCTGGAAGTTCTAGCTAGTCCATAAAGGCAAGAAAATGAAATAAAAAGGCATACATATTAGAAAAGAAGAAGTAAAACTCTCTCTATTTGCAGTTGACACGATTGTCTACATGGAAAAGCTTAAGCAATTTATAGGAATAATAAGTTCAGGAATAATAAGTGAGTTCAGGGAGGTCTCAGGATACAAGATCAACACATAAAAATCAATTGCATGTCTATATACCACCAATGAACACATGGACATCGGAATTAAAAGCACACTATTGCTCAAAAAATTCTTAGGTGAGAACCAAGCAAAGCATGTGTAGGACTGGTATGCTGAAAACCACACAACACTGTTGGAAGGAATCAAAGAAGATCTAAATGAATGGAGGGACGCTCTGCGTTTGCAGATTGGAAGACCCAACATACCAAAGATGTCAACTTTTCCCCAAGTGGTATACAGCTTTAACCAAATCCTATCAAAATCCCAGCGAGATTTTTTGTAGATATAGACAAAATTCTTCTAAAATTTATATGGAAAAGCAAAGGAAGCAGAAGAGCTGAAACAATTTTGGAAAAGAAAGAATAAGTGGAAGGAATTGATCTACTCGGTTTCAAGACATTCTATGACTACATTAATGAAGACTGCGTGGTACTGGCAGAGGAACAGACACATAGGTAACCGGAAGAGAAGAGAGAACCTGGAAATAGATCCACACAAATATGCCCAACGGATTTTTGACAAAAGTGCAAAATCAATTCAGTGCAAGAATGATAGTGTTTATAAGACATGGTCTGGGAGCAATGGAACATCTATAGGCAAAAAGTGAACCTCAACCTCAACTCCATACTTTACAGAAAAATTAACTCAAAATGGACCATAGAGTTAAATGTAAGACAAAACTATACAAGTTTTAGAAAAGGGTAGGAGAAAATATTTGGGATGCGGAGTTAGGCAAAAAGTTCTTTCTTACACTTGACATCAAAAGCATGACCTGTAACAGGAAATATTGATAAACCAGATGTTACCAAAAGTGAAATCTTTTGCTCTGTGAAAGACCCTGTGAATAGGATGAACAAACAAGGTCCAGACTGGGGAAAACATCTGCAAACCTCAGATCTGATCCAGAACAACTAGCTGGAATAGATAAAGAATCTCAACACTCAACAGTAGGAAAACCAACCATCCAGTTAGAACACGGGCAAAAGACACGAAAAGACACTCCACTGAAGAGTTTCTACGGATGGCAAACGATGTTGGAGATCATTACCCATTAGAGAAATGCAAATTAAAACCACAATGAGATACCACTACATATCTCTCAGAATAGCTAAAATTAAAAACAGTGACAACACCGAAAGCTGGTGAGACTGCAGAAACTGCGTCCCTCATCCATCGCCGGTGGGAATGCAAAATGGTGCAGCAAGGCAGGCTGGCAGTGTCTTATAAAACTAAACACGCAACTATCGCATGACACAGCAATTGCACCCTAGGGCATTTATCCCAGAGAAATGAAAATTTATGTCCACACGAAAACTTGTAGCTATTTCCTGGTTTTGATATTGTACAACTGTTACATAAGCTATAACCATTGGGGGCCTCTCTGTACTGTGTTTGCAACTCCCTGTTGATCTACAATTATCTCAAAACAAGAAGCTAACTGCTATTCAAAAAAGATTTCAGTGCCCAGATCCAGGGGGGACACTGATTCTTCTTATTGCCTCTGGGATATGTCCTAAGTAGCATGCTTTTTTCCAAGCAATTTACAAAAGTTTGTACAGACCTTTTTATTCTTTTTTTTGGTGAGGAAGATTGGCCCTCAGCTAACATCTATGGCCAATCTTCCTCTTTTTGCTTAAGATTGTCGCTGAGCTAACATCTGTGCCAATTTTCCTCTATTTTGTATGTGAGATGCCACCACAGCATGGCTTGATGAGCGGTGTGTAGGTGTGCACCCAGGATCCAAACCTGCAAACCCTGGGCCACTGAAGTGGAGCCCGTGAACTTAACCACTATGCCACTGGGCTGGCCCCCAGACCTTTTTATTCTCTAAAAAACAATTCCCACCCAAATCTTTCTTGAGTGTTTCAAGGATCAAGCAGGAGGCCTTGGCTGTGACCTCACTTAAATACTAGAGTCTAGAGAGACACACCAATGAGGACAAAGTGGTATATAGTATACAACGCACCCAAACAAAAATGGAGAAAAGAGACCTCATTTACTGCTGAGGCCATCACTAACTCCCTGGCCCAGTGGCTCGAGTCTGTGTGGGGGATGGAGACCCAGATCTCATTTCAGGGCTGGCAATACAAAGCCTATGGACATCAAACAAGCTATCCATTCGGCCTTAAAGAAAAATGGGGAAAAAAAAATAATAATGCTTTGGCTTTTAAAGACTCCACTCCACTAACGTCTTGCCCTGCCCCTTTGTGGCTCCCAGCAGCCAACATAAAGGGGACAGGTAGGGGTAATGGCCAGAGCTTCCTGAACTATGGCTCAATTCTCTGGTCTGCAGGAGCAACCTGCTGGCCCACCACCACACCACCGTGCTTGGGTGGTGGCTGGGCCCAGGGCTGAGGAGTGTGGCCAATGGAGGGGATGCTGGCAAGAGATCTCTGCTTGGAAATTGACTTTGTTTGGCCTAAGCCAGAAGGGGTCTCTCACCCTCAGCACACCAGCCTCTGGCCATGGTCTCATTTCCTCTTTCCCTCTAGATGAATGTGGGCCCGGGAAACAGCCCTGGGGCAGACCTTTCTGTCCACTGCAGGGATAAGCCAGTTTCCCACCCCAGAGGCGTGCTTGGGCTCCTTCTCTCCGCCTCCAGGAAGCTTATGCCCCCAATAAAAAGAAACCAAACCCCTGGCAACATTTCTCACCCAAGCACAATCCAGGGCTGTAGATGAACCCCAAAGCCATCTGCCCCATGCACTGTGGATTTCAGCCTCATAAATCCACGTGAATTCAACTTTCTATTTCATGCTCTACCCATGTTGTATTTAATGCAGAAAGAAAATGACCCCATCCTCAAGTAAGTTAATGCTCCAGGGAGATGCGTTGCTCTGTGGTTTTGTAGCCTGTGCACATGGGGAGCGGGGTGTGGTGAGGGGTGTACTCAGACCTCAGCTTCAGAGCAGAGGCCTGTGGGCAGTCTCCCTTTCTCCCTCAGGTTCTAAGCACATGCCTGGGGGCCCCTAGCCACTCATACGCAGAAGATATCTGGGTGATATCGGTCTGAGCTCTGAAGGCACTCTAGTACCTCTGGGGTTATCACTGGCTCACCCCTCCTCGTGTTAGCCAAGGCCTCCAGTACCTGACCTCTTACTTCCCAGGCCAGATCCCTGAGGTCCATCTCAAAGTGCCAGCTGGGGCCAGCTCTACCTTGTTGCCACCTGACTCCAGGTATGACAGAGGAAGGAAATCAGGAGCCAAATCAAAGGCACTAGGAAGGAGGGAAGGAGAGCATGAGGACACCACAGGCGCAATCTTGAAGGACCGAAATCTTTAAAAGCACAAAGGAGCCCTAGTACCACCCCCAACTCCACCCCCGCCACAGCCCCCACCAAATTAGAGAAGAAATGAGCTAATAAGGAGCAGATGCAGCCTTGGGCTTCAGACGGGAAGGTCAGAAGGTGAGCTGCACTGTCAAGCCAAGTTGGGTGACTACTTCTGAGGTGCACCCGACACACCTGAGTGTGTTCCTCATCCTGATTGCTTCCTCCTCTGCCCTCCCGGATGCGGTGAGGGTGAGGAGACGGGTGCTGCTCAGCAATTCCCAAGGAAATCTCTGAGGCCAAGATGCCCCGCCCCGAGTCTCCAGATTGTTGGGCAGATTTTTGGTCATGATGGAAGATATTCGATATTAAAGGCTTCATTTTGCAAGGGTGGAATTTAGCCCCCAAAGCAAAGAAAAAAGTAGAAGACCTCCGGGTTTCAAATGGAACACATCTAGTTGGGTGGAGGTAATGTTGATGGCAAAATAACTCAAATCTGTCTTCAAACATGTACACTGGTGTTATGGGTTGAATTGTGTCCCCCCCAAATCCATATGTTGAAGTGCTAACCTTCAGTATTTCAGAATATGACTTTATTTGGAAATAGAGTCATTGCAGACGGAATTAGTCAAGGTGGTGCCATACTGGAATGGGTGGGCCCCTAATTTGGTATGACTAGTGTCCTTATAAGAAGGGGAAATTTGGACACAGAGTGACAAACACATGGAGAACATCACGTGGATAGTGGAGTTATGCTGCCACAGCCAAGGAACTACCAAGCACTAGAAGAAAGACCTGGAAGAGATCCTTCTGTGGTGCCTTCAGTAGGAGTGCGGCCCTACTGACACCTTGATCTCAGACTTCTACCTTCTAGGATAATGAGAAAATAAATGTCTGTTGTTTAAGCCATCCAATCGATGGAACTTTGTTACAGCAGCCCTGGCAAACTAATACACTAGGGATAGAAACACTTCCACAGGGAAGGTGCAGATGCTAGTGAGGATGGGTCTGTGTCCACAGCAGAGTGTGCTCACTGGTTACTCTGAGCTTCTGGGCTTACTTACTCTTCTGTGGGGAAGGATCACCTCTCGTTAGGATGACCAAGAGCGGGAGTGTCCCTAATCCAGAGCAGTCTTTGGCTTTTGGCACTTAGAGAACACGCAGTTCTGGACTTTTATTACTCAGCCCGCCCCACTAGCCTGAAGCCAGGGATCATCCTATCCCAGGCAGCTCTGAACTAGAGCACCTGACACACTGCTTGGCTTGTGGCAAATGCTTTACAAACTTTTATAGACAAAACTGTGGTGCAGGGGCCATGTGGGAATGGAGAAGAAGCAATGGGAAAGAGGCACCTCCAATGAAGATTCACATGCTCGATGGTTGGCTGTATCAGACCAGGAGGCTAAGGCCTCTCCTGTCTTCCAGACTTCCAGCCTGAATGTTGGAAAGAAGTGTGGGGCTGTTGATAGGCAGAGAACACTGCATGAGGAATAAACCCATCAACCCACTGCCATCAATCATGGCCACTTTGGGCTCTAATCACTGCAGATCACCCTGCTCTAAAAGGGACTAGCTAACTGTTACTAATTACCACCTGCCACTAACAATCTTGGTATTAAGCTTGGCATGAGTCAAGTAGGATGCCCTGGTACAGCAGGAGCCAGACTTGGGAGAGGCAGGTAGAGCCCTGGCTGGAGATAGGCAGGTCAAGGGTTCAGAAGGCCAGGCTTCTAGACGTCCGTATAGTCGGGGCTTTAGAGCCCAATGACAGGCCCTGAAGCAGAAGAGCTGTCTCCTCAGCCATGAGTTACGGGGCACTGGGGAAGCTGCTTAACCTCAAAGACTCAGTTCCCTCACGTGTCAAATGCAAAGTTCTATACAGAAATCTAACAGCTACCATTGGGTGTCCACTATGAGTCAGGAATCTGGCTTGGTGATTTACATAGAGTATTTCACCGGCTCTCTTCAACATTCCTACAAGGTACATATGAAGAGCTTCCTTTGTGTCCCCGTGGCCCTTGGCAGCAAGTACTTGTCTAGCATGCAGCTCCCCCTCTAGACTGTAAGATCTGTGAGGGAAGGCTGCGTGCCTTCTATGTGGCTGCAGCTCCAGTGTTGAGAGCACACAGTAGAGGATCAGGAACGATGTGCTGAGTGGGTCTGCAGAGTGGGTTCAAGCTGTGGTGGTGGGCTGGACTAGAACTCTCTGAGGCAGTCCCTGAGCCCAGAGCCTTGACGACTTGGTGTGTTCGAGCACATGCATCCTTAGGCATGCAGAATACGTCATTCAGTATTTCTGTGCATTTGAAAGGACTGTTTTGACAGTACGCAAGAGCTGTAAGACATACAATTATAACCTTGTGCTAATAAATATGTCAATATTCTAAAACACTACTTTTAGTTTTTAAAAGTTGACTTTAAAAAGTCCAAAGTGACGTGGAAAAATTGGAACCCTCATATATTACTGGTGGGAATGTAAAATGGTGCAGTCACTCTGGAAAACATGCTGGTGGCTCCTGAACAAGTTAAACCGAGAGTAGCTGTCTGATCTAGCAATTCCACTCTTGGATCTGTATCCAAGAGAACTGAAAACAGGTCCATATGAAAACTTGCACATGAGTGTTCACAGCAGCACTATGCATAACAGTCAAGAGGTGGTGATAATCCAAATGTCCACCAACTGGTGAACGTATAAGCAAAATGGGGTCTATCCATACAATGGAATATCATTCCATCACAAAAAGGAATGAGGTGCTGAGACACGCTACGACATGGAAGAACCCTGAAATCATTATGCTAAGCGAAAGATGCTGGGCACAAAAGACCACATATTGTATGATTCCATTTATATGCAATGTCCAGAATAGACAAGTCTATAGACACAGAAAGTAGATTTGTGGTTGCCTAGGGCTGGGGGGAGAGGGAGACTGTAGAGTGACTACTAATGGATATAGGGTTTCTTTTAAGGGTGATGAAAATATTCTAGAATTAATTGTGGTACTGGTTGCACATCTCTGTGAATACACAAAAACACGTTGGATTGTACACTTTCAAAGAGTGAATTGTATGGTATGTTAACTATATACTAATTAACCTTTTCTTTTATAAAGCCCAAATTGTTATCACTCCTTAATTTAACTTGGGGTTTTAGAAAGATGTTCCTTTTAGAGAAAGGATTAAGCAACATATTATAAGTTTTTGGAGAAAAAAAGTATGTATCTTCCATGCTCAGCAAGACTGGCTGCTTTTGAAATGAGATGTCAACGGGCCTTTTCTCCTATTAGTGACACAGCAGTGCTGGCGCGCTTTCCCCAGTGACCCACATAATCAATAAACAATCTACACAGTCAGTGTGGAATAATATCTCCAGCTCTGGTTGATCCTACTTTTGAAACCACTGCTGCTGCTCCCTGGGAACTCTCCAATCTCCCGACTTTTGGTTTCAGGATATCACGCCACTAATGTTAAAAATGCCCTCCCCCCGCCCAGGGGCTGGCTCCGTGGCGGGGTGGTTAAGTTCGCGTGCTCCGCTGCGGCGGCCCAGGGTTTGGATCCTGGGCGCGGACACGGCACCACTCGTCAGGCCACGTTGAGGCGGCGTCCCACAACAACCCACAACTAGAAGGACCTGCAACTAAGATATACAACTGTGTACAGGGGGGGTTTGGGGAGATAAAGCAGGGAAAAAAAAAAAAGATTGGCAACAGTTGTTAGCTCAGGTGCCAACCCTTAAAAAAAAAAGTAAGATTGGCAACAGTTGTTAGCCCACGTGCCAATCTTTAAAAAAAATGCCCTCCCCACTGCACACACACCTGGTCATGTGCCACTCAGTGACGAATCAGCTTGGGCCTGGGTTTCCTGGCAAGGACAAGCGTCCCATGGTCCCATACAGTGGGCTCGCACGGCAGATCTGCTTCAAGGAGCCAAGACTTGTAGAAACCAACAAGTCAGTCGAGAGCAAACTTTCTCCAGGTGGCCCTGCCCTGAAAGCTGATTTGACTCTAAGACCGTACAGCAGACAGTAGCTACCCATTATGGTAAGCAGATAACAGAGTTTTCTGGAACTTGGGAACACTAAGAAATGAGGGCAGACGAAGACAGTCTTACAGCAGTGATGACAATGCTAATTTGTCACGTGATTGACTGCCGCAGAACTAGCCTGCAAGGTGACGTGAGGCCAAGTTTTGTGAAGACCTCATTTCTTACTGGACTTGTTCAGCGTCATCTTCTCCTATTCTACAGACATCATGCACTTTGAGAATTGAAAGCACTCTGGGATCTACAGTGGCAGTCAGGATGAAGACCGGACCCTCTATGTACTGGCTTTGTCGTGCGCTGAATGCCTGGCAGCTGAGTTCTCCTAAGCTTTTCCACAGCTGATCACCAAAGTTGGGGTTGTGTTGGAGGGTGCCGGGAAACTGTTCTGGCGTCCTCTACAGGTCCAGACCATCCTGCTCATAAATCAGTACACACACATACACACAAACAGTCACTCATGCACGCAGAAACACACAGACATATACACACAAACACACAGACATTATAAGCGCACATGCACACAGAAATACACAAGCATACAAATGCACAAAGACAGACACAGACATGCATACAGAGACACACGTGCACAAAGACATACACACACACACACACACACAGCCTTTCTCTCTCTCTCTCCTGAAAAGCACCGGTGGGACCTGGCCCCCTCCCTCCCCGTCTGGCCAGCTCCAGTGCCAGGCGGCAGGGGGAAGAGAACCAGAGCTGCTCGCCTCCTTCCCAGGCCCTGCTCACCACTCAGCTGTGGCCCTGAAGGCACACACAAGCAAGGTTCTTCTCCCCTTGAAATGATCTGAAAAGCAATGATGTCCCTACACTTATCATACAAGAATAACTGGATACGCTGGGCTAGGGAGGAGGGAAATGTCAGACAGGGTTTGGTTCTGCAGCAATTTCAGCAGGCAATAGCTGCAGAGTGTAGAAACAGCTTGCAAACACGTGCCACCTGGGCCCAGGTGCAAGCTGTAGCAGCAGGCTGAAGTAGGCAAGTAAAGGTCTGCAAAGTACTTTTAGCAGGAAACGGTGCCAGCAACTGAGCGGAATGGAAGCAGTCCCTTTTTGTCCTCTCCCTCCTGTATGGTTTCAGCTTGGTTAGAATCCTAAAATAATACTGGAAGGGAAAATTAAAGATTATAGGTAACTCCCATCTTGTACAGATAGGGAAATAGAGGCAGAGACTTGTCCAGATAACAAGGAATGAAGGACGGAGATAGCTGTCACTAGAAGTCAGGTTCTCTGAATCCCAAGTCAGGGCACAACTGTCCGGCTGAAGACAGACACTCGATCTAATATTCCCTTGGGTGCACATTCTGAAAGGTACTGGGCAGAAGAAGCCTAATAAATCCCAAGGCAGCCTCCCCGGCTGTCCAGTGACCCTGCCTCTCTTCAAAGAAGTGCCGGCAGCATTGAGGCTTCAGCCACTCCCTGCCAAGGCTGATGAGTGAGTCGCTTCCCCTCTCTCGGTTTCACTTTCCTTCAATATACTGAAGAGCTTGGCCTGGAGGACCCTATGAGGACTGCCAGCTGGCGCCACCTCTGCAGCGACTTTCCTCTCTGGCCATCCACCTATTATGACTCACCAGCCAGAGCGCACAAACAGACTTGTTTTCAGTGGCTGCTGGAGAGAAGTAAGACCAGCTCGAGATTCCTAGTGGGGCTGGGTGGAGTTTGGGGTCCCTTCATTCCACATTAAACCAAAGACTCATGACTCCCTCAGATTCTAGACAAGACAACCTGGGGATCAGAGCCCTGGATCATTAATTCAGACAATGCTCAAGAATTCTTCATCTGAACATGATGCAGTCCATACAGAAGTTGAAATATAATAATGTACACAGGAAATTTATATAATGTTATAAACCAATGTTACCTCAGTAAAAAAAAAAAGGGAACAAGAAAAAAAAAAGAATTCTTTATCAACTTCAGGGCCCAAAGTGCTCTGCAAAGAAAGTGGGAGGAAATGAGGAAGGCCGCAGCTAAGAGAAATGTGGGCAGTTGAGTTGTCACCGGGCATTGCAAGGAGCTGTCCCCATAGCTCTGCACCTCCTGTCTCCGAGTACACTGTGGTGGGTCCAACTGAGAAAACCACCTAAGAAGGTGGGCAGAAGGAAAGGTACTTAACGAATGGCCAAAAGGAGCAGTGAGTTAAAAGAAGAAACAGAACAGCCATTACAACAAAGACTATTAGGCAAGAAAAGATCTGTGCGGAGTTCATGTTTAAGTTGTCTTCCTTAATACGTTCCACTTTTTGGATGGATTTAGAATGACAGAGAAAAAATCCTAGTGTTGCCCTTACAGACTTCACGTGAGATCTCATTTGATGGAGGAAAATGTGCTTTCAGTGCCTATTACGATGGAATAGGTTCTCTCCATTCTTGGAAATGCTTCTTTGCAAATATTTTAGGTATTATTTCACAAATGAAAGAAAACAGTCAAGGCTGCTACCACCAGCTTTGGAGGAAACAATCTAATTTTCAAGATATTTATCTATCGTGAGTCGGCACCAATGGCTCTGGTTTCCAAAGAAAGTGGGAAAATTGATGTGCATTTTGGAAATGGTGCTTTGAGCTGCATGGCATGATAAACAGGCAAGACAAATGTGCAGCCAGCCAGCTTTTGGCCTCTGAAAGGGCTGGAAGGGAAAACTGACATGCATACTTTTGGTAGGCTACTCTGGTTGACAGCAACAGCAGATTCCCACAGTTCAAATTACCCAAGTCGCTTCCCCTTGCCTGCCCCGGGCTGAGTTCGCCTATGTATCAAACAGGAAGCTCCACCGCTGTGATCCACCAGGAGCAAAGGAGAACCCGCCGAGTCCCAAGCCGATCTTAGATGCCAGTCATTTGACCAACGGCTACTACTCCTCCATCCCAGAGGCCCAAATGCTCAGACTGGAGGCGAGGAGGACATCTTCTCTGGATCAAAATTGTCTTCCCTGAGTCAGGAAAAAATATGCCATTGGCTGGAGCTTAAAACTGTGGAGGCTGCATGTGCAGTGTGCTAGTTTACCAGGAAGAGGAAGTTTCAGGAATACCTGCCTCAGGCTGACTCTGTCCTTCTCAGGGGCCCCAGCCAGCTCTGTTCGCCTGAGGAGGCATCTTGAGCCAGCCAGGAATCACACAGTTCTGGTTACTCCTGAGCTGGACTTTAGCCACTGTATTTATTTCTTCTGGACTGATTTCCTCAAAATCCAAATCAGTGCCACCTCCACAACTTCTACAGTCCTTGCTCTAATTCCTTCAAGGATAAATATTTGGGGTCAAATACAAATGTACGTTTTGGGGGTTTAAGGATTCAAATAGCTAGAACTTGAAAGGCATATCACCATGACACATTACAGACCCACAGAGCTGCAGGCTCTTCAGTGGCATGTCATCCATTACCATTCTTCAACTGTGTGCAAAGTTATCGGGAATTCGGAAACACTCCAAATAAACACTCTGTGCCAAGACTTTGCAGTTCATTCATCCAATTAGCCATCCGTTCATTCATCCAATCAAGCCGCCCGTGTCATACTGATTCATCCTTCTTTTTGCATATCCAAAGCAAGGATGAAAGAGTTGCAGAGAAGGTATAAGAGACAAACTTTTCATTCTGTACTGCAGCAAAGCTAAGGTACAGTGAAACTGTGTTGGCTATTGACCTTGGTGCACCCAGGAGGGGATGTTTTCACAATGCTTACCTCTTCCTTTTGGTGAGGTAGATTGGCATCAGATGTGAGCTCAGGGCCAGTCTCTTTTTGCTTGAGGAAGATTGGCCCTGAGCTAACATCTGTGCTACTCTTCCTCTACCTTGTATATAGGATGCCACCACAGCATGGCTTGATGAGTGGTGTGTAGGTCCACACCCGGGATCTGAATCCACGATCCCCATGTTGCCGAACTGGCACGTGTGAACTTAACCACTACTCCACCGGGCTGGCACCCCATAACGCTTACCATTTAAAACGGTTAAGAAACCGCTGGTGGTTTATGAAATTCATTCCATATTCATTTAAGAAATTGCTTTTTATGAGAGAGTATCTGTGCTGAGTTTCTCTTGGGTGTTGGAAGTTAGAGGGGCTTGCCCACCCACCTATAAAGGCCAATAGGGTCTCTGCTTTCCACCGAATGTTTTCCAACTCTCAAAGCATTTGTCAACATACTCAGAAGAATCAGAATAAAACGAATCCAAGGCTTGGTGTTCAGTATTGCAGCACACTATTATGCTGCCTACAGAGTCCTGCACAGGTGTTTAGTAAAAAGGTCTGAAGTTGGAATCAGGAGCCCTGGGTTCAAGTCACAGCTCAGGGAGGCCACAGGCTGCATGCAGGTAACTCCAAGGCTCCTCACCACCCTGCCTCTCACCACTCCAGCTACCTCTGCTTGTCTGTATCGCTTGATGTGAACTGAGCACCAGGCTCCAGGGGCGGCCACAGCAGCATCTTCCCCTCCATGCCCAACGGGCCATTGCTGGCACTGCAGCCTGAGGCCACAGTAACACTGCTGGCAGGCTCAGCTCACTGCTGAATCACACTGAGATCACGGTCAGCTAGAAGTCCCCAGTTTTTTCTCAAGCAACTGTTCCCCCATCCTACACTTGAGCAGATAAGTTCAGGACCCAAATGTAAGACCTGGCATTTATTTGTCCCTGTTAAATTTCCCATGACGATCTTGAGTTCATCAAGATCTCTTTGGATCCCAATTTCGTGCTACAGAGAATTCATCACCCTCTGGCACCATATCAGGGGCAAATCTGGTAAGAGCGATTTCTCTATTCTTGTCCAGATCATTGAGAAAAAGGGAAGCAGGCCAGGAGGGAGCCGTGGGACCTGCCTCTAGACTTCCCTCTCTAAGGGAGAACATTAATCCATTATCTATGGCCTTTGAATTCAGTCCTTTAATTGGTTACACAATCACATAACTGGGCTGTAAACGAGGATTTCACAACAGACACTGCCAATTGCTTTGCTGAGGTCCAAAAACACTAGCCTGCTTTTCTCTGACCTACCTGCCTAGCGAGCTCTTCCAACAGAAAAGAAGGTGCTTCTAACACCACAAGCTGCACCTATTGAACCTGGGGTGGCTCTGAGGGGTGCCTGCTCTTTCTGCTTTGGTTTTAGACCCACTTTGTACTGGTTTCCTTTTCTAAGCAAGCAATTATTCACGCACTATTTCTCTAACAGCACGTTCCACACTTTTTCCAGGGAGCAACATCGAGCTAACTATAGCTACATAAGATACCCAAGTTAAGGAATTTCTTTTCTGAAAATTTGGAAGTACATGCCCATCTGATGGTTTATGGTTCTTTTTTTGCAGTTCTGTGTGATTCCTTAAGCTCCATGGGTAAAGGTTCAAGGTCTTGTCGGCAAATGCTTCCTCTCCCTCAGCACCTTGGCCTGTCGTTCACCCTGGCCGTCAGCAACCAGGCAGCCCTCTCACAACCCCTTCATCCACCACAGTCTTCAAGTCTAGCTGAGCAGCATCACCAACCAATCTATCACTTGCAGGTTGAAGATCATTCTCTTCTACAAAGAAGCCTGAAGTTTTAGGGTAGCCACTAAACTAAAAAGCAGACCAGAGACACAAAAAACAAATGAGGAAAAAAACAAAGAAACACAGCATAAAAAACTGCATAATTCAATGGGTAGACCAAAACACTCAGGATGAGAAACAAAGGAAATGCAGGAAAACTGGAACACGAATGATAAAATGACAGCATTAAGCCCTCAGACATCAATAATCACCCTCAATGCAAACGGATTGAACTCTCGAATAAAAAGACACAGAGTGGCAAGATGGATTAAAGAACAATTTGTTGCCTCCAGGAAACACATTTCAGCTCCAATGACAAATACAGACTCAGAGTGAAGGGGTGGAAGACGACACTCCAAGCTAATGGCAAACAAAAGAAAGCAGGGGTCGCAATACTTATATTAGACAAAGTAGACTTCAAGATAAGGCAGGTAAAGAAAGACAAAGACGGGCAGTATATAATGATCAAAGGGACACTCCATCAAGAAGAAATAACGCTTATAAATATCTATGCACCCAACACAGGAGCACCAAAGTTCATAAAGCAACTATTAACAAACCTCAAAGAAGACATTAAAAATAACACAATAATAGTAGGGCACCTCAACACCCCACTCACATCATTGGACAGATCATCCAGACAAAAAGTCAACAAGGAAACAGTGGAATTAAATGAAAAGCTAAACCAGTTGGACTTAATAGACATATATAGAACACTCCATGCCAAAACAGCAGAATACACATTCTTCTCAAGTGCACATGGAACATTCTCAAGGATAGACCATATGTTGGGAAACAAGGCAAGCATCTATAAATTAAAAAAAACTGAAATAATAACAAACATCTTCTCCAATCATAATGCTGTAAAGCTAGAAATTAATTACAAGAAAAAAGCTGAGAAAGGGAAAAAGATGTGGAGACTAAACAATATGCTACTGAACAAGCAATGGATCATTGAAGAAATTAAAGAAGAAATCAAAAAATATCTGGAGACAAAGGAAAATGATAACATGCCATACCAACTCATGTGATGCAGCAAAAGCTGTCTTAAGAGGGAAATTCATTGCAATACAGGCACACTTTAACAAACAAGAAAAATCCCAAATAAGCAATTTCAAATTACACCTAACTGAATTAGAAAAAGAAGAAACAAAGCCAAAAGTCAGCAGAAGGAGAGCAATAATAAAATTCAGAGCAGAAATACATGCTATTGAAACAAAAAAGGCAGTAGAAAGGGTCAATGAAACAAAGAGATGGCTCTTTGAGAAGATAAACAAAATTGACAAACCCCTAGCCAGACTTACAAAGAAAAAAAGAGAGAACGCTCAAATAAACAAAATCAGAAATGAAAGAAGAGCAATAACAACAGACGCCACAGAAATACAACGGATTATAAGAGAATACTATGAAAAACTATATGCCAACAAAATGGATAACCTAGAGGAAATGGACAAATTCTTAGACTCTTACAACCTCCCAAAGCTGAGTCAAGAAGAGACAGATTATTTGAACAGACCAATCACAAGGAAAGAGATTGAAACAGCAATCAAAAGCATCCCAAAGAATAAAACCCCAGGACCAGACAGCTTTCCTGGGGAATTCTACCAAACTTGAGAGGATTTAATACCTATCCTTTTCAAGCTATTCCAAAAAATTAGGGAGGATGGAACACTTCCTAAGACATTCTATGAGGCCAACATCACTCTGATACCAAAGCCTGACAAGAACAGCACAGAAAAGGAAAACTACAGGCCAATATCGCTGATGAACATAGATGCAAAAATTCTCAACAAAATTTTGGCAACCTGAATTCAGCAATACATCAAAAGGATCATATATCGTGATCAAGTGGGATTCACAACAGGGATACAGGGATGGTTCAACATCTGCAAATCAATCAACATGATACACCACATCAACAAACGGAGCAATAAAAACCACATGATCATCTCAATAGATGCAGAGAAAGCATTTGACAAGATCCAAAAGCCATTTATGATAAAAACTCTTAACAAAATGGGGATAGAAGGAAATTACCTCAGCATAATAAAGGCCATATATGACAAACCCACAGCCAACATCATACTCAATGAGCAAAAACTGAGCTCCATCCCCCTGAGAACAGGAACGAGACAAGGATTCCCACTATCACCACTCTTATTCACCACAGTACTGGAGGTTTTGGCCAGAGCAATTAGGCAAGAGAAAGGAATAAAAGGAATCCAAATAGGGAGAGAAGAAGTGAAACTCTTGCTGTTTGTAGACGACATGATCTTATATATAGAAAACCCCAAAGAATCCACTGGAAAACTTCTAGAAATAATCAACAACTACAGCAAAGTTGCAGGGTATAAAATCAACTTACATAAATCAGTAGCGTTTCTATATTCTAATAACGAACTAACAGATAAAGAACTCAAGAACACAATACCATTCACAACCGCAACAAAAAGAATAAAATACCTTGGGGTGAATTTAACTAAGGAAGTGAAAGACCTATACAACAAAAACTACAAGACTTTCCTGAAAGAAATTGATGACGACATAAAGAGATGGAAAGACATTCCATGCACATGGATTGGAAGAATAAACATAGTTAAAGTGTCCATACTACCTAAAGCAACCTACAGATTCAATGCAATCCCAATCAGAAGCCCAATGACATTCTTTACAGAAATTGAACAAAGAATCCTACAATTCATATGGGGCAACAAAAGACCTCAAATTGCTAAAGCAATCCTGAGAAAAAAGAACGAAGCTGGAGGCATCACAATCCCTGACTTCAAAACATACTACAAAGCTACAGTAATCAAAACAGCATGGTACTGGTACAAAAACAGGTGCACAGATCAATGGAACAGAATTGAAAGCCCAGAAATAAAACCACACATCTATGGACAGCTAATCTTTGACAAAGGAGCTGAGGGCCTACAATGGAGGAAAGAAAGTCTTTTCAACAAATGGTGTTGGGAAAACTGGAAAGGCACATGTAAAAGAATGAATATTGATCATTCCTTTTCACCATTCACAAAAATAAACTGAAACTATATCAAAGATCTAAAGGTAAGACCTGAAACCATAAGGCTTCTAGAGGAAAATATAGGCAGTACACTCTTTGACATCAGTCTTAAAAGGATCTTTTTGGACACCATGTCTCCTCAGACAAGGGAAACAATAGAAAGAATAAACACATGGGACTTCATCAGACTCAAGAGCTTCTTCAAGGCAAGGGAAAACAGGATTGAAACGAAAAAACAACCCACTAATTGGGAAAAAAATATTTGCAAGTCATATGTCTGACAAAGGGTTAATCTCCATAATATATAAAGAACTCACCCAACTCAACAACAAAAAATCAAACAACCCGATCAAAAAATGGGCAGGAGACATGAACAGACATTTCTCCAAAGAAGATATACGGATTGCCAACAGGCACATGAAAAGATGTTCATCATCGCTGTGCATCAGGGAAATGCAAATCAAAACTACACTAAGATATCACCTTAAACATATCACAATGGCAAAAATAACCAAAACAAGAAGTAACAAATGCTGGAGAGGTTGTGAAGAAAAAGGAACCCTCATCCCCTGCTGGTGGGCTTGCAAACTGGTGCAGCCACTATGGAAAACAGTATGGGGATTTCTCAAAAAATTAAAAATAGAGATACCATATGACTCAGCCATCCCACTACTGGGTATCTATCCTAAGAACCTGAAATCAGCAGTTCTAAAAGTCCCATGCACCCCTATGTTCATTGCAGCATTATTTACAATAGCCAAGACATGGAAACAACCTAAGTGCCCAGCAACTGACGATTGGATAAACAAGATATGGTATATATATACAATGGAGTACTACTCAGCCATAAAAAAGGATAAAATCATCCCATTTACAACAACATGGGTGGACCTTGAGGGAATTATGTTAAGTGAAATAAGCCAGATAGAGAAAGACGAGCTCTGTATGACTCCACTCATAGGTGGGAGTTAAACATGTAGACAAAGAGAACAGATTAGTGGCTATGAGGGGAAAGGGGGGGGTACAAAGGGTGAAGGGGTGCACCTACAACATGACTGACAAACAATAATGTACAAGTGAAATTTCACAAGATTGTAACCTATCATAAAAATAAAAGACCCTAAAAATAGAACTACCATACGACCCAGCTCTCCCACTACTGGGTATCTACCCAAACAATTTGAAATCAACAATCCAATATAACATATGCACCCCTAGGTTCACTGCAGCACTATTCACAATAGCCAAGACACGGAAGCAATCCAAGTGCCCATCAACCAATGATTGGATAAAGAAGATGTGGTGTATATATATACAATGGCATACTACTCAGCCAGAAAAAAGACAAATTCATCCCATTTGCAATAACATGGAAGGACCTACAGGGAATTATGCTAAGTGAAATAAGCCAGACTGAGAAAGACAAACCCCAGGTGATTTCACTCATGTGGAATATGAACAAGTACTGGGGCAAAGAAAACAGTTCAGTGGTTACCAGGGGAAGGGGGTGGGGGCACAGGGGGTGAAGGGGAGCACTTATGTGGCGACAGTCAAGAAATAATGTACAACTGAAATCTCACATTGATGCAAACTATTATGAACTCAATTAAACAAACAAACAAAAAAAAGAAGCCTGGAGTTTTTCTCCAAAGAGCCTGGTTTCTCCTTCTGTGGGACAATTCTCTTCACTATCCAGGGACTCCGGGGTGTGGTGTCTCTTTGCCCTCTTCTCTCCCTTGGGGGCACATCTCTCCAGCTTTCCACCCCTGACTCCGACTCCGATGCATCTCGGCTGCTTCCATCCGATGCTGCTCCTTCTCCAGAAGATCTGGGGTACTCCACTTGGTGTGATGAGCTTTAAACTGATTATTTCTTGCCATTGGAACAGAGTTTCTTCTCGTCTTCCTTGTCTTACACCTCTCTTCATGTTCTTGACTCAATCTTCTGTCTTCAAAGCAGGGTTCCTGGGTAACCTGGGAAGGGGAAAGCCGCGCCTGCCTCCAATCTCCTAACTGTCCAGAGTAGGCGTATGGTGAAGTGCCCTGGGCTCGCAGACTTCCAGCAACGGCTGAGTGTCAATCACTGTGCTTCCAAAACAGGCGGCATACAGCGCTTACACAGAAGGGAGGGATCCTAGAAATACTGTGCAAGAGAAGCCAATGGGGCCAAGTGAGTTGTCAGTGAACAAAAAGACATCTCAGATGATTTCTTACAATGCCTGAATAGGTAGGAGAAGTGATCTGATCATCCGCAGTAACTAGAAATATAGGGACCAGCAAGGGAAACCCTTCAAATTTCCAAAGTTGGGTTTGTGGCACCTCAGGTGGCTCAAGGAGTGCTGCGATTGGAATAAAATTGATAGTATTCACTTTAACTTAAAAATAAACTCATAAGGCTATTTAAGAGAGAGAGAGAGAATGAAAAGTGGCTGTGAAATCAAATTAGTGGGAGAAGTTGTCACAACTCCATACAGGTTTGAGGCACAGTCCATCAGTCCGTGTGGAGTCCATTGGGTTGGGCTTGAGTTGCCAACCAGATGTGTGGCTGGACCAGGGGAAGGACGGGCCAGAGGAACACAGAAGGCTGTAGACTGGCAGAGAACTGGCCAAGAAGGGGAGTCCACCTTGAGGGACGCAAGAGGGGAAGAGCCTGAGGGTGGAGCTGGAGAGGTGGCTCCTCTCTCTGTGTGGACGGGTGAGAGCTAGCAGAAGCCTGGACGGGGTGGGCTGCTGGGTGAGAGTGTACGGTAAGGAGGGTTGGGGAGGGCTTCCCGGGTTGCTCCCCAGGTAGGAACGGGACTGTGGAGAGAGCTGAACTGTCCCCCCTCACACTCACGGCTGCTGTGCTGTGTTCTGATGGTGAGTCGTGAGCCCCAGGGCCCCCGCCTTACTGTCTGCAGCTAAGAGAACAAAATAGCACCCAGTGTTGTGCATTTGCTGACACATGCACTTTTCTTTTCCTAATGAGTGATTATATTTCCTTCTAGGAAAATCTGTATGGCCATACTAATACCATTTTAGCTTTAGAACATTTTGTAGGGCACTTTTAAATCCTTGACTTTTAATACGGTTCTAGATCATATGGTTTTAATTACTAAGTTTTTATTCCCTAAATTTGACCAGAAATAATGTGATTTGCAAAGCAAACAAGCCAGTTAAAGTGGATTCAATGTACTGGTGGCCTGCTGCTTCTCCCACTAGTAAGTGCCGTTTCTGCTCCTGGGGCGCTGACAGCTCCCGACAGTGGGCTTGCTGGGACCCAGGAAAGCAGGAAATGGGCCAGAGAAGGCTGCCTTGGCAGCAAAGGGTCCTGTTGGGCAGGTTTGCACGGCAATCTTCAGATCAGGGCAGTGTGGGATGTGGTGACAGCACCCCAGACACATTGACAGACAGCCTCTAGGCAGCGTCTGGTCCAACCTGCACACATCTCCTCTGCTCACCATGGAGGTGTTGGCTAGGCCTTCTGCAGCTGGTTTGGAGGCCAAATTCCAGAGGCATTGTGCATGCCAAACACTGAGACGGCCTTGCAGCTAAGACTGCTCTAGAGCACAGGCAGTGGTGGCCACCAGCTCGCCCAGCAAGCCAACAATCTATCATTCTCTGCAAAACCTGGTGACCCAGCTTGGAACCCAGAGTAGGGTGATGGATGGTCAGTGCTGATGGACTTTTTGAAAGGAGGGAGCTGGTGTGATCAGAGCTGGTTCCTTGGAGCCTCTCACACATTCTGTGAAGCAAACAGGGCTGAGGTTCCTATCCCAGAGGAGGGTGCTTGGCTGAGGAATGGGAAGGGAGCACTGGCCAGGCCTGGTGATACCCAGATAGCACATGGCTCCCCCAGAGTTTCTTCCAGAGTGAAGGTGCTCACCCTTAGTAGGGAGAACCTAGGGCTGGACTCTGGCCTGGCCGTTGGGCCTTCCTTGAACTTGGTGGGGTCTAGACTTCAGATTCTGTGCCATCCTGAGAGGTAGTGTAGTAGCTGAGCAGTGAAAGCATGGACCCTGGTGCCCAATGGTCTGGATTTGAATTCTACTGCTGCCACTGATTAGCTGTGTGGCACTGGGGAAGTCACTCACCCTCTCTGTGCACCTGTTTCCTCATCTGTAAAAGAGATATGATAATAATAGCATCTACCCCATAGAGTTGTGGTGAAGATCAAAGGCATGACATCCATAACGTGCTTACCACAGTCGCTGACAGATGGTAAGCCCTGCCAAATGTTAGCCAGTGGTACTGTCTTCCTCCAGGTCCCCACTGGGTCCTGACAGAGGGGAATCTGGCCACTGCGGCAGTAGTTGCTGGGTGGAGTGAAACACTGTGCACAAAGCAATCTGACTGTTTTTCTGTCCAGTCTGCCCTCGCTAGAATATGCGGCCCATGCTGACTGCCAGCCCCTCGAAGAGAGCCTGTGCCGGGGCAGGTACACAGCGGAGAAGGACAGTGGGTGCAGGAGTCTCCTTCGCAGCAGATGGCTCTGGAAAGGGCCCCAACATTCAAAAATTACTAACTTGGGTGCGAACACAGTTGGGTGACAGAGAGCAGGAGAGACCTGAGCAGGCTTCAGAGGTTCTACAGGACAGAGCGGAGAGCTGGCCTAGGAGTCAGGAGGCTGGGTTTTGAGAGGCCCTGCTGCTCCCTCGCTGTGGGGCCTCGGGTAGTCCCTGCCCCTTTCTGGGCCTCAGTGTCCTCTGGATGCCAAACAATGTAAGATGGAACCATGCTCTGCACCCCCAGGGAGCTCCTTTCCCATCAGGACCCAGAACACACATGGCACAGCAAAACAAGAGGGGAAGGGACGCACCCAGTTCCGAGGCTCGGGCTCACTGCTCTCAAGCTCAAGGTCAGGCTCAATTTCTGACAGCAATACTCACACACCGTTTCTGTGTCAATTATAGGAGCCAATTTCTCTGGCTTACTTTGTAAAATATATTTTCCCTACCCCCATTCCTAAATTTAAAACTTAAATTTGAAAAAGATATTTTGGAAAACAAGTACATTTTGACAGGAATGGTTTGAAATTGCCACAGGCAGAAACACACATGAATAGAGAGTGCTGTTTGGTTTGCTTCTGAGAATCACGGATTCCATGGAGAGGCAGCTCCGCTGGCCACTTTATCTGAAGTGCACGGACCAGGCCCTGTCGGAGAAAAGGATGAGCCAGGACTGGTCAAGTGGCTCGCCTGAGTTTAGGTTGTTAATTTTGCCACTCTGGCTTCCAGAAACCAGATCCCATCTTGGCAGCAATGGTGCTCCCATCCCTAACCGCTTGTCATCTTTGGGTAATCATGATATTAATGGCCAGGCTGGATGGTGACGCTGGCTTATGCACCTGCTGCCAAGCAGCCAGCCAGAGGTATTACCCAATTGAGTGGGGTTTTAGCAAGAGGAAACTTCAAAGACATGAACAATAATGCTGACTACCCAGCAAGGCAAGGAGTGGAACACCCCGAAGCACCAAACTGATTGTACCCACATTTCATAGAAACTGATATCCAAGGGAAGCTGCATCCGGGTGGGGAAAGTGTCAGACCAGTAGCTCAGCAGGCCAGCCAAAGTCCCGGTGGAGCTCCTCAAGGCAAGAGGCAGTTCCGCAGCGCACCTTCCCTCTTGGAGCACCCCATAGCACCTCCACAAAAGAGGCTGTCCGGCCCCTTCCAGGACTGACGGGAGCTCCCAACTCTATAGCCATCTTCTCCACCAACTTCCACCTCCATCCTATTTCCTTTCTCCATCACGAGTTAGCATACTTAACAAGTGGAGAGCAGCATATACAAGTGGCTTATAGATTGTGGCAAGCTAGCAGAGAAGCACTCGAAAACAGCTCGTGCAACCAAATGCCAATGTTTGAGTAAACCACCACCCCAGGCCTGACTCCCCCGCACTGGCCCGCAAGTCGAGCTACTCAGTGCTTCCATTTGCAGACATAAACATCCACTTAGGACTTCTGGAAACACCATGGAAGCCAACATTTGGACTTAAGTAATGCTAACAGGGCTGCATAATCAGTAAATTCACTCTTCTGCTGTGTGCCTTTGCAATACTCTTAAGGAAGAATGCACTGGAGTCTTACAGATAAAAGTTGACAGGGAAGTAAGTTATGAGGACACAGAAAAATTGGATTTTAAGCAAAAAATATTGTACTCTGCAGATAAAGAGAGCAGAGATTTTTCCCCCCTTATCTGAAAACGGATCCTTTGCAGAATTGCTGAGATGGAAGTAATTATCAAGAACTGAGAACATTAATCAAGAAAAACCTGTTCTTTTCTTTATCCAAAACTGTGTAGATGGAAGAGCCAAGAGACTGAAAATGAAATTAACTGGGACCACACGGAACATTTAGTTTTCTCCCCCGAAACCCTTCTGATGTTTCACATTTTCCCAGATACAGTATAGGTTGCCCCAGCTCCCACCTTCTCTCCCTGTGGTGTGCTGGCAAATGCTTAACAAGCGGCTCTCCACTTAAAAAAGCTTTGTTGCAGGACTTGATGACTTCTGTTGTAAATACTTTTACTGTGGCTGATTTCAACCTATCAACATGATGTCAACCAGCTGGCAAAATTTCTGAAAATGTAACAATTGGCTTTTGGGAGCTGGTATGAGCCAGCTCCAGCACACCACTGCCCCCTCCCCTGTCTGTGTGTGTCCTGTGTCTTCTACTCTAGGAACATAGAGATGGCAAACACATAAATCACCAAAGAAGAAGGCAGATTGCTAAAATAATCACACACATGCTCCCTTTTGGTTTATAAACTCTTTCCCTAATAAGAATAATTTTAGCTATCTTTATTAAGGGCTAACACAGTACCAGGATGTTTTACAAGCATTATTTTATTTAAGCCTCACGTCAACACTAAGAGGCAGGTACTATTATCATTCTCCTTTCACAGAGGAGAAAACTGATGTTCAGAGAGGTTCGGCAACTCACCCAAAGTCACACAGCTCATAAGTCCGGGAGCTAGGACTGGCACCTAAGTGTAACTGAACTCCATGGGTCCATCGCTTGGTGAGTGTGGAGCCAAAAAGCACAACCAAGGCTGAACTGGGTGAAGAAAAAAGATTATTGCTTGCACAAGCAATGGAGAACACCGGAGATAGCTCCTAAAGTCCTGACACCCCAGTTTAGTGCAGGTGGAGGTTTTATACACCAGAGTGCAGAGGATATGCTACAGCTGTGTAACAGACCGATCAGGGCGCATGTGCAGGCCGTTACACAGCAAATTCAATGCTATTACATAATGGCTTCAATGCAACATGCCATTTAGAGATGGAGCAATTTGCAGGGGTCCTGCTGCAACGTGTAAGTTTCACTGTAGGATGGCAACATCTGCAAAAACAAGGACATCGACCTCTAAAAAAGAGCACATTTAGTTTTCTCCTTGTCTGGAAAATATTTGACAGACTATGTTTAGTTTTGGATCAGATTTTCATTAACCCTTTAGTTGCCTAGTTTCTGGTCACATAAGTTACCTGGTTGTGCTTTGACAGTAAGAAGAAAATACAGCATGAAAAGTTGTAAGGTCAACAGTTTGACTTAGCTGGAAATCAGAGAAAAAAAATCCCAACCAATTAGATAGTTTCCGTGTTGTCTTAGCAGGGGCTCTTAACCTAGGGCTCACGGAGAGAATTCAGAGTCTCTAAACGCAAATGGGGAAAAAACTACACTTCTATCTTCACTAACCTCTAACTGAAATTTAGCATTTCCTTCAATTATGAATTTTGGCAGCAGACCACAGTAATATTTACAGAACTTGTGACTTCAGTGCCAAGAAAAATGGCAGATATTTTTATTTCACATTACGATCATAGCAGGAATCTCCAATTATCACTACCTTGAAATTACAGTCGTTATCAGGCCTACTGCTAGATCTTAATGTTACGAAGCACTTGCATAAATATATCACAAATTTGTTTTGTTAATATAACTATTTTGAGAACTATTTCAATCTAATTGGTATCCTTTGTGATCCACTGTTTTATTTTGTGCATTTAAAAACATTTTTTTCTGTGTGAGAAAGGTCCCTAAGTTTCACCGGAAAGCCAAGGGTATCCACAGCACAAAAAGGGTTAAGAATCCCGGCCTTCGACAATAATTTCACCAGCACCCAGTACTGATTCACTTCCCTTCCAGAAGCTGTGAGGACCAGCTCGGCCCCACAGAACTCAGAAGCCACTCATCAGAACTGCTGTAAGGATCCCAGAATCTACACCTCCCCGGCCCCGTGTCCAGGTATAAAGAGCCTTTTGATAGCTAGTCAGAGAGGTTCTCCTGAGAGCTCTGTCTGGTTTCCAGAAACAGGCATGCTTGTTTATTTAGGATGTCTGGGCCCATTCGGATAGAGGCCATGCCCACGGCCTGTAATCGTCGATGGGCACTCCAACATTTTTCCCCTGTGAGACAGCTTGGGATCATGAGTCAGACCTTCCTGGGAAATGGCTGAGAAGTAGCTTTCGGAGACGAAAATGAAGTGGAGTTGGTGACTGAAGGAGGGGCGGGGGAGAGGCTGAGTCAGACCCCTGTCCACTCTTCCAGGCTATCCTAGAAGCCCTGCTCCATGGAAAAGCAGCACTGTCCGGCCCTCTCAGGGTGAGTTGTTCCAAGGTGGCTCTGCTCCTCTGCCTGCATCTCTCTTGGTGGGGCCCCAAACCCAGCCAATGTCTACCACAGAGAAATTCTAGAACAAATGTGTTACTATCTTGATGGAAAAATACTAACCGGGTGGATCTTCCAGGGAATATAGGACCCACCTCCTCTTGGCTTGAGCATCAAAGCATCACATAGGCACCCAGCGGATCCCGGGGCACCTATATTTGAACAGACTAAGGAAGGACAGCTGTGCTTTGGGATTTGGAGGAGTTCAGTTGGGCAGCACTTGTTTTTGGTCATTTTGACCCAGGCTTTGTGAGGTGATGGAGGTCCGAGGGCAGCATGCCTTTCCTTCCTGACTTGCATGCTTGGATTTCATCTTGCTGGAGAAGGACGTTCCTGCTCGAATTCTTTTTCTTCTTAACAGCTCTGCCACTCCCTGGCAGTGTGACAGGAAGCAAGGACTATACCATTCCTGTGCCTAAGTGTCCTCCTTTGTAAAGTGGAGGCAGCGATAACAGAATCTACCCAACAGGTGCTGCGAGGCTTAAAAAACAAGCCCCCAAGGCTGGCCCCATGTCCTAGTGGCTGAGTTCCGTGTGTTCTGCTTCAGTGGCCCGGGTTTGGTTCCCGGGCTCAGACCTACACCACTCGTTAGTGGCCAGGCTGTGGCGGCGACCCACTTACAAAACTGGGGAAGACTGGCACAGATGTTAGCTCAGGGCAAACCTTATTCAAGCAAAAAGAAGAAGATTGGCAATAGATGTTAGCTCAGGACCAATCTTGCTCAGCAAAACAATAAAAGATAATTTTAAAAAAGAGCCCCTGAGTGTAGTCCTGAGGACCATGTCCAATCCAGAGTGAGCCCTCGGTAAGGATCAGCTTGCCCCTGCTCCTCTTAGCATGATATGAAAGGCACCCAGCACACATGCCTGGCTAAGAGGGCAGGCCCAATTAATGTTCACATCTTTCTCTTCCTCCTCATCCCATCGCTTGCCACCAAAGGATGGCCAGAGGAGACTGCACCTCACCAGGGCAGGAAAGACACCATTACGTGCTTCTCGTAGAAATTTCTGAGATGCAGAGATGAGAGATTTGATACAAAATTTCTTCAACAAACTCCCTTTTGCAACTCAAGGTCTAGGATGAAGCCCTGGAGCTGGGCTCAGGTTCTAACCCTTGGAGCTGAGTACTGGAAGAAACTCAGATACCACCTAGTCTTAGCCACATCCTGTACATGGGGAAACTGAGGCTCTGGGATGGGAGCAGCCCTGCTGCTCTGGCAAAGCCAGCCCTAGAACAGAAGTCTCCTGCCTCAAGGTCTGGCAGTCCCTAGACACTATCCGAACACAACCCCTGAGAGCAGCAGACGGATGCCCGGCACAAAGACCTCTGTCTGGCAGGGGATTTCTCTGAGAAGGCACAGTATCCCCCAGGTCCCCTCCCCACCTTGCCTCTCTCTGATCGGCCTTTAAAGAGATAACAGGACAAACAAGAAGGGCCATACAAACAGTAAGTGCTCAAAGGGTGGAAAACAGGTACTGTCACAAACGCCCTCGCTTCCTGGCTTATCCCAAGTTACACGCTAAGTGTACGCTGCCCCACTGCAATGGGCTCCCAGACCCAGGCAGTAACATGGCCGCGCAGGTGGGTTCCGGGGCCTACAAGTGAGCCTCATTCATTCTCCAGAGGGTTTCCATTTCTCCAGCAGGCAGCCCGGAGAAAGGCTCTGAACACCTGGCTGTGCCCTCCCTTCCCTCAGCCTCCGGCAGTTCTCAGTCTTCCCTTCAAAGGGGCCAGTCTCACGTCTGCTGACGTTCCCCATTCTCTGAGCTTTGTCCCCATCCAGTTTTCCCTTTCCCACCTGCCCCCCTTCCAATCTTGCTTCATGCTATAGACCAAGGGTTATTTCCGGATTCAGCCCAACGTCTAACTTGCTGCAGAACATGTCTGAAAACCCACCTCCCTCTGCCAACCGCGTAGAAAGCCATGGATTTTAAAAATCACACCAGCATGGAATGTAATATTGTACAACTACTTTCAAAAAACAGTTTGGGAATCTCTTTAAAAGTTAAACATACACCTTATGACCCAAGCACTCTCTCTCTGGGCATTCACCTAAGAGAAACCTAAGAGTATGTCCACATCAATGCTTGTTCGCTTATGTTAACAGCCAAATCCGGAAACAACCCAAATGCCCATCAACAGGTGGATGGATAAATAAATCCATACAACAGAATACTCAGCAACAAAAACGAATGAACAATTGATACCCACCGCCTGACTGGATCTCAGTCATTATGCTGAATGAAAGAAGCCAGACCACGAGAGTCCCTATTCTATGATTCCATTTATACAAAGCTCTAGAAAATGAAAACTACTCAGGATTGACAGAAGACAGATCCGCGGTAGCCTGTGGATGGTGGAGAGGGCCAAAAGGGAGGGATTACCCAGGGGCATAAGGAAACTTTAGGGGGTGATGGGCGTATTCATTATCTTGACTGTGGTGATGGTGTTTACATGTATCAAAACTGATCAAATTGTACTTTAAATATGTGCAGTTTATTGTATGTCAAGGATAGCTCAACAAAGCGGTGAAAAAATCCCACCAGCAGCTCCGTTTTCAGCTCGTGGTAATATCCCAGAGACTCGGAGGATGGGAATATGGACCATTTTTGACATTTCATCTGATGCATTGATGCGCTTTGCTCATTGTTCTCATGGGCCTGTGCCTTCTCAGCTTTCTGGATGAAGGTCTCCGGTGTATTTTCCCTTGAACTTTCTGGAAGGCTCCCACGAAGCCACAGCCTAAGGAGAAGCTGTTGTGGAGGAAACGGCTCTTTAAAATCACAACCATTTGAAGCGACCCTTCAGTAGTGATGGAGTGAGTGCAGGGGGCTCACGTCCTGACATTTCTATTTTACCCTTTTCTACCACAGGGTGCAGTTGATCCACCTAGAAGTCAGATGGGAGCGTGAAATGTCCAACCACGTGGGCGGCCCGAGGCGCCTCTTGGGAGGGCCAGGCTACTTTGTTCTTTATTCCGTGAGGACACACGCAAGCGAACATCTGCTCCCTTGGGCTCTCTGCGCTGCCTGCGGCTTACGTAAAGGTGGCGAGACTAGCCTGCCCTCCTCAGAGCCCAGAAAGGATTACTGATCTCCAAATTTTCCGAAACCAAGTAATAAAATATGGTTTCAAGCCTGCAATGACTTTGTTTATTGAGGTAGAAATCACATAACATAAAGTTAGCCATTTTATTCTAAAGTCTCCAATTCAGTGGCATTTAGTACCATCACAGTGCTATGCACCGTACGCTCCACGTAGTTCTAAAACATTCCCATCACCCCAAAAGGAAACGTTGTACCCATTAGCAGTCACTCCCCATTCCCTACTCCCCATCCCGGCTCCTGGCAACCACTAATCTGCTTGCTGTCTCTATGGATTTACCTGTTCTGGACATTGCATATAAATGGGATCATACAACATGTGCTCATTTGTGTCCGGCTTCTTTTCTTAGCACAATGTCTTGGAGATTCCATGTTGCAGCATCAGTATTTCATTCCTTTTCTCGGCTGAAGAATATTCCAGTGTGTGGATAGCAACAACTTTTAATATCTTTGCCTTTTTTCTGCTTTCTAAATCAACATCCTCCGACTGGAACACATACTAGTTGAAGTGTCTGTAACTGTCACAAATAAGGCATGAGGTGAGGTATGCTGACGGAGAGCAGGGAAGAACATTCATCTGGGAGGTCTGGGTTCTAACCTCCCCAGAAAACTTCCAATCTGTGACCAGGCGGTAGCCACTTAAGCCACAAGGCAGAATGAATTTGTAGATCTCTTGGGCCACCATCCTGTTTCTCTGACAATAACATATGACAACTTCTGAGCAACACCCAGTAATTTTTTTTAATGAGACTCTCTTCAGAGAGCAATGGGGCAAGCTGAGTTAGAAATATAAGATGATCTCTTTCCAAGCCACCAATACAGCTGCTGCCAAATTTTTACACCACGAATGTCCCCTCACAAACTCCCTCAATAGTCCCTGAGAGCCAGTTCAATTGTTCTTTCATACCATTTGTATTAGTTTTCCGTAACGAATTACCACAAACCAAGTGGCTTGAAACAACAGAAATGTACTCTCTCATAGTTTTGGAAGCCAGAAGTTTGAAATCCAGGTGTCAGCAGGGTTGGTTCCTTCCAGAGGCTCTGAGGGAGAAGCTGTTCCAGGCCTTTCTTCCACCTTCTGGTGCTGCTGGCAGTCCTTGGCATTCCTTGGCTTGTAGATGCGTCGCTTCATCTCTGTCTCCATCTTCACATGGCCTTCTCCCTGTGTCTGTGTCTACATTTACCTCTGCTTCTAAGGACACCAGTCACACCGGATTAGGGCCCACCCTAATGACCTTTTCTTAACTTGATTACATCGGCGAAGACCCTATTTCTCAGTAGTCACATTCATAGGTTGTGGGGGTTAGGACTCCAACACAGCTTTTTGCGGGGGGGGACACATTTCAACCCACAACACTATTCAAAAGCCTCTGAGTTGAACACCTTCCACAGTTGTTAATAACAGTATTTCTATCCCAGATTCTAGCCCACATCTCTGTATGAGTGACGTATCAGTCAGGCCTGTCTGTGGAGTAATAGCCATCTGTTGATCCTACCTCTCAACCGCCTGTCAGGTCTGTCTCCTTCCGCTGCCCTGGTTTATCCTCAGCATCTTTCCCCTGGACTCTTGCCACAGCTTTCTGCCAGGGGACCTCCCCTGACTCCAGTCTCTGCTTCCCACTTTGTCCTCTACACTGCAGTCAGAGTGATCTCTCCAAAACACTGATCTGACCGTCTTCTCTGCTCAAAAATATGGATGGAGCCGCATTCCCTCCAGGGAAAGCGCCAAAGCACAGCCTTTATAGTCCTCCACACTTGGCGGCCCCTCCCTGGGCTGCCTTCAGCCCTCTGCACCCCCTGCTGCTCCCAAACTCACCACCCCAGGGCCTAAGCAAAGGCTTAGCTGCTTGGGGGATGCTCTCTGCCATGCATGACCTCTTCTTCATTGCAAGTGACCTCTGGGCCATACATCTTCCTCCTTTCCCTGAACCTGAAATATCACTTGGTTTGGACCTTTCTGGCACCCATCCATCTACCCCTCATTAGAGCTTAATCTGGGCTGGGCACTGGGCTTGGAGTTCAGAGGGAAAGGTTGACCTATGACACATGGCAGGTGGTGCTGGACACCAAAATAGAAGATCTTGAGGGTTGTAAAACTGAATAAAGGAAACCTCATTTTAAAGGGAGCTGGGTGGCCAGGAGGAGGAGCTCTCAGGCACTACCACACCATATCAATTTCAGGAAGAATGGTCAATTCCAGACCCCAACAGGAAAACATGTATATTGCATCTCCTCCCCAAGAAACTGACTACCTCAGCAACTCAGCCAATGAGAAACTGTCAGCACCCTGAACTCTTGCCTTCTACCAATGCACTTTTGTTCAAAACAACCCCTCTCAACTTCCTCGTTTTTCTCTATAAAATAGCCTTCCGCTCCTTTGCTTGCGGGACTTGCGGGTGGCTTTTGCTATAGCTTACTTGTCCTGAATTGCAATTCCTCTGCTATTCCTGAATAGACGCATTTTCCTGGTAAAACAACTTGCTGTTCTGTTTTTTAGGATGACAGGGTGATAAAACCTGAGCTGACTGTAAGCTCCTGCAGGGCACAGAGCATACCTCACCAACGTTCCATACTCAGTGCTTAAGTACAGTACCTATCACAGAGCAGGTGCTCAGGAAATGTTTGTGGAATGACTGCTAACCAAGGAGACTGGAGAAAGCTTTCCAGACAAGTGACATATGAGTGTAACCCTAATGAGTGAATAGGATTCTGATAAGGAAACAGCGGAAGATACAAAGATGGATCCAAGACAGTGCCTGCTATAAAGGAACCAACCTTCTGGAAATAATCATACTACAAGGCTGCAAGCAACGCATACCTTCAGAAAACAGAAATATCCTATGGGGGTTCGTGGAGGAAGCAGCATTTCTATAGCTCGCTTTGTACTTATGCTCATTGATGTTATATTTATTTGTTGGCCTCTTTCTTCCACTAGCCCAGAAACTCCCTGATGGCAGCATATAGTCAAGGGGGCAGGATGTCCATTACTGAGTCCACATGGGAAATGCCCTGGTGTAATAATCACTGACAGCCTTCCTACTACAGATGCCGGTGCTGCCAGCTCTCTTTACCTCCACTGGGAGAGCAGGAAAGAAGGCATATCCACAGCTAATGTTGATATGGGTCTTTGGAAAGCTAATGTACTCTCGTGCCTCCCTCCACTGCCTCCTTCTCTTCCTCCTCATCCTCCTTTTCCTTCTTCTTTACCTCTCCTTCTTCCTCTTTCCCCTCAGAGTATCTGGACATGATGTGGGAGAGGGCGGCTGGGGTCAGCTCGGAACATGCCCTGGATGTTAGCAAAGAAGTATGGCCTTCAGTCTGGATGTACTGGAACATGGCAGAGCCATGGCCAGAAGTGCGTTGTAGGAGAGCCGCATCAGAAGTCCACAAAGAGATGGGAAAGAACCGTTGTAAGCTGGGGCAACAGGCCAGGGAAGGGTCATGGGTTTGAGGTGGGTGCTGAACAAGCACAGGTGATGATGTTAGAAAGGAGGTGATGAATTTGAATTCCTATTTCAAATTCATACCGTAGGACATTTCGGGTTCTGACCAAGATGGAGTAAGCCCCATTCCTCCCAGGTTCCCCCTCTTACAACTAAAAAGCCCTTGCATATTGCCCAACAATGTGCGTATGCTTAACAATACTCAACTGTAAACTTACAAATGGTCAAGATGATAAATTTCACATTATGTATATTTTATCACAATTAGAAATGTTTTAAAAAGCAAACTGCAGAAACAAACAAAACCTGGTCATGACAGAGCAAACAAGCCTAAGAAGACTTTAGAAGGTATAAAGAAAAGGCAGTCAACCCAGGGACCTAGAGACTTGAGGAACAGCACAGCAGTAAGTTCCCTGGGTTTCCTTATTGTCGCTCATATGTCCTTGACAGGATGCTGCACAAGTTTCCAACCTGGAACCGCCAACAGGTACAGGCAAATAAAACCCTCCAATAAAAGCCTTTTCCCCCTAGTCAAAGGACTCTAGAAGGCAGCCTAAATGACAGAAGACTTTCTTAAAAATCTTTGCCTTATTCCAGCCAACACCAAAAGAAAACCATCACTGTCCTGTGGTTTCAGCCAGGCCAAATTGATGTTCCACCTCACCCCATCCCCTGGCCCCATGTAAGCAGATGGTCGTGCTGATTGCTCCAGAGGTGGAGATGTCAGGGCTCCAAGAATGCTTCCATTCTCCCACCAGGGTAGTGTCAGCAATGTCCAGAGAGAAGCTGAGCTTCCACCTCCACCTGCAGACTTAAGGAAGTGGTATGAGATGGAGCTGATCAGTACTAGACTTGAACAAGCACTCTCCTCCCCAGGGATCAGTGAGGTCGAATGGGAAGCTTAACTTCTACCCTCACTCAGCATCAATGAGACTGAACATGGTCTTGCGAGTTGCGGCTAGTCAGCACTCCACGTTCTACGCAATCACGGGTGCTAGTTAGAAAGGACCAGTGGGGAGCTGAACCTTCACATCCCCAACTGGCAGCAACAAGACTGAATGAAGCAGAGTGAAGCAGGGCTAGACTGCACCCTCGTGTTGTCCCCCAACCCCCGCCAGCCAGATGTCAGCTGGAGCCATCAGGGATCTGAGATTCTGCCCTCACTTTGCAGCAAAATGGCAATGTGGGTCAGCTCTCCACTTCTCCCTTCCCCAGCAGGGCCTAATGGGAAGCTGAGCTTACACCCACTCAGAGGCATCAAGGCAAGGTAAGTCAGTGCTCCACTTTCCCCAGGAAAGTGTCTGCAGAGCCAAGGGGGAGCTAAACTTCCACCCCACCCATCAACAATAAGGCCATATCAGTCAGCTCTCTACTTCTGCTAGTGGGACCCAGCAAGAAACTGAACATACATACCCACCCACTCACATTGCACCTTAACAGGGAGACAGTTTGCTAAAAAGTAAGACTGTATACCATCCAAAGTCTCATAATATAATATGCAAAATGTCTAGGATATAATTTAAAAATCACTCATCGTACCAAGAACAAGGAAAATGACAACATATATGACTAAAGGTGATCAACAGATACCAAGACCAAGATGATTCAGCTATTGGAATTATTCAGCAAGAATTTTAAAGCAGTGATCATAAAAATGTCCAACAAGCAAAGAGCATTTGTAAATACTCTTGAAACAAATTAACAAAATAGAAAAATCTCAGCAATGAAATAGAAATTACAATGAAGAAGCAAATGGAAATTATTTAACTGAAAAAAACACTAACAAAAATGAAACAACTCACTGAATGGGTCAGTTTGTAGAGCGGAGATGAAAGAAGATAGAATTGGTAAACTTGAGGACATATGAATAGAATTCAGTCCATCTGAACAACAGAGAGAAAATAAACTAAAAAAGAAGAGGAAGAGGAGGAGACCGAGGAGGTGGAAGAGGCCCTCAGGGACCTGCTGGACAACTACAAAACATCCAACATTTGTATCATTGGAGGCCCAGAAGAAGAAAAAGTGAGATTGAAAAATTAGGCAAAGAAATAATGGCTGAAAATTTTCAAAAATTGGCAAAGTCACAAACCTACAGACTCAAGAACCTGAGATAATCCCAAAGAGAAAAAATGCAAAGAAATCCATGCCAAGACACTTCATAATTAAACTTTGGAAAACTAAAACACACATAAAACAATCTTGAGAACAATCAGACAATAATGACACATTACTTACAGAGAACAATCAATCCAAATGACAGGGGATTTCTTTTCAGGAACCATGAGGTGCAGAAGGAAATGGCATAACATTTCTCAAGTGCTGAAAGAAAAGAACTGTCAACTCCAAATTATGTATCTGGCAAAAAATATCCTTCAGGAACAAAGGGAATAAAATAAATCTAGGCTTTTGCAGATGAGGGAAAACTAAGAGATGTCACTAAGAATCTCACCTTTAAAGAATGGCTAAACGAAGTTATCTAAGCAGAAAGGAAACGGTAACAGAAAAAGACTTGAAACTTCATAAAGGAAAAAAGAGATGCAGAATAGGTAAAAACAGTGATAAGTACAATAAACTATTCTCCTCACAAGATTCTTAAATCATATTTGATGGATGAAGCAAAAACTGTAACACCATCTCATCTGATACTCGATGTAAATAGAAGAAATGGTTAAGACAATTATATTTAAAAAGTGGGGAGGTTAAAGGGATCTAAATGGAAGTAAGATTGCTACACTCTACTCAAAGTAATGAGATGTAGACTGTAGACTGTGATAAATTACTTATGTATACTGCTATTGGAGTAACCCTAGGTAATTACTAGAGCAACCACAAAGAAAACTATACAATATGATATACTCAAAAACACTAAATATAAATGAAGATGAAATCCTAAAATATGTGCAAGTAACCCACAGGAATGCAAGAAAAGAGAAAGAGAGGAACAAAAACCAGAGGAAGCAAACAGAAAACAAATAATAAAACAGCACACTTAAGCTGGAACGTATCAACAATTACCTTACACTTATATGGTGTAAGCATACCAATTAGAAGACAGAGATTGGCAGAGTAGATTTTTTAAAAGATGACCCAACTATATTCTATCTATAGGATACTCCAAATACAACAGCACAGATAGGTTGAAAGTAAAAGGATAGAAAAAGACACACCACACAAATATTAATTCAAAAAAACATTAGCAGCTATATTAATATCAGGAAAGGACTTCAGAGCAAAGAAAATTATTGGAGACAGACAAATATTACATAATGATAAAAGAATCAATCCACTAATGAGGCATAAGGATCCTAAATGTGTATGCACCAAACAGCAGAGTCTCAAAACACATGAAGCAAAAACTGAGGGAGCTAAAAGGAGACACAGACAAATCTGCATTATAGTTGGGGACTTCACACACCACTCTGAGTAACAGATACAACCACTAGTCAGCATCAACAAAGATGAACTCAAGAATAATTCATCAGGGGCCGGCCCGTGGCCGAGTGGTTAAGTTTGCACGCTCCACTTCAGTGGCCCAGGGTTTCGCTCGTTTGGATCCTGGGTGTGGACATAGCACCACTTGTCAGGTCATGCTAAGGTGGTGTCCCACATGCCACAACTAGAAGGACCCACAACTAAAATATACAACTATGTACTGGGGGGATTTGGGAAGAAAAAGCAGGGAACAAAAAAGATTGGCAACTGTTGTTAGTTCAGGTGCCAATCTTTAAAAAAAAAGAATACTTCATCAATTAACAGGATCTAGATAACATTTATAGAACACCCCACCCAACAACAGCAGATTACACATTTGTTTCAGGTGCCCATAGAACATATACCAAGATAGACCATATACCAAGATAGACCATATCCTGGGCCGTAAAACACACCTCAACAAATTTAAAAGAATACAAACCATACTGAGTATGTTCTTTAACCACAATGGAATTAAGCTAGAAATCAATAAGAGAAAGAAATCACGAAAATCTCCAAACACTTGGAAATTAAACAACACACTTCTAAATAATCCATGGATCAAAGAGAAAGTCTCAAAGGAAATAAAAAATGCACTGAACGGAATTAAAATGAAAACAACTTATAAAAATGTGTGGGACACAGCTAAAGCAGTGCTGAGAGGGAAATGCATAGCACCAAACACGTACATTAAAAAAGAGAAAAGGTCTCAAATTAGTATCTAAGCTAAATCGATAATCTAAGCTTACACCTAAAGAATCTAGGACAAGAAGTTCAGAATAAACCAAAAGTAGCAGAAGGTAAGAAATAAATAAAGATAAGATAAGAAACCAAGAAAATTGAGAACAGAAAAACAATATAGAAAAATCAACGAACAAAAAGCTACTTCTTTGAAAAGATCAGTAAAATTGACCTTGAGCAAGAATACCGGGGCTTTGGAAAGAAAAAAAAAAAAGGAAGATTGGCAACAGATGCTAGCTCAGGGTGAATCCTTCCCTGCAAAAAAGGAAACAAGAAAAAAGAAATAAATCTTATGCTTATGTTCAATTGATTTTTGAGAAGCCAAGACAAAGTAATAGTCTTTTTAACAAATGGTGTTGTGACAACTCGATATCTACATACAAAAGAATGATATCAGACCCCTCTTTCACAATATACAAAAATTAACTCAAAATAGAAGACAGACGTAAATGTAAGAATTAAAACTATCAAACTCTTAAAAGAAACATAGGAGCAAATCTTTGTGACCTTGAATTAGACAATGGTTTTTTGGATATGGCACCAAAAGCACACGTGATAAAAGAAAAACTAGATAAATTATACTTCATTGAAATTTAAACTTTTGTGCTACAAATAATACCATCAAGAAGGTGGCAAAATGACCCAGAGAATGGGAGAAAACATTTGCAATTCATATATCTGAATAAAGGTTAGGTATTCAGAATATATAAAGAACACTTAGAACTCAACAATAGAAAGACAAAAAACCCAATTTAAAAAACGAGCAAAGGATCTAAAGAAATATTTCTCCAAAAAAGGTATATGAATGGTCAATAAGCACACAAAAAGATGCTCAACATCAGTGGCTATAATCAAAAAGACAGAAAACTACAAGCGCTGGTGAGGATGTGGAGAAATTGGAAGCCTTATATATTGTTGGTGAGATTATAAAATGGTGCAACTACTTTGCAAAAAAGTTTGGCAGTTCCTCAAAATGTTAAATATAGAATTACCATATGACCCAGAAATTTCACTTCTAGGTATAAACTCAAGAGAAATGAAAGCTATGTCTACACACAGAGTTGTACACAAATGCTCATAGAAGCATTATTCGTAAGTCAGAAAGTGGTCACAACCCAAATTTCTGTCCACTGGCAAATGGATAAACAGAATGTGGTATATCCATACAATGGACTATTATTTGGCAACAAAAAGGAATCAAGTACTAACACATGCTAAAACCTGGATGAAACTTGAAAATATTATGCTAGGGGAAAGAAGTCAGTCACAAAAGGCTACCTATTCTATGACTCCATTTATAGGAATGACCGGAATAGGTAAATCCACAGAGACTAAAAACAGATTAATGATTGCCAGGCGCTTAGCATAAAGGAGAATGGGAACCGGTTGCTAATGGGTATGTGATTTCTTTTCGGGGTAACTAAAATGTTCTGAAATTAGATACTGGTGATTGTTGCACAACTCTGTGAACATACTAAAAACCAGTGAATTGAACACTTTTAAATTATATCAATAAACCTGTTTAAAAACACAATACCATTTACACTTGCTCCAAAGAAAATACAATTCTTTAGATATTAAATCTAAGAAAATGTGTATAGGATTTATATCCAGAAAATTACAAAATGCTTACAAAAGAAATAAAGATCCATGGGCCGGCCCCATGGCCAAATGGTTCAGTTCACGCACTTTGCTTCAGCTGCCCAGGGTTTTGCCAGTTTGGGTCCTGTACACGGCACCGCTCATCAGGCCATGCTGAGGCGGCATCTCACATAGCACAACCAGAAGGACCCACAATTAGAATATACAACTATGTACTTGGGGTTTTGGGGAGAAGAAGGAAAAAAAATTGGCAACAGATGTTAGCTCAGGTGCCAATCTTTAAAAAAGAACAAAAGAAGAATACAATGGGAGGAGTCACTCTACCAGATACTAATGTTTACTATAGCAACATTAATCAGGACTGTGTGATATTGGCAGAGGGACAGGCACATAGATCAATGGAGCAAAAATAGACCCACGCAAAGATGCCCCACTAATTTTTGACAAAAGCATAAAAGCAATCCAATGAAGAAGGGATAGCCCTTTCAACAAATGATGCTAGAGTAATTGGACATGTATGGGCAAAAAAAAAAAAAAAAAACCTCGATCTAAATCTCACACCTTATACAAAAATTTACTCAAAATAAATCACAGTCTTAAATGTAAAATGGACAGCCATAACACTTAAAAAAAAAAAAGGAGAAAATCATTGGGACCTAGGGCTTGATGCAGAGTTCTTAGACTCAACAATCAAAGTATGGTCCATAAAACAATCCTTCTGCAAAAGAACCTGTTAAGAGGATGAAAAGGCAAGGTACAGACTGGGAGAAAATATTTTCAAATTACTTTTCAGACAATGGACAAGTATGTAAAATAAGTAAAGAAATCTCAAAATTCAATGGTAAAAACAAAACAAAACAAAAATCACACAAATAGTCCAATTAGAAAGTGGATCAACGTCGTGAACGGATGTTTCACTGAAGAGAACATACAGACGGCAAATAAGCTCAAGAAAAGATGTTCAACATCATTAGGCATTAGGGAAATGCAAACCAAAACGACAACGAGATATCACCACGCACCTATCAGAAAGGACCCCTCATACACTGCGCTACGCCACAGCCAGAATTATGCTGAGTGAAAAAAGCCAATCTCAAGAGGTCACCTATTGTATAATTTGATTTATATAACATGCCAAAATGTAGAAGTGAAGAACAGATTAGTGGTTGCCATGGGTTCCGGTTGGGACTTGGGGTGGGGCAGGGTGGGAGGGAGGTGGGTTTGGTTATAAAAAGGCAACTTGGAGGATCTTTGAGGTGATGGAACTGCTCTTTATCCTCACCATAGTAATGGTTACACGAATCTACATATTTGATAAAACTGCTTTGAGTTAAATACACACACACACACACACACGAACACACGTACACAAATAAGTGCATGTAAAATTGGTGACATTTGGATCAAGTGGATGGATTGTATTAATGTCAGTGTCCTGGTTGTGATATTGTATTATAGTTATGCAAGATGTTACTATTGGGGGAAACTGGGTGAAGGTACACGGGATCTCTGTTGTATTATTTCCTGAAACTGCATGTGAATTACAATTCTCTCAAAATAAAAGGTTTCAAACATCATGCTGTAACTCTTCTACAATTAAAACAGCGTGGTATTGGAGAAAGAACCAACAAATCGAACAGGGGGACAGGATCCACATCTAGAAATAGACTCAAGTATATGTGGAAATTGAATATATGATAAAGGTGACATTTCAAATCACTGGGGCAAAGATGGACGTTTTAAAAAATGGGGTTGTGATAACTGAGTAGCCATTTGAAAATATGGAAAGAGCCATACCGTATAACCATCCACAAGAATAAACTCCAAATGGATTAGGAATCTGAATGTAAAATCTAAACCCTGCAAATACTGAAGGAAAATTGGGTGAATTCCTCCATAACCTGGGTGTGAGGAAAGTCTTTCCAACTGCAACTCAAAATCCAGATGTGATTAAAAAAAAGATTGATATTTGTCTACATAAAAACACTTTTGCATGGCAAAGAAAAACAAACATCAAAAAACAATGAACAAATTGGGAAAAGCTACTTGCAACATATATCACAGATTAAAAATCTAATATCCTTAATATATAGAAACTCTTATAAGTGAGGATAAAAGACCAAAAACCCAATGGACAAGGGGAGAAAGACATGAACAGATAATATGCACATACAAATATCAAAAAGGCTCTAAAGCTTGTGAAAGGATGCTCCAAGTCACTCATAATTAGAAAAATGCTAATTAAAATTACTGAGATACCATTCCTCACCCATCAGATTTACAAAAAATAAAAAGTATAGCAAACACTTTGTTGATGAGGCTTTAGGGAAAAAGACACTCTCACACATTGCTATACATTGCTGATGGGAATGCAAATCGGTACAAACTTTCAGGAGGGTAATTTGGCAATACCTTTTAACAAAATTACATATGTGTCTATTATTTTTTTGTTTTGAGGAAGATTAGCCCTGAGCTAACATCCACCACCAATGCTCCCCTTTTTGCTGAGGAAGACTGGCCCTGAGCTAACATCCGTGCCCATCTTCCTCTACTTTATATGGGGGACGCCTGCCATGGCATGGTGTGCCAAGCAGTGCCATGTCTGCACCTGGGATCCGAACCGGTGAACCCTGGGCCGCCAAAGTGGAATGTGCAAACTTAACCACTGCACCACCGGACTGGCCCCCACTTACTTTCTTTTTTTTTTTTTTTTTGGTGAGGAAGATTGTCCCTAATCTAACATTTCTGCCAATCTTCCTCTATTTTCTATGTGGGATGCCACCACAGCATGGCTTGATAAGCCATGTGTAGGTCTGTGCCCGGGATCTGAACCCTCGAACCCTGGGCCGCTGAAGCAGAGCACACGAACTTAACCACTACACCACCCGGCTGGCCCCTGTGTTTAATTTTTGACACACCAATTCCACTTCTAGAAATCTACTCTGAAGATACATCTCCAACAAAATAAAAATACATATGTAGCAGGTTGTTCATTGCATCATTGTTTATAATTGCAAAATACTGGAAACAACCTACATGCTCATACACAGGAGGGTGGCTGAATAATCTTGGGTGCATCCACCCAACAGTGCAGCTGTAACGAAAGAATGAGGAAGATCCCTATGACCTACTGCGGAGTGACAACGAGGACGTACTGTCAAGAAAAAGCAAAGCCCCAAAGCGTACTATTTATAGTATGCTGCCCTTCATGTAAGAATGAAGGGGTATACGAAAATACACAGATATCTACTCCGTTGTGCAAAAGGAAACACAGGAAAATGACTGAGGTTGGTTACTTCGAGGGGAGGAACGGAATGAGGCGGAAAGGATAGAAGCAATGGGAGGTGTCACTTTCTGTATAGTTTTGACTTTTGGAATTACGTTACTATTTCACATGCTAAAAAAAATTAAAATTAACAAGGATGGGAAAAGAAAATGTCCAAAAGGAATCTAAAGAGAAACAAGTGAACAGAACCATATTCAAATGACCACGCTGGCGGCATGGGGACGGAGAACCAGCCCAAGTAATTTTTTTAACAGTCTTCCGACAATATACCCTTAATCTAAAGACAAAGGAATTCTAAACAAATATTGTACTCTAGTTAATAGGCTTCTTTTCACAGAGCTATGGGTTAGCAACTCTGAAACTACTTTCTTTGTATTCCAGGATCCAGTAAATATATTATGGATAATAGCAGAGAGATTTCTCACTGACATAAAAGAGAGTTACGAATATGAAAAGGGGAAGACAGAAAGAACTTTGCTGTTGAATTGGAATTTAGACTTAACAGTGTGAACTCATGGTTTATAGATAGGCAGGTTGACAGAGAAATGATCACAATGATAAAATTAATAAAATACTAAAATCAATGAAATACTGGTGTGAATTAATTAATTTATTTCCCAGTTTTGTGGACTGAGAGGGCCCACTAGCAATGGCACTCCTGCAGAAATGAGCATATATCTACAACCAAGATCTTCGTTTCTAATTACCATTCTTCACTAAAAGAAACTAGGGCTCTTTGGAAGAATGGCTCATTTTAGGGCAGAAAATGTACAAGATGAGCCTAGAGCATCTTGTTGTGCCAGAAATTAAGACCATGCTCAAAGAATGCTTAGGGACATGTCAAAAAGACATAGGAGCCAGCATAAAGGGGCTCCCACTGGCCAAACCTGGGACAATTGGAGCATCAAAATAAGTAATGATAGTAAAGGATTATAACTTATCGAATAATCCATGAGTTCACCAGATATAAATAAATACATAAGTAAATAAATCATGAGGGAAGGAAAGCTCTCTCTTACAGTAGAAAGCCAAATAATAAATACAGAAGGAATGATGGAATTAGAAATTCATTATTTGGCAACTAGCATAATAAACTTGCCTCAGGCAAGGATCATCAATGGATGCTAAACTCGTGACTGAAAATTTGGGGAGTAACAGGATATTAACATGTCGTCAAAATATATTCCCATAAGATAATTACAAAAGGAAAAATAGTAACTTGACAGGAGCAACCTGGCAGGTACCACATTAACCAGGTGATCAAGGTTAATGTCACCAGTAATGAGACATATCGACATCATGTACCTCATGATATGATGCTCTGAGAAGGACACAGCATCACTTCTGTGGTGTTCCTGCCAAAAGTGGAGAACCTGAATCTAATCGTGAGGAAACATCAGACAAACTCAAAATGAGGGACATGCTGCAAAATAACTGGCCTGTACTCTCCACAAATCTTAATGCCATAAAACACAAAGACAGACTGAAGAATTGTTCTGGATTAAAGAGACTAAAGAGACATAACGACCAAATGCACTGTATGATCCTGAATTTTCTTTTGCTATAGGGGACACTATTGGGAAAATCAGCAAAATCTAATAAGGTATTTAGATTAAGATCTTTAGATTAGATTGGTACCAATATCGGCTTCCTGATTTTGATCAACACCCTATGTTTATGCAAGAGAACGTCTTTGTTTTTAGGAAATACACATTCAACTTTTATTCAGAGATAAAAGAGCAGTGCTTCTGCAATTTATTCTTACAATTTGGAAAAAGAAATAATGTGTGCGTGTGTGTGTTTGTGTGTGTGTGGAGCGGAGGAGAGGAAGAAATAGCAAGAAAATGTGGTCAAATGTTAATATCTGGGGAACTGAGTGAAAGTCTTCAGAAGTTATTTGTATTATTCCTGCAGCTTGTCTTGGAGTCGGAATTTACCTCAAGCTAAAAAATTAAATTAAAAAAGCTTAGACGTGATCAATTACCCCCCAGGGAGAAGGTGTAGAGAGCAGAGTAGAGGCCTGAGGGACAACTCTCACAAAATGCTCACAGTTGATGGCTGAGTTTCCAAGAAGCAACAGAACTGGAGTCCCCAGGCGCACACAGGCATTCAGGGAATGGTAACTGGAGCCTTCCTTCTGACAAAAGACCTGTTGCCAATGCTCCTCAAAGCCATGCTCAGTGTGGTAGACTCCAGCTGGTCCACTGATCTGCACTCAGAGTATAGCCCATGAGGCAGGAAACTGAGAATCAGAGGGCTTCTTTCAGGTAGAGCCATGGATGGATGGATGGAAGGTTGGTGGGAAGGTAGGAAGGAAGGAAAGACAGGTAGATACACGAGAGTTAAGATATTAAAGGCTACTAAAGACCCGCGGTAAAAGTACTTATGCAAAGTAATGATGATTAGCAATGTTCAGTATTGTAAATTTCAGTCCAGTCAGCAAAGAAAACACCCTGTAAAGCACAGTTTATCAGGGACCTGCTAAAATGAGAGTGTTTAACTTGAAGAGTCTAGTTATGTGCTGTCCAATATGGTAGCCACTAGGCACGCGTGCCCACTGAGGGCTGGCAGTGTGGGCTATAAGTGTAAACTACACCTTGGAAGGTGAAGACTTAGCATGATAAGAAAATGTACAATATCTCAGCAATTTTTAAGTTGATTACATGTTTAAATAATAATCTTTTAGATAGATTTGGTTAAATAAAATATATTATTAAAATTAATCTTACCTGCTTCTTTTTTACTTTTTTAATGTGGCTACCATAAAATTTAAAATTGTATGTATGGCTTTCATTCTATTTCTCTGAGAGAGCCCTGGCCTATTTGATGAATGGTTTTGCAAGTTTTTGCTCAAATCTCACCTTCTCAGCAAGGTTCTTGCTGGCCACCCTACTCCCCAACTCCCTTCCTCGATTTATTCTGTTTCAAGGCACTTATCACCTCGGATATACTATATTTTTACTTATTAATCTTCTCTATCATTGGTCTCCCCCACTAGACTACCGTCCATGAGAGTTCTGTCTGTTTTGTTCACTCTCGTATCATCACCCTGACACATCATTAATTTGCATAAGTTCTTTCACTTTGGCTATTTAGTAGCCTTAACTCTCTTCTTAACTCTCATGTATCTGTCTATCCTTCCTTCCTTCCATCTGTCCATCCATCCATCTATTCTCCAACAGTGCCTGTCGCATAGTAAATATACCAAATATCTGTGCTGAATCAATTTCTCAAAATGACTTTTGACCAGTTCTTGAATTGACCAGCACTGAAATTCCAGTTTTGGGTTACTCTGGGCTCTAGTTTCATACTGACCCCTGACCTGGTCAAATGGGAGCGGAGAGGCAACCCAGTGTGTCCCACCACCTTCGAGGGTCCACAGCAGAGAGAAGGGTCTTAGGCACTGCCTGCCTTTCCCACTTCCCTCTTTGCCTTAATTTCAACGCCAAAGCTCTTAGCAAAACTAAGTGGGAGGGAGAGAACAGATACATTTTTTCCAAAAAGCAGACAGCCATCAGGAACTACGTGGGCAGAGAAGCTCATCTACTTGAAAGTACTCGGCCATTTCATTTTTCTTGGACTAGAAGTCTACCTACCTCTTTCAATGATTCAGATGATAGGGGAATTTTTCCTCTAGAAAGGGTTTAAAGGTCATACACTGCACTGGTCAAATCACAGCCTCCAAACAGAACAGTCCAACCCACTAAGAGGAAAATCTCAGAGAGCCGTCTACCCCTCTAGGCCAGCCTTTCACTGTAGTGATAGGAACTGTGGGGACCACAGAGGAAAAGGGACTTGCCCAAGGTCACACAGTCAGGCTTAGAGCTGGGCCTGGCACTCAGGCAGCCACCCTCCAGCCCAGGGTCCCCCTGGCTCTGCACCCCGACACTGATCCAGTACCAGGCCAGAGGATGTGGGGTCTGGACACAGATAAGAGGGGGTTTGGCTAGAACCAAGAGAAATAGCCCCAGAGCTGATGGCTGAGGGATGAGCCGGGCAGATTTTGTAAACAACCCATGAGCTATAGGTGGCCAACACACTTATGAGATTCAAAAACAAACAAGTAAGCAAACACTCTGAGTACTGGGAGTGCAAACAGCTGAGAAACTACAAGCTGCTCCTAGACAAGACAAACTATTACTTATCACAAAAATAAGGGTGGGGTGGCTTATATTTTTACATATATAGTGAAAAGTCTGCAAATAGGAAGTCAAACCTAAGACAGCCCATATGTTTAAATTAAAATAATTCCAAATAACAGGCCCCCAAGGACCGCCCCCCATTATTAAAAAAATTGTTTTATTTTAAATTAGGCGTCGGTACAAGACTAACAAAATTCAATATTTACTTTAGCTGAAAGCTCTTGGTTGTCAGGGGCTGGGATGGGGGATAAAAATTCCTTTTTGATAAGCTACTATTTGATAGCTAGAAATCAAAATCTCTCAGCCCTATAATCTGCTGCCCGCAGGCCCATACTAAGCTGGAGGCCTGGATGCTTCTGTAAGGGTCTGTGAGGTACCGGGTGGAGCAAACAGCCCCAGGGTAGGCTGAGTCCCAGACTAGCTTGGCTCCCAGCAGCTTTTGGGTGGATCCAGCCCCAGCATCCGCGCGTGCAAAACCAGGGGTCTCCAAGCGAACTTCCACTTTCCACATTCTTTGGTCCTACATAAACATCTATTAACTCTTTTCGTGTTTATCCAAACTTCTAGAACTGTGCTCCTCTGTGTAACAGTCACAGCCCCCACCTGCCAAACTAAAATGAAACCCCTACACTTTCAAGTCTCTGGTCATTTCAAAAAGAATAAATTAGGATTTATCCTTTTCAAATACTTCAAGCAACTTGGAGTTTAATTTGCCACTCAGAGAATAATGGAACGTCAGACCTACAGGAGCCTTTCGGATTCCCTCAGTCAATTCCTTCATTGTACAGATGGGGAATCTGTACAACGGACCTGGAGCTGGGCCTGGAGCACACGTCAGCTGACCCCCAGGTGGACATTCTTCCCCCTATAGCGCCAGCGACCCCTCCCAGACGCAGAAAGCTGGTCCCAAAGGGTGAATCTTCCAAAGGGCAGGCACCAACTGCCACAGCTGCCAATTTACGGGACCACCATCCTTTTGGTTGATTATGTGAAGATGCCTAAAATTGCTGGGTGGCATCTGCTTTCAAGTAACTTGCGCATTCCTCCCCCTCCAGATGAATAATGAAGCTAAGGCCGAGACGCTCCAGCAAAGGCTGGGAATCGGCGCCACTCTGCATAATGACCCGGTACTGAACACTCATTTTCAACATGATCTGCACTTAACCAGCCCTGGCAAATCTGGCTGGTTTAACAAAAGAAAGAAAGGGTGGGGGGACACCTCAATCTGTTTGCAAGCCAGTTCAAAGCAAACCAGCACTCCTCTTTATAAAGGAGAAAGCCCAAGCTCCTAGCAACACGCTCCCTTCCAAAAGGTTCCTAACTTGGGTGTGGGGGAAGGGAATCCACGGCTCTACAAATGTGTGGCTGCCTCGACTCTGCAACTGCGTAGCAACCGGCTCTGCAAGGCCAGGATCATCCTCTGAGGGTTCAAAGGGCTTTCCAAACCTGCTATTTACTCTCTCGCGCAGACGTGGAGGACCTGAGCATTCGTTAGAGCCAGGTTAATCTGATGATGGGGTTGTGTTTTTCAGAGAGGTGAAAAGATACTATTGTTAAGGAGCCAGAGAGCCTGGAGGGAGCACAGGCCTAACGAGGGCCAAGGACATAGCTTCATGCTCATCTGTGTTCTCTCAGGGCACCAGACCCGTTATGTGACCTTCAGCAAGCACCGGCTCCTCTCAGGGCATCAGTTTCCCCATCTGTGGCTTAAGAGCCCTACCGGTCTTGCCATGGGGAATCTTTCCACATTTGTTTGAAATGAGTCCAGCCAGCCTCTTCTCTCCCAGGCGGACTCCCCCACTAAAGTGGCTGCAGGCTCCTCCCGAGGCTCCCCTCCCTCAGGACAGGGCCCTGGCCAGACCTCAGGGCAGGTCCACCACCCGGTTTTCATAAGAAGCTGACCAGGGCTTTCCAGGGATTTCAGGGGAGAGTCGAGGATCCACTATTCTCTCCTGACATAAGGTGGGACAGCACTTGAATGTGGACAACCAAACCAAACCGCGTGCCTTCTCGGATCCCATTTGTTAACTTCTGTGGCAGGCGGACATGGAACCTCCTCCAGGGCACTGGGCCAGATACACACACCCTGGACCCACTCCGGAGCCACTGAGGGCTGGGCAAGCAGGACCCCTAACCAGGTGTGGCCTCCGGAACTGTCTAGATCCCAGACACACTGTGTGCCCTGGGAGGTCTCTCCCAAGCCAGAGACTCTCTTATGCTAGCTTGCCTGGGTGTAACTTATGCAATATCAAAGGAAGGGACAAAAGGTCTTTTCATGTCAAAAGAGACCTGCTTTGCTTTTGGTAAATTTCTCAGGCCAAATGGGAAGGCAAAATGAAGAGTGACCAGTGACACTAAAGAGAGCAACCCGAGCGTGTGCCCTGAACATGATGTTTGCAAGACAATCTCACCAATACCGGCTCACTGGACTCTCCCAAGATGCCTTAAGTTAGGTAGGGCTGGCATTCTCATATTTCCTTCTGACGACCGAGGACACTGTAGCTCGGGTAGGTTCACAGACTTTCTTAAAATCCTACAGCTGGTCAGTGTCCTGCACTGAAGGCAAAGCTCATTGTTCTTCCTACATTACAGTGGTGACCAGGGATGGCTACGCAATCTGGCACAGCCCAAGGCACCATACTGAGGAGTTCTTAACCTGTCTCAAAGGATCTCTGAGGGAGCCATGAATGGGCCTCCAGAAGGCTCTGAAATTAGGCACAACATTACACAGACTTGTGCAGTGGTCTAAGGAGAAGACCCACAGCTTTCATCAGATACTCAAAGAAGTCTGTGATCCACAAAAGGCAGAGCTGCCCTTGCTCGAGAGAGACAGGAATCATTTTTGTTAGGATTTGGAGCTCAAGAGACCAGCTGGGGTCGACTTCCCTGGGGGCCAGTTCAGGAGAACCTTGGCAGCCAGGTGGTCGGCCGTTCTGCAATCTCATGAACAGAACCAGCTTTGTGTGTGGTACCACTTGGGGGGTCCAAGAGGGCCTCCCTAACCCCTGAACACCTCCTACCTGCTCCCTAAAGAGCAGATGCTCTCCAAGGTATGGCTACCTTTGCATCCTTAATTCAAGTTAGAGGTTCCAGATTCTCCCGAGGAAGGGAGTCACACTAAGGTAAAGAGGGCTAAGGATAATGCCTTTCCAGGTAAGGAGCAAAGAGTGGTGAGGGGCAGGGGTGGTCTAGGACCCAGGAAGGGGAAGGTGGGAGGACTGAACTAGAACTTGGTTTGCTCAGGATTTTGCAAAGGGCCAACCCAAAGGCATGCCTGAAAAGGCCGGACAGCCTGTCCCCAGCCATGTGGGAAACAAGGGCTTCAGACCTAGCTCTTTCTATCTGGGTACCACCTTCCTGAAAGGATGTGCTGACGATAAGAGAGACAATGTCAGCTTCTAGTTCTCAACTCAAGGGGCAAAATGTGCTCTAAAAGGCGAAGTGCCCCTACTTCCTGGGAGGAAATGAAGAGTGATCATGTTTCTCTGCCACTGAGATAGGAGTGAGTGAGAGTGTGTGTGTGTGTGTGTGTGTGTGTAAAAGTTCGGTTCTCCAGGACTGCCCAGACACGGAGATGAAGCCCCACAACCGCCTAAGCTGGCCGTCACTCTCATCCCACGTCTACTTCAGTGGACTTGGAAATAGGAAGCAAACGATGCTGCTGTGAGCAACTCCCGCCCAGGGTCTGAGAAGCCAGAATCCTCCGCCACCCCAGAGCAGATGATGGGCCTTTGGCTCCCACATCCACTGCTGCCATTTGGGAAGGTGAGGACGAAAGAGATTTGTAGAACTGCCAAGGGGCTGTTACTCTGGGGGGCGCAGGGAGGAGGAGGCAGAGAGGCCTGCTTGGAGACTCCCCGTCGGGTTAATCTTGCAATTTCATTGTCACCACGCTCTGAACAGGTTCTGCCTCAGGAGCAGGCCCTTGGGAGGCTCCAATTTGATAACAGCCTCACCTCTGCTGTGGGACAAGACCTCACCACCCTCCTTATTAGCGGGTGGAAAGGGCTCCCAGGCTGCCCTACTGCGTGGGGCATTAGTCACGCTCCAAAGGCAACAGACAGGCCGTGCGTCGGAGCGCGGGCTGCTCCCCTGGGATTAGTGCAGTGACTCTCCTCTGTATTTGCAGGGCTCATTTTGAGGGCTGTGGCTGCGACTAACACAATAATGCTCTTTACCCCATCGCTAGGGGATCACTAGAAACAACCAGATTGTTCACTTTAATTCGAATGTCAGCACAATTATTTTAACACCAAGTGTGTCAGATTTGACTCCATATCCCTGATATTAATTTTAGAGTGGTGGTGAAACGAAATGGCATACTTCTTTGAGCTTTTGTTACAACATGTTCGTGCAGCAAACTGTGAAGAAAATGTAGTAATTAGAGGTTAAATTAATCCTTGACAGACAAGCAGCTTAGAAATGCAGTGCCCTCCTCCCCAAACCTAGCCTGATGCATGCCAGTCTTTCAGTATTAGACACTCAAAGCATGTGACGTTGGCAACCACACTGAAACTACTGTCCCACTTAAAATTCCGAGGTCGGCACTGGAACTTCCAGATATTAACAGTGAGATCTCATTAAGAACAAAACCCAAACAACCCTGCAAATGGCAACAGAGCCCACCCAGCCAAGCCCTCCAAGGGGCTGGCTGCCCAACTCTCTATCAGTGACTTGCAAACAAAACCAGATGAGACACACTCCTTTCCGAGGCGCCAATGCCTGGGCCCCAGATTGATCCTTAACTTACAACGTCTCATCTTCACCTAGCTCTAGACTTTGAGTTCTGATTCCAATATGCCCCTCAGCTGTCCTAACAATGCTCAGCAAAGCACACAGTGACACAGGGCAGGTTACGTTACATCATAAGGAAAAATGGCCCTCCTCCACGCACTGCATTTCCTCTCAAAACGGAAGCCTGTGAGCCCACAGCATGGGTACAACATGGATGTTCTGGACCCAACTACTTGGTCGAGAGTGAGAGTCCAGGCTTCTGTCTACTTCAGGCTCCCTTCCCTGTGTCCCCTCAGGAAAGTCGGGCCCCCTCTCTGGGCCTCACTTTCCTCTTCTGTCAAGTCACAGAGCTTTACTCTTCTAGCTTGACAATTCTCCGTCTTTCAGCATCTGAGTTTGTTGGTGAGTTGGGGCATCTACGCCAACTATGTGCAGAAACTGTGGTCAACCAGCTAACGGGACCACAAAAAGGCAGGCAGAGCTGGATTCCATCCCCATCCCACTCTGTGTCACCGAGCCCCTAAAGGAAGCTGGAGGTGGGGGTTTCAGGTTCAAATGCTGGGCAAAATATAAAAGCACTCTTCATTGAGTGGGGGGTGGGGGTAAGGGGGCTTCGGAACAATTGGACGGAGTACTCGAGATAGCCCAAGGTGTTCAGGACAACTTGACTTGGTTCTTGTCCTGCTTTTAGTTCCCAAAGGCCCACAATTCCTAAAAAATAGAAGGCACAAAGCTGAGGCCATCAGGCCCTTCTGACCCAGATGCCATTCACTAGTTCTGGCCCTGCGGCCTCCAGTGGCCTCTTCTAGAATCAGCAGAAATGTGTCCCTATGGCCCAGTGTCCAGGTACTCCCGTGGCTGGAGAAAAGGAGGAAAAACAAGGGCCAGCTGGCCAGGTTCCCTTCTAGCATGACGAAATCCCACAGTCAGCCCCATCCTCCTCTGGGCCTTGTGGAACAATTCTCAGCCTTAAGAAAATAGCATTTCCCAAACCCCACTTAATGGTTATTTACCCGGCAGAGTGAGCAGCAGGGTACACTGGGAGAAGGCAGCTGGGTACCCCTACCCCAAGGAAATGGGGAGACTGTGAGGCTGGGACCCAGGCTGTGCAGAAAGGGGCGCTGGCTGCCCCGAGGTCAGAAGGCAGCCAGGGTAGGACTGGGTTCCGATGAGTGGGCTTCTCCTCCAGGAGGAGGAAGAGCCCACCCTCACATAGGCGAGAGAGGAGGAAGGAGTCTGAAGCTGGGATTCCAGGGAGGTCCAGAGGAACCTCTCTAGACAAAGAAAGTTCTTGAAGACTTTGCAAAGGGCTTTTTCCTTCTGGTGCTCCTAGGCCCTATCTCTGGAAGCCTTTACTCCGGGGGGCCCACAGCCAGTGAGGCCCCTCGCTATGCCTCACTCTGGGGGATCTTTCTGGGTTGTGAGAAAGCTGATTGCTTTGGAAATTATGAAGAGGTCGCATTTTAGTGGGGGGACTTGAGGCCCGAAGGAAATTGGGGATGCTCTCTGAATGGGGAGGAAAAAACGGGATGGGGGAAGAAGGGAACCCAACTCTTTTGCTTCCCTCCCTTCTCCCTGCAGAAAATGCTCCTGGGGCTTTAGCAGGCCCGGGCTGGTCGTTTGGGAGCAGGACCTGACGGAGCCTGCGCATCCGCCATCCTTGCAGGTAAATACTTTATAACACAAGCTACTGCTCCTCACCTCTATGGGACCCTCGAATAACTGCCCCTCAGCTCCGTGGGGCCTGTTCTTCTTCCTCTGCTCTATTTGCAGACTAAATGACAACAATGAAGACAAAAACAAGTACTAAGCACTGCAGTAAAACCACATCAGGTTCACGCAGATTTACGAAGTCTCCTTCCTCACAGTCCCGAAGCTGTTTAAGGACTCAGTGTCTGAAAAAGCAGACTGCTTTCGACTGAGCTTCGGGATACTTCTCTCCTGCCATACAGTTGACTGGTGCTGCCTAGGTTACCCCTCGGTGGCGTTGTGAGAGGTGTATGACGGGAACTGGGTTATTGTGCTGATCCATAGTAACCGACTCCTGTTCCGCCATCATTTATCTCCCTCCCCAGCCACATCTGGGTTGGTCTATTCACACTCTCAGCATTCTATCTGCTCCAACAAACACTCAGCCTTTTCTGCTTGGATAAGGAGATTTTTTAGTTACATCCATTATATGTGTATCAACATTTATGGCAGCAAGATAATTGCCAAAGAGCTCAGAGGATAAAAGGTCCTTCTTCATAATGTTCACAGCCCCCCATCCGTTTAAAAAAAATCAATATTAACATCAAGCAGGACAGGGACAGATTCTTGCATGGCTGCTGTGTCTTCAAAGTTGGAAATGTGGTTTTTAAAAAACACCCAGCTGGATTAGGAAGAAAAGAAAAGGTTCAACACTGAGTTCAGAGTCCATACCTCAGTGGGGCACATGCGTGTAGAAGGGAGGCCTTTTTGTCCTTGAAACCTTTGCTAAATAACTGCAAAGCAGCAAATCTGCTCTATATTAGATGAGTCCTTTGGAAACACGCCAGTCTAATTTCAAAGAGTCTAGATCCTGTTATCTGTAAACCAACCCAATGGTCAGGAGGCCTGCCGTCAATAGATTAGGGGGACTGGACAAGAAGCCCTGCGGGTGGCCTCCCAGCCTCCACCATGGATGCTTCTGGCTTAGAAGCCCACACTGGCAAAAGACACAGAGAGAGGGAATGTTTGCCACTTTTACAGTGTTTTGATTGGCTTTTGGCCATTTCCTACTCTTTCCTCTTCTTGCTGCCCCTCAAAATCTACCCCCATCTCTTTACATACCTAGCTGTTTTCCCCATTGCTGTCTCACTTTCACAGAAAATGACTATTTCATTCACAAATCAGTGTTAGAGCTGGAAGGGACTCAGACTCCGAGGTCACGAAGGGGGAAGGAGGAACAATGAGGGAGGACGGACTTGCCCGAGATCACTCTGCTAATAAGTGGAAAGAGTGTTCTAGAACACAAGTTTCCCAGCTCCTAGGCTATTTAATTATCTCTCCAATGCACTGCTGCAGAAAAAAAATCAGAATCTTAAAAAGAAAAAGATTTACTGTGCATAGGAAGCCCCTTTTAACTAGGGGAGTGGTCCAACTGTTGGCAGAAGAGCCGCTTGTTCCCGAGGAGCAAGTGAGCTTCCTAGGGCTGATCTATTAACAGGTGCGCTGTAAGCCTTAGGTGATCAGCTTAAAAGGGAAAAATGATATTAAATGTGCTGGCCAAGCTTGAAAAAAAATCCCTTTTCTTAATGAAAAAGATTGCTAACAGTAAATCTCCTACCTTAAGATGCACCCCCACCCCCACCTCCACCCCAGCAACAGGCTATTTCCTGGTTGAGTTTAAAAATCCAATGACGTTCCTGTTTCAACCCACACATCTGTGTCACTGTCAGCGTCAGTGGCAGGAAAACAGACGAAGTCACCCTTTGCTAATGATTTCCTAACATGGAATTTCCTTGTATCTCCCCAAGCTTTTTCTTCTTCCAACGCCAAAATGTTTTTTTCCCTCTCTCAAACACACTGTACTGAAGGAAAACTGAAAATGGGCATGGCCGGGGAGGATGATTTCTAAGGAGATCTTATAAGGAAGAGCTGCAGCTCTTCGCGATATTTTTAACGGGGGTGGGGTACTGCTCGTTTTTCTAAAGCCAGTCCGAAGGAAACAGAGAGATTTCCTCCAGGCATCTGGGAATCTCTCAGCCCCTCTCTTTCCCTTTCCCTTGCCTCCTTCTTCCCAAGTTCCACTTTCAGCAACATGCTTACATCGGTGTCGGAGGAAACACACTCACACACCGGAGGCACACATGGGGAGAGGCCACAGCAGCCCCCAGAGCAGGGGACAGGCACTGGAGAGCCAGCAAAGCACAAAGCAATACAGGAACCCATTACGGTTCTCCTCTGGAGAATATCCTATTTAATAGGCAAACTGGGCATCCAGAGAAAACCAGGCTGTTACTTTAAGGGGAAGAAGCTGATTAGCTGCTCTGGCTGGCACCAAACAGCTGGTCTGTCCGGCAGGTTCAAGGCCATTTCAGCTTCTCTCTTATGGAGGCACCATATGTTCCATCTCACACATCAGCAGCTTTATTTTCCAATGATCTTGCTCCAGAAGGGAAGCACAAAGGGGGGAGGAGAAGGTAGAGCCCATCGTTTACCCTTTGAGTACTTTCTTGCGGTTTAGATGCAGTTGGGACGTGTGTATTGGGGGTGGGGGTGGGGGGAGTTAAGCTTCAGCATCTATTCCAAAGACCGGAGGGGAGTGGAGTGGGGGAAAGACATGCGAAAAGGCACAAATAACATGTCGCCAGGAGATTAAATGGGAAGAGGGGGCGGGGGCGGCGAGAGAATGGGAGGAATCTGACTTTGCTCCCGAGACCCACCAGTCGAGTTTGCGCCCCGCCCACTTCTCCTTATTTGTCAAATTTCCTTATTGTTAGTATTCCTTTTCCGAATAAACTTTACAAGGAGAGAAGCGGACCGCTTTGGGGGACGGGGGCAGCCAGGCCGACAGGATGGAGAAAGGTTACTTCTAACATGAAGTTTAGCATTCCTCAGTTCCAGCCTAGGTTCTCAGAAGTTTGTGGACGAGGGCAGGTGTAAAGGGTAGGGGCCGGGCTAAATCCTCAGTCCAACTAACGCCGGCAGCCGATGCGTCCTGGACACCTCAAGTGCCCGGCGCTGGGTCCGTGCAGAGGCGGCACGGTCCGGAGGTGCATCCTCGTCCCCACTGCCAGCCCAGGCTGCAGGAACCTCGAAGGTGGCGGTGCCGACTCCCTCCCTGCCGCCAAACAAAGGGGGCCCGCGGAGCGTTTGAGCCCGTCGGGGGTGGGGGGCGACGGCAGGAGGGCGGGGGAAGGAGTGATGAGCGTAGCCGCGGGGTGGCGAAAGCCTCAGAGTCGCCGCCGTCGTCTCGGCCACTGGCGGGGGCGACAGCCGCCCTGAGCCAGGGCGGCGAGGGCCGCGGGCTGCAAAGCGAAACCGAGGAAAGGGCGCCCCCTATGCCCGCGCCCCAGAGAGCGCAGCGGCGAGCCGCGTCTGCTCACCCCGCCGAGCGTGCGCCGCCTCTGGCCTCCGGGCCCGTCCGCTCGCGGAGCCGCCCGCCAGGCCGTCCGGGCCGCCAGCGCCCGGGGTGTACACCGCCGGCAGGCTGGGCGCACGGCGGGCGGGCTTCAGGAGCCGAGGGCTCCCTACACCTTCCGGGGTTCCGGCGGAGGATCTTCGAAACACCGCCCCCTCCCCCACCGCCTACACTTGCCCTACTGTCCCGAGCGGCTGGAAGCCACTGGGAGGCAACCGCCCCCGCCCCCTGCCTCTGTGTCCCTTTCCATTTCCCTCTCTCCAGCCTCCTGGGAAACAAAGGGGCTTTTTATAAAGCGGATTGTTGGCGGCAGCGGCGGCGGGGGTGGGAGGGAGGGGGGATCTATAAAGACAAGAAGAGGTGGGGTGGGGGAAGAAGCTGCGCGGCCTCCGGGAGCCCTGATCGGCGGCGGCCAGGAAGCCCCCGCGGGTGCGCGGCCGACCCCGCCCGACCCGTGGGCACCCGGGCGGAGGCCCGCGCCTGCCAATGGCCTGGCTGCGCCTCTGCGATGCTGCTCGCCAGGTTACCGCAGCCCGGGAACAGGATCGCCCGGGGCCTGGGGCCCGGGCCGGTGGGGGCGGCGCGATTCCCGCGGGGGTCTCCCCTGGGAGACCCGGGCCCTTTTCCTAGACAACTCTTTTGAAATTGCTCGGGCTCGGGGAGACTTTGCCTCTTTGTTCCAGCGCGGCCGCCTCTCGTACGCTCGCCTCGCTCGCCCTCACAGACAATGTCCCCGAGGTGGCCTTGGTCGGCTACCCGCAAACGACACGTTTGCCGTGGGGACAGCGCCCCGGGGGCATTCCTTCTACTGCCAAACAACGACAGGCTACCCCAGCAAGTGGGGTCCCTTCTCCCCACGTTCCCCAGCCATCGTGTGCCTCCACCCGCGCGCACACTCACACCCACACTCGGGTGCCCCGCTCAGCCGCACCCAGCTGCAGGAGCGCGACCAGGCGAAGCCCCCAGCCCGAGGTGCGTCTGTTTGCTCAGGTTCCGACGACTTCAGGGCAGTTTTCTGGCAGGCTAATCCTATTAGTGTCTGCACGGTCCGCATTTAATCACGGATCAACATCAGACGGCATGGTCAGCTTTCCAAGCGGCTTCGGACACAGTGCATGGGGACGGAGTCTAGCCGAGCCAAGTAGCCACGAAAAGTATTTGGCGGCGCTCCGGGGGGCTTCCCGCCCGCCCTGGCCGGCACCGGGCTCTGCCGCTGCTCCGAGGCCTGGGAGCTCAGAGCGCGGGGGCGCCGGGAGGTCTGGGCAGAAGCCCAGTCGGAACTGTCTCGAGCCACCAGCTCTCCTCGGGGCTGCTCTCCAGAGGAAGATTTGGCAGGGGAGGGAGCGCAAGGCAGCGGGCTCGGCGCGCGCGCACACTCCACACTCCCGCTCCGCGGCGGCAAACCCGGTTGGGGTGGGGTGGGGGGAAATCCTGTGCCCAGCGCCCACAGCCGAATGGCCCAGGCTCAGGGAGCTGGCATGCGAAGGCAGCGTCGCCAGTGGCATCCGGGCTGCAAGCGGCCCGGAGGCGCCGGGACGGAGTAGGAGCTTCCCCGGTAGCCTGGCGCGGCCAGGGGAGCCCGCGTGGCTCGCGTCCCTCTGCCTTCCCTCCCCGGTACTTGGCTGCTCCTGCCCGATTCCAGACGCCCGGTGGGCGCCGGTGAGCAGGCAGAGGCCGCAGTCCCGAGCGATTCGAGCTGCGCTTAGTCCAGCCCGGCCAGTCCGAGAGGGGGGCGGCCGCGCGCAGCGCCAGGTGGGCCGTACGCTCAGAGCAAACTTTGGGGTCCCTCTGCCCTCAGCATCCCCGAGCCCTGGCTCCTCCACGATGGGGACCACAAGTGGGGGCCACAAGTGCACCCTGGAGACCCCACAGCAGTCGCGCCTCTCGCGCCCGCCCTCAGCCTTACCGTGCTGCGGAGCTCCAGCGGCGGCGGCGGGGGCAGTGCCCGAGGGGCGGGCGGCCGCCGGCGCGGGCAGCCTGGCCTCGGGCGCCTGCCGAGTGGCGCGGCCCGGTTGCAGATCACCCCCTGGCTAGCGGCCGGTGCCCCCGCGCCCGCCCGCCGCCGGCCGCTTCAGCTCGAGGCCAAGTTCATGCCGGCGGCGCTGCAGTGGCGGCCCAGATCTCCTCGCTCCATTCCCACCGCCCGGCTCCGCGCCGCGCGCCCGGAAGGTGGAGTTTCGGGGGTTTAAGTTACTGATAGGCATTTCTCACTGCTGTGTCACTCGGGGAGGAGGAGACACGCACGCCGCACACTCACACACCCTCACACTCACGGCGACGAGCGGCTCCGGCCTTAAAGGGGAAGCCACGCTGCCCCGCCCGCGACCCCACCAGCCCTGAGCCCGAAACGACGCGTTTCCAGGCCTGGATGGGGCCAGGGGCAGCGGAAGAGCAGCGGCCGCCTGAGGGGCCTATCGGGCCCTCCTGCCACTTTTAAAAAAGGAAAGCGGCTGAAGGCTGGCTTCGCTGTGGTCGTCTCATTTCTCCAGTCAACTCCAGTCAAAGGCAGCTGGGAGGAACGGGAGGGAAGGAAGGGGCACGGGTGCACTTACCTTGGTGGCTCCGCAAGCAGCGGGAGGCGGTAGGTGCCCTCGGCAGCAGGTGGCCCGCCTAGACGATGCGCTGATGGGGAGAGGCGACAGCGGGGTGACCAAGCGCTCCCGGGCACGAGCGGATGCAGCTCGCCCCAGGGCCGCAGGCGGAGCCCCGCGCACTTGGGAAACCCGCACGAGGCAGGTAGACTTCCCGCGTCTGGGCAGAGACAGCTGATGAGCGGTTCGCGCCCCTGACCCAGGAGAGCGAGCAGAGAGAGCGGGAGTGCCAGCACTCACCAGCGACAGGGCGAGAGAGCGCGCGAGACTGACAGAGCCCGAGAGAAACAGAAGGAGACCGTGGGAGACAGAGAGAGGGAGAGACAGAAACCGAGAGGGGCACCGACAGAGACCAAGAGAAAACACGGACATAGAGTGGTAGAGAGACACCGTGCGAAAGATAGAGAGACATGGCAGACCAGATCCCTGGAGGACCCCGGAGCGGCACAGGGACGGAAGTCCCATCGTAAAGTAGCCTGTTCCACACCGCCACCCCCCCCCCCCCCACACACACCCTTTCCCATTCTCAGCAGAAACTGACCCAAGAGCTAGCGGCCCTCCTCGCCCTCGCCCTGGGAGGGCGCTCACCTTCAGTAGGTGGCTGCCGAGTGGAGAGCGCCCGTCCCACTGCCGAAACGTCTGCTCGATAGCTCCCGCCGGGACGGCCAAGCCGACCTGCTGTGACGGCAGTGGGGACTAGAGCTCTCAGGTGGCAGCTACTGAACTGCACCCGCCCCCCTCCTCGCCGAGCGTCCCCCTCCCCTCTCTCGCAGCTCTCTCACCCTCCACCCGCCCTCTCCCTCCTCCCGCCCTCTCCCTCCTCCCCTCCTCCTATGCCCGCCACCACCCAACCCCCACCCTCGCCTCCACGCGGACCATGTCTATGCTGACCGCCCCTGTGCTCAGCCAGGAGCCTAGAGGCGCCCGCGACAGTCTCCCGCCCCACTGGCCCAGGGCCGGCGAAGCCCCTGCCCGAGCTGGGCTGGACTGGCCCGCTCTGCACGGGGTTATCCCGGGGCAGACACCTGCAGCTTCTGCAGAAACATGGGTTCCTTCTGAACTGCCCGGCGGGCTAAAGCGCGCTGTCTGCCCTCTGCCCTGGCGCCGCGGCCGGCCGGTGGCTCCCCTGTCCTTATTCCCGGAGGCTGGCCTGTGCCCCTTCTCCAGGGTCCCCGCCCAGGGTGCATTTCCTAACCTGGACTTCTGCGGCGGTGGCAGCGGCGGCGGCGAGGACTAAGCTCAGCCCACGGACGCCGCGTCTGGTCCGACAGCAGCAGCGGACAGCGAAGCTCCAGAGACCGCTCTCAGCTCCCGCCCGCACCTCTGAATAGCGACCTGTCATCACCACATCTGGTCGCACTCGGCCCAGCCGAGGGCCAGGAATAAAGGGGTGGGCCCGCCGCCCACTCGGCCCCTCCCTCCCTCCACGCCCACGCCCTCGGCCTGCAGAAAACGCTGGGGCCCCCTCCGAGGACCAAGCAAAGTCCCTTCGTGGGCTGCGTAGGCGCAACCGAGCTGGGCACTTGCCTCCGAATGTTTCCCGAAGTTTCCTGGCTGAGCTGCTGCGTCCCGGGGCCCAACCGCGAGGCACAGGTGTCGGACTCCTGCTCCGAAGCCCCCGTACCAGGGCCAGCAGGGCCCACTGGGGCGCGGTGGGGGCACGCGGCTCAGCCGGGCTGTTGGGAAGGAACCCACCTTGGTCCCACGCAGCCGGGGCTGCTCTGCAGAGGGCCCGTGGCCAGGAGAGGGTATTGCTCTCCGGTGATTGAACTGATCTCAGTCCTTACCTTCACTCCAGATGAGGCCGTAGTGGAGTCTTGGCCCTTGGACTGTCTGGGTCCTGCAGGCAGGGAGAGTCATCCTAGAATGGCTATGCCTCCCTAGAGCAAGAGAAAGCTCCTGAGTACCTTGAAGGGAATCCGGTTAAACAAAGGGGAACTGGGGATCCCTGTGTCTATCACAGGGCGTTGCAGGGGGTTTTTAAAGTGCACTGCTCAAGGAGGTGGAAGATGGGGTTCTATTCCCAAACACCTCCATTCCATCCTCATATCACTTCCCCTTGGCTTCCCCACTGGGGCATGTGATGCCTACTCCCCCGAGTGTCTTGGGAGCCTGTGCGATCACAGCTGCACCTGTGTCAAATGGCCAACTGCCTGCTTGGCACCACCACCTGGATGCAACTAGACATCTCAAACTCCACATGGCCTTAACTGAGCTCCTGGTCACCCCGCAAAGCCACTTCTTTTATAGTCTGCCACTTCAGTTCGTGTCAGCTCCATCCTTCAAGGTGCCTAGGCCAAATGCTCTGGAGTCTTCCTTGATTCCTCTTTCTTTCGCTCATACCCCACATCCAGAGAAGTGGTCAGTTCTGTTTCTCCGTCTTCAAAATGCATCCACAATCCCAGCATTCTCTCCTCCTCCACTGCTACCGCCTGGGCCCAGCCACCAGCATCTCCCACCTGGATTACTCCAGGAGCCACCTAACAGGTTGCTCTGTTTCGTACCTTCCCCAGCCACACCCTCCTCCAGCCCAGTCTAGTCCCCCATCTCTGTGCACCTGCAGTAGCTTCCCATTTTACTTGGTGAAACTAAAGTGCTTCTGATGGCCTAACAGGCTGCGCCTAAACACCTCCCCGCAACTGGATGACATCATCTTCCCTCTGCTCCAGGTATCCTGACTCTACCTCAACACACCAGGCACGGCCTTCCTTAGGGCCTTTGCATGAGCTGGCTCCCTTATTTCCTTTAATCTTGACACCAGTGTCACCTGGCCGCTTTGTGTAACGTTTCACACCCTCATGCCCATCTCTGGCGCTTCCTCCCCCCTTCCCTGCTGCGTTGTGTCTTTGGTACTTACCACCCGCTGACCTCCTCTATAGGTTAGAGCCCGGGAGGGCCCAGGCTGGCCTGTTTTGCTCACTGCTATATTCCCAGCTCCCAGCACTGTGCTTGGCAGGGAGTATCTGCTCAATGAAAGTTTGTAGGATTCCAATTTCCTGGAACTTTTGAGGAAACTCTGGGGACCACAGGATTGTACAAACACACTGGGAAAGGGGCCTATAGCTGTCGTTACATTTTAAGGACTTGATCACAGGTTAAGAAAGATGGAGGTCAGGCAAAGAGTTTTGTGTAAGTACCATGAAACTAGCCTCAGGTCATGTCACCAAGGGGCCTCGTGGCTCAGACGTGTTGTGGTTCTTTCAGTTACTGTTGGAAACAGGTTCCTTTGTGCTTGTCACCGTGGGTACCCCAAGGCTGGTGAAGAAATGGGAGAGGAGGCCAGAGGCAGAGGCTAAGTGAAGGCTTCCTCCTCACTGGGTAGACCGACTGTGAGACCCTTTGTCACCAAAACTGCAGACCAAGCTTGGGGCTATAAACTCTCCATTACCATGGGCTTTACCGGCCCAACCCACGAACCCGATGAGGTGTAAGCTATCCTCATCTCCATGTTCCAGATGAGGAAATGGGAGACTCAGAGAGGTGAAGGGACATGTTCAGGGTCACACAGCTTGAGAGTGGCAGAGCAGTAAACAGTTGGGCCTCAAAGCTTGGGATGCTTCCACCTGCCATGTGGCCATTCACATTTAGCTTGTGTCGTCCTGGCAGGTGGGTCTAGGCCAGGGAAGGAATCCCACAGGGGTCTCAAAGGGCTTCCCTTCTCCTGGGGAAATCTCCTGGCCCTGTTGAGGAGAGGCTGCCAGCAAAGGGTTAGGCTTGGGCTGTGGGGGTCCAGGGGCACCATGCCAAGGCCAGTGTGGGCCCTGCCTTTGGTCTGGTCCAAAGCTAGAACTCAAGGGATATGAAGGCAATCAGCAGCTGTCTGTCATTCATAGTCATATTCCTGTGAACGTATACTAGATTTTCCCAAGTTCACGTGACAAATGCTGGGGGCTTAACAGGATAGCCAGCCTCTGGAATTCTGTGTGGCCTGCACAGGTAGAGGCCCATGAAGAACAGGCGTGCCGACTGCAGGTAAGAAACACACATCCAGTTGCTCTGTTCATTGTTACTCCCTTGCTCCAAAACCTCCTGTGGCTCCCTACTGCTAAATCCCAACTCCTCAGCCTGTCGTTTAAGGCGCTCCATAGGTGGGCCCCAGCCTCCATTTCCAGCTTCATCTCCTGGTGCTTTCATACATGTCCTTGGGCCTCCTGCCTGGCTTGGCTGTTGATTAGACACCAAATAATTCCTAGTTCTTCCCACCTCGCACCTTTGCTCATGCATTTCCCCTGCCTAGAATTCCAGCTTTCCTGTCAAACTCCCACCTGACCTTCAGGGCTCATCTCAAAAGCCTCCTCCTCTGTGAAGCCTGGCCTGAGACCCATCACAGCACAGCCTGGGCACCCTCCCTGCCTTGGCCATCCACAGCCCTGTCTGTATCTCTGTGACTCTACAGCCCTTTGCCCTCGGCTCGTCCTGTTTTACTGTTTTAGTAGAGACTTCTGGGGTTCCCCTGAAGCCTGCCTGATGAAATCACAGCTGACCCCTGGTTAGGGTGGAGGGGCGTTCAGGGTACCCTCTAGATGGCAGAATCCGGATCCAGAAGGAGGAAATGGAGTGGCGGATGTGGCAGGGCTCAACACAGTGCCCGGCATCTCCCCCTGCCTACCACTGCATTTGTGCAGAGGCTGTTGGCTGTGCCCACCTGGAGGTCTTGCACTCCACCTGTTCCCTCTGCCTTGCCCCTGGCTCCCGGCCCCCTGCAACCATGCCTCACCCATGCAGAGGCCACACCCCACAGTTCAGGCTCTGAGATGCAGGCTCCGAGCTCCTGGCTGCTGGAGCATTAGCTCAGGGCCTCCTGACTCCTCTGCATAGAGTCCTGACCCCAGTGACCTGCGTTCTCTAACCACAGCAGACTGGAGGCCACACCGACAGGAACCAGGACAGACAAACACCGGTGAGGAGGCCCAGGGTGGCGGCTGCCCATGCGGAGGAAGTGCAAGTTGATCTGGGAGCCCCCGGCGTAGACCCAGGTTCTGCCGCCTCCTAGCTGTATAACCTCGGGAGCCGGATGTCTCCTTTCTAAAGTAGGGGTCAGAGTAGTACCTGCTTTGCTGGGGTGAAGTCAGGGTTGCAGCCCCTATGCGTGGGACCACCCTTGGCAGGGCGCCTGGCCTGTAGGCTGGTAGCACTCAGAGAAGAGGCTACTGTCATGATTATTATCCCAAACCCTCCCAAAGACGGGGCAGGTGTTGAATCCAGGAAGACGAAGCATATTAGGATGAAAGCTCAGGTCCTGCATGGAGCTCTAGACACCGTATGATTTTGGGCAAACTGTGAGTGTTTTGATATGTCTGGCAAAAAGTAAGTCTGTGCCAGGTGAGGAGCCAGATTGGGGCACTTGCATAAGACACGTGGCACTTCGCCTAGGAGGGTAGAGGAGAGCACCTGGGAAACGAGTCGAATTATTTCTCATCACTATGTTCTTAAATAATTTTAATTTTCTTGGGGACATTGGTGGTGGTAAGCGTTTTTAAGAATCACAATGGAAACAAATGGGAAATTGTTAAAGTATTGATTGTAATTTCCTGGTGACTTCACTGATTTAAAAAATAGGAACCTTTAAGGAAAAAGCCCTCATTAGCAAGCAAGCAGTTAATTAAGGGGCTGTAGAATGGCTTGCATCGATTTCACCAGGAAACCAGAAAGCTGTGGCTGTAAGTCAATTTTTCCCCCACAGCTCCTTGCTTACCATGAATGCCACTTCTAGAATGCCGTGGGTAATACCATGAGAGCACAGATAAAGATGGGAAATGGTTATTTAAACCGAGATGGATAACTAATTTCAGGAATGATCGTAGATCTCGATGGTTGCCAGTTTTCCTCTTACACCATACACATAACTGAAAGACATTGTCATAGCTTTTATATAGAAAAAACTATGCAGATGGCCTGCTAATTATTACTCTTTATGCCATGACATTTTTTTCCAGCAGCACAGGCATGACCGGCCCCACATGGGAAGAGGCTCCATCCACTGTTCTAGGACCCTTTAGAGCATTTGCAATTTTGTGATTAAGAAAAACCCACACAACAAACCCCTGGCCTGTTGCTGTCCTAGCAACGAGCTAGGCTACTGCGGCACCATCACCACAACCATTCAGAAAGTTAATATGACCCAACACCAGGGAACCAGCCAGGGCCCAGCATTGGGCAGGCACATCGTCCAGGCAGACGACTGGAGAAATAGCGGACAATGTTCCTCTGCTGTTCTGGAAAACACAAGCATATTAACAATAAAAGCAGCTAAAGCTTGGGGCACACCTACTATGCATCAGGCCCCCTGCTTCACATCGTGAGTTCAATGAAGCCTCAAAAATTAATTTCAGAGATGAGCGAACTGAGGCCCAGAGAGGTTCAGCAGCTTGTCTGAGATGGCAGAGTTACTCATGCTACAACCAGGATTTGAATGTCCTAGGCGGTCTGGGACTCAGCAGCCTCCATAGATCCCCTTTAAGACAAAACTGACCAGGGAGGACGAAAGTAACATGCACTTCACATGTTACTCCCGCTGGGCCTGGTGCTGTGCTGGTTGGCTGGCCTGCACCAGCTCACGAGGAAGGACTGCTACATTGTCAGGAATTTTGTGAACCTGTTGGTGACTCATTGGTAGCTTGGAATTGGCCACAGTGGGAGTATCTACACCACAGAAATGAGCAAATGCTGCAAATGAGGGCTGGTTGTTCAACGTTGCCCAACATGCCATCGAATGCAGGTGTTAGAGCAGAACTGCCTGGTTCAAACCAGGGCCCAACGCTTACTGGGCGGCCTGGGGTGAGTTTTCTAGTCAGCAAAATGAAGATAACAGTAGTGACCACCTCATCGGGTTGTTGTAAGCATTAACTATAATCCATGTGCAGGTAGCACAGTATAAGTGATCAGCTAGTATCAGTTGTTGTAAAAGTAAGTATACCGCAGCTACTGCAGGCCTACCTTGGAGACAGTGCGGGTTCGGTTCCAGACCACTGCAACAAAGCGAACATCGCAATAAAGCCAGTCACACAAAATTTTTGGTTCCTCAGTGCGTATAAAGTTATGCCTATGCTATAGTGTAGTCTCTTAAGTGTGCAATAGCATTGTTAAAAAAACACATACTTTAATTAAAAACTACTTTATTGCTAAAAATGCTCACCATCACCTGAGCCTTCAGCGAGTCATCGCTGGTGGAGGGTCTTGCCTCGATGTTGATGGCTGCTGACTTATCAGGGTGCTGGTTGCTGAAGACTGAGGTGGCTGTGGCAACTTCTTAACATAAGACAACAGTGAAGTTTGCCGCCTCGATTCACTCTTCCTTTCATGAATGGTTTCTCTGTAGCATCTGATGCTGTTTGGTAGCATTTTACTCACAGTAGAACTTCTTTCAGACTTGGAGTCAGTCCTCTCAAACCCTTCTGCTGTTTTATCACCGAAGTTTACGTCGTATTCTACATGCATTTCAACAATCTTCCCAGCATCTTCACCAGGAGTAGATTCCATCTCAAGAAACCACTTTCTTTGCTTGTCCGTGAAAAGCAACTCCTTGTCCATTAAAGTTTATCATGAGATCACAGCAATTCGGTCACCTCTCAGGCTCCACTTCTAATTCTAGTTCTCTTGCTGTTTCCACCACGTCTGCAGTTACTTCCTCCACTGAAGTCTTGGCCCCTCAAAGTCATCCATGAGGATTAGAATCAACTTCTTCCAAACTCCTGTTCGTGTTGATATTTTGACCTCTTCCCGTGAATCATGAATATTCTTAATGGCCTCTAGAATGGTGAATCCTTTCCAGAAGGTTTTCAGTTTACCTTGCCCAGATCCACCAGAGGAATCACTATCCATGGCAGTTAAAGCTTTACAAAATGTTTTTCTTAAATAAGATGTGAAGGTCAAAATTACTCCTCGATCTATGAGCTGCAGAATGAATGTTGTGTTCGCAGGCATGAAAACAACATTAATCTCATTGTACATCTCCATCAGAGCTCTGGGGTGATCTGGTGCATTGTCAACGAGCAGTAATATTTTGAAAGAAATCTTTTTTTCTGAGGAGTGGGTCTCAACAGTGGGCTTCAAATATTCAGTAAACCATGTTGTAAAGAGATGTGCTGTCACCCAGGCTTTGTTGTTCCATGTATAGAGCACAGACAGAGTAGGTTAGTACGATTCTTAAGGACCCTAAGATTTTCAGAATGCTAAATGAGCATTAGTTTCAACAGAAAGTCACCAGCTGCATTAGCTCCTGACAAGAGAGTCAGCCTGTCCTTTGAAGCTTTGAAGCCAGGCGTTGACTTGTCCTCACAAGTTATGAAAGTCCTAGATGTCATCTCCTTCAATATAAGGCTGTTTCATCTTCATTGAAAATCTGTCGTTTAGTGTAGCCCCTTCATTAACGATCTCAGCTAGATCTTCTGGAGAACTTGCTGCAGCTTCTCCATCAGCACTGGCTGCTTCACCTTGCGCTGTTATGTTATGGAGACAGCTTCTTTCCTTAAACCTCATGCACCAACCTCTGCCAGCTTCGAACTTTTCTTCTGCAGCTTCCTCACCTCTCTCAGCCTTCATAGGATTGAAGAGAGCTAGGGCCCTGTTCTGGATTAGGCTTTGGCTTAAGGGAATGTTGTGCTGGTTTGATCTTCTATCCAGACCAGTGACACTTTCTCCATATCTGCAATAGGCTGTTTCACTTGTTTATCGTTTGTGTGTTCACTGGAGTAGCACTTTTAATTTCCTTCGAGAACCTTTCCTTTACATTCACAACTTGGCTAACTGTTTGGCACAAGAGGCCTAGCTTTTGGCTATCTTTGCTTTCGACATGCCTTCCTCGTTAAGCTTAATCATTTCTAGCTTTTGATTTAAAGTGAGGGATGTGTAACTCTTCCTTTCACTGGGACACTTAGAGGCCGTTGAAGGGTTAGTAATTAGCCTGATTTCAATATTGTTGTGTCTCAGGGAATAGGGAGGCCGGAGAAGAAGGAAAAAGAAGGGGGAATGGCCGGTCAGTGGAGCAGTCAGAACACGTACACCGTTTATCAATTGTCTTATATGGGCATGGTTCATGGTGCCCCAAAACAATTACAGCAGTAACATCAAAGGTCACTGATCACAGATCACCATAAAAATATAGTAATAATGAAACAGTTTGAAATAATGCCAGAACTACCCAAATGTGACACAGAGAAATCAAGTGAGAAAATGCTGTTTGAAAAATGGTGCCAACAGACTTGCTGGATGCAGGGTTGCCACAAACCTTCAATTTGTAAAAAATGCAATGTCTGTGAAGCGCAATAAAGTGAAGCTCAATAAAAGGAGGTATGCCTGTACTAATTATGATGATGATTATTATTGTTATATTAGGCGGCCATCCACTTTCACCTACACAAACTGGGTGGCTTAAACAATGGGAATTTGTTGTCACAGTTCTGGAGGCTAGAAGTCTGCAGTCAAAGGGTCAGTAAGGGTGCTTCCTTCTGAGGGCTGTGAGGGAAGGGTCTGTTCCAGGCTCCTCTCCTTGGCTTGTGGACGGCCGTCTGCTCCCTGTGTCTCTTCACATTGTCTTCCTTCAACGCAAGCGTCTGTGTCCAAATTTCCCCCTTTTTAGAAGGACATCAGTGATATTGGATTAGGGTCCCACGCTACACTAGTGTCACCTCACCTTAATTAATTACATCTGTAATGACCCTAGTTCCAAATAACGTCACATTCTGAGGTACTGGCGGTTAGAACTTCAACATACAAATTTTGGGGGGACACAGGTCAACCCCTCACAGCCCACCCTCTGGATCCCAAAAGTCCCTGTGTCTTTCTCACATGCAAAATACACTCAATATCCCATCCCAACATCCCCCAAAGTCTCACTCCATTCCGGCATCAACTCTCAGTTCCAAATCTCATCCAAATGTCACCTAAATCAGGTATGGGTGAGACTCAGGGTATAATTCAACCTGGGCCAAAATTCCTCTCCATTTGCAAACCTGTAAAACCAAGTGACAAGTTATCTGCTTCCAAAATGTAATGATGAGTATAATGGCTAATTTTGTGTGTCAGCTTGGCTGGGCTAAGGAATGCCCAGATAGCTGGTAAAACCTTATTTCTGGGTGTGTCTGTGAGGGTGTTTGTGGAAGAGGTTAGCATTTGAATCAGACTAAGTAAAGGGATCTACCCACACCAATGTGGGCAGGCACCATCAAATCCGGTGAGGGCCCCAAAGGAACCGAACGGTGAAGGAAGGGCCAATTCCCTCTCTCCTCTTGAGCTGGGATGTCCATTTTTTTCCTGCCCTTGGACTTTGCAACTCCTGGTTCTCAGACCTTCCGACTCTGGGACTTACACCCGTGGGCCCCTGGGCCTCAGGCCTTGGGACCAACTGACTTACACCACTGGCTTTCCTGGGTTTCCGGCTTGTAGATGGCAGATTGTGGGACTTCTCGGTCTCCACCATAAGGTGAGCCAATTCCTATCATCAGCCTCCTCCTGTCTATCTATACATATCTCCTGTTGGTTCTGTTTCTCTGGAGAACCCTGACTAATACAGTGGGATGGGCACAGGGTAGACATTCCCTTCCAAAAGGGAGAAATCGGAAAGCAAAGAGGTATCATGTGTCCCAAGCGAGTCTGAAACCTAGCAGGCCAAATGCCATGTGTTTTGAAGGCTTGAGCCTAACTCTGACTCAGTCTGTCCTCTGGGTTTGCCCCCAACCTTCACAAAGACAGCTCATGTGTGCAAAACAGAACAAAATCATTCCATTTGCAATAACATGGATGGACCTTGAGAGAATTATGTTAAGTGAAATAAGCCAACAAGAGAAGGACAATCTGTGTATGACTCCACTCATATGAGGAATTTAAAATTATGGACTAAAAACAGTTTAGTGGATACCAGGGGAAAGGTGGGGTTGGGGGTGGGCACAAAGGGTGAAATGGTGCACCTACAACATGACTGACAAACATTAATGTACAACTGAAATTTCACAAGATTGTAACCTATCAATAACTCAATAAAAACAAAAAACAAAAAACAAAGACAGCTCATGTGGCGGCCACAGCGAACAACTGGTCATTCCAAAACACCTTGTTCTTTCACACCTCCATACTGTGCCCTCCAGGCAGCAGAGGGCCCTGCTTTTCCTGCTCATTTGGGGCATTCCTCTGCAGCCATCAGGCCTCAGCTGAAGCCTTAGTGCTTGTCTGGGAGGCCTTTGTTGACCCCTCTCCTCCCTGAGGTCAGGAAAAGGAGCTGCCCCGGGACAAACAGCACCTCTGGTGCCGTCTTCGGGACCCTGGCCTGAGACTGCAAATCCGCCTGTCTCCCCACTAGACTAAGTGCTGCAGGATTTCAGGCACCAGCTCTCGTTTATCATGTCGGGGTCCGGCACACAGCTGGTGTGCGCTATAGAAGTGCCAGTGTGTCTGACTGATAGAATACACAGAAGAGCCTTTTCTGAACACCTACTGTGTGCAGAGTGTTGGACTTGGGCTAATACACTCTTGAGGGGGCAGTGATGAACCATCTCACACTCATTATTAGACACCACGGATGTAGCTCACTTGAGAGCTGGAGGAGCCTTAACAGCAGGTGCTGACACCTGCCACATATTAACTCATTGGGTCCTCACACTGACCCTGTGCGAGATTACACAGCATAGTGTCAAAGCAAGCAACCAGGAGCTAGCCTGATTTCAATCCAGGCTTTGCCACTTACCAGCTGTGTGACTTTGGGCAGTTTACTTATCCTCTCTGTGCCTCTGTTTTCTCGTCTGTAAAATGGGGCTAATCGGGGTACCTACCTCACAGGGTTCGAGTGAGTTAATATCTGTCAGATGTTAGCTGTCATTCAGGTATGGGCAGTTTCTACCTGCTGCTGCTGCAAAATGCTTGCTGAGGGCGAAGCATGCTCATCCACCCAGTGAGGGGGCCAGGCAAAGTGAGGCCCAAGGGCCCCTCCAGCTCTCAAGTACAGTCCATCTGTCCTGTACATGAAGTGACATTAGTGCACCAACGGGCAACAGACAAACAAATGTGTGTATGTGGGGAGGGGGTGGGCCCCTAAAGAGCCAGTGATGCCAGGAGTCTATTGGTGGCAGTTCCATCAATGATAAGAGGCCTGGCCCGGGAGGCAAGACCCTGGGCTCTTGGCTCAGTCCTGCAAGTGGCCCAGCGTGGGACCTGGGGCAAGCTCCTTTCCCTCTCTGGGCTTTAGGTTCTGCCTCTCCCACAGGCTTGGCCTCCCATCTGCAGCATTTTCCAGGCAGGCCTCCCCACCTGCCCTCGTGGCTGAGAGACCCGTCCTGGGCTGCAGGTAGCCCCAGTTGTGTTGGAGCTGCGGCTATGCCTCCGCTGGCCTGCCTCCCGGCCGCGTGGCATGTCTGCCTGCGGGGAAGCCCTGCTGCCTTGAGGAATGAGTAGAGATGTCACCTGGTGCAATTTGAGTAATGAAACCAAAGGACAAGGAAGTGGCTTGCTGCTCTTCCTTGTGAGCTGGGACATTTGTTTCGCCAGCCCTTTCTCCTGAGTGCAGAGGCAAGTGAGGCCGAGAAGATGCTTTGCTATCCAAGTGCCTTCTCTCTGGGCTCCTCGTTATTCCCCCAGCGCCTCAGGACCTACGATGCAGAGCAGTCTTCTTGCCCCTGAGATGCTGCCCAAGGCACTTCCAAGGTGGCACTCTATGGGGAATTACGGTACTGGGCATTTGCCAGGAGGAAGAGAGTGTGCTTTACATGGGACTGAAATGTCCCTGCTGTTCAGAGAAAGGAGATTCAGAGAAAAAGGCAAAATCGGTGCCTTTTGCAGCAGCCAAATTTCCATCTCTTTGCTGTGTGTGCTGGCAACGTGATGCCCAGAGCAGATCGCACAGGCTGGTGTCACGTTGCATCAGCGGCAAAACAAACTGCTTTAGTAATCAGATCCCCGGACCTGGTGGCAGATGCCTAGCTGGCTAGGAGAGCCATGGCAGCCCACTTTAGAGCTGTGGCGTTCTAAGCGAGCTAGACATGGTGCCACACTGACCCTTGCAAGTGGGTATCCAGAAGCTTCCCATCGGTGGCCATGCAGGGCTCAGCTTCTTCCCCAACCCGCCCCCGTCCCTAGCCGTGTCCCACGGAAGTCCTCCTTGCGTGGATGCATCATTGCCCATTCCAGCATCCTGACCCTGTCTGTGAAGCTACAGCCACACACTGTGTCCTTATTCCTGAAGGGCCACCTCATAGACACCAGCCCACCGTGCCACTCTGTGGGCTCAGTGAGGCTGGGGGAATCAAAGCAGAAGCCTTGAAAGACTTCTGTATCCCTAAGAAGCTGCGGCCGCAAGGGACCACGTTTCCCTATAGTAGGATGGACAGCAAGCAGAACATTTGCTACCCTTGACGGAGGCCAGAACTAGCTGTCCCCTGCAAGCTCCATGCCGCCTCCTCTTGCTCTCTGCTCAGGGCTCGTTCCTACTAATGAAATGGCCGTTTCGCCAGTGTAACATTACTTAGCGATTTATTAGTGATTATTGATTTTCAATTGTGGTTTCCTGGGACTGTGGGATGGAGCAAATCGAAGGCATCCTGCCTACGGACCTCCCTCCATTTGCTTGAAGCCATGGACTCAGTCGCAAGCAGCTCATCCATTGCTGAAAGCACCGAGAGAGACAGCCAGTGCTGCTTCCTGCTGCTCAGTTTCCACTCACTGTCTCCTAAAGAACCCTTCATCCCACTTCCTCCAGAGGCCCAGCTGCGGATAGGAGCAGATAGGACTTCAAGTGGATGCTTTTATGATTTTTTTGGTGGCCCCGATTGGATCCTGTTCCCATCTCTTGGGACTCACTCTGCCCTCTTATTCCCCAGAAGCCTCCCTCCTTTACTCCCTCTTAAAGGATTCCTGCTGCTTCCGAATGATCCATTGTCCCTCTGCTTGGAAAATGGTGGCCTCCATCCCCTGGCAGGAAGGAAGCAGAAGCCTGTATTGCCTTGTAGCCCTGGTCCTCCCCACCACCAGGCTCCTGGGCCTGGAAGGAATCCTAAGCCGGGTGGTCCACTTCCTTCCTCGCCCCTGTCTGTGACTCCCAGCTCCAGCCTCCAACCTGAGAAGGAGTAGGCACTCACACATGCTCTCCCAAGTATCTGCTGAGCACCTCGCTCCAGCGCCACACTAGTTGTGGGAGAAAGATCTGATAAAAAAGGGAAGGCTACCGACAGCTCTTCTGCACCATATCGGAGCTGCTTCACCTCACTTGTCTCTTATTCCAGCCACCTCTGAAGCAACCAGTTCTTTCTACGTGGGGTCCAACAAAATGCATGCGGGTGCAGCTCGACAGCACCTCACCTCAGGCTTACAATGCATGCCTGGGCCTTCTCTTTTGACACTGTGGCATGGAATGCCAGGGGGACTTGTTTGGTATGTGCGCATGCAGGGGAGTTACATTCCCACGGAAAGAAACTTTGACCAACGGGGAAAGGAGATGAGGAATAGCTGCTCCCCTTTCTCCCCCTAGTTCTGCGTCATATTTCATTTGGCTCTCAGAGGGTTATGTGGCATCAAGCAAACAGTCACCCGTTATGGTGCATAATTAGATAGCGTATCTGTCTTTTGGCTCTTCCTCCTTCCCTATGGTGCTCCCCTCGTCCCCCCCATCTCTCACTCATGCTCTCTGGGATCACATTTCCCAATAAAGATACTTACATATAAGCCTTTGTCTTATGCTCTGCATTCCGGAGAACCAGATAGCTGGTACTAGGAAGGGCCTTAGAAGTCCTGAAGATGGGATTTGGGGGCTAGATCTCCTACCAGTCAGATGGTAATACGGACCCCGTTTCTGGTGGGAAGAGGGATGGTGACAAGCGTTGACATGCAGTGGCATCACAGTTATCTAGACTCTCACTTGTGAAGCACGTGGTTATGTGGTAGTGATAGCACTCAAATATTATAGGGACAATGGTAATCGTAAGGATTGGGGGGTTGTCTGGCTTTTATTACTTTGAGAAACTTGCAATAAAGAAAATGGTGGGCTTGGGTCAGCCACCCGTGAATTCAAAACACCCTGTGAAAGCTAGAAGGCCCCTATGGAAGCATTCAAAGGAATCCTCAGACCGTGAGGAAAACTAGACCCAACATCAAATTGTAAGAATAGAGTGTTGCAAAGAAGATTAAATACAGCTTCAATAGTTTTCTATATTAAGGTCTTGATGGGAAAACAGTGGGAAATTGAGACCTGAGGTGGGGACGTTTGGGTGGATAAGCCTGAGAATCTTGGACCCTCAAAGTCTCCAGAACTCTTCATGCTGGCAGCCTCTTTTCTTTGCCAGAGGAGAGCAGCCTGCCACACTGTAGAGACCCTGCAATGACATCATCTGATGTAGGTGTCTTGCAAGATGATGCTTTTCCTCTTCAAGACCCACCTTCACTACCTCTCATTGCCTCTAGGCTGACAACCAGGGTCAGATCTCAGGCTTGGAATACAGCCCAAGCTTGGAAGTCCAATTCTTGTTCTGGAAGAAAATAGCTTACTTGCCAAAGGAATTGCAGAAACTGGCTAATATATACTAGTAAGAATTGTGAGAACGCTTATGGGGGCTGGATATTGACGGTATTGGACCCAGGGAGTAGACAGGGGAGAATCTATTGACATGGTGGCACTCACTTGTACCCAGGGATTCAAGGTTCAGATAAAGACATTGGGAATGAGTCCTAATACTCTGCTGACATGGCTCCTTGAAGCCTGCCATGACAGTAGCCTAGAATAAATGAGATGGAGCTGCTGTAACTTTCTTGGTATAGTATTGAGGAAGGAAGCGTAATGTTCAGAGAGATATTAGAACAGATTACGTGATATCAGAAAACCTACTATTTGACTGTGTTCCTTGGGTGGGACGAAGAACCCTTCCTTCACCAAGGCGGTAGGCGAGAGGGGCACTAGCATATTTGAGAGCTTGTTAAGTAGCTGTTTTCTCTAGGTTGAGTTTTACAGTATGAGATACACCATGGAACTGAGTTCTCTGGTATCAGTGGAGATGTGACTCTAGAATGGCAGAGGTCAGGTGGCAACACTTAACCATCATAGTAATGTAAGCAAGGTCAGAGTAGCCACTGGGGTGTCACACCTGCTGGGATCTGTGTGATGACCGACAGACCATTGCATTCCTAGGACAGATAGGTGGGAGATAATGAGGGCGTCATCCGATTAGTCTAACAGAAAAACATCGGCAGCTTATGAGCAGAACACGGATATCAGCCACCACAATGAAAAATTCAATTCCTTACGCAGTTTCCGGATTTATGTCACTTCTCCAACCCAGAGCCCAGATTGAAGGGGAGACTGCTCTCCTTGTGGAAGAGCCCTACAGTGCCACCGCAATTACATATGACAAATATTCTCCCAATCCTTCTGCAAAGGGGTCTAAGGACGTTTGTGAAGGGAACCATGACAGGGAAAGGGGACTACTTATACTTGTCAAGAACTGTTGGATACAAGGTCTGAGCTTACACTAGTATCAAAAAACCAAAAATGCCATCATGTTTTTCTTGTTAGACTGGGGACTTACTGAGGTCAGGTGACAAATGGTCTAATGGAGCTGTAGGCCCATCCTGTGGTCATTTCTCTGGCTCCCAAGTATATAACTGGGATAGACATTTTTAGCAGCTAGAAGAACCCTCACATTAGCATCCTGACTCATGGAGTAAGAATTATTTTGATAGGAAGGATCCAGTGGAAAGTGTGGAAACTGCTTCCTCAGCTGAGATGGGAAATCAGAAGCAACACTAGGAGGTATTGCAAAAATTTGTCTCACTATCAAAGATTTAAAGGATGAAAAAGCAGTGGTCCCCATCACATCCTTGTTCAGCTCACCTATACGGCTCCAGCAAAAACCAGATGGATTGTGGCAGACTATGGTGAACCGCTTATGGTAAACTCTACCAGGTGGTCACACCAGTTGTGGCTGCACTGCTGGCTGTGCTATCTTTACTGCAGCAGACCAGAACATCCTTTGACACTTGGTATGTGGCTCTTGGGCTGGAGAATGCATTATTTTAATCCCCATCAATAAATGAGATTAAAAGCTGTTTGCCTTTACACAAGAAGGCTAGCAGTACATATTCACTATTTTACCCCAGGGCGAGGGGAATTCTCTGCTCTCTGCTGTCACAATGTAGTCTATAGGGGCCTTGATCTTCTTGACATTTCACAGAACATCACACTGGCTCATCATATTGATAAAATTACTGACATCATGCTAATTGGACCTGGTGAGCATCAAGTGACAAGTACCTCAGACGTCCTTGTAAGACACATGCAAATAAGAGGGTGGGAGATAGACCCCAAGAAGATGTATGGGCTTGCCATGTCAGTGAAATTTTTAGGGGTCTAATGATCTAAAACACACTGTGACATCTCCCCTAAGAAAAAGGACAAATTATTCTACTGTGAATTGCCTACCCCTAAGAAAGAGACACAGCACCGGGAGGGTCTTTTAGATTTTGGAGGCAGTGTAGAATGAAGTTGGGAATTTTGCTCCAAGATATTTATTGGGTTGTGCAGAGGTTGCCAGTTTTGAGTGGGATTTAGAACAAGAGAGGGCTCTGCAGTGGCCCAGGCTGAAGTACAAGCTACTCTCCCTCTTGAGCCTAATGACTCATCAGATCCAGTGGTGCTAGAGGTATCTGTGGTAGACGGAAATGCTGTGTGGAGTCTTTGGCAATCTCTAACAGCAGAGTCGCAGTGCAGACTCCTACGGTTTTGGAGAAAGGTCATGCTTTCTGTGGCAGAGGATTGCTTTCCTTTGATAAAAGCTTTTGGAGTGTTATTGGGCCTTGGTAGAGAACTAGCGCTTGACCGTGGAACCCCAAGCAACCATAAGACTGCAGTTGCCCATCGTAAGCTGGGTATTATTAGATCTACTAAGTTATAAGCTCAGGCAAGCACATCCTTTGTATGATGAAAATAATGATTTGACTTTGGATCCAAGAAGGTCCATAGACTCAAGTAACTTACTTAAACAGATGGCTGCATCTGTTGTATTAAGCACACATTTCCCACAGCTCATACTTACGGCTTTATGGAGTTTTCCTGTGACCCATCAATGCAGGAGAAAATAGTTTGGGCCTCGTCCTTAGATTGGTTGGCACAATGTATTGGTGAAAGCTGAAAGAGAAATGGACTGTTGCCACATTCCAAGCCCACTTGGCGATGGTAGAAAGAACAGCGGTAAAGGGAAATACTCCTAGAGGGTGGGGTTGGTCGTCAACTTGGCGTAGAGGAAGTGGCCTACAAAAGGATGGACGACTGGGCAGTGGCAATTGGCTTAGCTGGTTGCCACAGGTTGAATTTTGTCCACTTTCCAAATTCATATGTTGAAGTCCTGTCCCTGGTACCTCAGATTGTAACCTTATTTGGAAATAGGGTCAATGCAGATTTAATTAGTTAAGATGAGGCCATGCTGGAGTAGGGTGGGCCCTAAACCAATATGACTGGTGTCCTTATACAAAGGGGACATTTGGACAAAGAGCTGTATATAGAGGGAAGACGATGTGAGGAGACACAGGCAAAGATGGCTGTCTACAAGCCAGGGAGAGAGGCCTGGAGCAGACCCTTCCCTCAGCCCTCGGAGAGAACCAACCCTGCTCGTTCCTTTGTTTTGGACTTCTGGTCTCCAGAACTGTGAGACAATAAATTTCTGTCCTTTAAGCCACCCAATTTGTGATACTTTGTTATGGCAGCCCTAGAAAATTAATACACTAGTTGGCTAGGGGCCTGGAAGGAACCTGCTTGGAAAATCGTGTTAATGGCAAAGGAGGTACAACGTTGGGCACAGGATTCACTGAGATTACTGTGTGCCCAGTCACTCAGTAGCAGTAGGCCTAATAGAATAGCCTGTTAAAGACTTAGCTAAGATGCCAGCTTGGGGACAGTACAGTGTGGGGTTGAGGTGCTGTTTTCCGGGATGCGGTGTATACACGGATCCAATGACCAACACATGGTCCTCAATAGCTAAAACCCACACATCCGCAAACCAAAGGGTGGACATAGGAGTGGGCCTCCTCACCATCACTCTCAGTGACTCATTTGTTGAATTTATGCCTCCTGTCCCTGAAGCTTTAGTCTCTTCCAGATTAGAAGTTCTGTTTTGATGGGACAGAATATTTCCATCAGGGGTCACAGTAAGGATTCCATTGAACTTGAAGCCACAATGACCATATAGTCAGTTAGGGTTTTCATTCCAGTAAACCAGCAGGAAAAGAAAGGAGGGCTTAGGGTTGCTTCCATGCAATGGTGGCAGGGAGGAATATGTTTAGGGCCCAGGGAATTCAATGGGGGTGTTTTCTTGGTGCTTCCTTGTCCAGTAACAAAGGTGAATGGGTGCTTGCAGGAACCATGGCCCAACAATGGCCCGGCAGCTAAGGGCTTAGACTCTCTGGGGATAAAGGCCTGAGTCACCTCACCAGGCAAGCAACACAGACCAGCCAAAGTGCTGGCCCAGGGAAGAACATTTCTAGAATACGAGGTGGAGGAGGGAGATGATGAATATCAACTATGGCCTAGGGATCAGCTGTGGCACCAAGGACCGTCACTTTTTCACCAACCCTCCTGCATGAAGTCTTTGCAAAGATTGCAACTGCCTATCACTTTGAAAGGGCTTCTGGGTAGATTGGTCTTAGACTTCAAATGTCTTAAGAAGGAAGTGAGAGCATTTTGTTTTCTCAAAAATGGAAGCCCCATATTGTAATATGGGAACAGGGTACAATGGAGGATACAAGCAAATCTATGTGGTGCAAGGAATGGACTGTATCAGACACTTTTTAATGCCCCACTTCAGGTTCTCTTGGCTTCACCCATCTCTTACTCCAGTCACTGCTGTGGAGACCAGTTTTGTGAAAATTCTGACCACCTTCATGCTGGTGCAACCTACTGGCACCTTGCAGTGTCTGTGACGCATGCTTTCCCCTCCTTCCCCCAAGCCAAGGGATGGGTCGTTGTGGGAACCACTCAGCACCCACACATGTGCACCTTGGTTTTTGGGGGTGTTAACACTCCATGAAATAACTGCTTCCCCTTTTCTTCCACAATGGATGATCTCGAGATGCATTTCATATGGCTTCTCGGATGGTCCCATAAATTCAAGCAGCCAGTTGCCTTTCACAGTGGCCAGCTTGATAAACACGGTCTTGTACTGACTGTCCTTCTTTCCCTGCATCACTGCCCCTGCCCCTTACTTCCGCTCCCTGGTGTCACTCTCCCCCGAAAAATATTCACACATAAGTTTTTGTCTCAGATTTGACTTTCTGGAGTCTGCAGACTAAGAGAGTAGGCACATGCCTGCCCTCACTGAGTTTCCAGACTAGTTGAGGAGACAAACACAGAACATTTATATTCCTGGTGTAACATGTCCCGTACAGGGGCTGCACCCAGTGGGGCAGGAGTGTGGGAGACCATAGGAGCCCTAAGTAATCTGGGGGGAGGGGTTTAGGAGGGCTTCCCTAAATTGTGAAGGTTCAGCTGATATATGCAGTATGAGTAGAAGGTTTGTCAGGAGAAAGGGGTGTGGGCCAACGCTTTTGTGGGGCAGGTGTTTTCGCAGAGGTGAGGGGAGGAGGGGATGCATCAAAGGTTTCTGGATGTTTCAGCCTTAGAAGCAGAGGTGGTCATGGGGATGTGGGAAAAGCAGGGGCAGCCGGAGCCGAGTACCCTTTCTACAAGAAGTGAAGCTCCAGAGGACATGGGACTCGATGGGGTCCAGGACCCAGGGGAATGGGTTGGCCATCCACAAGGGAAGGAGCAACCCTTTTTCCTCTGAGACTGAATAGAAAGAAGGAAGAGAGGGAAGGGAGGTACACCGTGACTTTGAGGTGGCAAGGACGATGGAAGCTTCAAGTTGGACAACTTTGGTCTTCTCTGCAAATCCCAAGCTGAGTTTGCTGCTGGCAGAGTCAGGGTGGGGCCAGGGCTGGAGGAGGCTGGTGGCGCAGGCTCAGGACAGCTGTTGTGGGGAATTCCAGAGGGATTGAGTTGACGGAGGGAGCGCCGCCTGCCCTACCTGTCTGCCGGGCCAGACGGGACTTTTCGTAAAGGAGGGCCTCGGGGTGTTTGCTGAATGTAGAGCGGGTTTACCGATTGTGGCCTGAGTTGCAGTGAGTCCACGCTTACCCTCCACTTGACCCACGCTTGGTTCTCCTTCTTACTACCACCCCCACTCTCTGAAATGCACCCCCCTTACCACCCCTCAGCCTTTGCCTGAGTTGTCCCCTGTGCAGGCAACAACTGGTCTTAGATCCCCCCAAGCCACAGCCCACATTCTTCAAATCGCAGCGTGAAGCCCCACCTCTAAGAAGCTATCTTTGTGATTAATACCGACCATTCTCGAACCCCTCAGCAGAAGCCCCAGAGCGGACCTCTTGTCCAATGCACTCCTGTAATTCCTGTTGCTCTCCGAATTTAGCCAGGACCAGGAGATGACAAGCGCCCGTCTTAGGGCCCATGTTAGAATGCCAGCTCTGAAGGGTGGGAGCTGTCTCCTGGCCCCCCACCTCACACCTAGACAAGTAAGAACTCTCCAGATTTCCTTAGGCGTCAAAGGTTGTCAGAAGTGAGCCCCATCCAGGAGCCCCAAGAGCATTCCAGGGGCTTCTTAAGCCAAGTCCACACATCCCCAAGAAATCCAGGGAGGGCTTCAGGTCGTTGACAAGACCCTTGGATTTGGATGCAAAACATTGTGTGTGCATATGTGTGCATGAATGTACTTCTGTGTGTTTTCTGGAGACAAGTTCCATAACTCTTCTTAGCTCTTCAGAAGGATCTCCGAGGGGCTGGCCAGGTGGCACAGTGGTTAAGTGCACACGCTCCACTTCGGTGGCCCGGGGTTCGCCGGTTCGGATCCCGGGTGCGGACATGGCACCACTTGACAAGCCATGCTGTGCTAGGCATCCCATATATAAAGTAGAGAAAGATGGGCACGGATGTTAGCTCAGGGCCAGTCTTCCTCAGCAAAAAGAGGAGGATTGGCTGCAGTTAGCTCAGGGCTAATCTTCCTCAAAAAAAAAAAAAAAAAAAAAGGCTCTCCAAGCCCTGAACAGCCCAGAACCACTGCTGTAAACCTTTCTCGGTGGACACAGCCCACAGCGGGCCTACACCCCACTGCACAACTCATCTGCAGTCAGGGTGAATCCAGATGGTCAAATGGATGCTGCTCCCAAGTTCCTGGGCCACTGCCAAGGGTGTTGTGGCCACAGATATTTGTGCTCAATCAGAATTCAGTCTGTGGGTCATAACATCCCTCAACAGTCCAATGAGTGGATGACAATAAATAGAGAGCCAATCAGGTTTATGAGTCTTGTGGAAATTTAAAGAATCCTAACCTGTGGGAGCTGGAAGGCTGTTTATAGGCCACTGAGTCCAATATTTCCAGAAATGTGTTCTATGGAACGCAAATTTTACCAGACGTGAACAGAATAGCCCTTCAAAGAAAAAAAGGACTCTGAGATCAAAAAGTTTGGGAGACATTGGGTTAAACAATGTTAAATGGTTCTCTCTCCAGTAGGACTTCTCAGCATCTGCATTAGGTAACAGAAGCTTTGAATTTTCGGGAGGGAGGTAGTGTTTCCCAACTATAAGTACTATGCAGTTCCTGTGCAGGGTATCTGGTGGGATAACAGTCTTCCGTTGACCCGGTTCGGGTCAGAAACCATTTCGTGAGTTTCGGGAAGTTCTATTCACCCCTACTTAACTGGAGAACTCTGCTGGGCACATGCGCTTCCTTGGGGATGAGTGGGGGGTGGGGGCAAACGTGAGTGCTCGGGTACTCCATGCGCTGTCACTCCCAGCCCTTCCCCCCACAGCTGCCGGATGCTTATTCTAGGATCCCTTGTGTAGTGCTAACTTATGGCCCAGATGCTGTCCCAAGCACACTTTATAGTTACTCACTGTGTCAGGCAGCGTTCTCCAGAGGAATGGAGACAGTAGGATATAAATATATAAGGACTACTTTAAGGATTTGGCTCATGTGATTGGGGGGGCGGGCAAGTCCACCAGTGGCAGGCGAGGCCAGCAGGCTGGAAACTCAGCAGGTGTTGCTGGTGCTCTTACCTCTACAGCAGGCTACCTCTCAGGGCAGCCTGCTGACCAAAAGTCAAAGGTCTTGGGGCAGCGGCCCCCTGGCTCCCAGGTCAGGCTTTGGGGGCCAAGGCCCAAGGCCAGCCACAGTCTTGGGCCAAGGGGGCTGTTATCCCCCTTCTCCCCAAGATTTTCCACCAAGGGGGAATGCTCCCACACGGTCGGCCGAAACTTGGCCCCTGTCTAGGCCAGGCCTGCAGGGCTTTATTTGCCTGTGAGTTTGTTTGGAAATGTCTCTGGGTTGTATTTTCTGGGCATGTGCGCTCAGGCCTGCAGGAGTGGGGGATGCAGATCTGCTGCCTGGTCGGGCTGTGGTGCTTCAATATCCCTGTGCACCCAACGCCGCTCATGAGCCACCCCAAAGTCTGCAACTCCAGGCTCATGCCCTAGTGCGTGTCCAGCCAGGACCACAGCCATGACCATGGCCCACAAATTTCCCAAATGGGCATGCTTCAGTGCAACTTCCAGAAGTGCCTCCCATGCTGGCCATAGGGCTATACTGCAGGCCTCATGCTCTGATGGGGATCTGAGCTCAGATGAAGCCAGGGCTGGGGGCTGATGCGGAGGCTGTCCCTTGGGTTGGGCTGACAATGGTGACCTCGGAAGATGCCTGCCCCCTCTCTGGCCTCAGTGATCCCATCTATATGATGATAGGGGAAGACTAGAATGATCCTTAGTGTGCTCTCCATCTTCAAACTTGTCTTCAACAACAGAGTTTGAAGCCACTTCCTTCTTTCCCAGATACCCATAGAGGCATTCCAGAGGGCACTGTTGAGGACTCTTTTTCTGGACTTGTGTCTCAGGAGCCGGCTATAGACAGCTAATGGCTAGGCATTGCTTGGTTACATACTTGCGTACAATAAGCCAACAAACAAAATCCAACAACCTCTAGTAGGGCACGCCATTCTAGGGGCAAGTGATGGCAGTGCTGAGACAAAGAAAATTTGGGAGGAATCAGGAACTTTAGGAGATGTAGCCTCTAGGATTCCTCCCTCCCTCCCTGCCTCCCTCCCTTCCTTGCCGTCTGTCATCTGACCCCAGGCACAGGTCAGCTCAAACAGCTGAACAAGGACAGCAGGCACGCTCTCTTGGATCATCTGGGGAGGGGGCTGAACGGCAGCATTCTTCCCCTGCCACCCCCTCACATTTAACACACACTCCCCCATTATTCTGAAAGAAAAATGCCAGGATTCCAGGAAGCAGTACAAATGTGTGCTGACCTTGGAGCCCCAGATCCATAGTAGCAGCTTGTCCTCAAAGCAGACAACTACAGACGGGTGTGCTGTAGGCTTCGGCCTCTATTTCCTTCTGGGCCCCAAGGTGGCTGATCCTTGGGCCTCAACTCTGCTTATAGGGAATGCAGGTGATACCCTGGAAGACAGCCCTGACCAATACCAAGTCTAGAAGGAAGAGCTGGCCCAGCCGAGGCGCTCCTGGGAGGCACCCTCTACTGGGCCGCCTCAGGAAGAAGAGCCTAGAAGCCTGAGTTCTTGTTCCTGCCTTTGGCTCGTTGGGCTTCCGTAAGAAGGCTCCCTGGGGTGTGCACAGTTCTTTATGGATTACCAAACATGTTGCTGTCCATTCCATTCCTCCGCTCATCTGTTCATTCTTACGTCCACCACATACTTATCAAGTGCTGGTTGTGTGCTAGTATTGGAGGTAGAGTGGTGCCTGAGATCCACCTCATCACTGCCCCCCTGCTGCTTCCATCTTGCAGGGAAGATAGACAAGGAACAGAGAATTCGAAGAGGGGTACATGTTTCAAAGGCAATGAGAGTCTACTGCAGCGCCAGAAGAGGGCCGGGAGTGCCATGTCAAGAGTGTGTGGTTAGAACAAGGCAGGGTGGGCCGTTTGAGCCTGGTGTCCTAGCTCCCAGCTCAGGGCTTTCTCTACCTCTCTTCACTGCCCTCTCCTTATTCCACCCACCCCCCAGCTGCTGCCTATTGGATTATCATTCACTGCCATTCATCCAATGAGCTTGGCCAATAACAAGGTCGTACGTTAGCTTCCTCTTGCCAAATCAGGTGACAAAACCAAGGCCCTTGGCAAGGTGGAGAGAAGGCCAGGTCATGGACAAACAGGACAGCTTATCAACCTTCTTTGGTGTCCCCTCTTCACTGCCAGGGCCAGGCTTAGCCCTGGGGCTCCTGACACCTGGGAGTGGGACAAGGTTAAAGGGAACTGAAAGGGGGCCTGTTGGGCTGGGGCTGGAGAAAGAGTGACCTGCCTTGGTGCTAGATGCTGTGGGTGTGGCTACGTTTAGGATGTAGAGGGACCCAACCAACTCTGGGCCCCTCCTGTGTGCAATAAAGCTGCATTTTAAGGGTAAGGAAGCGGAGGCTTAGAATGGGTAGAATATGACTTCTTGTCTGAGGTCATCTTGACAACTGCCCTGTATGGGAAGTCCAGTTGGCAGTCCCATTTGACAATGGAAAACCTGGAGGCACAGAGTGGAAGTGACATGCCGGAAGCCAGCGGGCCCCCCAGCTGCATTCCTGGGCCTCTTGGTCCCACACTGAGGTGTCTAAGCCTGGGCCTTTCTCCAGAGGGTGGGGGGGGGGGGGCTTGGCTTATGACTGCTGAACCATGTTCCCTGGAATTTCACAGAGGAATCTGAAACTCTGTGATGGTCCCACACACTAAAGCACTGGTTCCCTTTGTTGCCACACAGATTCCATTCTCCCAGCAGCTCGCCCTGCTGTCCACTGTCCATCAGGAGCAGGAAGCCCTGTCCCAGCCCTATGACTAGACCCATCAGCCTTCTTCCCTCCTCAGAGTGGGTCTAACAGGCAGTCCCTAGACCCTGGCACTCAGGCCTCCCTCCACTGTGATAAACCCAATGGTTTCAGGCCAGGAGCTCAGGCCCTCCAGGAAATGATAGCTCATTGTCATTACCCAGAAAATCTCAGCAGCTCCATCATGAGGTGTCCAGCCCGTTCCAGGGCTAAATTTGGCGGGGGAGGAATCTGAGGAATTCTTTAGGCTCTCAGATTCCACCTTTTTATTTTGGGGTAGAGGAAAGAAGGGGCGGAAACCGTGAAACTGTATCCTCAGCCCCAACTCCGGCGCTGAGGGGAGAGGGAGGGCTGGTGAGCTAGTGCTGGGAGCCCCAGGGAGTGACGGCCTTCTCTCCCGCCCTCATCCTCTCCTTTGTCACCATGGCCACCAGGACCACACAGTGGTTTCTGGTTCAGCCAAACTCCTCTGGGTCCCTGGAGCCCTGTGCTTGGGGCTTCTGTGGGGACCCCAGCTGCCCACCCTAGTGGGGCCCAGGGCCCCTTGCCGGGCCAGCCTCCACCTGCCCTCGTGCTTTCATCCTCAGGCTTGTCCTGAGCAGTCTCACTCTCCAAGGTCTGTCCTCTGCCCCCTGGCTCCCCTCCCCTGGGCCCACCATGGACAGCCAGGACAAGAGCTCAGCGGTAGGGAGGAGAGGCCTGGGCTGCAGGCTGTGTCCCCCTGGGGCCTTCCGCCATGTTGGGCACATGAGCTGAGCCATCTCTGTGCTGTGGTGGAGTGAGGTTCTGCCGCTGGGGCCACATCCAAAGCCCTGTGCGCACCTTGGCCGGGCCGGGACGTGCCTGCGGGCCAGCGCCCAGGGTGGCCTACTCTCCTTTGCAGAGCGGCCCAGCACCAAGGGAGGCTGGGGAAGCCACCAGCCGACAAATGGCAGTGCCCTCCCACTTGCGGGGAGCAGCCTGCTCCACAAGGGCTGTGGGAGACGGCCGTTCAGGCAGGAGGCGGAGGGGACCCAGAGCTGAGGCCCTGGCTCTGTATCCCTCTGATGGAAGGAAAGCGGGGAGGGACAAAAGAAGAGAGGAAGGAAGGGAGGAGAGCAGGAGAGAGGGAGCGGGCGCCCATGGCCTCCCTGGGAACCCACTGGAAATGCCCCGTGAGCCAGAGCCAGGGCCGACTAGGGCCAGGGTGGCTGCTTCTGAGACACGTCCTGTGCTCTCGGCGACTGTGTGCTTGGCTGATGCCACCTTCCACAGGTGACCAGGGTCACGCAGACCAGGCCAACAGAGTCCCCAAGGAGAAAATCTCCCAGCGACCCAGCATCAGACCCATTGCTCCTGGTCATCTTGGATGCGGCTGCTGGATCCGCAGAGCTGAGGACACAGGGACCCCGGGCTGGCCCTGACTTGCACGTGACCCTGCGCACAGCCCTGCCCGCTGTGGGCCTGGTCTCCCTGCCTGTCAGCAGCTTGGGCTGGGGGCCTGGCTCACCTGAAGGGCCCTGCTTGTCCCTCCCACAGGCTCCCAGGTACCGACCAGCACAGGGCTCAAGGTGTACCAGGGCCCCTGGGCCACCCTGGGTCAGCTGTAGCTGCCCGCTGCCCAGGGACAGGAGGCCATGGCAGCCTTGGGCCCATCTATTTCCACCCCTCCTGTCCCATTGTGGCTCCAGGGACAGAGTGCTCCTTCCACTCTGAAGTGCTGCCCTCTCCACTGTAAACAGTGCTGGTCCTGGAGTGTCCTCCCAGGGCAACCAGAGTTCTGATGGGGCTGATGCTCTGCAGCCACAGACGTGAATGGAGCAGTGGAGACAAAAGCTGGTAGGGCTCTCTCAGGCTTGGGCTGAGATTCACCAGTGTCATCCCCTGCTGGGAGGCAGTTTCTTACTGTCTCCAGTGTGCAGATGAGGAAACAGTGACCTGAGGCTGCACAGTACCCAGCAGGGGTGGTCCCAGGAGCCAGAATTCCAACTCAGGTTTGAATGACCCCAGAGCCATAAATGCTGCCTCCTGGCTGTACTCCAAGGCCCCTGGCAGCTGAGACCCTGTCCGAACCCCCACCCCACCCATTGCTCAACATCGTGCCAGGCACAAAGGAGACATCCAGTTAGCATTTCTTGATGGATTGTCCGCTAAAGGAGCCACCCAGCCAGCTACATGGGGAGCAGGACCCACCAGGCCTGTCCTGACCCACGGGCCCCGCGAGGAGGGAGGCTTGTTTCTGCACAAGCACTGCTCCTTGCCCTCCCAGCACACAAGCCCAAGCCTGCTGCCCCAGGCAGCAGGGGCTGCTTTGAGGCGCACGTCTTACTCTTTCATGTCACAGGGCGAGGAAAGCCGGCTTGGTGGCCTCCAGCTCTGCGAGTGAAGGAAGAAGCCAAGGTGGGCTCCCAGCACCAGTCCAAGCGCATATTGGACTCCAGAGCTGCGCTCCACTCTGCAAAGGGTCCTGGAACCCACTGAAGGGCTCCTAGGGCCTGCAGCTACGACTAAGTTGTGGTGGGAGGGGTGGGGCCTGGCGTGTGCGGAGGGGAGGGGGGGATGCCTTTAAAGTCTCCCAAGGAATTACACTTCTGGAAATAAGCATAAGTTACAATCAATTTCCAGATAATACACGCCTTGAAAGACAGATTGGTGGCTTGCATGTTCATTGTACCCAAACTTTAATTAAACCCTTTAAAACGAAAACCTGCCCGGCATTATTCTGCTAATTGACCCGACCTGGTGAAAGCAGGCTGAGACCGCAGTGCTGTGTGGTAATAACACTTATTTCTGCAGTCTCCCCTACTCCCTATTATGGATTCAAGAATTGTATGGGCTCCCAGCCAGTCATCACAAAGCAAAAAGTAATAAAACCTCCAAAGACTCCTTCCCCGACCCGCCACCCCACCCTGCCATTTCTGGGCAGGCTCTGTCGTGGCTGGGCAACGTGTCCCTGAGTTCAGGTGGGTCCATTTGGCGTTCTTCCCCTGTCCAGCAGTGGGGATTTGGAAGTCCCTCGGTTCGCTGAAATTGGCAGTGCGAAGGCTCACTAAGTTCACAGGGAATGCGACTGGTGATGGGGAGGGATGTTACTGCTCAGCACAGGCTGTACGGTACGCAGCTCGTTCCCCACGATTCCCTTCAGAGACGTCGGGGGTTGTGGCCAGCCCGGCTCCTTGGCCTCATCTCCTTGGTGGGCTGCAGTGCCTGGAGCTGTCATGGCACTCCCAGAACCTCGGATCTGGCTGCCCTGTCCCTTTGCTGCCCATGTATCTGGGGGAAAGGAAGCGCCTAGAGCCTCAGCTCCTTGGCAGCAGGACAGGGCTTGTGGCCTGGCCTTTCTTATGACACACAGGGTGTGGGTTACCCCTGAATTTGAGGCCCAGTTCTGTCACTGCCCTGCTGAGAGACTCTGGTCAGGTGCTGTCCTTCTGGATCTTGGTGTCCCCATCAGCCCAGGGATGGGCAGTGGTCTTTGGGCCTGTGATTACTCCAATGCTTGATGGAGCTGCAGCCTCCTGGCCGGGGGTGGGGGGCTCTGTTTGGGAGGACATGGGGGAGGCCCACCCTCAACCCCAGCATGGACTGCCTCCATGCCCTGCGCTATAAGTGGGGAGGGCTGGTTTTGATGGAGAGAGAAACCACAGCACAGTGTTTCCTGACCAGGCCTTCTTCTTGGGCTCGTCAGGGGTTTGTAACCCGTAAGAGGGCCTGGCTGGACAACTATGTCCCCCTGGGCATGGGCCCTGGGTCTTCATGGGGCAATATTAGGCACTTTCTCAGTCACTCAACAAATGGGTGCTTGGAATGACAAAGCAAGCAGGTGCCAGGCCCTGCCTTGGTAGCTGTGGAGACAGAAATATCTAAAGTACCACTTGGCAGGTGCTATAAGAGCAATACATGCAAAGCACTGTGGGAACTCAGGCAAGGGAGTGACTAAGCTTTCTGGGGTGCAAGCTGCCAGACAAGCAAGGCTTCCTGGGGAGGGGCCATGGAATTGGGTTTAAGGGAATAACAGGGATTACCAGGAAGAGAAGCAGAGAGAACAATGAGCACAGAGACTGGAAGGTCATGGAAGCTGCCAGGGGCCTCTGGGGTGTCTTTGACTATGTCCGTGTTTATCATCCTGACACCCACACAAGAGGAGAGATTATAGGGTTGTGATTGGGACTGCACAAGTGCGGAGCTGCAGATGCCTGTCTGGAGAAGGCAAGAGGCAATCTCGCACAGGAAATGCCAAGAGGGCAGCAGTGCCAACTGCCTGGCACACACACACACGCGCACACATGCAGATGCAGACATGCACACACGTGCAGATGTGTGCATGCGCACACACAGGCCCTGTTATTGTTGGAACTATTGTGTCCCCCAAATTCATATGTTGAAGCCCTTAACCCCCGATGTGATGGGATTGGGAGATGGGGCCTTTGGGAGGTGGTGAGGACCTAAGGGTGAAGCCTCCATGATGGGATTAGTGCCCTCAGAAGAAGAAAAGGAGAGACCAGAGTGCTTTGTCTCCACCACGTAAGGACACAGCGGGGAGGTGTCTGTGCATAAGCCAAGAAGAGAGACAGGACCCTGTCTCATCAAGAGATGAACCAAATTTGTCGGCGCCTTGATCTTGGACTTCCCAGTCTCCAGGACTGTGGGAAGTAAATGTCTATTGTTTAAGCCCGCAGCGTATGGAATTGTGTTATGGCAGCCTGAGCTGAGTAACACAGACACACACACACACACATACGTGTATGCACACATGCATGTGCAGGAACACACGCATACAGATGGGCACACAGAGACATACACACATGCACACAACCCACAGATGGGCACGCACACACGTACACGTGCACACCCAGAGAAGAATTCACTCGTCCCCCTACAGACATGTGCTTGCATCCAGTTGCATACTCAAGGCCACACCCCCACACAAATGCACATGCCCACAGATGCGTGCATGCAGCATATGCACACTCACCCCCCTTCCACAGTACCCCAGCACTCTCTGCTCTTGGGCATACAGTCAAAAGGCACCACTCTGTGAACAGAAGCCAAGTCTGGAACAGACCCTCAGTGTCCCATTCATTCCACAGGCTGAGACTGTGAGTGGCCCTTTCAGAAAGGCATGGAAAATCCTGTCCCAGGACTCCTAGATGGGACAGCCGTTCCCAACGGGGATGGATCAAAATCCATTCTTTCATCTCTGCTTGCACTTCCCCACCCCCGCTGTCACCCGCCCTGGAGTGCTGTGCTGGGAAAGGGGTGCATGGTGGGGACAGAGGAAGCAGTGCGGCGATTCTGGGGTGAGTGAAGGAAAGGTAGCCTTGAGTCTGGCCAGTGGGAGAAGCATCTGGTCTGTGTGTGTTCTTGTGTCTGTGAGTATATATGAGTGTGTATGTCTGTCAGTGTGTGTGCGTGTGCATGCATCTGCATGTGTGTTTGTGAACTGCAAGCAGCAACCCTTAATTGGCCCCCTTGAAAATGTCAAGCCACTGACATCTGCCCCCCAGGGCCACACTAATGTGGGCATGACGGGATGGATGTGAGCAGCCCAGGGGGAGTAGTGAAGATGTTCTGGGACCTCTGAGCCCATTAGAGGGACTGGGGGCAGGGGGTCACAGCCAGCCGGCACAGTGTCAGTCCTCAGATCTGCCCCTTAGAGGTCAATGGGAAGCACAACTTGACCTAAGATGCTGTGTGCCCAGTTGAATGCCAGCTCCATCCCTATGTGGTTTGGGCAAGTCCATTTTCCTCCCTGGGCCTCAGTCTCTCCATCCTAGGAACTTGTTAAAAAGAAATATGTAAAACAGTTGCTACCCTTGTTAAAGTGGGGAAAGTGAATTTTGAGGATCAGGAGGCGTCTATGTAGTGTCTGCAAGTTCATTCCACAACATGTAGCTGGCACGGATGTACCAAATGCAAACTCTGTGCAGGCTCCACGCTGGGCCGGGGAACATGTTCAGGATCATGCAAACATGCCCAGTTTGTGTGTCTGCCTTCAGTGGCTGACATTCTCAGCAGGGAGCTGGAATAGACAGAGCTGGACACAGTGGGTGGTCTCTAAGGGCCCTTCTGGCTCTGAGGCCCCCGAGTTGGCTCCTAACCAGCCTGGTCAGGAATGGGAGTGCACTGTAATGCTGAGGGCCCCAGAGAGAGGAAGAGAAAATGTGGTCAGCAAAACAATGACATCTGAGGGCAGAGATGTCACTACCCAAATTCCTAGAACCTGGAAATTTGTTACCTTCCATGGCAAAAGGGGCTTTGCAGATGGGATTAAATCAAGGATCTTGAGATGGGGAGATTCCTGGATTATCTGGGTGGACCTTAAGTGTAATCATAAAGGTCCTTATAAGAGTCAGTAGTGGGACATGTGAGGTGGAAGCAAGAGGTTGGAGTGACGTGAGGAAGGGTCACGAGCCAAGGAATGTGTCAGTCTCTAGAATCTGGAAAGCGCGAGGAGACAGGCTCTCGCCTAGAGGCTCCGAAAGGAACACAGCCTGCCGACACCCCGATTTTAGCCCTGTGATGCCCATTCCACATTTCTGACCTCCAAAAGAGTAAGAGCGTAAATTTCTGTTGTTTTAAGCTACCAAGTTGGTGCTAATTTGTTACGGCAGCCACGGGAAACTAATACAGAAGGGAGTTGGCTCTTAAGGCCTTACCATGTGCCAGGCTCTGCGCTCAGGGATTCCCACCGAGTATCTCATTTGACCCATAGAATGCTCCCTGTGGGTATGGGAAGCTCTGCCTATAATACCCATTCTACAGATGGGACTCACGGGGGAATGGCTTGCCCAGTTCACGCAGTGGAGAGGTCAAGGATTGGCCCCGGGCCTGCTGGACTGGGCCTTCTACTCTCTGACTGCCGCTGCGGGGAAGGAACCGCTAAGACTGGAAGGTAATCATTCCGGCGCCAGGGAAGGAAGTGGCCGTCCTGGATCAGGCTGGACTCACTTTCCATCACCAACATCCCCTGAAGCCTGGGGCTGGCTGGGCATCAGGGTCCTTCGGTAGCCTCCAGCCCCAACCCCAGCAGTGATACCCTTTCTAGCACCCATGCCTGGGCATTGACCCCAAAGCTTCAGCCAGACGCCTCCAGGGGCAGAGAGCTCACGAAACTGTTAGGCAGCCACTGCTATGACTGAGCAACCTCTTTCTGCCCCATCTGATTTCTTGAAACCAAGGGGGTCCTGGACACATGTGTTCTGAGGCCCTGGCAGATTGGTCACTGAGCCTCAGAGATGGACAGGGCCTTTGTGAAAGGTCACCCAATTGGGTCAATGTTGGATGGTGGCAGAGCCTGAGGCTCCTGATTGCCAGCAGCTCACTCTTTCTGTCGGCTGAGACTACTGGCCCTGATCTATGGGCCGAAGAGACCTGATTCAACAGCAGGCGCAAGCAACACCCAGTTAGCCTGCCGGCATGGTAGCTGGCGTGGCAAAGTGAATGTCTCCACTGGTCCTTGCAAGACCTGTTTCAATAACACAAGAAGGTGTTAACATCGATCCAAGAGGCCTTACTTCCCAGTTGCTTAAATTAATGCTGGTGATTGTCCAGCCTGTGACAAGGGCAGTGGTTGGCGGCAGCCCGGCTCACATGACTGACCATGTCATCCTCACTTTGTGTGAGAGCCCCATGGAGAAAATAGCCAGAGCAGAGGAGAGGTGTGCAGGTTTCCATCTCACCAGACTCGAGTCTCAGGGGAGCAGCCAGGGAGTGGGGTGGGGGACAGACCCTCTCTCATCTGTGTCCTGCTCTTTCCTCTTGCTTCCAAGACTCTCCTTTGGGGCAATGCCAAAAAGAGACTTAGAGCACCATTTGGGAGAGTAACACGAGAAGATGGGAGTGGTCCCCTTTTCCAGGTTGTGGCTCACTGGGGACCCCTCAGGCTCTCCTGCAGATTCTAACTACAGGAGAGCCGTGGCATTGTGGAAAGCAGTTCTGTGCACCCAACTCCCTGCCTCCCCTCCACGGTCCTAGCTCCATCCTCAAGAGCCTCTTAGCAACCTCAGAATAGCGGACCCCAGAAGGTCAGAGCGGGGCAGGGTGTTCTGCTCCCAGGTAGAACTCACAGTCTAGTGGAGAAGAAACAGGGGAGCTGAGGTTCTCCCCAGGGGCACGTGTCCCCAAGAATCATGAGTCAGGGCCTCAAGGCTTTGAACCATCACCCAAAACTCTATGAGGCAGATCTTGTTATCCCATTTGACAAATGATGAAAGTTAGACTGAGACTGGTTAAGCAGCTTGCCTACTGTCGCCAGCGGGAAAGGAGCTGACAGAGATGGGAACCCACAGGGAGTGTACCAAGAGCAGTGCTAAGCCACTGCACTGGACAGGGCACTAGTCTCTGGGGCTCCCATTGTCTCTGAACCACATGTTGGGCTTTCCATTCACTTGCACTCTCATTTGGGAGCAACCCTATCTTCATTTCTGATTGATTGTCAATATATTTTCTCTATTCCAAAGTAGTTAATGGTCTGTAAACACATTCTTAAATGCACCTGAGAGCTATTTAGTTAGTGCAATCTTTTTTCATTATTCTAATACACTGGTTCTCAAAGTATGATTAGAAAACCAGCAGTATTATTGTCACCTAGAGCTTCCTAGACATACAAATTCTTGGGTCTTCCCCCTTCCACCCCCCGATCCACTGAAGCAGAGATTCTGGGAGGAGGGCCCAGCCAGGACTGGCTGCGTAATTTGTGGGGCTTGGTGCAAAATGAAAATGCTCGGTCCCTTCTTCAAAAATTCTTAAGAATTTCAGGACTATGATAGCAGATCATTAAACCTAGCGTGGGGCCCTTCTGAACACGGGGCCCTCTGCCACCGCACAGGTGGCACGTTCCTGAAGCTGGCCTCCAGCCCGTCGGCGCTGTGTTTTCCCAAGTCATTCTGATACCCACTCATGTGTGAGAACTGCTGCTCTAATGCTTTTTTTTTTTTTTCATTTTAAAAGTAATACCTGTTAGTCAAAGGAAATTTAGGAAACACAGAAAGAGGCAAAAAAGAAAATTAAAAAGAAAGAACCACAAACGATCTCACTACCCAGGACAATCTGTTATTAACTTTTCATCATATTTCCTTCCTGTGTTTTTTTCTAAGCACAGATTTAGGGTTTTTATATACACATGTGATGCCACTAAACATTCAAGGGCATACCCTGTGCTCCTCTTGAACATGCTATCATAAGCATTTTCCCGATAATCACGTCTTTGTTGCAAAGATCATTTATAATGGCTACATACCTGTGTCAGCCATCTTTCATCCTCATAGCCTCTCCTCCTGCCTTTTTGCCCTATTGTGGCGGCTTGCTCTTCACCTCAGCGGCACCAGGTACCCCTACATTCTTCCCCAGAGCTATTTTATCATAGCAGTCTGCTTAGCCATTCTTGGCACCTCTGCAAATCTGGAAACTGAGAGTCAGCACTCATGGGGGCAGCCTTCGATGAACAGATAACTAAACAGTCTTCTCTTCCCTGTCTTGGACAGACAATTGAGACACATGCTATCGGGTCTTCAGAGTGTCCCCAGTGGGTCTGAGCCCCAGTTGCCCACAGCAGTGACCAACTCAATACCATATCTTGTTTCATTCTTTCCAGTCCCTCCCTTCTATTTCCTGGGACCACTTCCCAAAAGAAACTTGGGTCAGACTCTCCTTTGGAGGGAATGAAAGCTAACACGCTTCTGGTGAAGTGCGTGGAGCATTATTGTCTTAACCACTCTCACTCATGGACTCTTAGTTCTTGGTTTTTCTCCATTTTACACCAAGGGGGATCTCTCTGGCTGTGAACCTTCTCTGTATACAGGTGAATTTCCCACGACAGAATCCCAGAGAGAGAATTTATGGGTCCAAATGTTGAGCACTTTTTAGGCTCTCGATCTTGCACTGTCTAAAGGAGAACAAGTCAGCTTCTGGCTGGTTGGGGAAGCTGCACTTGACTGATGGAAAACCTCTTGGCCAAACTCTCCTGGCCTGAAGGTGTAAAGCATGGCCTGGACATGGTTCTCACACCATCCACTGAACTTTAAGTGGGAGGGCCAAGTCAGAGGCAGGGAATGGGAACACGGGGGTAGTAGTTTGCTCGGGCTGCCGTAACAAAGTGCCACAAACTTGCCAGCTTAAACAACAGAATTGTGTTGTCTCTCAGTTCTGGAGGCTGGAAGTCTGAGCTCAAGGTGTGGCCAGGGTTGGTGTCTTCTGAGGGCTGTGAGAGAGAATCTGTTCCAGGCTTTTCTCCTAGGTTCTCACGATTTGCCAGCAATCTTTGGCGTTCCTTGGCTTGTAGCAGCATCACCCCAATCCTGCCTTCATCTTCACATGGTGTTCTCCCTGTGCATGTGTCTGTGTCTAACCTCCCCCTTTTTATAAGGACACCAGTCTTATTAGATAAGGGCCCACTCTACTCCAGGATGACCTCGTCTTAACTAATTACGTCTGCAACAACTCTCTAAACAAGGTCACTTTCCAAGGTACTCTAGTTAGGACTTCAACATGTGTTATTTTGAGAGGATAAAATTCAGTCCCTAACGATAGGGTTAGAGCCCACATAGGAGGCCTTACACGGGGCTCTGTGCCTCCATGGAAGGAAGAGGAACCCGGAAAGGGCCCTCCTTCAAACCACAGTCCCGGAAGCACTTAGGAAGTCATGGGTAGAAAGAGCCACGGCTCCTGTCTGGAAGTGAATGTGGAGTAGAACTTGTCCGAACCACAATGCCTTAAGCGAGGGTCCTCAGGCCACCACCCAGCACAGGTCCCCTCCAACACGTGAATGCCCTGAAAGACCAGAAGAACCACAGATTAGAGCCCATCCAGCTCAACTCTCACATTTTTCAGAGAGCAAGCTGAGGCCCACAGAGGACAAAGGGCTTGATGGTGATCACAGAACGAGGCAATGGCAATTGGGCCTGTGCCAGGTGCTCTGGACTCCCATGCCCGCTCCATGGCCAACTGTCTCCTTCCTTTTCCTCCTTAGCAGAGACTTTCAGAGACATGAGGTCCAACAGAGGCCCAGATGGGACAGGGACTCGCTCAAGGCCACCCAGCAAGTCAGTGATGGGGTCAGGACTACAATCAAGGTCTTTTGACTCCTCGCCCAAGGTCCTTTCTGGCGCCCCTGCAGGTGGTGTCCACCCCTGTTTCCCACGTCACATTCCATGGACGCCTTGTTCATAGCGGTGTCACACTAAAATGCACCAGTTCAAATACGTTTGAGAAATAGTATGTTCTTCAAAATTCAGCCGCAGGACTTCTCAGGGCCTTTCTGAGCTATGTGCATCAGGATTCTCCATGATGGGGGTAGAAAATGCAGGGTTTTCCAACTGCTTTGACCTCAGAACTCCTTTATCTGTGAAACCCTGTTGACGTTTCTCTAGACTCTCAGGATGGGACTCTGAAGGCCATGGGAGCCTTGAGATCTCTCTGAAGGGCAGCAAGTAGGACAGTTTGGGCCCAGGGAGGATGCTGCTAAAGCGATGTGTGGGATGAACTGGGGGGTGAGGGGAGAGGTCTTCAGGCCTGCCTTCTGTGGACTCAGGAACTGGAGCCATCTCTGGTCTCCATAAGAATTATTCTAACCTCATCTTGACAGCGTCCCTTAATAAATCTCTAATTTATTCTGTGCTGAGTTTTCATAGACATGTTTACCTCTCTACAGAAACATCTAGTCTTCTTTCCTGTTCTCGCCCGTACCATACGGCCCACTCCTTATGCCAATTTCCATCGTCATGACAGAGCTCAGTGTTTCCAGAGGGAGCCTCAGACTTTCCACCATCAAAGGAAGGGGATCTGGAGTGGAGCTGGAAGTCCCCTGTCCTGTGGAAGGGCCATGGTAGCCTCCATGTCAGCTCCTGGGGGAGAAGCCGGATCTTGCCTTGCCTCCACACCTGCTGCCTGTTGAACAGGGCCAGGCTTGGCTTGAGTGGTGGGATGGCTGATCTTTGGTGCTGGATCCTTTGCAAAGAGGGGCTGATGGTCAGGAAAGGGAGAGGTCCTCTGTAGCAATTCATGAAAGGGCTTCGCCATGACATCCAACTTCGAGGATTTCAGTGTAAACAAGGCAAGTGCATGGAGACGAAATGTCCCCTCTGACATAACTTATTTCCCAAGCCGAGGGAGAGAGTGTTTGGCAAAGGACTTTTGCTGGAGCCCAAACTCGGCAAACCCAGGTGGATGTGGGTAATGATCCCCAACCTCCCGAGGCAGAAAAACACCAGGTAGGAATCCCGAGAAAGCTCACGTCCCAGCTCTGGGTTTACAGTAGATTGAGCTAAGCACAGTGGAGCCTTCCAATTTGGAGCCAACAGATGCATGTGGCTCCGGCTGCACGTGCCCAGTGTGTCTCGTTGTTGCCCAGGAGCCTGTGAGGTAACTGTTCCCTCCCTTTCACGGATAGCAGAGGGAGGCAAGGAAGGTGAAGGATTTTGTCCAAAGCCACACAACTATTTCGTGGCAGAGCTGCACCAGAGCTAAGTATTACGTACTTGGAAACACTGCTTGTCAGAAGGAAGAGGAGCCTCTGATTTGGCGCCCTTGGCTGGCAGGAGAAGGGGAAGGAGCCAGCAGTGGCTGTGGGCACCTCCCAACAGCCAGGGCTCTGCTCCCTGCACAGTGCCCAAGGAGAAGGCTGGAAGCCAAGTGGGCAGGAAGCCCCTGTTATCAACATTCAGGTCGCCTGTCATCAAAGGAAGTGTGTTCTCCGCCCTCGCTTCAGGGGAATTTAGGAGGCATGAAGCAAACGGTGAGTGCAGGGACTTCCTGCTCTCTGCTGGGTCGGGGCTGGCATGTTGCTGATTTGAGGATCGAGGAGAGGATGGGCAAGTCCATCTGACCTCCCAGTGCGTGATAAAAGGTGTGTTCTGAATTTGGCAGAATATCCTATTTTATTCGTGAAGCCCCGACCTGAAATAGACCGAGAGCTCTTACGTGTGGACATCCTGGGAAGCTTAGAAGGTAAGAAACAAAAATACCACAGCCACAACATTTGCTACCTCAACTTCAGGCGGGAGAGTTACGTAATTGTCACTTAGTCATACTATTAAGTATACAGACTGCAGGTTGATAATGGGGTGGAGGCGGCTGGGGGAGGGTTTGCTGCAGTGAGACCCCACCTCCTAGCTCCTCAGGACCTGGGCACCTGGCAGCTGCCCCGGCTCCAGGGCCGAGGAGCCGGAAGTCGGGGACAAGAGGAGCCAGCTCCCCATTTCATCCAAGCTCCATTGCCCCTGACAATGGCTGGAAACAGGAAGCCCTGCCTAGATCCCCAAAATGACTGCTTCAGTCGCAAGTTTGGGGAGATTCACAGCCGGGGGGCCGGTTTTCCGGAAGCTCGTTGGAGGAGCCGGCTTCAGGTCTGCCCTGGAAGTGGGCTGGCCTTCAGGCTTGGGAAGCCCTCGAGGCTCCCGACACTGTTTAGAAGCCAACCCCTGAAAGGCCCTTGTTGCCCTGGAGGCTGGAGGGAGGCTGGGGCCAGGACTGTCCACTCTGAGGGGCCTTGACCAATGTCACCACCACTGACACCTCAACCTGTCCTCTGGGCCAGAATCCTGCTTATGGTGAAGGATTAGTCAGGGGTGACAACTCTTAAAAGCTAAGCGCCTAAAGAAAAATGGCGTTAATTATGCTGTATGGCCCTGAACCTGATTTAGCTGTTGATCTAAAAACTAAGAGAGAGAGACAGAGAGAGAGAATGAGAGAGAGCTATTCCACGGAGAAAATACAAAACTCTGGGGAAAGGGAGTGAGGACCAAAGCTACCCAGAGCATCTCTGGCTGTTAAGAGTGTATTGACGAAGCCAGCTGTGATGACACAGAGGGCAGTCCAGTGCCCAGGAGAGGACACCAGACTGGCATTAGCAGCCTGGATGCCAGGCCGTGCTCTGTTACTTGTTAGCTCTGTGACTGCAGGCTAGTCACTAACTCTCTCCGAGCCTCAGTGGCCTTAACTCTAAAATGGGGGCAAAAGCATGCTCACCCCGTAGGACTGTTGCAAGGGTCACATTAGCTAAGGGTGGGAAAAATGCTTTGAAAAGCATTGTGTGTGGAGAGGACAGTGCTACATGGAAGAGTGGGAGAAACGCAGGGATCCACAGATGCACCCTTTCTGCCCACCCCCCGTGTCTCCCCCTTCCTCTGCCTAGTGAAGGCTTCTCCTCTTTCAGGTCTCAGCTTAGAGGTTGGGTCCTCGGGGAAGCCTCTCTGACCCCCCGAGCTGGGCTGGGCCCCTGCTCAGCTCCCTGCACTTCTCCTGCAGAGCACCTGCCTCCATTGTGTGATCGATCGTGCGCGGTTTCCCTCCCTGGACGTTTAACCAGACGGCCTGGGGCTCTTCCTTCTGCACCGTTGAATGCCAGCATCGAGCCCGAGGTCCAGCTCTGAGCTGGTGCTCAGTGAATGCTGAATAAATGAATGACTGAGATGAATGAATGAAAGAAAAGCTCTGCTCTTCTCAGCGAGTCTCAACTCCCCTGAGTTGCACTTTCTTTGTCTGCTAAGTGAGAAGGATGGTGTGGATGTTGGTGCTTCTGGGAGTAATAACGGCGGCTTGTTTGCAGCCTTTTGTGTGGATGATCTCATGCAGTCCTTGCAACAAGCCTACTATTATCCCCGATTTACAAATCGGAAAACTGATGCTTAGCGAAGTCAGGCGAAGCTGGCCTAGGTCACACGGCCTGTAAGGGGTAGATCTAGTAACTGGGCTTAGAGTGACCTTACACTAGAAGCCATGGCCCCACTCTACCATCACGTTGCCAGTTGTGGCACAATAATGTGCTCAGAACACTTTCTAGAGTCCTACAGAAGGTGGTAGAGGAAATTGTAGAGTAGGTTGGAGGTGATGGTGGAAGAGGCAGTGATGGTGGTGATAGTGGTGGTAGTGGTGGTGGAGGTGGAGCAGGTGGAGGAGGTAGATGTGGTAATGGTGGAGGTAAAGGTAGAGGGGCTGGAGGTAGAGGGGCTGGAGGTGGTGGTGATGCCTCGAGGTGATGGCGGTGGTGGAGGCAGAGATAGTGGAAGTAGAGATGGTAATGGAAGTGGAAGTGGTGGTGGAAGTGATGGAGGTGATAGTGATGGTGGACATAGAGGTGGTGATGGAAATGGAAGTGTGGGTGGAAGCGGTGAGGGTAGAGGAGGTGGATGTGGTCATGGTGGAAGGAGAGGTGGAGGTGGAAGTGGAGGTGGTGGTAGAGGTGGCGGTGATAGAGGCAGTGGAGGTGATGGTGGTGGAGGTGGGAGTAGAGGTGGTGATGAAGTGGAGGTAGTAGAGTTGACGGTGATGGTAGAGGAGGCTCATGCTCAGTCTCTAAGTCATCTCTCTGGCCTCGGAGCCCCTGGCGAGGGGGTTGACATTACTCCAGGGGAAAGGCAGGAGCGAGGGGAAGGCTGGTGGAAGGAAAGGAGAGCAGGAGGGAGGGTGAATTTTGAGCCAGCCTGCTTACATCTCGGGTAGGATAGGGCTGGCATTGAGCACTGGTGATCACCCTGGCTGGGGAACACGTGCCTACCTGAGGGTTCAGGCTTCACCGTGCTTCTCATCTGTCACTGGCCTCCTACTCCTAAAAGTCCATCCTGGACAGACAGACCAAGCTAGGGCGGGGAAGGGCTATAGGCCGGCACCTCCCTGAGCCCAGCTAACCCGAGGGTCACCACAGAAGTTCTCATGCTGTGCTAGCTGTGGTCTTTCAAGAAGCAGAGGCCAAGGTGGGATTATTATGCAAGGATTTTACTAGAAGAAGCACCTGTGGGAGAAAATGGGGAGGGAGCCGGAGAAGTCTGAAGAGCTGTCAGACCACAGTGCAAGTCTGACCCTGAGTGAAGGAGAGAGGGAAGGAAGGCTGTGTGGAAACGTCTAGACTGCCATGCAGCCTAAGGAAGGCTTGGCAAGGTCATCAGGGAGTCCTCAAGCCAGAGTCGACCACCAGAGGAGGCCCGTGTCTCCCAGGAAGGGGTCTGACTTGGCACCCCTGCCAGCTCAGTCTTCGGCTGGAACAGCCCATGGCCTCGGTGCCAGCGCAGTGATGGATTTCAGAGGGCAGAGCCAGGGCCCACGTCAAGGACGCCCTTGCGGTCGGGGCCTGAAGGTGCATTTTCACAGCTGCCACACTATCCTTGTTGCTCACCTCTCCCCCAGCTTTCAGGTGGCTCTGAGTGAGCAAAACCTCACTGTGACAGTTCACCTTCTGTGCTGATGGAGAACTTCGGCTCCTGGCCTGGCCAGTACTCACAGAGCCGAGGCTGTGCTTGCTTCCTTGCAAAGCCGGCTCAGGCGAGTGGCTTGTTCGGGGTTTGCTTTCTACTTCAGTGCAGAGCGGAGCGGCCTTTTGCAGGGCTCGAACTAGCCCAGCTCCACGGAAGCCTCGCTGCTCAGTGCGCTGTTAGAGATGCTCGTACGAAACAAACCTCTAGCAAGGAGACTTCCTACTGTCTTACAAGGGCAAGGACAGACCGCCACCTTCACTTTGATTTCAGTCCCAACTCCTTCTACCTTGTCACTGGCCTGATGGGCACCTCCAATGCTTTTTCCCTAGTCTGACTCCTTTCCACATCTTTATTCTCACTCGGGTACCTGCCTCTTCCGAACTATCTCCAGAGCACTGAGAGAGAGAGGATGAGAGAGACAGACAGACACACACACACCTACAGAGAGAGAGAGGGGGAGAGACAGAGACAGAGAGACAGACAGAAAGATAGAAAGACAGAGAGTCTCACATGCACATACACAGATTGAGAGAGAGTGACAGTATGGCAGAGAGAGAGCTCTGAAGAGAAAGAGTATGCCTATGTGAGCGGTGAGTCTTATGTGAGCTGTAAGAGCGTGTCTTAGTGTGCAAAAGAAGGTGGCGTCAGAGGGGGGTGGGGGAGAGCAGAGAAAGTGTGCGTCGGTCATGGTGGGAGAGCAAATGTTTTCCGCACTCCCCTAGAGGGAAGCTACGTCTCAGGAGAAGAGGAAGGCAACGTGGGAAGATCAGCGGGGGACCTAGCTCAGGGTGGACTAAGTTAGGTGCGTTTGTGGTTAGTGTGCGCCCACCTCAAGCCTGGGCCTGGGCAGCAGTCCTAAGGCCTCCCAGTCTACAAACCTCATACACGCGTTGCCTTTTGCCCTGGGGCCTGCCAAGTACAGAGGCCCTTGCAGCATCCTCCCAGTAATTGCAGTGACTCCCCTACATCCTTCATTAGCCCTACAGGCTGGTCACACTGGGCGACTCCATCCCTGTTGAACATGTCCTCTACTTCCTCCTCTTTGTGATTTTCCTCACACTGTTTCTCCAACTTGGAATGTCTTCTCCAGCCCACTCCACCCCATCCATCCTTCCAGGTGGCAAATCTGAATGCCGCCTCTTCCAGGAAGTCCTCCTAAACTCCCCCAAGGTTAATGAATCACTCTCCTCTCTTCTCTCCAGGAGCAATTTGCTTGTATCTGATTTAGCTCTTCATTATTCTGCTGCATGCATTCACTTTTTCTGATTATTCAAGCATGCTTATGGGGACAATTCAGCCAAAAACAGAAAAGCGTCAACAAACAGCCAAAGGGGAAAACCACCTCTGCTTCCCTCTCCCAGAAGCAACTGCTGTTCAGATTTTGTCACAGTTCTTTCCAGTTACATTTCCACACGTACTTCCCTTGCTGTATATACAAATTTGTATCCTGCTTGTTTGCATTTACTATTTTTTGTGTACACTAAAGCAGAGCATTCATGGTGTTACAATTTTTGCTGCAACCATCATAGTTCAGAAAACTCAAGAGGAGGAAAGTCTCATGTATTTACCCACATTTTTACTCTTTCCGTTGTCCCTTTTCTTTCCTAACGTCCCAATATTCTTTATTTTGTCATTTCTTTTCTATTTAGAGACCTTCCTTTAGCCGCACAAAGATATGTAGTCTGGAATTAGACGTCCGGATTGACAGTTCTTGAAAAAGGACGTGTCACTTCCTTCTTCCCTCCACAGTTTCTCATGAGAAATTTGCTGTCATTCAAATTATTTTCCCCATAATGAGGGTATTATTCTATTTCACTCCATTCAAGATTTTTCCTTTGTCTCTATTTTTCAGGACTATGATGTGGCTTGGCGTATATTTATTTGAATTTATCCTGTTTGGGATTCACTTAGCTTCTTGAATCTGTCGGTTTGAGTCTTTTGACAAATTTGGAAAATTTTCAGTCATTATTTCTTTGAATACTTTCTCAGATCGACACTTTTTTCTCTCCTACTGGGGCTTTAATGACATGAATCTTTAATGATCTTTCATTATAATGATCTTTCATTATAGTCCCACAGGTCCCGGAGGCTCTGTTCGTTTTTCTTCAGTCAATTTTCTCTGTTGTTCAGATTGAGTAAATTCTATTCTTCTATCTTCCAGTTCACTGCTAAGCCTCTGTCATCTCCACAGGACTCTTGAGTCCATCCAGAGAGACATTTATTGCACCTATTACATTTTTTCAGATCTAAAATTTCATTTCGTTCTCTTTTATATCTTCTATTTCTTTGCTAAGATTTTTATGATTTTCTTTCTTTCGGGCATGTTTGTAATTGAGTGTCAAGGCATTTCTGTGACAGCTGCTTGGAAATTCACGTCAGATAATGCCAACGTCTGACTTGTCTCAGTGTTGGTGTCTGTTGACTGTCTTTTCTCATTCAAGTTGTGATTCTCCTGTTTCTTAGTGTGACAAGTGATTTGGATTGTATCCGGGATGGTTCGGGTGTCACGTCGTGACGCTCCGGGTTTTGTTTCAATCTTCTGCTGCCGTATGTGACACCACACGGCGGGGGAAGGGGCGTGCTGCCTTGTCATCGCCAGGTGGGGTTGGAAGCCCAGGTTTTCCACTCAATTTCGTTTGACACCGGGTGTGGGGGATGAGGAAGGGACACCTTGTACCTACTGGGCGGGAGTGGGAGTTCAGGTTCTCCATTAGGCCTCCAATGACACCTCCCTGGCTGAAAAGGGGAGGGTTGCCTCCTTCTGCTCCCCAGGTGGCCTCCGTGACACGATGAGTGGAGGACTCCTTAGTACTTGGGGGAATGAAGGTTCCAGCTCCCTACTTGGCCTTCTCTCATACCACCCTGAAGGGGAGGTGGTGTGCCTTGTTATAGCCTAGAGAGGGTAGAGGGACAGGCGTTCTGCCCAGCCTCTGCTGATGGCAGGAGGCAAGGGTCACAGTTTTCTGTGATGTTTGGTGGGAGTAGAATAGCTATTTCCTAAAGGTTTTCTGTCTTGCTAGGCTTTCCCTTTCTTGGTCCTTTGGCCGTAGAGAGCAGGCTTTTACTGGGGCCTTTCTTTTTCTTCTTTTGGTGGGGAAGAGTGGCCCTGAGCTAAAATCTGCTGCCAATCTTCCTCTTTTTGCTTGAGGAAGATTGTCACTGAGCTAACATCTGTGCCTATATTCCTCTACTTTGTATGTGGGTCGCCGCCACAGCATGACTTGACAAGTGGTGTGTATGTCCATGCCCAGGACAAGAACTTGCAAAGCCCAGGTCACTGAACTGCAGCATGTGAACTTAACCACTATGCTGCCAGACCAGCCTTATTGGGGCTTTTTAAAAATCTGCTCTCGTTGATGTTTCTGGGTTGCTGGCTTCTTCAACTCTGTGTCCGGCATCGATGAGGCAAAAAGAAAACCCAGGGACTCACTGCCGCGTTGTTCCCCAGGTCCCCCAGTCCCTAGCTGAGCTGCTTCTCCTCTCCACCTTTCAGAGTCTACTTATATTTGTTTTATATGTAATGTTCAGGGTTTTTTGCTGTATTTAGCAAGAGGAATAGGGAAAAGTACATCTACTCCATCATGTCCCAGCTGTAATTTCTCTCTTAATCCTCATAACAACCTCGTGAGGCAGGTACTAATGTTATGTCCATTTTACAGATGAGGCAACTGAGGCCCAAGGAGGTCACACAGATACCAAGTGGTAGAGCCAGGCTAGAACCCAAGGCTCTTAACTCCTGGTGCAGAATTTATTCTATGACACGAGGCACGCCTCCATATGTTCCATATGTTCTTGATCCCCAGTACAACTCTGGCAGGACAGAGCCAGAGGCGCTCAGCTTGTCACCATATAGCTGAAAGGAGAGTTAAGAGCTAGTGGGCTTGGTATCAAAGAATGGGCCAAGAGGGGCCAGGAGGTGTGGAGTTTCAAATCAGAGGCGGTTTGTCCCGGACATAGTTTCTGGTACCATTTGGAGTAAGCCACGGCTCTGCTCTCCCATGCCTTCCCAGGGTGGGGAATGGGACTCTCTCTCACGTCCACCTTTGTGGCCAGTGTGGCTCCTGTTTGGACTTCTCAGCAAGGGTGATGGTTCACAAGCCAGAAGGACCGGGATGGGCAGGCCATGAGAGCATCAGGCTGAGAGCCAAGCCAAAGGCCTACAGGGCTTTCCGAGGACCAGACGGGGGGCAGCATTCTTGGGCTCTTCTCTGGCTCCTTGGGCACTGGCGGGCAGGGGGAAATGGGCAGGGCTCAGCTGTAACTCTCACTGCCTCTTTGCAGTCCACATCTCATCTCATTAGAAACTCAACTTCTGTTACTCTTATTCGCCTCAGCTTACAGGGAGGCCCTTGAGGCCCGGAGAGACGCAGTGACTTCCTAAAAGCTCCGCAGCTCCTAAATGCTTGCGCAACGGCTCCCCTGTGACTGAGAAGCCCCCTGGGTGGGGGTGCTTGACCTGATTCAGTTGAGTCCCCAGCATCTAGTTCAGTGCCTGGCATAGAAGTGAGGGAGAAATTATTTTCTGTCTCCCTCCTCCCCTGGCTCACTTGTGGATGGGGTCCAGGTGGGGGCTGGCACCCACCAGGCAATCCCAACTCTCACTCATGTGCAGAAAGCCAGGTGCGAGTAGAAGGCAAAGATGAGGGAGCAACCCACCAGAACCAGACCATCTGACCTCGGGGCTTGTTGGCTCCTGGCCTCCCACTGCAGAGAGAACAGGGGATGGATGGCCCAAGGCTTGGGATTAGCCAAAAGGGACACGGTGGCATAGCAGTGGGGCCCATGGGCAATGAGGGGGCCTTTTGCTGCTTTCTCCCCGGTGTTTAGGAAATATTTCCTGTGGATGGGCCCTTAGCAGCCCCCTTCACACCTTACCGGATGCTCTTTGAGGGGGACCAAGCTGGTGACTTCATGCTAATTACAAGGCTTCAGTTACAGGGCCTCAGAGAGCGGCTGAGCAGACATATCTCATGTCACATCTTTTTGGACCACGCAGAGCTTGTATATGTGCTGCTAAATAGGAATATTGCTATTGGATAAGATTCATAATAAACTGCTGCTTAGTCTGAGAAGGATGCTGCTCAGGAGACTGGGGGAAGAGGATTCATCTGGGTCCTCCACAGTGAGGCTGCTGGTAGCATCTAATAACCCCAGCAATTTATTGTGCATGGCCACACACATGCGTGTGCGTGCACACATGAAGCGATTCTTTCCGGTTGTTCTTCTCCGTGAGCAGGCAGGAGGGGAGCTATTTGGCAGCATTGTAGAGTGACTGGTGATGGGGCCCGTGGTGGCTTTGCTATGGGGAGGTGGCAGCACTAAGGGAAGGAGCTGTCTCACTGAGTGCCCACCGAGGCTTGCCTTGAGTGAGCCATGCCCCGGCAGGGTTCTGCCTACTGACCAAAGCCTGCTCCCCTGGCCTGAAGCCCCGGGGAGGACACAGCCCTGGTTGTCTCCTCGTGCTCCAGCTACCAGGAGCAGGGTTGTGGAAACAGGGCCTGGGAGCCGCTGTGCTCTGGTGGCTGGCCAGGCTGATGGGGCAGCATGGGAGACTGAGGCTGTCCTCACAGCCTACTCCCCCGAGGCTCTGGGCTTGGCCCCGGGCGGTGGGGATACACGGGCCAGGCCCCTAGGCTAGTATGTTCAGGGAGCCCGTGTGGGGGGAAGCCGGCCCTGTGATAACAGCAGGGCCCTATGCCCAGGTCTGCTTCACCTCCACGTCCGCTGTTTGTCTTTCCAGTGAAGCTTCCCTATGACCTGGGAGGGGCCCCAAAGACACTATATGTGACCAAATCCAGAGCTATTATTAGCTGAAGGCTGAGACACTTTTCAGTCTGGCGGCAAATGCCGTGCTTAGCAAGAAGAAATTCTTCTCGTGAGCCGAGTCAGCTTTCTGTTTCCCCGTTCTCAGAGAGCAGCGAGGATTTCTGTCTGCCCGGGCCTGTGGAGGCCGTGGAGCTCGCACTTCCTCACTGGACTTTTCAGAGGTCACCCCTCGACCTGGCGCCTTCTGTTAATGTTCGGTTAAGTCACCATTCACGAAGCGCATACCGCACGCCAGAGCCTGCATACAAAGACACCGTCCTCTAGAACCTTCACAACCAACTTGCCAGGGCGTATGAGCTTCCTGTAACAAATTACCACAAACGTGGTGGCTTTAAAACAACAGAAACTTATTCTCTCACCGTCTGGAGGCCAGAAGTCCAAAATCAGTGTCACTGGGCTAAATCAAGGTGTCAACCCGGTCACGTTCCCTCCCGGGGAGAAATCTGCTCCTCCCCCTTCCAGCTTCTGGTGGCTCCAGGCATTCCCTGGCTTGTGGCCGCATCGCCCCATCTCTGCCTGCGGGACACATCGCCTTGTCTTCTGTGCATGTCAAATTTCCCTCTTATAAGGACACTCGTGATTACATTTACGGCCCATCTGGATAATCCAGGGTCATTTTCTCATCACAAGATCCTTAAATTAACGGTATTTTTGGCCACATAAAGGAACGCTCACAGGTTCCGGGGATTAGGGCTAGGTATCTTTGGGCCACATTTTTCCACCTGCCACACGGGGCCTATTGTTGCCAGTTCTCCAGGGGAAGAGGAGGGGAATGGCTCCCAGGCAGAGGCAGGATGGAGCTGTGAGCACTTGGGCATTGCTGGAGTGGAGGCACCCAGGTCAGGACAAGGGTGCAGGGAGAGAGTGCCCTGCTCTGGAGCTAGGGTCCGTGTCGGCTTCCTGTCTGTGCCTCACACCGAGGAGCCCAGCCCAGGACCTGACCCAGAACCAGAGTTCAGACAAGCTTGGAGGGAGTCATGGGATGGAGGACGGATGGAAGGATGGGTGGGTAGAGCAAAGGATGAGTGGACAGATGGACAAATGGGGGGCGATGGGACCCACTGACCTGCATTAGCCCCTCATCCTATCTGTCTGCATTTCCCCACAATCAGGATCGCTGCATTTCTCCCTGGAGTGTTTTCTCTCCCAGCCAAGGTCACTGTCCCCCTTCATCCGATGTTTCTCATTTGCTCTGCTTGTTGGTTCTGATTCAGAGCTGAAATGCCTTTAGAAGCACAATCAACAGTCTTTTCAGCTCCACTCACCAGCCCAGTGAAGATGGAGATCAGATGCCAGCTGGGCGGCCTCCCTCCTTTCTCCCCACAGCCCAGGACCAGCTTCACGGGCACTCCTCTCCCCTTCCAGGCAAGGCGTCTGTGTTTTTTTCCTGCAGAGAAGGCTGGATTCCTGGCGGGAAGACGTCTCCGAGTCTCTCTTGAATTTCCCTCCAGTGTGGCTGCTGTCCTGGCTGGAGCTGAATTCAGGCTTTTCTTCCCCAGAAGAGCATGTCCCAGTCTCCACGGAGCCCTTACCACCTCTATTGAAATCCGAGCTCAATGACAACACTGTCGTTGGAAGAAAGTCTCTCTCTTTCTCAGATGCTCCATTCTGCTTAGACTCCTCCCCAACTTGGTCAAATGAGCCGTGGGAATTTGTCACTCCTGCTAGCAGAATTCACTTCTAAAGTGATTTCTGTGTTCCGAGAGCCTCACGCTCCTGACAGCCACATCCTTCAGCCACACATAGGTAACCATGGCTGATTCGTTACACCTCTGGTGTCTGAGCTCGAGCCCCTGCATGACTTTGGAAGGCAGAGCACGTTTCTGGAGCAGCCCCCACTAGGAGCCTGTGCCTTATTTTTAAGCTGCATCTATAAAGAATAGCTATCTTGGTGTGGATGTAGAAGAAAGAACATGGCTCTAGAGTCACACAGATAGGCGCTTGGCTCTCTGCTACCTCCATGCTAGCTGTGTGACTTTAGGCAAGCCACATAACCTCTCTGAGCCTCTACATTCCTTATCTGAAAATGGGTGTGTAATTAACCTCAGAGGGTTATTGTGCGAACTGAATGAGTTAATAACTATCAGGGAAGGTAGGGCCCTCCCCTGTCCTCCCTGGTGGAAGGTAATGTGGTTGTGGCTAGAACTTGAACTTCAGCTCTTCGAAATGAGCCAGGAGGGTGAGCGCCCCAGGGCTGGGCCCACCAGGGAGAGCTTTGGCGCAGGCTCAACATGGGGAGGGGGATGGGAGGGAAGGACACATGTATTCACAAGTTGGGGCTGGGGCCAGGAGCAAATGGGCTTTGGGGAGGGCTGAGAGGGAGAAGGGCCCTGAGGGCACCTGCTTCCCTGCAGCGTGGACTGCGGAGTTGTGTGCAGGGCCCACTCACTCCCTCTTAGAACTCGGAAGCCCTCCAAGACCACATAGGCACTGCATTGGTCAGGATTCTCCAGAACAGAGCCGACGGGAAACTACCTGTCTATCTACCTATCTATCTGTCTATCTTAGGAAATTGGCTCACGTGATTGTGAGGGCTGGCAAGTCTGAATCTATAGGGCAGGCCAGCAGGCTGGGCGCTTGGGTAAGAGTTGCTATTACAGTCTTGGGACTAAAGGCCAGAAACTCAGGCTGGGTTTCTATGCCGCAGTCTTGAGGCCCAATTTGTTTCTCTTCACGAAACCTCCAGGTTTGCTCTTAAGCCTTCAACTGATTAGGTGAGGCCCACCCCCATGGTGGAGGATGATCTGGTTTACTCAAAGTCAATTGATTTAAGTGTTAATCACATCTGAAAAATACCTTCACAGCCACGTTTAGTCTGGTGTTTGACCGAACATCTGGGCGCCATGGCCTGGCCAAGTTGACACATAGAATTAACCATTGCAGGCATCTTGACTTTGGGCCACTGCCCAATGTCTCTAACTGCTGACAATCCTTAGTCAGGGCTGGCTTTGTGATCAGAGAAGCAAATCTCAGGAGCTCGGGTGCTGCTCCTCAGAAGTAAGATTGTGACAGTGTCTTTGGTGGCCTTCAGGTCACGTCATCACAAGGTGCGCAGAAGCTGGAAGCTGAATTCCTGCTCGCACTGTACTCCCCATCTTCCCGGGCATGCTCTCCTTAAACGGTGGTGTGGGGCACAGGGAAGGTAGGCAAGGGGGCTGGGTGTTTAGGCTCTCCATATTTCCCCCTGGCAACCCCCTTTTGCCCCTTAACCTGATAGATACTTTGCAACACCTCTCAATCTCCTGCCCTTGGTGACGCATGTTGGAGTCATCTGTCCCCTTCGATGCAGCTCTTTACTGTAAACTGTCAGTGTTTCAGTCACATGATATGGCATTGCTTGGCTCCAAATTTGTCAGCCTTAGGTCCCAGACCTAGGAGGTAAAGGGCTCCTTGCAGGTCAAGAGGCCAACTGACATCCAGAGTCTCAGAGTTTTCAAAACTTTCTCGGCAATTCACTGCCTCCTACCCGGCCCAGACACACACAAACGCACACTCACACTTAAGAGGCCTCACCAAATGCTATAGAGAATGTCTTGAGGCCTTCAGAGCACGTGGGCTTGGATTCTGTGACAGGCGCAGCGAGGTTCCAGCTGAAGGGGACCTTGCACTGGGCCAGGTCTGAAGTGGGCCACAGGGGACTTTTGTCTTAATATGCTAGGGCGTGGCTGAGTGTCAGATGCAGAGAGGGGGTTCTGGGTGTTTTTTCACTGACTTTTGAGAGCTGAGAACAAGTGGATCCTGTGAAAACATTTGCGTCAATACGGGAAGGCTGTAGAAACAACCAAGAAAGGCCCAAATGGTGGTATGGTAGGCCAAAAAACGTCCCCGTACAGATATCCACGTCATGATCCCTGGAACCTGTGAGTAGTACCTTACATGGGAAAAAAGAACTTTGCAGATGACATTAAGAATCATGAGATGAGAGTCAGATGGCCAACAGGCACATGAAAAGATGTTCAACATTGCTAATTATTAGGGAAACGCAAATCAAAACTACAAGGAGATATCACCTCACACCTGTCAGAATGACTGTAATTGACAAGAAACAACAAGTGCCGGAGAGGATGTGGAGAAAACGGCACCCTGATCCACTGCTCGTGGGGGGCCAACTGGTGGAGCCACTGTGGAAAACACTATGGAGATTTCTCAAAAAGCTAAAAATAGAAATACCATATTATCCAGCTATCCCACTACTGAGTATTTATCCAAAAAGCATGAAGTCAACAATTCTAAAAGATATACTCACCCTTATGTTCATCGCAGCATTATTCACAATAGCCAAGATGTGGAAGCAACCCAAGTGCCCATCAATGGAAGAATGAATAAAGATGATGTGGTGTATATACACAATGGAATACTATTCAGCCATAAAAAAGAGGAAATTGTGCCATTTGTGACAATGTGGATGGACCTTGAGGGTATTATGCTAAGTGAAATAAGCCAGACAGAGAAAGACAAATACCGTATGATTTCATTCATATGTGGAAGATAAACAAACACATGAATAAGGAGAACGGATTGGTGGTTACCAGAGGAGGAGGGGGTGAGGGGAGTGCAAAAGGGGTAAAGGGGCACATGTGTATGGTGATAGATAAAAAACTAGACTATTGGTGGTGAACACGATGCAGTCTGTACAGAAACTGAAATATAATAATGTGCACCTGAAAAATGCACAATGGTATAAACCAGTATGACCTCAACAAAACTAAAAAAAAAAGAGAATCATGAGATGAGAGATTACCCTGGATTATCAGGTGGGCCCTAAATGCAATTACAAATGTTCTTACTAGAGAAAGGCAGAGGGAGATTTGCCACAGACACCCAGACGCGAAGGCAAAGTGAAGATGGTGGTGCAGATGGGAGTGATGGGGCCACAGTCCAAGGCGCACCAGCAGCCAGCAGAAGCCGGAGGGGCAAGGCCCAGAATCTCCCCAGAGTTTCTGAAGGGATCGGGACCTGGCCAACACCTTGATTTGAGCCCCCTGATCCTGATTTTGGACTTCCGGACTCCAGAATTGTGAGAGAATAAGTGTGTGTTGTTTGAATCCCCCCGGTCTGTGGTACTGTCACAAGAGCCCTAGGACGCAGCACAGGCAGGCTGAGGGGAGCGTCCCTCTCTGGGAAAAGGAGGGAGGATCGGGACTCGGCCATGCTGGAAGAGTTCAGGACAATCGTCTGTATCAGGCTGCTCGATGACGGCGACACTGAGGCCCGGGGAAGGGAAGGGTTTCATGGAGGGTCCACGATGAGGTGTTGGCCGGCTGAGACCAATCCCAGTCTTCCGGCTCCTGGGACGGGGGGGGGGGTGTAGCCTGCCCACTTGTTCTTCCAGAGGGATTTGGCTTTCCACCTTCTCCTGATCTCGTGCTTCCCTCTCCTCCGAATCACCCTAAGCCTCTGGCTTCCCCACTACCAGGCACTTTATAGCCTTGATCCTCCTGGGTCTCTTGGTCCTCCTGGTTGGGCCTCCAGCTTCCCGTGGGCGGGGCTTTCTCCTTCACTCAGTCTCCAGACTTCTGTCTGACTCCAGGTTGCTCGGCTCCCCTGCCCCCAGACATTTGTCTTCTAGCTGGCTGTTGCTTTCTCACAGGCAATCTCTCACTTGGCACAAGAACGCACTTAAATAACATCGGCATTAACACCAAATATACAAAACATGGCTCCTGTCTACAGCTTCAAGGGGTGTGCGCTCCTCAGCCAGCCAATGCTGAGGCCAGCCCCCCATTTTGAAAGCTGTAGTCTTTCTAGTACTGCCCAGCCTGAAAACCAAGGGAGCTGACCGGCAGGCTGGCTGGCTGGCTGGCACTCTCTGCCCCCTCACCACATGGAAGCCTAGCCACATGCCACATGCCAGGCAGCGGGCAGTCAGCAGACAGGGGCCACTGGGGGTCCCGAGCCAGACCCCTTATCACGCCGCTTCACCTGCACCACGGTCTGGCCGCCTGGTCCCAGGACCGCCCCCTGGGCCGCCACCACACCAGCACTGTGCCAACCAGCCTTTCCATATTTATCCCCAGGAAGAGATGGAAAGGGTACGACTGCTCATTTAAAAATAAATGCCATTTCCTAAGAAAGATACCAACTGTCCTGTCAAGGATCGGCATCCTGCCTCTCGATTTAACGCGTAAATCTCTGGAAAAACGAAGCCCAGGCTCTGAACAACGAAGGCGACCTTCACCTTGTCCTCATGTGCAAACTGACTCTCACCAACCCACTTTGAAATCTTCAGCTGAGACGCCTAAATATTCAAACGACATGCTGTCACCTGACCCCCAGTGTCCTTGAGGAGGCCTCTGCAGGTGACAGAGCAGCCGTCAGGGAGACCCACTCATTGCTCCAGAGAGGCCAGGTTGGTCTCCTGAGGTGTTGCTTTCCACATTTTAAAGCACCAAATTATGATTAAACCCCGTGCTCACCTTGGCCTTGAAAGTGACTCACGGCATAGCAGACATTTCACCTTTTGGTAGCTCTGCTGCCATCAAGGGCTTGCTTCCCTGCGGGGAGTGCCGGTCTGCTTCTGGGTCCTTCCACAGCAGTTCTGGCCCCAGAGGCCCCATGGTACAAGCCTGGGCCCTCAGTTCCAGGCCAGCCCTCTGGAGAGCTGAGGCCATTGCTCACGATCCGTATGCCCACCTCAGATGCTGCGGGCTCATGTCCACTTCCCATCTGGGGCCTGTACCCCCAGAACACTGTGATTTGTACCCAGGCCTCTTACAGCCATTCGGAGTGAGCTGAGTCATCGAGGGACAGAAGGGTAGCAGGATTCTCACCTCCTTCATTCTGGGGACTCCACCTCTTTTAATGCACACCACGACTTGTCTGGCTGCCAGTTTCCCTGTGGCCCAGGCTCACTGCCATTGCCAAATTCTGGGGTACTTGGCTGAGGGTCTGTCGATTCCAGGTCTCACTTCTCCCTATAGCTCTGTTCGGTTTGGCCCAGACCCCTGGGGGCCCTTAGGGCTGGGGCTGGATACATTGGCTGCCCCTCTCACCCCAGCATCACCCATATTCGACACTCACGTTTCCTCTCCCCTCCTCTGGAGTAAGGTCCCGCTCCCCTAAACAATTCTGAGAGTCCCAAAGCCACAGTGCACACCTGCTAAGTGCGAACTCTGAAGGGATGCAGTGCCCCTGTTTGAAGAATGAATACATTCCAGCAAGGTTGCCTGCAAAGCGCATCTCTGCAGAGCAGTGTTCATTCTTTCGTTGAGCGCTGCCATGTTTTTTCGATTGGAAAAAAGAAACTTTCTAGTTGTATGAGCTATAGGCTTTTTGGTCAGGATTGGGTTAAGGTGGGGTCTTGTCCCAGGGGATCTTCTGCTAGGATCAGGGCCAGATTTGTGTCCCCTTGGCACGACCTTCCCACATTTTATTAGTTTCCTGGGGCTGCTGTAACAAAGTACCACAAACTGGGTGGCTTAGAACAATAGAACTTTCTTCCCTCGGGGCTCTGGAGGCCAGAGATCTGAAATCCAGGTGTCGGCAGGGCCGCATTCCCTCTGGAGGCTCTAGAGGAAGATGCTTCCTCGCCTCTTGCAGCTTCTGGCGGCCTCAGGTGTTCCTTGGCTTGTGGCCACATCACTCCAGCTTCTGCCTCTGTCTTCACATGGCTGTCTTCCTTTGTGTGTCTGTTTTAGAAGGGTACCTGTGATTACAATTAGGGCCTACTCAGATAATCCAGGATACTCTCTTCATCTCAGAATCCTTAACTAAAATCACATCTTTCGCCATATAAGGCAATGTTTATAAATTCTGGTAATTAGTACATGGACACATTTTGGGGGCCACCATTCAACCCACTACACACCTCTACAATCCCCCAGTAACCCGAGGCCCTGGCCACCATGGTAGGAAAGCCCCACTTCCACTTTCCACGTTCCTAGCTTCCAGAATGGGCCTGCCACCTCCCCAACTGCTTTACAAACTGAGGCTATAGCATGACACTACCACAGGCTGCTTGGCACCTACCAGGCTGCTGGGTGGCTGGGCCGTGAGGAGATGTGGTGTGTGTCCAGGGCAGTCAATGAGGGGGATGCCTGTCTGAGGAAGGGAATGCACTGGTGACTGTCCATCTTTAAATGACGATCAGCTGAGAGCTGGAAGAAAACATGGGTTTATTAGCGGACATGTAAGCCTGAAAGTAAGAGAAAATGCACCACGGGGCCACAACGTGATACACCAGCAGAAGAGACAAGGCGCTCTGAGCGCTGCCCCAAAGACACTCTGGAGCTGGGGGCCGTGATACAGTCCTCGCGGCACGCGGAGTCATGCAGGGCTTCGGATGCGGAAGGCGTTGCACTTGGCCCACAGGGGCTGCCTGTTGTAGGGCTCTCCATCTCGTTATGTAGATGAGGAAGCTAGATTCTGTGGTCTTGTCTCTCCTTCCCTTTCCAGGCCGGCTACCCTGAACCCTCGCTCGTGCTCCTCACCCTGGATCGGTAGAAGACCCTCCTGTCAGGTTGCCTGCTCCCTCCCCACCGCCAGCAGACCAAGGAAAACCTAGCCTATTTCTTTGCTCTAAGTCTCCAAGGTTCTTTGTTGTGAAAAGCGGTCCTTCCCAACCCTTTATACATTGTGGATCACCGAGAAAGTGATCATAGTTGTCCAGCAGATGAGCCTACTTAGACCTGGAGGGGTGGCTTGGGCACCGACCAGACCAACCGGCCGTTGGCTGGCAAGGCCATGTAGGTTGACCAGTTGACCATTGAGCCTGCCTGCAGCCATCAGGGCACCATGTTGGGAGGCGCTGGGTGAAGGATGAAATCTGGAAGCCTTGCAGGGGAACTGAAAGCCCTGTGAGGGTTCGCCCTGTCTGCCTCAGCCAATCAGTCTGACTTTCCGTAATTTGATACCTCAATCTTTCTTCTGGCCAGACTGGCAGTTCAAAGTCTTCTAGACAGTGCCGTGTTTACCCCACCTCTGAGCCTTTGTGTCTGTTGTCCTCTCACGTGGGATGCCTTCTGCTCTAAGAAGTCAAACCTTTTCCCCGTCTTTCTGGGAGCTGCCTTTCCTGATTGCTTTTGAACCTGTTTTAGTTCATGTTGGCCCTTTAACGCTTTGCCCCTGCATGGTCAGTTAGCTATCGCAGTTGTGGGGGTCGGTGTTGATTCTCCTGCAAACTGAAGGGAGAGACCAAGCCTTCTTCCTCGCTGCATCCCCTCCGGCCAGATCGAGGCCTGGAATGCAGCAGGTATTCAATAAGTGATGGCAAAATGGACTTGACTGAGGGATAGAGTGACCTTTCTCAAATCTAATCATTCCCAAGTTAGACACAGCTGCCCCTCTCGAAATGAGGATGAAGCTCGGGGTCAGGCCCTGCCTGGCTCCCAGCTGCTGCTTCCATCCAGGCCCCGTTTCTGGGGCAGCTTGCCCGCAACCTGCAGGCTCAGCCTCAGGAACCTACGAGCCCCCATGGGACCTCGAGCCATCCCTAAAGCCCAGATCAGCTCGTTGCATCTCAGCCCAGGCATTGGCACCCTGCCCGCTGCTGACTGGTCTCCAGATCCTGGTTTGCCGCCTGTAGGAACTGCCGCTGGCCTCTGTTTACCTGCTTGTTGCAGTGGGCTCAGCCCGTTCCTACTCTGCTGGGCCTCCCTGGGGGCTGCTGCTGTCTTGTTGTGGGGCTGCTATGGACTGAATTATGCCCCCCAAAATTCTTCTGGTGAAGCTCTAACCCCCAATGTGATATTTGGAGATGGGGTCTTTGGGAGGTGATTGGGATTAGATGAGCTCACGGGATTAGGGTCCTTATAAGAAGAGACGCTGGAGAGCTTGCTCTCACTCTCGCTCTGCCGTGTGAGGACACGAGGAGAAGTTGGCTGTCCGTGCCAGGAAGAGCGCTCCCACCAGAACCTGACTCTTGATCTCAGACTTGCAGCCTCCAGAACGGTGAGAAATAGAGTTCTGTTATTTAAACCACCCAGTGCACAGTATTTTGTTACAGCAGCGCGAAAGGCTTAAGACAGGGGCTGCCTGCTCCATGGCCCCACCCTCTCCCAGCCTGTGGTTGGCTGAATAGTACCCCCCTCCCTCAAAATGCCCATGTCCTAATCCCCGGAATCTGTGAAGACGACCTTGTATGGCAAAAGGAACTTTGCAGATACAGTGAAGTCAAGGATCCTGACATGGGAAGAGCAGCCTGGACTAGCCAGCGGGCTTGATAGAATCACAAGGCTCCTTCTAAGAGAAAGAGGGAGGCAGGAAAGAAAGATCTGAAGACATTATGCCGTCGGTTTTGAAGGAGGAGGAAGGGGCCATGAGCCAAGGAATGTGGGCGGTTTCTAGAAGCTGAAAAAGGCAAGGAAATGGGTTCTTTTCTAGAGCCTCCAGAAGGAATCAGCCTCGCTGTCACCTTGATTTTGGACTTCTGCCCTCTACAACTGTAAGAGAATAAATGCACGTTGTTTTAAGCCATCAAGTTTGCGGTAATTTGTTACAGCAGCCACAGGAAACTAAGACACAGCCCCATGTCTGTCCTGCCCTCTGGCACTTGCCCCACCTGCCCCTTCCTCCTGAGACATTGTCAGACCCCGTCTCCTGCCCAGCACCAGCCTCAGCCTTGCCCCAAACTCTTCAGAACTGGTGCGGGGGAGTCTTCCAGTCCTGCCTCCACCCTGTGACGCTGGCTTTCCTCTGTCCTGGAAATGCCAAAGGCCAGGGGGGCAGGCCTCAGCCACCAACCCCATCCCCCACTCTGCTAACAAGTCAAGGACCTAGGAGGAGAGAGATATCCTCTCAATAAGGGGCATAGGCCCAGGGGGAGACGGGAGCAGCACGCCCACAGGAGGATTTCTGGAAAATGGATGAAGACTGATGCTGATCGGTGCCAGTAGTTCCCGAGGGAAGACGAGCTGCTGCCTCTTAGCAGGCAGCGCACGGGTGCTCTCCACACCTCAGACTGCAGGGAGCTGCAGCTCATCCAGCCTGTGGCCATAAGTACTCACTGAGAAGGGGCAGCACAGGGTGTGGGTGGCATTGCCAGTTGTGGACCAGCCAATCAAGGGGAGAGGTGCCCACGCCAGCCTGCCAGATGGAGTCCCTGGCACAGAGCCTCTCCAGGTCGCGCCTTCCTCGTGAAGACTCTCCCCATCCCGCCTTGGACCTGAGCTCACAGAGGCCAGGATCCAACTCATCTGGAAGGCGCTTCCACTTCTGATAGTGCTGAGTAAGCCCCTTTGAGACCAAGCCTCCCACAGACAACAACTATAGACTCTGGACAAAATCAAAGCAAAGCCAGACACACCTGATGGCACTGGAAAGCTACCCAAAGCAGGAGGATTGGGAGGGAGTCAACAGTTGGAAGAAAGAAACAGCTCTGGTGAGTTCCCTGTTTGCACAACTTCCAGCTTGGAGGCAGCCCCACTCCGTACTTTACACGGTGCCTCACTCTGGGGAAACCCCCATAGTCTTTCTGGTCTGAGGAACGAGAGAATCCCACACGGGAGAGCCAGAGACGAGTCCCAGACCCTGCGGACAGACGCAGCCCAAATCTCTGGTTGACCCTGACCTTTGCATGCCTGGGGACCCCAGGTAGGATGTCTGGAAGGTCCTCTTTCTAGTGTACCTGACCCCCTCCTGGTGTTTAGTGAGCACCTGCTATGTGTCAGGCTCTGGGCCAGATGCCACAGTGCCCTAGCCTGGGTTTCCCCGGAAGCAGAGTGATCCCGGCGGGTGGAAGTGAGGGACTAGAGGGAGGGCCCAGGCAAGAGGCACTATTGTGTTGGTTGCTGTTACTTGTGACAGACTGCTCGACTCTACGTAAACCACGTCTCCTGGCTATGTGTTTGGGAGGAGAAAGGGGAAGAATGTTTCCACAGGCTGCCATCTCCCATCGCTCAAGGGCTTGCCCCACAGGGCCTTAACTCCCCCTCATTTCTGGGTTGCACATGAGTGGGTGCTAAGCAAGGTCCCACAGCATGCCGTGCCTCTGGGCCACCGGGGACACCCTGGGCAGGAGGCAGGAGGCAGGAGGCAGGAGGCTGGAGGTTCACAGTGTGGGCATGAGGTGAGACCCCTTACTTGCTGTGTGACTGCTATAGACTGAATGTTTGTGTCCTCCTGAATTCATATGTTGAAACCTAATCCTCAGTGTGAGGGTGTTAGGAGGTGGGGCCTTTGGGAATTGATGCCGTCGTGAGGGTGGAGCCCCCATGAATGGGATTAGTGCCCTTATACGAAGAGATGTGAGAGCTTGCTCCTTCTCACTGCTCTCTGCCACGTGAGGACAGCAAGAAGACGGCCACCTACAAGCCTGGAAGCGGGTTCTCACCAGAACCCGACCGCGCTGGCGCCGTGGTCTCAGACTTCCAGCCTCTACAACTGTGGAAAATAAAGGTCTGTTCTTGAAGCCACCCCGTCTGTGGTATTTTGTTGTAGCAGCCTGAGTGGAGTCAGACAGTGACCTTGAACATGCAGTGTCACCTCTTGGGCCTTGTTTTCTCATCTATGAGAAGTGGACAAGCAGCACTTGTTCTGCTTGCCTCCTAGGACTCATGAAGGTTTAACGACAACAGTGGCCAGCATTAATTGAGCATTTCCTTGGTGTCAAGTCCAGGGCTAAGTGCTAAAGACAGTCGTGGTTGGGTTTTCCCAGGGTGCTATGAATAGGTAATATTGACCACAGAGATGACACTCTGGGCCAGTGACATGGCTGAGGCTGGCAGCTCAGAGAAGATCCAGACCTGTTCTGCGTGGTGTGTTCCTCAAAGTCTAAGGAGGGAGACAGACCCAGGCCCTGCCACCAACAGCTCAGCTGGGTGTGTATCATGTTAGCCCTGGGCTCAGATGTTTCTGGAGCTGGGAGGATGACACTAATTGACCTGTGGAGGCTCTAAAGGAGGGCCAGGTGGAGCTGGGCTATGAAGAAAGAGCAGCGTCTTCAGACACATGCGTCATTACCAGTAGAGGGACCAGCAAATGCCCAGAGGCACGATGGAACTAAACTGCCCACAGAGGCTTGTGTGGTTGAGGGTAGCTGCCTGTGGGCTGAGGGTGGGAGCAGTGGAAGAGGAGGCTGGAGAAGCAGGTCGAGCCTTGCTGGCCACCATTCGGAAATTTGACTTGATCCTGAGGACAATGGAGGAGCCATGGAAAGGTTAAAGGCAGGGGCGTGCCAGGGTCAGATTCAGGGGTTCAGACGCCCACTGCAGTTGCAGGAATGGAAGCACATTGGAAGGAGTAAGTGTGGAAGCAGGAATTAGTTGGGAAGCCACAGCTGTTGTCTGGGCAGGTGATGGCGAAGACTTGACCAGGAGCCATGGCGTGGAGGTGCAGCCAAGCAGCCGGGTGAAGGTCTTCAGATTGGCACACGCGCTTGTGTTCTGAGTCATTCCTGCCCCGGAGCAGTTGCATCGTGAGCTCAGGGACTGGAGAGCTGCGGCATGTTCTCATGAGACGTCCCCTTTAAGAGGGCGTGGGGCTGGGGGCTCCCTTCCCAGTCCTTGAGCTAAGCCTGGGTTAGCACTTTGCTTAGAGACCTTGCTTCTCCGGGATTTCTAACTTCCTCGGCAAGTGTGGTTCCAAGGGGCCTGTCTTATAACATGTTGGTTTGCCTGAAAGCATCTTTTGAAAACAAACTCCATAAAATTATTTCTAAATTCCACATGATTATCTGCATTAAAATTTGCATAAAAGAATATCTCTAACCGTTTTTTAACAAGAAAGCTTTGATTTTCAAAAAGAAAACTGGGTAATGATTTATACATAAAGTGGCCTTGTTTCCTTTGAGAGTCTAAAGATCCCAGGCCCAGACTCAGTATCTGTTTGGGACTCAATTTGGCCAGAACAAAGCAACCAGTCCCCGCTGGGCATGTGAACAGCATTCTCCCCAAAGATGCGCAGCTGGTGGTCAGAGGAGGCGTGTCAAGCACGCCCTGCACTGCCGGTTGGCCATTCTGCACCAGGCCAGGGCTGTGGCCTAAGGGGTTGGGAGTTTTTGCAAGCCTCGGGGTCATCATTTCAGAGAATGTCAGAGCTAGAACTGACCTTTGAGGCAATCCAGGCCAGGCTCCTAACTGTATGATGGGCACATTGGGGCCCAGAGAGGAGGTGGACTTGGCCACAGTTTTGATGTGAGACAGTGGCAGAACGTGACCTGGAAGCCAGCCTCCACCTTCCAGCCCAGGCTTGCTCTGCATCCTCGCTAGCCCCTGCCTCATTCCCCGAGGACCGTATCTGCTTGGTACGGAGGCACTGAGGGACCACTCAGAAGACTTCGTAGTACTCAGTCAGCATCCAAGGCAAATGGTCCGTATCTGTCTCAGCTTAAGCCCTGTCTGTCTGTGATGGCTGAAAGGAAAGGGCTAGGAGCAAGACGAGGCCAGTGAGGTGCGTAGGGTGAAAACTTTCTTTAGGCACCCACTCATAGGTGCTGACCCTACACTTGTACGACCCTGAGGTGAGGCCTTCTGAGATGTCTCACTGGCTTCACCCTAATCCCCAGCCCAGACCCAAGTTCCAGTGGCTTCCATGTTGGTCCCGAGGGTTCCTCTATCAGACCTGGGGCCTTCTGCTCCCACAGAAGCCTCTGGGTGCCTGAACTGCCCTCTCAAGGGCAGATCATTAAGAGTTGACAAAACACATTGACACCCGTGAACTCATGGGGTCCTACAGCCTTCTTTTAATGCAGGCAAGGCAGAGAATCTTAGCAACTTGTCTTAGATTGGGCAGCTGAGGCTCAGAGAGGGTGAGCAGTTTGTCAAAGGCCACACAGCCTATAGGTGGCAGAGCTGAAAGTGAACCCGGCCCTTCACTCTACCCCATTTCTTCATCCTCCCCCCCATTCCTCCCCAGATATGCTGTTTGCCCACAGCCACCAGGCAAAGCCTCTTGAGCTCAGGGCCTTCAGGTAAACTTAGGCCACTGTTCCTCCTACCTTGCAGGACCCACACTAGTGACAGATATTTTTAGTCAAACAAAAACAGTTATAAGGCTGAAATAATTGCCCTCATTTTGAATCTCAGAGTCTTTTCAGATAATATAATCTTGTGTGGCCCCAAAGAGGCTCCTGCCTGCTCTGCCGATTGGGATGGAAGCAGCCCAGGTAATTGCCTCTTCTGTGCAAGACCAATTTGTCCAGGGAAACAAGCATGGTTGATGTAATCAATTAAAATACTGAAAGCAGTGCAGAATATACAGGAAATGGAAAAGAAATTGAAGCCCTCTGCCCCGCCTCGCTTTCCCAATGCCTGAGTCCTGCCTAACCAGTTGACAATTTCTGTCCTCTTTGAGCCAGACTCCAATTTGTCTAAAGGAGGCTGAACTGACAAGACTCCTGAGGGAACAAAGCCCCAGCTCCCCAGCCAACTCAGGCTTCTTTGCGGGTCCTGGCCAAGCTGTGGGCGCAAGGGCTGCTCTGGACAAGGAGCTTCGAGGAACATGGGGCTTCTCCTGAGTCTGGCCCTGTGCTGGGCACGGGCTCACCTTGGGGGGGCATGAGCCACAGACCCACCGGGGTCTCTTCACAGCTGGGCGCTCAGGTCAGCAGTGGGTGCTTGAGAGGAGCTGGGTACCAGAACCCAACAGGAGCCCTGCTGGGAGGCCCTGCCACCAACTCTCAGGGGTCTGGGCTAGCTCTTGGGCTCTGTCTGGCCTTTGGATCTCTATTTGCCAGCCCTGTGCTCTTTCTGGCTGTTTCCTTGGCTCCTGAGGCTGGGGGAAGCTCGGGTAGCCTGGCTGGCCAGCATGCTAATGCCCCCTGGCATGGGGCCGACTCACTGGCTTGCAGTTTTGTGTTTTTGGCCTGGTGCCTGCAACTGTTACACAGGCCAGGCTAAGTGGTCCCCAGGGTCCCTGCCTGCTGGAGCCCACTGTCTGTGGGGTGGCAGGTGCGTACACAGCACTGCAGGAAGCGAGGCCCCAGACTGCCCAGCTGAACACGCTCAGCGCTCCTCTATGCACCTGCCTTCTGGGTAGTCTGAGAGGTGGAGAGGACGAGCTGACAGAGAATGCAAGAAGCAAGATGCGGCTCTTCTTCTCTAATTTCTAGCCTTGACCCTCCAGCTAGGAGCCTTCTCTCATCTTTGTAGGTAGGTAGGCCCTTGCTCATCTATCAGAAGAGGAGCAACAAATGCCCACCCAGGCAGGAATACCACCTGGGGCTCAGAGGTCAGATTTTTGTTTCAGAGGGAACCCACCATACCCACCTAGGGAATTGCTGGTGACCCTCTTGAGGCCACGAAGTGACCTGAAGAAGTCTTGGCCGTATCCTTCAGCAAGGAATGGCATCCAGAGATTGACAAGCTTGGCCAGGGGATAGATGGCCCCATCACTCTGGTAGGAGTGAGAAAAGCCTTAAAGCCACCTGGGAGTTTGGTCTTTTAATCTAGGAGGCCAAGGTTTCTAGAGATGGTCTGTCTCCCCAACTTACCTCTCAGCTTCTCCGGGGCATGGAGCGGGTCTGATTTCTGGCTAGGGTCTCAGAGAGTGTGTTCTGTCACTCCACCCCACCCAGATTTGGGGTATGTGGCCCATAATGCCTAGGAGGCTGAGATGGTAGAGGATTCCACTCCTCTTGGATCTCAGCAGTGATCTGGCCCTGGTGTGGCTTGTCCTTGAAGGAGTATTGGGCAGACAGACCATATGCCGGACATCTGCAGCTTCTGCACACTTTGGAGGCACTTCTACCTGTTGAAGGGAACAGGTCCTCTCAATGACGAAGACCTTTAGGACAAAAATGACACATGGGATTCTGTTTGTGTTCCAACATTGACAGACTGAAGGTCCAGGCTCAGTGGGATGAACACCATGATTGATTAACAATGTCTGCCAGGCCGGTAGGAAGGGGTGATAGCTTGTGTTTAGGGTTCTTGCCATCCCTGGTCCAGGGGTTCACAGGGATGTGTGTGCGGCACATGTTGAGGAGGGAAAAGAGGGGAATGGTGCATGTTTTGCATAAAAATCTCCTTGCCTTTCTTAGGCAGGGTCACCTTGGCCCCCAGTATCACTTCCCAAGCCATATTCATTCTGTGGTGGAAGCAAGTGGGAGACAGGTGTCTACCAGCAATCTCTTCATTTCCAAACATGTCAGATGGGTCTGTGTTTTCATCACTATGGTAGCGGTGGCTCTGGGCCCCAAAGGCACAGTGACACCAGGCAAGAGGCCTGGCATTTTTCTACAGGGGAGAAAATCGAGTTACCACAATAAGATGCCTCTTCCTGTATCCCCCTGTGGCCTCTGTCTTCTGTAGCAACCGAAGTCAAGGTTATTTCTTAGAATTGAAAGAGAATCAATATCCCTTGAGAGAAATCATCGTTTTTCCCCATCGAAAGCCACTCAGTGGCTGCCACTGCTCGTCCCTAGCCTGGTGATTCTGCTGTGCTCAGTCAGGTTTGTGGCTTAGAAGGCCTCGAAGGCCCTGGACACCTTTAACTGACCAGCCTGGCCTGACTGTGTTGCATTCAACCAAGAGGGTATGCTGGCCTTGGGCCCGGGGGGGGGGGGGGTGGTACCCTGTGGGAGCAGGAGCAGTTGTCGAGACAAAAGGTAAAATGTTTCCTTTCTAGCCAAACTCTTGGCCTCCAGAGTCTCTTGAGGCTTGCCTGTTAAACAGAGTGGACCGAACATCCACTTTTGTCTCCGCTCCCTCCCCAAAGCCTGCTCAGATGCCGAAAAAGAAATAAAGACAGGCCTATACCCATGTGGCCACAAAGGGGGGAAAGAAGGCAGCTACAAGCAAGGGATGCATCTGGAAAGTGAATGGATGAGTGGCAGGTGAATTTGCAGAGCGAAGAGAGGGGAAGCGTGAATCTGTGAGTGTGCGTCAGCCAGGAAGAGGAAAAGCAGACTAGAAGACAGCAACTGGGAAGACTCAGGAATTGGAGGCAAGGGTCTCTTTAAAAGCGGGGCACGAGGTAGGGCTGAGGCCAAGAGGACTGGTTCAGAATGCGTGTCGAGAGTAGTTAGCCCTCTAATCTCCTCCCTGAATCAGCGCACACCACCCTGGCAGAAGACAGGAGGCTGCCTTGCTGGCGAGGTGCCCAGCTGAGCACGCGGGTGAAGTAGCTTGGAAGCCTCTTTCCTGATGGTGAGAAGCCCCCAGCCTCCTTCCCTGCTTAGACTCCAGAATGCCAACAGCCAGCTTTATCCTTCTCCGGGCAAAAGATGGGAGGACACCACTGTGGGGGAACTGACCCGCCCGATTAGGGAAACACCAAATCCTGACTTATGTAAAAACGGTGATATGGTTATACTGGGAGTTTGGGGTGGGGAAAGGGTAGACTACATAGGGATGATCCAAGGAAGAGAAATCCTTACTTTCCACAGTAGGAAGCCAAACGATTTTCTAAAATGGTAAAATCAAGAAACTGCAGTCTAAACATGTTATATAGAAATACAGAAGTATATACTAGACGCTGAAGGGCTACAAGAATTGGAAGTGGCTGCCTCTGTGGAGCAGGAATTAGGGATGAGGAGGAGCGGAGCAAAGGATGCCATTTTTTATATTAGCCTGGTAATCTATTTGACTTTTTAAACTATTTATAAGTATTACTTTGATAAGAATAAAAAGTAAGTAGTCTTTGTAAGCGTCGCTTGAGCCAGATGAGCAATTCAAGTTCATAGGCTTAGCCGACTCCTGAATGGCAGGAGAGGGTCTTCTGGCAAGATGGTAGAGGAGCAAAAGAAGTCAGATGGGTACTAGACAGGCGTTGGCTCTGTGCAAAGCAGTTTCCTTTCCATGCTGTTGAGTCACCCAATCGCCTTGTGTTCCCGTTACAGAGAAAGAGCCTGTGACTCAGAGAGAGGAAGGGGCTTGTCCATGGTCCCGCCAGGAGCAAGGCAGGGCCAGGACCAGATCTGCTCTGCTGCTCTTCTGGTCTTTGCTCTCAACTCCCTCCCTCTGTGAGGGCAGCCCCATTAGCACCTCTCAGCACTCAAGGAAGAAGCTCTATCCCACAGAGGCAGCCACAGCCATTCCTCTGAGGTGGAGCCTGCTAATATCCCCATTTTGCAGATATGGCCACTGAGGCGCGGAGGGGTTAAGTAAGGGGCAAAGGTGGAGCAAGCATTCATGGATAAGATTTACGGAAGAGACAACACATGAGATAAACTTTTTATTTTGAGGTCACTGTAGATTCACATGCATTGTAAGAGATCCCGTGTATCCTTTAACCAGTCTGCCACGATGGTGACATCTTCTAAAACCGTAGTGCAACACCACCACCAAGATACTGATGCTGACACGGTCACGACACGGAACAGTTCCATCACCACGAGGATCCTCTTGCTGCTTCCCCTGCCCCTAATCTTCTCCTTAACCCCTGGCAGCCACTAATCTTTTCTCCACTTCTATAATTTTGCCATCTCAAGAATATTACATAAATGGAACCATACAGCAGGTAGCATTTAGGGATTGACTTTTTTCACTCAGCGTAATTCTCTGGAAATCCATTCAGTTTGTGAGCGTCAAGAGTTTGTTCCTTTCTTTTCCCCAGAATGGAGGCACCACAATTTGTATCCATTCCCCCGCGGACGAGCTGCGTGACTCACTTAGCCTCCCAGGTCTTCAGTTTCCTCTTCTGTAGACCTAGATCAGAACAGGGCTTACCCCGTGGGATTGTTGCGAGGATTAAATGAGTTAATATTTGGAAAGGTTTTAAAATAATACTGTGTACACACTGAGTGCTATATAAGTGTTGGCTAAGTAAAATATAAATAAATGGGTTGAGAATTTCTCCTTGGATTTGTGGCAGCAGCAAAAATACTTGCTTTCCTGATCAGCAGACAGATCACTGGAGTTCGATCTGAAAATCAGGAAACTGTACGAACACTTGCAGAGGGGCTGTGTTGTCTATTGAGGGCAAATGGAAAATGCTTGTAAACAGTCGCTGGTTCTCAGCCTTCCTTGGGTTTAGAAGCCGGAATGTTGTTGCCAGCTCCCTTCCTGCCTGCTAAGCATGAGGTCCCTCTCCTTCCTCTTGTGCCCAAAAGCTACTTCTAACAGTGCAGCATTGAATGTCCTCTGCTCCACTGCTGACATTTCAAGCCCTAGTCAAAACATCAACCTTGTTTATATCAGGCGTTACCAAATGTCCAAAGCAAATGCTTCCCTCAAGGGAAGCAGGGCAAGCTCATTGCTGAACTCTGCTGCAGTTCAGCCTTTGGGGACCAAGTTCCTTGATAAGAGCTCCAGGTCTTATCAAGATACTGGAGGCGAAAATCTTGGCTAGCTTGGCTCCATGGTGTGAAATGAAATGCAAGACTTGTTCAATGCAACACCTGCAAATTCCAAACCCAATGTGACAATGCGCAAATCCCCGGGGAAGTCCAAGCAGCCCAGGTGGTCCCCCCCCCCACCCCCCGCAGGTGGCATCTAAAGCCACTCCTGCCAAGCAAGGGCCAAGCAGAGGGGGGCCAGCTCACGGAGAGCCTCCCTCTCTGCTCCTGCCCCAGCCTCTACCTCAGATTGAAAGTTAAACTGGAAATTGGCAAACCAGAGTTGCACAGGGGGAAAACTGGGACCAAATCTGGGCCAAAAGGGTTTGTAGTGCAAATTATATTTCTCTACTAATTGTAATCTGTTAATTATATTAGAAAAAGAGTAGAAGAAGGAGAGGCTCCCCACCCCCTACATTCCAAGGAAATCCACTGCTCTGCGTATGCACTGATTCAGCGAGGAGCACACAATTTCAAGATAGCAAAGGCACACATTGAAACATGTCGCTATATTTAGAGATAATGGAATTTTTGTTTCTTAAGGCTTGATATAAACGTTGATTACATAGCATTTCTTTAATTTGTTGCTATTCAAGAAAACCTGGGAACACCATGGCATGTGATGCCTAGCTTTTTCCATTTGCATTTTTCATTTGCATATTTTAATTTCCATGGCTACATCTCCACACCTACATGGGCAGCCCCTGTGGGAGGGAAAAGAATAATTTTCAGGATAAATAATACCTTTTTTTGGAGGGGGTGGAGGGTTACCAGTTGAATTTAGTAATTCAGGGCATTGGGGAAAGAATGTGGGTCTTTTTTATTTTTTTGGTGAGGAAGATTTGCCCTGAGCTAACATTTGTTGCCCATCTTCCTCTTTTTTTGGCTTGAAGAAGATTGTTGCTGAGCTAACATCTGTGCCAGTCTTTCTCTATTTTGTATGTGGGATGCCGCCATAGCATGGCTTGATGAGCAGTGTGTAGGTCCATGCCCAGGATCTGAACCTGTGAACCCTGGGCCGACAAAGCAGAGTGTGCAAACTGAACCACTACACTAGCCCCAGTGTGTGGGTCTTGAGAGCTTAGGGATGGCTTATCCCCATGCTAGGCTGCCCAGGCCATGCCCAGCTAAAGAATGGGGAAACTTGTTGACAGACCCCCAGGTAACCTTCAGCTTCTCCCACTTGTACAGTTTCTAATGCTGAGCAGGTCATCGCAGAGGCTCCAGCCAGCTAGACCTGGAAGGACAGGAAGGCCCTAGAAACCACCTCATTCTCCCTTCATGGGGCATAGATGGGACTGATGAGGGCTCAGCAAGCCGAGGAGTCAAAAGAAAGATTTCCCGGACTCTCAAGTTCAGGTGGGAGTGCTCTTTTATTCAGAGGATAGCATGGAGTAGCACGGGGACAGGACCCATGGGCAGGGAAGAGCCTCAGGCTAAAATTATAAGGCATGGGTATGTGAGTTATTTTTACTAGACAAAGGAAAAATCATGTAAAAAGTCATTAAAATGTATCAGTGCAGGTGGGGTCTTGTTATCGTGTGGTCGTGTAACTTTAGATATGATTCAGGTTGTATAGGTCGGTATGTAGGCCAGGATGCCTTGGGCTTCTCTCCCTGGGGCAGCCTTGATCCATATCAGGACCACTGATCCAGAGGCAGGCCAGACCCCAGGGCTCTTGGCTGCTAATCCTTAAGTCTTCCCAACGGACTGGACCATGCTGCTTCCATCGCTGGGATAGAACCAGAGCCTTGGATCCGTGCTCCAGCTTGGGGACATCTATTCATGGCTTCCTACTTCAGTATGTGAAACAAACAAAATGAATCTAAAATCCACACAGCCAGAAAATCAAGACAGTCTTAATTCTATCTCTGAAAGTAATGTTGTGTATCAATATGGAAAACTTGTGGGACAAGCTTTCGCCTTCTCTAGAATATGTTCTCTGTAGGCACAACCAGGAATTTTTTTTTTTTAAAGATTTTTCTTTTATTTTTTCCTTTTTCTCCCCAAAGCCCCCCGGTACATAGTTGTATATTCTTAGTTGTGGGTCCTTCTAGTTGTAGCATGTGGGACGCTGCCTCAGCGTGGCTTGATGAGCAGTGCCATGTCCGCGCCCAAGATTCGAACCAACAAAACACTGGGCCGCCTGCAGTGGAGTGCACGAACCCAACCACTTGGCCGCGGGGCCAGCCCCACATCCAGGAATTTTTAAACAATGATTATGTTTTAGCTATATGTTCACTGTGGGGAGTATAATCTGCATGTCCCCCCGCCCCGAGAATTCTGGAATGTCAGATTTACCAGCTAGGGTTCTATTTCCTTAAGGGTCTGTAGGTTTCTGGAGAAGAACATCAAGACTGCCATTTGGGCTCCTGTTACACTGGCATTTGAAAGCTTTGAGAACATGCTTGAGGGCTGGGAAGATTGGGAAGAGTGGGCGGAAGTGCTCCCTCAGCTAAGAGAGGGCTGAAGGCCCTGTGCCTTGTTTTGGATGCTAGTAGAGGCCCCAGGTAGTGTCACTGAGATGATCTCTACTCCAAACCCTGGGGCACTCACTCCAAGTTTACTCAACCGATATGAACTGAGCACTGCTCTTTGCGCCAGGCTTTGTGTCAGGTGGTGGGGTGCAAAGGCGGGTAAGACACCTGTTGCCCCTGCCTCGTGGAGCTGACAGCCTGGTGGGGGAGATTGATGAGTGAACAAGCAATGATCATAAGCCCAAAGAACCAGGCTTCATTACAGGGTTGTGGCTGTCACCACAAAGAGCACAAACTCCTAAAGCATGACTTTGAAGCCAAGTAAATCTTTTACATGATTATAAAACAAAGTTAAATACACAAAAAGCAGTCCCTAAAAGTAAAAAGTAAAATGAAAAACAAAAATCAAAAGTAACATGAAACTGGGCAGAAGAGCTATTCCTAGTGACTTTAAAATACAGTAATTTGAGTGAGCGTCCCTAATTGGATTTATCCTAAGGAAAAAAGAGCTGCAAACAAATGCTTAACCTGTTTTCTGAAATCGTGTTGTTGGTGGTCGTGTTAGTTTTGTCATTCTGAGACTGTCGTGCGTGTGCTGTGGGATGAATCAACTGAGTGGGCTGGTTTCATTGGCTGGAGGAGGGGAAACAACCCCCCGGAGTCCAGACTCTGAGTTGGAAGTGTTAGAATAAATTCATAACGTGTTATCTTAAAAATACTTCCTACCTGGCTCTGAAAAGACCTAGAAACAAATGGCAAACCCACTGACAGTGAAACCTCCAGTGCCCAGATCTTGATTCTAAATACTATTTGCTACTAAAAGGAGCCAGAGCTCCCTGGGGAAATAGTTGATTCCAGGTCTGGGGCAAGAAGTGTACCAGGCAACCCCAGAAAGTCTGCTCACACCAGAAAGCAAGGGAGCTGTCAAGGACCAGTCGAGTCATGGCAAAAGGACCCAGGAACCAATCTGGATAAGCTCCCACTGGCCAAAGATGGGACAATTTGAGCATCGACAAGAAGCACATCGAATATGTTTGTCTACGAGGTCCGATTGATACCAAAAAGGTTGTAAAAAGACATTGGTCTCATTGGTTCTCGTCTTTGGAGGAAACTAGGGAACCAATTCCTTATTTTGAAAACTAGTCAATAAAGGAGGAGAATGAAACATTTCTCCCGCCTTTCCTGTACACACTGTACTTCAGGATAACCCAATAGTTGGTTAGGAGGAGAATTTTCTTTTTATGGAAGTATCCTAGCTAATAAATGAAGATGGAACAGGAGAAGTAGACTATCACCATTTGGCAAGCCCTGATGAAATGGTGGACACTGATCCAACCCGCTGGTCTTCTTCCTACTCCCCCGTATTCACTTGTGAGTGGACGTGTGCATTTTGTTCTATACAACTCAAATTTATCACATGTGTGGATAATCACAGTCAAGATACCGGACAATTCTATTGCCATAAGGATTCCTCCTGTAAGCACTTCCACTTCCCTCCCACCACCACTCCCACCTCCCACACCCGTCCTTTCTTTTGGCAACCACCAATCTGTCGTCCATTTCCAAAATTTTGTCATTTCAAAAATGTTCTATAAATAAAATCATATAGTATGGAAACTTTAGAGATTGACCTTTTCACTCAGCATAATGCTCGGGAGATGTGTCCAAATTGTTGTGTGTGTCAATGGTTTGTTTCTTTTTATGGCTGAGTAGTATTCCATGATACGGATGGACATACCACAGCTTGTTTAACAATTCTCATCCAAGGATACTCCAGATTTTGGCTACTACAAACAAAGCTGCTATGAACATTCATGAACATAAGTTTTCATTCCTCTAGGATAAATGCCCCAGAGAGCAATCGTTCAGTTGTATGGCACTTGCATGCATAACCTATATATGGTTTCTAAAGTCTTTATCAGTCAGAGCTGCATATTGAATCTAGACCTGGACTCCCAGTCTAGTGCTCTTTCTCCGTCTGCTGCCTCTCAGCCCACAGCAGCTCAACAGAATATCTGTGAGATGGCCTGGAGCTTAAAGGGGTGGGGGTAGGGATAGGTCCTTGGACACGACAACTCACAGGAAACTGCCTGTGCCACCCAGCATATCAACTGGCTTTGCAAGCACCCGGCCCAGATGTGTCGGACCTATGCACACAGACACCCTTTATGAGGCTTGCTCAATGGCCGTCTGTGAGCCCAGGGTTGCCTAGCCACCTCCTGGCCAGGGGCATCCTGGGTAACTGCCAAGCCAATGACAGAGTTCACACTCTCCAGCCTTTGCTCCTCCTTCATGCTGACTGGAAAGTCTCCATCTTCCACAACGTAAGTGGGGACACTGCAAGCATAGTTGCTGGCTGGCAGGGCTTGGGCCACTCTTCATTGTGTGCAAGTCGTGGGCATTGGGCCCTCGTTCTGCAAACATTTACTGAGAAGCCACTAGGTGCCCGGGGGGCTCACCAGCTCAAGGGGTGGAGCGGAGGGAAGCATGAGGATCCATAAGTACAACTTGGTTGGCTGGGGAAGCTCAGGGGAGGTACAGACCCCAGCCAGGTGTTGGAGGAGGGGAGAAGAGCTGGCCAGGGGAGGCCTAGAAAGAGTGGCAGGAGTCAGGTATGTGCTGAGCACTGTGGGAGATGGGAAAGCAATCTGGGGCACGGGAACAGCCTGGGCAAGGGCCTGGAGGGCTAACTTGTGGGAAAGGGAGGAGTCGCTTGTGTGCAGAGTGGAGCATGGGCGTGTGAGAAGTGGAGTGGTGGCAGATGGGGGGAGGCAGGCTGCAAGGCCGGGTGAAGGGCTCTTCAGGGAAAAGTGCAGTTTTGAGCAAAAGTGGGGTGGGGGAAGCAACATCGCCATAGTGATCAAACAGTGGGATTATTTTCTACTCCCGACCACCTTTCATGAAAACACTTTGATAACATCTGTTACCGCTGTGCATTTTCAGACAAGCAATTTGAAACCCTGCCATGATGAATGGGCCCAACCAAGTCGTGGGGCGTGGATTCCGAGGGAACTTGTGAAAGCGAACATTTCCTACCAGGTTGCGCCCGTATCTCAGAGCACGCCAAGCCTCCATGCTACAGAGCCCCTCACTCCTGCCCAAGGGGCCAGGCTGCGGGCATCGGGCTCCCTTCCTGGAGCCTGCAGTCCAGGCCTGTCGGATATGCCCCCGGGGCAGGGCCGGGGCTGGCCGGGAGGCAGCCCACAAAGCCAAATGGTGCACACTTAACACCCAAGGTACTTTTTGTCTGGTGGTGAGAGGTGGCCCAGCCACTCAATCTCTGTCATACCAAGACACATGAAACAAGTGCCAAGTCACACTGTCAGGCTACCATTAGGTAGCTCATTTCATTGAGCATTTATTATGGGCCAGGCCCTGAGCCAAGAACTTTTGTATTTGCTGGGATCTTCCCCCAAATCCTGTGGGGCAGCCCTATTATTAGCTGCATTTTGCAAAGCAGGAAACCAAGGCTCAGAGAAACAAAGTAGCTTCCTCAAGCTTGCACTAAACTAGTAAAAAGTCAAGGCAGGCTTCAAACCCAGGACTGGCTTCAAACCCAGGACTGGCTAACTTCAAAGTCCATGCTCTTCTCACCATAGCACACCTTGGAGCCTACTCTTTGCTTTTTAACTTTGAATTCTGAAATAATTACAGATTCACAAGAAGTTGCAAAGATACTACAGAGAGGTCCTGTGTAGCCTTGGCCTTATTTCCCCGATTGTTACATTTCATGTAACTGTAGGACAATAACAAAATCAAGAAATTGATATTGCTACAACTTGTGTATAATTCTGTGTCATTTTATCACATATGTAGACTCCGGTAACCACCACAGCAATCCAGACACAGAACTGCAGTGGTTCCCCCTTATCTGCGGGGGGATCATTCCAAGACCCCCACTGGATGCCTGAATCCACAGATAGTATCAAACGTTATACATACTATGCTTTTTTCCTTTACATACACATTTGAGGTGTGACAGCAAAACTAGCATGAATTTCTTTTTCCTTCTTCATAATTTCATGGAGAGAAGATTCGTTCTTACTGTAGATCTTAGCAACCTCAGCATACGATTTTTTTCTTTCCTTGTTAAGTGGAGAACTCTGACCTTTTCACCCAAAGGAAGCCCTTCATGGCTTCTCTTTGGCATATCCAAATTGCCAGCATCATGACTCTTGTGCTTTAGGGCCACTGTTAAGTAAAATCAGGGTGACTTGAACACAGGCACTGCCATATCGAGATAGTTGATCTGATAACCGAGACGGCTGCTAAGTGACTAACGGACAGGCGGGTGGCAGATACAGCCTGGATCCGCTGGACCAAGGGATGGTTCACGGCCTGGGTGGGATGGAGTGGGATTTCATTACACTACTCAGAATGACGGTGCACAATTTAAAACTTATGAATTGTTTATTTCTGAAATTTCCCATTTAATATTTTCGAAACATGGTTGACCACGGGTAACTAAAACAGTGGAAAGTGAAACCACAGATAAGGGGGACTACTGCAGTTCACCAACAAAGATCTTCCTTGTTCTACTCCTTTAGACACACACACACGCGCGTGCACACACATGCTTGCACACACACATTCCTTCCCATCACCCCTAACCTCTGCAACCATTAATGTGTTCTGCATCTCCATAATTTTTTCATTTTTAGAATATTATGTAAATAGATTTTTTTTGCTCAGAATAATGCCCTTGAGATCCATCCAAGTTGTTGCACATATCATTAGTTTCTTTCTTTTTTTTTTTTAAAGATTGGCACCTGAGCTAACATCTGTTGCCAATCTTCTTTTTTTCTCCTTCTCCCCACAGCCCCCCAGTACATAGCTGTATATTCTAGTTGCAGGTCCTGCTGGTTATGCTGTGGGGGACGCCACCTCAGCATGGCCTGATGAGCGGTGCCATGTCCGTGCCCAGGATCTGAACCAGCGAAACCCTGGGCTGCCGAGGTGGAGCATGTGAACTTAGCCACTCGGCCACAGGGCCAGTCCCCCATTAGTTTATTTCTGGTTCCTGCTGAGCAGTATTCCATGGTGTGGATGTACCACAGTTTATTTACCATTCACCCACTGAAGGATAGCCGAGGTGTCTCCAGTTTGGGGCTATTACAAATTAAAGCTGCAATGGATATTTGTGTGTAGGTCTTTTTGTAAAACTGAGTTTTCATTTCTCTGGGATAAATGCCCCAAAGAGCAATTGCTGGGTTATGCAGTAGTTGCATGTTTAGTTTTATAAGACACTGCCAAAGTGTTTTCCACAGTGGCTGCAACATTTTGCATTCTCACCAATAATGTATGAGTGACAAAATTTCTCAGTATCTTCTCCAGCATTTGGTGTTGTCACTATTTTTTATTTTAGCCATTCTGATAGGTGTGCAACGATATCTTATTGTGGTTATAGTTTGCATTCCCTGATGGCTAATGATAATGAGAATCTTTTTCTGTGCTTATTTACCATGTGCAGATTATCTTCCATGAAATCACTTTTCATATCTTTTGACGATTTTCTAATGGGAGTTGTTTTCCCCCACACTTTGTATTTGAGGGCTCTTTATATATTCTAGACACAAGTTCTTTGTTAGATTTGTGGTTTGTAAATATTTTCTCCCAGTCTGTACCTTGTCCTTTCATCCTCTTAACAGGATCTTTCACAAACAGAGTATGCAGCTTTCATGTGATTCAACACATCTGTTTTTTTCTTTTATTGATCATGATGCTGATATCACGGCTAAGAATTCTTCACCAAGCCCTAGGTTGTGAAGATTTTTCCTATGTTCTCTTCTGACAGTTTGATGGTTATATGTTTTACATTTAAGTTTGTGATCGATTTTGAGTTCCTTTTCATATAAGGTGTGGAGATTAGGTCTAGATTTATTTATTTTCTTTTTCTTTTCTTTCTGCCTATGGATGTCCAATTGCTCCAGCACTATTTTTTGAAAAGACCGGCCTTCCTCCATTGGATTGCTTTGGCGCCCTTATCAAAAATCTGTTGGGTACCTTGGTGTGGGGCTATTTCTGGGTTCCCTGTTCTTTCCCATTGGTCTGTGTGTCTATTCCTCAGCCCAAACCACACTGTCCTGTTCACTGCAGGTATCCAATAGGCTGTAAGACCGAGCAGAGTAATTCCTCCTACTTTTTTCTTTTTCAAAATTGTTGTAACTTTGCATGTCCATTACAAATTTAAGGATAGCATTATCTATATTTACAAAAAAATCCTTCTGGGATTTGATACGACTTGAATTTAACCTGTATATCTATTTGGGAAGAACTGACACCTTTACTACATTGAGTCTTTTTATCTCTGAACATGGTATGTCTCTCCATTGATTTAGATCTTCTTTGATTTCTGTCATCAGCATTAAGTAGTTTTCAGCATAAAGGTACTGTACTTGTGTTGTTAGAATTATAGCTAAGTATTTCTTTCTTTTTTTGGAGTGATTGTAAATGGTATTGTGTTTTTAATTATAGTTTCCACATGCTTGCTGCTAGTACATAAAAATAGGATTGAGGGGCTGGCTCGGTGGTGCAGTGGTTAAGTTCACACATTCCGCTTCGACGGCCCGGGGTTCGCTGGTACAGATCCTGGGTGCACACCTATGCATCGCTTAGTAAGCCATGCTGTGGCAGGCGTCCCACATATAAAGTAGAGGAAGATGGACATGGATGTCAGCTCAGGGACAGATTTCCTCAGCAAAAATAGGAGGATTGGTGGCAGATGTTAGCCCAAGGCTAATCTTCCTTAAAAAAAATAGGGTTGAATTTTGTGTGTTGATCTTGTATCCTGCGACATTGCTGAACTCACTCGTTACTCACTTTGCGGATGCCTTGGGATCTTTTTACATAGACAATCATGCCATCTGTACATAGGGACAGTTTTACTTCTTCCTTTCCAATCTATATTCCTGGCACCTCCTTTCCTTGCCTTTTTGAGCTGGCTAGGACTTCTAGGACTGTGTTGAATACAAGTTGACTTGTTCCTGATGTTAGAAGGAAAATACTCATTCTTTCACCATTCAGTATGATATTAGCTATAGGTTTTTCACAGATGCTCTTTAGCAAGTTGAGGGAGTTCCCCTCTGTCTTAGTCTGCTTGGGCTCCCGTAATGGAATGCCACAGGCTGGGTGGCTTCAACAACAGGAATTTATTTTGTCACAGTTCTGGAGACTGGAAATCCAAGATCAAGGTGCCAGCAGGGTTGGTGTCTGGTGAGAGCACTCTCCTTGAGTTGAAATGACACCTTCTTGCTTTGTCCTCACATGGACTTTCTTCCGTGCAAATGCAGGCTGTGTGTGTGGGGGTGGGGTGGGTGGAGAGAAGTCTGGGGTCTCGTTCTCTTGTTATAAGAACACCAGTCATGCTGGATGAGGGTCCCACCCTATGACCTCATTTAACCTTAATTATCTCCTTGAAGGCCCTGTCTCCAAATAAGGTCTCAATGGGGGTTAGAGATTCGACATAGGAATTTTAGGGGGACATAATTTGGTCCACAACACCTTCTTTTCCAAAATTACTGAGTTTTTTAAAATCGTGAATTGCTGTCTGATTTTTCTACATGCTTTTTTGTATTGATCAATGTGATTTTTCTTCTTTAGCCTGTTAATATCATAGATTATATTGATTGCAAACATGGACCCTACCCTGTATACCTGGAATGAACTCCACTTAGTCATGATGTCTAAATATTTCCATATATTGCCGAATTCTATTACTAATACATTTTAAAGAACGTTTGTATCTATATTCATTGTGGATATTGGTGTGTAGTTTTCTTTTTCTGTACTGTCTTTGTCTGGCTTTGGCGTCAACGTAAGACTCACCTCATAAAATGTGGTTAGAGTTTCTTTCCTCTTCTATTTTCTGGAAGAGACTATAAAATTGGTGATAATTCTTCTTTAAACCTTTGGCAGAACGCTCCAATTAAACCATCTGGATCTGGAGACTTCTTTCTCAGAAGTTTTGTAAAACTATGGATTCAATTTCTTTGATGGCCGTGTGGCTATTCATATTATCTTTTTCATATTGGGTAAATTTTGGCAGTATGTGCTTTTCAAAGACTTGGTCCTTTATATCTAAGTTGTGAAATTTATGCCTGTAGAGTTGTTCATAGTATTCCCTTGTTATTCTCTTGGTGACGATGGGGTCTATAGTGGTATCTCCTGTTTCATTCTTGATGCTAGTAAATTGTGTCTTCTCTTTTTCTTTGTTAGTATTGTTAGACGCTTGTGAACCTTAGTCATCTTTTCAGAAAACTGGCTTTTTGTTTCATTAACTTTGTCTTGTTTTCCATTTAATCGATTTCTGTCATTTATTATCTCTCCCTTCTGCTTGCTTTGGACGTAATTTGTTCTTCTTTTTTAGGTCCTTAAAGTAAGAACTTAGACTATTTGAGGCTCTTCCTTTTCTCTGATGTATGTATTTAGTGCTATAAATTTCCTTCTGAGCACGGCTTTAGCTGTGTCTCACAAATTGCAATATGTTGTATTTTGATTTATACTTTGATACCATTGTGGTTGAAGGACACATTCTTTATATTTACAATTCTTTTAAATTTCTTTAGATTTGTTTTATAGCCCAGAATATGATCTATCTTGGCGAATATTCTTTAGGCGCTTGGAAAGAATGCCTATTCTGCTGTCGTTGGGTGGTGTGTTCTGCAGGTCCGTTAGATCCAACGAGATGATGGTGTTGTTGAGCTCTACATCCTTGCTGATTTTCTATCTAGTTGTTCTATCAATTATTGAGAGAGGGCTGTTGAAGTCTCCAATTATAATTGTGGATTTGCCTCTTTCTCTTCTCAGTCCCGTCAGTTTTTGCTTCACGTGTTTTGCAGTGCTGTCCTTGGTGTGTGCACATTTAGGATTGCAATGTCTTTTCGGTCGATTGAGCCTTTATCATTATACAATGTTCCTCTCTGTCTCTGGTAATTTTCTTCGCTCTGAAGTTTACTTTATCTGATACTGAGATAGCCACTCCTGCTTTTCTTTCATAAATGTTTGCATGATATTTTTTCCATCCTTTTATTTTCAATATGCCTGCATTATTATACTGAAATGAGTTTCTTGTAGACAACATATAGTTGGGTCATGTCTTTCAATCCACTCTGTCAATATCTGTCTTTTTAGAATTGATTTAGAATTTGATTTATCTGTAGTGTTTTCTAGAGTATCTATTTGTATAGTTTTCTTAGTGGTTGTATTGTAGTCTACAGATGTCAACTCTTTACCAGTTTGAGTAAAATGTAGAAATCTTACCCCCTTCATCTTCCCTTACTTTATAGTAGAATTGTCTTAAATATTTTCACTATATGTGTTTAGAATCCTATCAGACAATGTCATAACTTTTGCTTCAATTGTCAAACATAACTTAGAAAACCGAAGAGGCGAATAGTTTGGTTTTTCACCTGTGTTGTTATTCTTTCTGCTGTTTTCCTTCCTGATGTTCCAGGTTTTCTTCTTTTATCACTTACTACCTGTTTCTAGAACTTCCCTTAGCCGTTTTTTAGGGTAAGTGTGCTGATGATATATTTTCTAAGTTTTCTTTCATCTGAGAATTTGTTCATTTTACCTCTACTCCTTAAGGTTATTTTCTCTGAGTGTGGCATTCTGGCTGACAGTTCTTTTCTTTCCTTTTTTTTTTGAGGAAGATTAGCCCTGAGCTAACATTTGCCAATCCTCTCTTTTTGCTGAGAAAGACTGGCCCTGAGCTAACATCTGTGCCCATCTTCCTCTACTTTTTATATCATAGGCTGCCACAGCATGGCTTGCCAAGCACTACCATGTCCACACGCAGGATCTGAACCAGTGAACTCCGGGCTGCCAAAGTGGAACGTGCGAACTTAACCACTGTGCCACTGGGCCAGCCCCTGACAGTTCTTTTCTTTCAGTGCTTGAAAATTTTGTGCCATCTCCTTCTCACCTCCATGATTTCTGAAGAGAAATACTCTGTCATTCAAATCATTGTACCTTGCTATGGATTGAACATCATTGCGCTCCACCACCCAAATTAATATGTTGAAATCTTAATCCCCAGTGTGATGGCATTAGGAGGTACTAAGGTCATGAGTCTGAGGCTCCCATGATGAGCTTTGTGCCCTTATAGAAGAGATGATCTCTCTCTTTTCCCTGTGAGGATACAACAAGAAGACAGCCATCTGCAAACCAAGAAGAGGGCTCTCGCCAGGACCCAACCATGCTAACACCATGACCTTGGATTTGTCATCCTCCAGAACTTGTGAGGAGCTTGTGAGAACTTTTGTGAGAAATAAATTTGCTGTTTAAGTCACCTAGTCTATGATATTCTGTTACAGCAGACTGGACTAAGACCTACCTTTATAGGTAATAAGTCATTTTTATTTAGTTATTTTTAAGATTCTTTTTTCTGTCTTTAGTTTTCTGAAGTTTGACTTTCATGTGTTAGCATGGAGTTTCTTTGAGTTCATCCTGCTTGGATTTTGCTCAGCTCCTTGAATCTGTGGATTCGTATCTTTCACCAAATTTGGGAATTTTTCATCGATTATTTCTTCCAATACTTTAAGTCTCATTCTCTCTCTCTCTTCTCCTTCTGGGACTTTGATAATATGAATGTTCGATCTTTTTATAGTCTCACATGTCCCTGAGGCTCTATTCATTTTTCCCCCCAATTTATTTCTCTTGTTCAAATTAGGTAATTTCTATTGTTCTATCTTCAAATTCACTGATTCTTTCCTCTGTCCCCTCCATTCTTTTGTTGAGCCCATCTAGTGAGTTTTTTATTCCAGTTGTTGTATTTTGAAGTTTAAAAAAATCAATTTTGTTCTTCTTTGGTCTTCTATTTCCTTACCAAGACTTTCTATTTTTTCATTTGTTTCAAGAATATTCATAATTGCTCACTGAAGCATTTTTACTATGGCTGCTCTAAAATCTGTGTCAGATAATTCCAAAATCTCTGTCATCTAGATGTTGACATCTATTGATTATCTTTTCTCCTGTGAGTCGTGATTTTCTTGGTTCTAGGTATGACAAGTGACTTTTGAATCTATCCCAGACATTTTGGGTATCATGTTGTGATATTTTCGATCCTATTTAATCTTCATTTTTGCAGATAGTCACCCAGTTGAGGCATAGTATGCAGGTCCAGGTGGCGGTGGATGCTCTGCTCCCCACTGAGCCCTGATAATACCATCCCTGCAAAAGCAGCGGGCCAAATTACACCTACAATTGGCTTACTCCTATCAGATGAGAGTGGAAGTTCATCCTCCTGCTGGAGCCTGCTGACTCTACCATGTCTGGGACAGTGGAGTGCCGACTATCACCACTTCTCATTGTCTCGTTCCACCTCTTTGCTATCAGGGTGGGGCCAGAAATTCTGCGCCCCACCTGAGCTTGCTGACACTGCAGGGAGGAAGTAGTTTTTACTTTCTTGTGTGCCTGGAATAGGACAAGTGACATGAAAAATTGTTTCTATTCTGTTAGGTCACCTTTTTCCAAGTTCTTTGGCTAGAGGAAGAAGGCTTTTCTTGGCTTGCTTTGTCTGTGCCTATTGACAGTTCCAGGTTGGAGGTATCTACAGTTCCCTGTCAAGGATCTATGGGAGGCAATAAGGAAACCCAGGGAACTCACTACCATGTCATTCCTCAGGTCACAAGGTCCCTAGACAGTGCTCTTTCTTCTTTCCACCTTTCAGAGTCTTCCTATGCTTGTTTTTGGCATTATGTCCAGGATTCATTAGTTGTCACAGAGAGGACCTGAGAAGAATAGTGTTATTCTATTTGGCTAGACCTGGAAGTTCCTCTATTTTATTAAAATAATAACAACAATAAGAACAACAAACCCATATTATATGCTTATTATGGACCAGATATTCTGTCTTCTAACAGCTTTCTGTATATCATCTCATTCCATCCATACAACAATGCTGTGAAGCAGGTGTTGGCATTCCCATTTGATAGATGAGAAAACTGAGTCTCAAGGTTGAAATGACTTGCCTAAGGTCACATAGCTAGTAGGTGACCCAGAGCTCTCTGACTCCTGAGCCCTGTCATTAACCTCAATGATGAAATGCTTCTTAGATCTAAGAACAAGCAAACTGCAATGGGAACAGAGAGAAGGTGAGATTGATAATTCCTAGGGCAGGAGCAGCAGTCAGCAAAGGGAGTGGACACAGATATTTCTTGAGCATCTACTCTAGCTCTAGCACTGTATTAATCTGTTCACATGTCATGCCATCAGAGAAGGCTTCCCAGAGGATTTGGCATTTCTCTTGGCCTTAAAAGATAAGTGGGAATCCCATAGGCAGAAAAATAACTGAAAGAAATTTATAGGTAGATGGAATAGCATGAGCCAAGCCGGAACGTCTGAAAAGCACAGGGAGAGCTCAGGGAACGGAGACCACACTGGGGCAGCTGGAACATGGGGAGATGTAGTTGGAGAAGTGGGCAGGGTCAAGTCACAGAGGGCCGTGTGTGCAAGGCCTTGGTGCCGGGGCTGAGAGCGCTAGGACAATGGGAAACAAGGACGATGCATTCCAGTCGGAAGCAAAGTCAAGATGGTCCTCTGGGCATCCACACCCTCTCTTCTGGCCTGGGGCTTCTGAGAAGTGCAATCTTGTTTCAGCTGAAGAAATTAGTTCCTCAGTACATAATATTAAAGCTCTGACTAGATGTGATAATTTCCGATTAGTGAAAGAAAAGGCCCAAACATTGAGAAAGGCGTGATTCCTGTAGAGAGGAGTGGGGAAAGGGACTGCACAGCTGGCTGGGGGACTGCATATCTGGTTACTCAACTCAGAACCCACCCTAGAGGTGGTCAGCACCGCCTCAGCCCCAATCCATCCCATGCTGTCACCCCAACGGAGAGGGAGAAGGGCCTCCAAAGAACCCAAAGTCCCTGTCTCAGCCAAAGGCTTCTCTTCAATCCAGAAAAACTCAATGAGCTGCTTTCACGTCTGCCTAGAATCTTCTACCTCTCTGGCCATGAGGCATATCTTCTCTTGCAGAGAGAATGGAGGGGTGAGAGATGGATGTATTCAGCTGGGAAGTGTTCTCAGAGCCCAGCCAAGCGTGCGTAGCAGGGGCTCAAGTAGATTCCTTGTGTGACTGATTAGCTAACTGTCCCTCCAACTGGAAGTGTGTCTTCCTATGTACAGTGTATTTCTCCATAATTTGAATCCCCCCCACAGCTTGTCAGGCAGGTTTCTAGTCTCACTCTACCGATGAGGGAGCCCAAGCTGCTCAGCAGGAAGGGACTGGACTGGATGCAGCTGAGCCTCTGACCTCTGGCTTATGTGCCTGCCCAATAGGACCTTCTGCCCATCTCTCACGGGTTCTCCATTGGGCATCTCGCCTCACCTGTCCACAAGGTCCTCAGCCTCTGCCCCAAACCTCCTTGGAAGAGGTAACAAGTTTCCACTGGTGCCTTCCTTGGTGAACTTACAACCTCTGGGCTTTTGGCACCCAGCACCACCACTGCCCTCTGAGCTGTTTGGATCCATACTTGTTAGTCTCTTTGGTGATTCCTGCGTTTGGTCTTTGAGGAGACCTCATCCACAGCTCCTTGCTGTTCCTTAGCATTAGGGTGTCCCTCAGAAGGCCGGCCAGTCTGCAAATAGATTCTGGCACCCATCCTGTGGTCATAAGTGTCCACCTGTGGCATAGTGGAACAAGTCTTGGTTTTGGTACCAGACAGACCTGAGTGTGAATCACAGCTCGGCATCTTACTTGCTCTGGGTCCTTGGTCAGTCACTGTACCCTGTCCGTCTGAGTGTGGTTCTCAGAGGGAACCACAAGCTGCAGGGCATCCAGGTCCCGCCTGCTGTGAACCCCACGCCTCACGGGAATCACTCTGTAGAGCGTACCACTGCTGGAAGCAGCAGCTGTGGCCAGTGCGGCCTTTTCCCACCACCATGCCCAGAAATCAGCCAAGAGGGGCGATATGTGTTTGGCTAGTGGGACACTCCACTGTGTGCTCGGGACACTGTGCAGTGAGTTTGCTCAAAGGCTTAGACAGCAGCATGCATCGTGCCCATCCAATTCCCACTTCAGGCACCGTGGGATGGTGCACCTAGCAGAGGGCCAGACTGCCTCTCAGATCCCTAGGACAAAGGCATTAAGACCCTCTGCCACCCTTGGAAGGCTTGATGGGGGTAGGCAGGGGTAGGGAGGATGGGAGGAAGGGGCTGCTGCCAGGGACAGCCTTGCTGAGAAGCAGAGCAAACTGAGAAGGGAGGTGGGGGCAAGAGGGGCTGCCTCAGAGATGAGGCTGGCTGAGGCCCCAGACCTGGAGGGCAAAGTGAGTCCTGCGGCAGCTCCTCACCACCCCCAGCACAGAGCCTCCCCAAATCCCCTCTGTAAGAAGAGACATCTTCTCCCCGAGTCGGACAGGAAGAAAATCCATCATTCTAAAAGAACAGCAGAAATTTCCTGAAGGAGCAGAAATGAAATCTGGAAGGCAAGAGATTTTGGCAGATCTGACACGGGGTTTTTAATCTGCTAGCTGATCTCTAAACTAATTTCCAAACAAAGAGAACAAAGAGCCAGCTGGGCCTCTGGGGACACTCATATTTTCTAACTGAAAAGGGCATCAGTTGGATGAGAGTAAACAGACCCACACCCATACCATCATCCTCCATGAGCGAGGCGCAAGAGCGGCAGGCTGGTGGCGGACAGTGAAGGGAGTGGGGGATGAGGTGAGAGGCCAGTGTCGCTAACTGGTACACCGCGCTCCTTGCCTTCAAGAATTGTTTATTTCCTAAATAATTTCTTCCCAACTTTTCTGGGTTCACACACTGGGGCACACCCGACGAGGAGGGTGCTGACACCTAGTGGCAGGGCAAAATGGGCCAGAGACCCGGCTGCGGTATCTGAAGACCTGGAAGTGAACCCTGGCTCTGCCATCCCTTGACTGTCTTGACTAGCTGAGTGACTGGTAGGGCCCTTGACCTGTGCTTTGAGTTCTGCCCACCAAGTCTCCCAGGGCTTTGGTAAGGAGCAGAAGGAGGGCGTTGGTGACGCATTTGGGTAGCTGAAAGGGCGGTGCCCGTGGGATACAGGAGTCTCAGAGCCATTTATGGCTGCCTAAGCACAACCAGCGAGGTGTGGCACGAGTCCACACAAGTTCAGAGCTGCCCTGCCTTTTCCTACCCATTCAATCAACAGAAGAGCCATGTTACCTGCAGGATGTCTCAGGGTCCACTCCAACACTTCTTCCTTGGGAAGTCTTGCTACTCTAGCTTTTCCTGCACATTGCAGCCAAGGTGTGAGCCACACATAGTCCTGACCATATCACTTCTGTGCTCCAAACCCTTCCACGGGTTCCCATTGTCCACCGGATAAATTCTGAGTCCCTTAGAATGGCCTCTAGGCCCTGCAGGATCTGGCCCTGCAACAACTTGGCCCTCATGGCCTGCCACTCCCTGCCCACCAAGTCATCTGGCTCCAACTCCTTCTTTAGGATTCTTCTCATATTTCCCGCTACATTGTTAGGATGATCTGTTCCCGTGGCTGTCTGCCTCATTAGACTGTGAAGTCTGACGGCAGTGACTGCTTCATTTATGCCCCAATCTTTCTTTCCCTGGCACAGAGATGGAGTAGATGCTCAGAACAGCTTTGTGGAATGGATCTCAGGGAGCATGTGACCGTGTGGACAAAGATTGAATGACACGGGAAAACGGCCCCATTACAGGCCCATGTCACCAAAGGCCTTCTGTTCATATCACTTTTCCAAGCCAATGGGCTCAGGATCTTATTGAGACACATGAAATTCAGATCCTAGGAGCCCGGACTCCCTGGGCCCTGTAAGTGTCCCATGTAGGAGGCAAGATGGAGCCAACTGCGAAGGCACCGTGAGTGAAGCCTTGTGAACATCCAGTTGCTGTCCACCCTGGGTGGAAGCCTCTACCAAGTCCTTGTTCACCAACAGGAGTGCTGTTGACACTTCTGCCAGCCTCTCCTTCCGCCTCTGGCTTTGGTCAGCATTGAGTAGTGAGAAGCAAGTCTTTCTCCCAGGAGGGCTGGCGTCTCTGGGACACCACAGGATGGCTCCCTGGGAGAAGTCTTCTCCCTCGCCTTGAGCACAAGCCCCTTGAGGCCTGATCCCATGTCTCCTACCCGTCTCAGTCCATAGGACCCCGCTGGGTATTGATCCTTTCAAATGCAGACTGACTCCAGTCATTGAAACAAATTGCTACCAGTTACCAACCCAAAGTGAAGAGGATACATTTGTCAAGGGGAAGCAATTACCCTATTTCGAGGCACCATACAAAGAGCCATATCTCAACACATTTGACCTCAAAACCAAAATGGCCGGGGAGCCAGCCAGCTCAGCCCCTGGCAGAACTGCAGCCATGTAGCTCTGAGCCCTGGGCTTGGTTAAAAAGTGGTCTTAGAAACAGCCTTATGAATGTCTTCTGAATTTGCTTTGGAACTCTTGACTAGTGTTCCACTGAGTATCTTAACTCTAAATCCCCAGGTGTAAAAAAAATATGCCTTTCTTTCTGAATTTGAGGCTACTGGAACCTCTGAAGATAAAAATATGCTTTCTTTTTCCTGATGATGAAAACTCTGGAGTTCTACATGTTTTTTTCTCTTTTGCTGTGGCTGCCAGTAAGCTCCTGGCTAAATTTTATGCTTAGGAGTCCCCAAATTACGTTAACCTTTGGTAGTATCAGGTTTGTTTCTTCCCTTTTCCCCTAATTCTTTATTTTTTTCTCAGTGTTCCTATTTTATTGACGTGGGACAATACTCACCCTACCCCACCAATCCTTTATTGAGTCAGCGTAGGGTTAGACAAATAATGCTTTCAGAAAAGTCTTTCTAGAACGATAATCATAACCCAGCTGTGTGCTCAGAGAGTGGGATTCCAGGGGCCTCCCCTGGAAGACGTGGCTGACTGACTGAGCCATGGTGCAGGCCTGAAGCATCGGCCAAATAGCCAAGAGTCTCCCTCTTCCTTTCCACAATACAGTTGGGGAAACTGAGCCCAAGAGAAGGGAGAAGACTTGCTCAAGTTCATGGCCCAAGGCGCTGTCAGAATTGGAAGGAATCTCCTCTGATTCAGTTACAGTTCTATCTCACCACAGCCCTCCTGCCCTCCAGTTTTACAAACGGGGAAACTGAAGCCCAGAAAAAGCAAGTAGTTGATGATAAGGCTCCTTGGCCCCAGAATCCTGGAGACCACAAAGGATGTCCAACTTCTTGATCGAATCTCATTATGGCACTGATGTGTGTATTGCAAGGGAGGCGGAGAGAGTATGTTCTATTCTGCAGTGAACCACGCACCAGCCTTCAGTGCTTAAGTGAAGACATGGTTTAAGCTACAAAACGGCCAAGTCTTCGGCCTACTGACGTGTTCATAGCAGGCAGATAGAATCAGGGGATTCTGGGGAAGAATTGATACTTTAGTATCAAACACTGGGGAGCTCCCCCCGAGTGGCCCCTCCAGCCTGGCTTGGTGCTGAATAGAAGTCATTCCAGATTACCCTTCCATCCTCTTCCGAGTCCACAGCCTCCCATGCTTATCCAATCAGCTGCCCACACACCCCTAACATGGCACCCTGAGCAGTGCAGTCAGGCATGCCAGCCCCATCTATCCCAGTGTTGGGTGACAGGCCTCAGTAGCATAGGCTAAACACTTCCCGGGGTTCTAGGCTGGGGCTCTGGCAAGTGGCACTGATCCCCTCCCCCCATTGTCCTTGTCCTAGTACTTGCTGGAGAGTATTTATAGCTCCCGGAGGAGCCCAAGCAGAGGAAAAGATACCAGCAAAACTGGGAGTGGACTCTGCCACTGGAAAATGGAGACTCTGTAATTTACTCCATTATAATTCAAGAAATAAAATATATTTCCGGTGATTAACTGGGTTTATTTATAGACTATGAGGCCTGAACTGTGATATTTATAGAATGTCATCACATTTAGCAGTAATAGCACAATTACATGTTTATGAAGTAATGGTTTTGCAATTTTTCCTAGAATTCTCTGACATTTAGATCTGGAAATTTTACATTTTAACAAGCAAGAACGGCAGCTATTTATTTAAGAGTGAACAGCAGAAACTGTCTTCTCTGTAACTCCTTTCACTCCAAGAGCCTACAAACCTGCCATTTTGGTTTTACATACGGAATAAGATGATGTACGGTGAATAATATAGCTCTTTTTGTAGAGCTCTGATTTCCTTCTTAAATGCCGCCTTTCATTGCTGGGATTCTTCCATCCCTGAATCTCCCTCCGTGGGATTTGGTGTTGACATGTTTCTCCTTTTCCATAATGATCTAAGTCAGGCTAAAGTGCCAATCCAGATGTGTTCAATATCCAAAATAATAGAGTGGAAGTGAAACGAGACCCCATGCCAAAGAGTCCGTCTTTGCTCTAACTCATACTTGAAGACTCGGTGTGGCGAGTGGGAGGTAAGTTCTCTTTGGGTTATTGATCTCAGCAGTCAGTCAGCATGACCAGTTGGACGTCCCTGGGACAGGTGCTGGAAACACTTTATAAGGCTCAGGCCTGAGTGCTTACCCCAAATCCCTTTATCATTTAATTCCAGGGTGGACATCCTTCACACGCAGCGACCGAACCATAACTCACAGCCCCCGGGCAGTGGGCACAGCCTTAGGTGCTGCAAGGTGGGTCTGCAGTGACCTTGGGGCCAGTGATGTGCTGGTAGCCTTTGTCCATTTCCATGGTGTAAAGGCATCGTGGCTGATTTCAAACTACCAACGTGATGTCAACTATTAGCTGCCTCCAAAAATTCCGAAAATTGAATGATAATCTTTGAAAACCAGTACAGACCAGCTCCAGCATGCCACTGCCTGGGGCCAAATGATGAAATGGAAGCAGCACCAGGCTGGGAGGCAGGAGTTCTGGGTCCAGCGTCAGTTCTCTGGAACTGGATTCATTGGATCATCCTTGTGGACTCACCTTCCCTGCCCTGAGCCTCAAATTCCCCAGCTGTCAAACGGTGAGAATAGTTCTCGCTCTGCCTGCCTCAAAGGCATTGGGATGTCAAGAGCCAATGGCCAGGGAAGTGCTTAGGAAACGTGAGGTGCGCTGCACATGGCAGTGCCTTCTTCCCTTCCCCCTGCCTCCACGCTAGGAGCCCTCAACACCTCCTCGTGCCCTTTCTTAAACCTATGTACATTTGCAGGTGGCAAAGCCCATCACTCTCTTGCCAGCCAAACTCCTTTGCAGCATTTGCTGGGTGCCCCGAAACGTAAAACATGGAGATTCTGGGAAGCAACCACAAGCTACCTGGACAGAGAGACCTCAGAACTCACTGGAAGTTTGGAAGAGTTGTTTCTGCTCATAGTGGACACTTCTGGGGGTGGAGCAGGCCTCAGGTGTTCAGCTTCCTTGGCCTCTCCCCACATCACCTAAAGCAGGGCATTGCGCATCTCACACTCTCACTTTGGTAAGTGACCCACCAATTCATGTGGCCTCTGCCCAGGCAGTGGTGTGGACATCCCGGCAAACTACCACCTCCTCATCAGGAAATGGGGGCTTCAAGATGGTAAAACTTTTCCAGGGGCTGAATGCTGCCCACAGTTGCCCCGCGAAGGCCTCTCTCTTTGTGAGCTCATCGTCTGGTTCCAGGTGAGGTTCCAGGTGAGGGCTGACGCTGCTGCTGCAGGCTGCCCGCGACCCTATCATGGCCTCCTCTCCTGAGCACCGGGTGTCAGCTGTGGACATTTCCTCCAGAAGGTCCCACAGGCCCCCTCATACTTAGTAGTGTCCCCTGAAACCTGCTCCTCCTCCAGACCTTGTCATCTCAGTAAATGGCCCCTCTTCTGCCCTGCCTCCCAATTTGGAAACCTGGGAGTCATCCTTGACTTCTCTCTCCCTCGTTTCCCACAGCTAACCAGTTACTGAGTCCGGTCCATTCTTCTCCATGTCCTGGAGCCTGTCTCTTCCCTTCCAGGCCCACTGCTGCCACCGTCTCTGGCCTACAATAAACTCCCGGAATGTGGCCTGCTTGTGGTCTCTCTCCCTCTGACCCATCCTCCACATTTCGTGACACAACCTTTCTAAATTGCACATACAATCATGTTACTCCCTGGCCTAAAACTTGTAGGGCTCCCTGCTGCTCTCACTCTCCTTGAGCAATTTCACCCAGCCCCACGATTTCAATTAATGTTTCTCTGCTCATTGACGGCCCTCACAGCTTTAGCTCCAGCTCTAAGCCTCAGAGACTATACAACCAATCATCCCCTAGACACCTTCCGGGGATGCCCTACAGACTCGTCCGACCAAACTGAACTCATCGTCTCCCTTCCCTTTCCTCAAACCTGCCTCCTCTCAGGGCTCTCCGTCGCTGCACGTGGCCCGTCACACCACCAGCCACCCGGTGGGTAAAGTCCCAAGGTTGAGCTGTTGTTGACTTCTCCCTCTCTCTCATCTGGTCTGTTCCATTCCACGTCCTAAAAATGTCCAGAATACACCCACGTCTCTTCATGTCCATTGGCACTACCCTGGTCTAAGCCGCCATCATTTCTGCCTGGATTATTGCTAGATCCCCCAGACAGCCATTCTATCCTCTTCGTAGCAGTTCCGATGCTCTTAAAACACAGACCTCATGCTACTGTTCCTAGAAAAAATCAAGAGTATTCCATTACCTACATGATAAAGTAATTTGCATACATTGTCTCTGTGCTTTATAACAACCCAGGAAAGTAGCTTTTATCCCAGGAAACTGATCTCAAGGAAGAAACAATAAAGTGAGTGCATAGCAAAGTCAGGGTTTGAATTCAGCTCTGCTTGGCTCTAAGGCCCGTGCTCTATCCCCAGACCACATGGGTTGGGGGACAGTGGGCATGTGAGGTTTGCAAAAGCAGTGCAAGCTCTTTTCTAAAGTACACTCAACCTACCTCATCTGCCAGCAGCCCTGACATGCCGGGGAACAAGGACGAGGACCTGGAGCTTAGAGGCTGCTCTCTAAGGGCACTCCTAGCTTGGACAGTCACAAGCTCCAAGACTTGGGAGGCCATTTGTCTGACTATTTGTCCTTTTAGAGGCCTGTTTTCACCTGTGCTAGTATTGAGGCATTGCTATTCATAGTGAAACGTGAGTGCACGTAGAGAAGATGCACAGTCAAGGAGGTAAATTCTCTTGCCCTCAGCTCCTCGTTAATGAAATAGGAAGATGAGTTCCTGCTCCATTCCCTCCCCAGGTTGTTGGATCAGTCAAGAAAACGTGGACATGAACATGCTTTGTAAATCGTGAAGTGCTTTACAGGAACGTGGGTTTATTAGGCAGAACCTTCTTGTATTCCTGTCGGTGCTGAGTAGACAAGGAACAGTCCCCTACAGCTGAAGAGTCGAAGACTCTGGGGCCGTGCAAGTCTCTGGCTGTGTGGTCACGTTGTCCCTTGTCATCTGATGTTTGTCAGTTTAGACAGGCTATGGGACTGGTGGGCTAATTCTCTAGTTGCTTCCTGTCTTGGGCCTCAAGCCACCAGCTCAGGGAGGGGCCACTTCCCTGATGCACATTCCAGGGAAGCAGTGGGTGCCTCTGGCCCTGACACCTGGCTGTTCGCGGGAAGACGCTCCTTTGGAGCCCAAGGCAGGGATCAGATTGACTGGGGTTCTAATCCCAGCTCTGTCTCTTACCAGCTGTGCAACCTGGACTAGTTAGCCACTCAGAGCCTCAGTTTCATCCACAAACTGGACTTAATAATTATTTTGGCACAGGGTGAGTTTTGGCTTCAGGTTAAATAATTAAAATTATTTCAATGTACAATGACTAGGCACCCACTCTGCTAGCCCCGGAGCCGGCAATAATGATCACTAGCGTTGGTTGGGTGCCAGGTGCTTTATGCATCCTCACCAGTGCTAGGAGGGAGGCAGTACTGTTGTTCCATGTTATGTACCAAAAAGGAAACCAAGGCTCCAGGAGGTTTAGCGACTTGCCCAAAGTCACATCATGAGTGAGGGGCAGAGTGGAACCAGAGCCTTCACGCCACGGAGCCTCAGTCTCTGCTTCCACACACCCCATGGGACAAGGGGAGGCGCAAACTGGCCACAGGTTGCAACCAGCATGGCTATCCTGCCAGCCTAGGGAGGAAGTGGGCATGGGCAACATCTCCATGACAAGCCCATCTGTAGCCCGATGGACCAAGCTGTGTGATCTTTCTCAAAACCCTTGAGGATCACGGTCAAAGGGACAGACAGATCTCAGGATGGCTTGTGGCCACCTCTTTCTCCTGTGGTCCCACATTTAGGGCCCCTGCGGTGACCACCTCAATCGTAGGTAAAAAGACTGAGCAGCACCTCCCCAGCCTCTTCTGGCTGCTGCCTGGCAGAGCCGAGGTCCAACTTGGTGTTAATGATTAACACGCAGCGGTGGGATCTCAGAGTTGCCGAGAGTCCTGTGTCCAAGAATGAACCGTATTGCTAAATCAGCGAAGACAGTTGCCAAGGTAACCCCCATGTAATCTATTTAACCGGCTCCCCAAACACCAATCAAGGTCAGATAACGCACTCGAGCACCATATGAACACACTCAGACAGCATCAAGCTTTGTAGCAAGACAGCAGGGAAGGAAGAAAACCTCATTAGGAAGAAGGAAAAAAAGTACCCTAAATTCCATTTTGAAAAGTGTTAATTGGGAATGCTGCAGGCTTGGGTGGGGGCTGAGTCCACCACTCAGGGCATGTCCTGGCCACCAAGTAAGTCACTGGGGGCCATTTGTTAAGAGCTGCTGCAGTCTTCCCACTTAGGATCAAAACAAAAGGCATGGCTAGACTAAATTATTCATTTCATTGAGTGTTTTATTAATGCAAAGGCTGTATTTACATTTTAGCCTAACGGTGATTTTTACTCCTTTCAGGGGTGCCCTTACCTCTTTGCACATTCTACCACTAGCCCCCTCCCCAGCACTTCTCAATAGTTCTTTTAAATTTCTTAAAAGACTCTGAGGGGCCATTGAAATTGCATTTCCTCTTCCCTCACCCCATCAGCCTCCTCACCCCATCAGCCTCCCCAGAGAGTGGCCAGAGGAAAAGTCCCCTTTGTAGATTTGCTGTCTAATGCCATCTCATTTCCTGCTCCTAGGGTGTTCATAATAAAGATCCTGGACAGGAGGTGGGAGAGAAAATGTGATGCATGGAGTTGGGGTGAATCTCTCCTGTGTCAAGAGGAGACATCCAAAAGCAGGTCACAGTCATGTCACCCATCCCTGTTCTGAGCTGGCACTGGACCAGGAAGAATAAAAGCCCAGGGCTCCTGTGCCCACCTTTGGTCTGCATGGGGCCCTATTCAGAGTCCTTGGCCTGTTACAGCATTGAGGCACTTGCCTCACTCATTTATCTTCCAGTCTACTTCCCAATCTTCATCCAATCCATCATGGCGGCCTGGTCTCCCACAATCCCATCATGGCGCTGGGCCCACAGTAGGGGCTCAGGAAATGTTTCTGAGACCTGGCTCCCTGCTTTCTGGCCCTTAGTGCATCCTCCTCCTTCTAGCCCTTCCCTGGAGGAGACTGAGCCATCTGAACCACTAGCCATGGAAGCCGTTGATGGGCATGACCATCAAACATTTTCTCCAAAGAAGAGAAACATTTTGCTTTTTTTACCCAGAGGCCTAGCCCTGCCTAGATTTGTCAAGTTTCTGCCTTGAACCCTCTTTTTAATCATGATTACCTTGAGGAACCTCATGTGGGGCCTCTGAGAGCTAAAAGAGCCCTCAGCCCTGATGCTTTCATCAGAAAATTAGCAGCTCGTGTCTGGATTTGGGCTCATCAGGTAGAATGCTCGTGCTACTTACAATCCATAATAGAAAGTCTTCCCAGATGAACTGAAATATCCCAAGGTGGAATAATTGTACTTTATCAAAACATGGGCTGTAACTCTGGGAACTTTGAGCCACCACTTCCCCATTTGTCTTGAATATGGGAAAGGGGGCCGTAGGACACAGGACAGACACACCGGGGATACACTCCTTTAGTTTAGGTATTATGAGCAAACGCTTCAGAAAACCCATCAATTACAGATGTGGATGTGGGGGTCGGGGTGTTGGGCTGGCGAGGGACAGGGATGTAAGAAGGGAGAGTGCTTTTGTGACTCCGTAAATATGTGTACATTCAAGATCCTGAGCAAATATTTTAGAGGCGGCTGCCCTTCAACAAAGGTAAATCTAATAGGACATTTCAGATTTGGCCAATGGGCTGATTTCAAAGTCCATTGCAAATTGTGTAATGGCTGTGGTGTGTTAGCACACACTGACCTGGGAACTGTTGTTCTCAACCTTCCAGCCTCAGCATCAGCCCAGCAGATCGCTCAGCACTAGAGACTTTTGTAAAGTCTTCCTTTCGTCCCAAGCTGCTCTCCAATTGGCAGGCAGGTCACTCGGCTCGAAGCTTCTGGATCAAGGATTGAAGAATGGGTTTTGGTGGAATCTCTTCTGGAACAGAGAGGATCACAGCAGCCCTCTTTCAGTAAAGCTCCAGAGGGAGGCCAGCCTGTTACTGCTGCCTGGCTGGGGAGAGATGAGAGAGGGCCCATCAACTCTTAGCTCAGTGTCTTTCTCTCCCAAGTGCCCCTCTGCTTTCCTTCCTCCTCAGCCAGAGCCAAGCTGTGCAAGGGGACTGGGAGGCAGGGGCGGGGGATGAGCCCTGGGGTAGGTCCTTTCCCTTGCCTCTGCCTACCCCTCTCTCACTACCAGTCCACCATTGGACACCTGATGTGAAAGAACCCCACTTGAGAAACATCCATTGAGTGTCCATCAATGGACGAATGGAAAAACAAAATGTGGTCCATCCATACAACGGAACGTTATTCAGCCTTATAACAGAAGTAAATTCTGACACATGCTACAACATGGATGAAACTTAAAGACATTATGCCAGGAGACGTAAGCCAGTCACAAAACGACAAATGCTGTATGATTCCACTTATATGAGGTCCCTAGAGTAGTCAAATTCATAGAGACAGAAAGATGAATGGTGGGTGCCAGGAGCTGGGGGAGGAGACAGTGGGGAGTGGGGCGTTAGTACCTAATGGGGACAGAGTTTCAATTGTGCAAAATGCAAAGAGTTCTGGAGATGGAGGGTGGTGATGGCTGCACAGCACTGTGAACATTCTTCACGCCATTGAACTGGACATTTAAAAATAATTAAAGTGGTAGATTTTATGTTATATATATTTTGCCACAATAAAACTTTTAAAGGAAGAGCCCCGCTTGGATCTGCTTGCAGGCAAGATAGAGGGGCTTGCAAATAAAATCATATTTAGGTCAATCCCCCATCACGCTCACTTCAGCTGGGGAGCACTTTTCTCTGAAAGCATGTTGAGCAGAGCCAGAGAGCGCTCTTCCCCCGTGGTGTAGAGGTTTCAGTGCTTCGGGGTGGGGTGAAATGGTGAGTGCTTAGATGAGAGCTGAACAAGTGGGCTCCTCAGCACCGACTGGGAATCAAAACAAACAACAAGGCTGGCGGCAGAGAGGCTCGGCTGGGCCCTCAGCGGAGGGGAGGCAGGACGGAATGGTGGCATGCCAGAGAGAGGCTACTGAAGTCTGCTCCATGGGCCCTAGACGCCATCCAGCCCAGGCTCCTGTCTGGCCAGATGGGAAAGCAGAGGCCATACCCAAGACCACAGCGTCCACGGTAGAATTGGGACTGGAACCTGAGTCTACACTGCTGGGCTGCAACCTTGCTTTGGTAGATTGCGCTCCCTTGGCATTTGGGCCATGCTAGGCTCCACTGAAACAGAGTGTAGCTACTAAAAAGAGCAGATTCTGGCCCAGGAGTTACCATTTTGAGGCATATGGAACTGAGTTCTCTGAAACGGAAACCTCCTCCCCACAAGCCAGACGGACTCTTTTCCTCATTAAAAAGGCTCCAGAGAGGGCCAGCCTGGTGGCATAGTAGCTTAGTTTGCACGTTCCGCTTTGGTAGCCTCGGGTTAGCAGGTTTGGATCCCAGGCACAGACCTACACACCACTCATCAAGCAAAAAGAGGAAGATTGGCAACAGATATTCGCTCAGGGCCAATCTTCCTCACCAAAAAAAAAAAAAAAAAAAAAAGAGGCTCTAGAGGCAGGCTAGACTAGGTGAAAAAGCAGGATGAGTATCTAGTTTTACAGATGAAGAAACTGAGGATCAGTGAGGGAAGGTGATTGCCCGGGGTCATAGCTAGTAAGTGACAGAGAAAAAACTGGAACCCCCTGAATCAAGCATTCTAGTTTACTGCCCACTGTGGCACCCTGCCTCCATCTCTGTCATCTGGAGGTAATCATTTCTTAAGTACTAATCATATGTCAGGCACTGTGCAAAGGGCTTTATATGCATTTATTCCTCACAGCAGTACTGGGAGGTGAGTGCTAGGATTACTCTGATTTTATACAAGAGGATGTAGTGGCTCAGAGAGGTTAAGTGACTTGCCCAAGTCACACAGCCATGAGTGGGACACTGGAATTCCAAGCCCAGACTGTTTAGCTCCAGAACCCACATCCTTAACCAGGAAGTTAGGCAGCCTCTCCAGAATTCTTTAGACACATATTTCCCTCAGCACTGTCCCTCCTTGAGAGTGGAGACTTGAAGCCCTGTCCTGCATGTTACACTTGCCCCATCCCCAGATTATCAGAGAGACCAAGGTCAAAGAGGCCTTAGAAGGCAAGTTCTAGAAGCTGGAAAGAACAGAGGCCAAAGGGTGCAGATCCCTGGGTCTCACCGAAGTTAATACCATCAGTGCATTTCTTTGGTCTGCTGTGAGGAGCCCTAACTGATCTTTTTTTTACTTTGGTTATTCTATTTTTAAAAATTGAGATATAATTCACATACCATAAAATTCACCCTTTGAAAGTGTACAGTTTTTAGTAACTCACAAGGTTGTGCAACCATCACCACTACGTAACCCCAGAATATTTCCGTCACCCCAAAAAGAAATTCTGTACCCCTTAGCAGATATTCTCCATTCCCCATCCTGAGCCCCCGGCACCCACTAATCCGCTTTGGATTTACCTGTTGTTGACATTTCATATAAATGCAATCATACAATGTGTAATCCTTGGTGTCTGGCTTCTTTCACTTAGTGTATTTAAGGTTCATCCATCTTGTAGCTTGTCTCAGTACTTCACTCTTTTCATGGCTGATTAATATCCTATGATATGGATTTACTACATTTTGTTTATATATTCATCCATTGATGCAAATTGAAGTTACTTCCACTTTTTGCTGTTACAAATAGTGCTGCTATGAACATTTGTGTATAACTCTTTGTGTGGATGTATGTTTTCAGTTCTTCGGGGTCCAGACCTGGGAGTGGAATTGCTGGATCACATGGTCACTCTATATGTAACTTTTTGAGGAACTGCCGGGCCATTTTCTAGTGTGACTGCACCATTTTACATTCCCAACAGCAATATATGAGGGTTTCAATTTCTCTCCATCCTCGCCAACAGTTATTTTCCATTTTTAAAAATCAGTCGTCCTAGTGGGTGTGAAGTATTCTCTCCTTGTGGTTTTGATTTGCATTTGTATTTCCCTAATGATTAGTGATGTTGAGCATCTTTTCATGTGCCCTTTGGCCATGTGTATATCTTTTTTGGAGAAATGTCTACTCAGATCTTTTGCCCATTTTTAATTGGGCTATTTGTCTTTTTATTGTTGAGTTCTTTCTATATTCTGGATACAAGGCTCCTATCAAATATATGATTTACAAATATTTTCTCCCACTAACTGACCTTTGGTTCACACAGTTCGGGAACATCAGAGCTGGGAGGATCATCCAGGACTGCTTGGTCGCTTGATCCCCCTGGAGCTGAAAGCCTCTTTAAGAATACCAGCTGCTGCCACAGCGACCAGGCAGACGCAGGGCACAGGCTAATGGCAAAAGCAATTTGCTCTTAAAAAACATTTTTAGTCAAAGGTAACCTCTCCCCAACCTGCTACAGAAGAACATTAAAACAAAACAAAGCAATCATCCAGAAAGAGCCACCTTCAACAAACAAACCACCCACCTGAGTCTGCGACACTCAAGGCAGCGATTCCATTCCTCACCGGGGTATGAGCCACCTCATTTATCTCCTCCATTTGGAAAGTCTTAGCCTCAAGACATTACAAATGAGATTTAAATTTCAATGAAATCTCATTCAAAACACCGTATTCAGTCGCAGCAAAGTCCCAATAAACTAGCTTAGTCCATTTCACCAGAGCGTTGGCTCCAGCTGGGCAGATGTCCGCCTGGAGTTTGTTCCCAGAGGCCGAGTTCTCGCGAACTGCCTCACTGGCACGAGCGGCTCCTGGCAGGCCGACTGGGTTGCCTGTTACAAGAATGGCCAGGCTGTGATGCGGCCTGCTTGAAAATAGAAGCATCTGTGTTGGAAACAAGTTGCCAAACAAGACCCCGAGTTGCTAATCCTCTATGGTACGCTGACGATAACAAGAGGATCCCACCGAGCTGGGCCCAAAGCCCACACTCTGGGCAATGTCAAGGTTAGCTAGCAAATGGTCCTAGAGAGTGGGAGAACGAGCACATTTCCTTCCGCCTTGGGAACTACCTGCGCACCTCAGACACCGCTGCTTCTCGGCCCACACTTGCCTTTAGCCAGATCTCCCTGGCTAATGATGAGATTGGAAAACCAGTGTCCACATCAGCCAGAGACTTGGGCCTTTTGCCACCACAAACCCTGCTGAGGTCTGGGTCCGCCCCTGGAGCGCGCACAGTCTGTGTTTGTGCTTTGAAGGGTGTAGGGCACACTAAAGCTGGTATTTTGCCAAAGATGCCCAATAGATCCTCCATCTGGAGCCATGCCTTTGCCACTGAGAGACCTTGCTGGTCTGGTTTTGAGGTGCCGTGTAGGGGCCGTGCTCATCCTGTGCCGCGCCAAACTGCTGGAATGCGCCAGGAGCGAAAGGGCCGGAGCAGGTTCAGCCCCACCGCTGACAGGACAAGGAAAGCTTCCTCATGACTCTGCTCCAGAGGGAAAAGTGACAAAAACATGAGAAACACTAACGTGAGAGCTAAGCTCTTACTAAGGCTGGCTATCTTCTGAATTTGGAGCAAATTCTTGCCAACAAGGAGATCTCAGCACTGCTATTGATGAAGACAGAAACAAAGCACCATCATCTCAACCACTGTGGAAGAGATTTGGAAGAACCATTTTCAATTTATTTTCAGATGTGTTTGCAATAACAAAAAGCACTTTTCACTGTTGCTACCTCTGTGGTTTGGATCCTATCACATGGGCATAAAGATCTAGCAACATGATAAACCTAACTCAGGAAGAGCTCAAGTCCGGAGAGAAACCGTTTTCTCTAAGGATGTAGGGCTGGCTGTGCCTGGCTGTCAGAGAGCTTGTTCCCTGGTTTCTCTCCATCATTAGGAGGCTATGGACAACGACTTCTCCCCTGGGAAAACAGGCTGGCTATCAGGGGCGCCTTGTAGAGGGAGCAGTGCCACAAATTAGAACCCTGCTCAGCTGTTTCCCAATAGATAAACACCACGCTGAGCCTCTCTCAGACTGGCTATCCCTCACTCAAGTCAAATCCATCCACTTTGAGCACAGGCCAACAGGCTGCTCAGAGCACTCCTTCAAACGTGTGCAAAGCATTTCAATCTGAAGGGATTACATTTATTTATTTATTTATTTGATTGGCACCTGAGCTAACAACTGTTGCCAATCTTTTTTTTTCCTACTTTATCTCCCCAAATCCCCCCAGTACATAGTTGTATATCTTAGTTGCAGGTTCTTCCAGTTGTGGCATGTGGGATGCTGCCTCAACGTGGCCTGACGAGCGGTGCCATGTCTGCGCCCAGGACCCGAACTGGCAAAACCCTGGGCCGCTGCAGCGGAGCGCGCAGACTTAACCACTCGGTCACAGGGCTGGTGCTGAAAAGATTACATTTAAACTCTCTTTGTAGTCTCATCTTGGGAAACTCAGCGTGAGAAAAACAATGGAGTCCCCAATTTTGATTTTCCACAGCTTCCATGTTTGACCCAATAGCCCCCATCTTTCTCTTGGTCCTAGGCCCTCCTTGCACTGCCCGTGGACTGAGTTCCTGCCCTCTGTCCTCACTCAGAGCCACTCCTGGGTCCCCAAGAACAGACAGAGGCCCCTACCATCTGAGGTATCAGCCCCTTGTCGAACTTCTGTGCTTTCCTCAGAGCCACCTCTGGAGCCTCCTCTTGGCATAGAGGGCAGTAATGTTCTTCCCTTTTCCGGAGTAGCCACTCAAATTAACACCACAGCCACTCTGAGGAGGGAGTGAGGCTCTCGTCCCTGAGCTAGAGAAGACTCCATCTGGGCTAAGGATGCCCGGGCTCTGAGGGTCACTGTTATGGGTTCAATTGTGTCCCTCACTTCCCCCAGAAACAGTTTTGTTGGCATCCTAGCCCCTAGTGCCTCAGAATGTGACCTTATTTGGAGCTAGGGTCTTTACAGAGGTAATCAAGTTAAATTGAGGTCATTAGGGTGGGCCCTAATCCAATACAACTGGTGTCCTTATGAGAAGAGGAGATCAGGACACGGACACACACAGAGGGAAGACCATGTGAAGACACGGGGAGAATATGGCGTATACAAGCCAAGGAGAGAGGCCTGAAATGTATCCTTCCCTCAGCCCTCAGAAGGAAACAACCTGCTGATACCTCAGTCTGCACTTACAGCCTCCAGAACTGGGAGACAATACGTTTCTCTTGTTCTAAGTCTCCTAGCTTGTGGGGCTTTGTTATGGCCGCCCTAGCAAACCAAGACAGCCACCTTGCTATGACAGCCAGATGATGGGTGTTAAACATTCGAAAGAATTTTCTGGAATAAATGTCAAAATGCCTCTCAAATACATAATAAAGTACAAGCTAATTCTCCTCCTATATTCTCTTTTAAAAGGCATCTGAAACCATTTGCTGCTCTTTTCAGAAAAGAAATAAGGAAAAATGGGAGATGTGTACCCATCAAGGTGCATGGCAAGCTGGCTGAAGGCAGTCTAGGAATAAGAGTACAGCCCATTTTGGGTGCTGAGCCTGACTCTAGTGCTCCTGATGAGGGCCCCACTGGCTCTGAGGGGACAGAGCTGAGGATTAGGGGAAACTAGCACAGGAATCCGGAGAATAGAACAAAAACTCATGGCAGGGGCTCAGCCCTCAGAGTCAGAGCCACACTGGACAAGGCCAGCCTTCTCAGATGGCTGCTGAGGCTGGCCTGGGGCTTTGTGGTCTTAGTGGGCCTCCAAGATCCCCCCAGAAAGCCCCCGAGGATGCTGGGTATATGGATGGGAGCCAATTAGGCACCCAGTGGAGCAGGACTCAGCTTCTCACTGCGCCCTGCAAATGGTCAAGTTTGGGAAGCCACGGTGTTTACCTGAGCCGAGTCAGAGTGCCTGGGAAGCCCACTCAAATGAGCCAATAGCCCAGGAGGAGTTACTTCCCCAACCAAAAACATGCCCTCTTTGCACGAGGACAGTGGAAGGCTCATCCTGACGGATTCCAGAAGGCCAGCCCCCAAACACAGGGGCTTCACCTTGTGTGGGCACGGTGATGAGCAAGAACAACAAGCAAACACTACGTGTGACCTACAGTTCATAGAACTCTTGCACCTGAACTCTGTCGCTCAGCCCTCCAGGAGCCCTGACCGTGGTTGCTGTCCTTCCATTAGCTTGCCTAAGATCATACGATATGTGGCCGAATCAGAATTCAAACACGGCCCTCTTCATCATGCTCAGGCCACCAGTGACATTTCCCCCACAGCCCCAGAAAAGCGGAGGATGTTGCTGTGAGGTTGGGAAAAAAAACTAGAACAAACTAATCAAAACAAAGCCAAAAGCCCCACCCCTGTGTGTGCTTCACGAAGACGGCTGTGGAGAAATGTTTGGCTTGGAAACCGAAGTGTTTTTCCAAGCTATGAAAAGGGAAAGACCAAGAGTCGGGGGTTCAAATGGGCATGTTGACTACATTTCTAAGAGTGACACAATGGTTTAGGAATGGCTGAACTGCTCCTCTTCTCGGCTTCTCTTGGTAGGCAGCAGTGAGGGAGAAGCAGCCCACGATTTCTAGCCAATCTCCTGGGCAACAAGAGGCAAGGTTGGTGTGCAGCCCTGAGGCTCCCCTGTAGCCCTCAGGACCCAAACTCTAAGGTGGCAACAAACGATGAAACGACAGGGCCAAGTGGCCAGTGAGGCTGTGGGATGATATCAGACCATCTAAACAGTCCCCTGATTCTGCCCAGTGGGGCCCCACCTGATGGCAGAAGTAGAACAATATAAATGATCAAAGGAAGTGGAGAGGAATGATCCCATGGTCAGGATCTTTTGGATTGGGCCTGCAAAGAGGCCAAGGAGGCCCTCGCCTCTACCTCGCCTGCAGATTGGAGGGTTGCGGCGGAGGATGGAGCACTGCATGGTGGGGAGAGCAGGAGCTCCCCAGCCTATGGGGACCAGAGATGCAAAGACAAGGCTGGCTGTGTGCCTGTATGGGTCTGTGTGTGCGTGTATACACATGCATGTGTGCGTGTGTGAAAGTGCATGGGCCTGAGAGTGTGTGCACATATGAGCATTGCGTGTGAGTGCATGCATGCTGCATGTGTGTGTGCACGTATGTGCACGTTTGTGTATGTGTATTGTTATATGTTCTAGCAGTGAAGGTTTCCCTGGCTCCCTCTCTCCAGTGCTGCACCTTCCCTCCCCTGTGAAGCTAGCAGTTTCCATCTGAGCTGGCTTGGCACCACTTGACCAAGGGAGATAATAGAAGGTGGTAGGGCACTCCTGAGGAGGGCAGAGCAAGAGAGGTTCTGCGGGCAGCAGGAGAGGCAGGATTCAAGACAGGCTTGGGAGTGGTCCGAAGTCCCATGGAGGCAGTAGCAATTCGCCTTGAGCCTGGCTTTGGAAGCTTCCACCAAGCAAGCTGGGTCTGTCTCACTAGTTCAGTTCAGTGTCTTCTAGACAAGTCCCTGCCAAAGGTGGCGGAGGGCCAGGAGAGGGAGGGGGGCAAGCCATGCTCACGTATGTGCCTGCACAGTCTCAGGAGACGTCACTCACCCGGGCCACATCCCTACAGAGCAGGCCATCACATACACCTTGAAGCAGGATGCTCCATATTAGACCAGCAGCTGCTGGGTCAGGAGAGGGAGCCAGTTTTCCTGCCAAGGGACTGCAGTGAGATGATGAGGCGTCCAGTGCGGCGTGTGATGAGTCAAAGGATTTGCAGTGAAACAAGAAGGTCTGACTGTGTGCACAGGCAGAAGCTGAATTAACCAAAATATAGTATAAACTGAATGAAAAGAAAGAAATCTCTGAGCCCCAGCAATTATTCAACCCAATGGGTCAGGAAGGGGAGAGGGCAACAGCCTGTGCAGGTAAGTGCTGTTACCATAGTCCCATCGCACAGCGGAGGAAACAGAGGCGCAGAGACAGGAGTTAACTTGACCATTGTCACCCCCCACCCAGACTCCCCTGGAGTTACTTGCAGAGTAGAGACTAGAATTCAGGACATCTGACTTCTACCCCAGGGCTCTTTTTCCTATACCCAGTACATCAAGACCGCCACACACTCTGAACAAAGTTGCAATGGCAAGTAGAGGGGCTATTCTGAAAGAGCTGCAGGGACCGTCTAGCCTTGCGTGTGTCTTGTTGTGATCTGATCAGATCCCCTCCCTGGAAGGTGGGCTGGTCCCAGTGCCCCTGTGGGGTGCACAGCAACAGGCACTGCTCAGTTGGGCCAGCCCTCTGAGTGGCTGTGACCAAGGCACCTGCAAGACCCACCTCCGCTACGATTAACATAGGGGAAGCGGGAGGTGAGGCCAGACTGGCTGGTTGGAACTGGGTCAGAAAGTACCCTCTGTGGCAGTCGGCCTTTATCCCATACACAGTGGGACACAACGGAAGGGTTCTAAGCAGGGAAGTAACACAGGCAGACGTGCCAGTCGGGCCCAGGGAGACCAGCAAGGAGGCAGTGGAAGAGACAAGAGAGAATGGAGGGCTGGCAGCAGGGGGCGTAGGGAGAATCCAGGCTCCAGGCCCCACGAGAAACTCTCTGCCCACAAAGGCCAATGCCACCTCGAAGACAGCAATGATCATACTGCTTTATAACCGGCTTGTACATACCACAGTCCTCCCACTAAGAACAGGAGTCAAAAATACTGCATTCTATTGTGCTGAAAAAGTCACTTTGACGGGTCTAAGTTGCTGAGACGGAGTCGTGTGAGAGCATAAACAAATCTTTCTTGTCAGAGTCCATATTGAAAGTGGGGCAATGGATTATAGAATCAAGCACACTAATAATTTGACTGGTATGCTTATTTCCTCTGGAAAATTAATTCTAGCACTACTTACCTGCATGTGGCCCCTTAGCCCCCAAACCTGTCTCCCCAACAGAACGCACCACTTAGATGCCCAGAAATACGAGTGGCTCCAGAGGTGGAGCATTCGCTCCCAATGCCCCGGGCCCCCAAGGACCCTGGGCTGCTCCTCTGGGCTTTCCCCATTGTGTTGAAGGCCCATCTCTGGTTCTCCTGGTTAGCCCTGGGGTCTGGGCAAGTGTAGTGGGCCTCGGCCAGTTGCTACCTGCCCCAGTTTGGGCTAGTTTCGATTCCACCCTGATGTCTCTGCCTCTACCTTCCTGGGACTCCCACAGCAAAGAGCACCCCTGAGCCTTCTGACCTTGCCTGGACACTCACGGACACCCCAAGGGAAGGCTTGGTTGAGGTCCAATTTGGGGTTAAAAGTCAGGAAAGCCCATGAGCCACCACCCTACTTTACCTCCCCACCCAACCCAAGGTAAGATGGGGTCCCCAAAACACCCATGATCACCGTTTCTCCAAGGCAAATTGAGATCACTAATTTGCTATATGAAGCAACTTGGAGACAAGCAAAAGAGGCAACAATTGCATTTTGTATAAGTGACTTCACTGACCTTCAAAAAAGGAAAAAGTTTTGGCGTTTCATCAGTTCATGAAGCTCAGGCCTTCAGCCTTAGGGCTTCTGGCCTGGTCAGCTCAGTGTCCACACTGTGGGGACGTCAGCGATGATGTGTGAGAATCAGAGGTGGGAAAAGCACACTTCGACTTATCACCAGGCACCAAGGAACTGCCAACCAATCACTTGATGTGTAGAGTCAACCCCTTATTTGCAGCAATCCCGAATAAGGAGGAGATTCTGATCGGAAATCCACGCACATCTGTAAATTAACATCTGTCCCTTTACAATAGTTTCCCCTTATTGATTAAAGTCAAGGGTGGCAAAGAAGTGCTTTGTCCTATGTGGAGAAGGCCTCATTCCTCCATGCCGTGGGCCTTGTGATGAGACATGAGGCTTGCTGAATTCCTGCACTGACACACTCATCGTTCCACGCTCAGAAGGAGGATGCCTTGGGGTAGTGTGACGGGTCAGACACTTTTCAAACATGGCCCCTCACTTAGTGACATCGGACTACAAGCCACCCACTCTGACGCCTGCACCCCAACAGTCAGCCCAGGCCCTAAGCCAGTGTTCCCCAGTAGCCTCAATTAGTTTTTTATCCAGTGTGTCCTGTTCCATGCCTATAGATCAAAGATCAGCTTGCATCCTCATCAGTCCCAGATCCTCGTCAGATCCCATAAGAGAAACACTTACAATACAAATAAAGTGAGTGGCTGCAAAGTCAGATTGCTCCAACACCTGACAAAAAGAAGAGAACTTGATTTTAGTCAAGGTTGTGCATGGAACACAGAGGAAGCGCCACAGAAGCCGGGGATGAAAGAGGAGAGGAGGGGGGAATCCCAAAGAAGGCCTTGTCCTCGCACCAAAGCCCCGGGTAATAAAAGATTAACAGGAGAAAAACACACAGAAGTTTACTAACCTGTTTACCTCCTGTATACATGGGAGAGACCCAGGAAAACTGAGTAACTCCCAGAACCCAAGCCACCACCTTAAATGCCATCTCCAGCTATAGACAAAAGAAGATGATGGGGGTGGGGAGCTAGTTATGGGAGATGACCAGGAAAAACACAGTAAAGGAGGGTAAGGTTGTTATGCAGATTTCAGTTGGGGGCCTGCTCCGTGGATAAGAGTTTCTAGAGCTTTAGAGTCACCTTCCCGTTCCTGGGACAGAGAGGGAAACATCCTTACAAATGGAGATTTCCTTTATAAATGTAAATGTCTCTTACAAAAGGGTAACTTCTACTCAATTTTCAGAGCTTTCCCTATGTCTGCTGTTTGTTAAAAATAATCAGCCAAAATAATCCTTATGCTAAAGAGGTGTAATTTTCAGTGACAAATTCTGCTCCCCTTGAACACCCTGTGCAGTCATCGGCCTTGGGGCCCTGGCATCCCTGGGGAGGGGAAAAGATTCCTCCCACAGGAAGTTCTGCTGTTCCAGAGCATCCTTATCCTGGACACCGTGGCTGGACCTGCTCCTGCCCTAGCAACCCAAAGCCAGCCTGGCCTTCACCACAGACCCGGCAGGTGACAGTGGGTTCGGGCACCATGGGTGAGCAAGTGTGTCTCTAGATGTGGAGATTCAAGTCACAGCAGCACTCAGACGAGTGTGCGGGCTGGCAGAAGGCACGGAGCTACTCTGCCTTCCTGTGGCATCGTCAGAAGCAGGATCTAGCTTCCATTCTTCTCAAAGAGCCCAAGAATTTTTCCAAAGTGAATTCATCACTCCTAAGGGAGCGGGGGTCATGGGCAAAGCTGGGACTAGGACTATTCTGAAGCCCAGCGTGGCTTGCCCAAGGTCACTCTGCTAGGAGGGGCAGGAGCCGCACTTACAGCCCAGCTTTCTACCTCCCAAGGATATGGTCTTCCCTGCTCCGCCCAGTGTGGAACCCCATGTGACACTGGGCTCCCAACTGGACCTCACCCTGGACTTCCATGAATCAAATTCCGTGCAGGAGGTCACATATCCTCCTTCTTCAGCAGGAGAGGAGAGGCACAGGGTTACTTGGCTTCTTATCAGAGGAAGCAACTGGAGACCTGATTCCGATGACCAGTAAGAAGGAGTGTGACCAGGCTCCCTCAGACCTTTCCACCCACCTCGCTGCACACCCCTCCTTAGGCATTGCCGAGCTCTGCGTATTTGGTTGGCACTTGCTGGGTCCCCCCAGGGCTCTGGCTGCCCCAGGGAATCGGAAGGAAGTGGTACCTTCTCCCACATGGAGAGGTAGAACATGCCAGATGCCCCAAAGGCAGCCCATCGGCATGTGTGTGAGCTTGGTTCTGAGTCTGGCTCCCCGTCCTGTTTCCTTCTGGTCTTCCATTTCTTCTTTGACTTGGGCTCTGCTCTGGGTTTAGCCAAACATGGGTTCAAACTCCAGCCCCTCGCTTCCTGCTGTGTGTCTGGGGTTGAGGGACTTAAGCTCTCTGAGCCTCACTTCCCTCATGTAGAAAGTAGGTTTGGTATCTTTATGCCCAGCAGAATGGCCATGAGGCTCTGGAAGAATCCACGTGAAAAGATGGTCAAGCCTCTGGGTGTGCCTCACGGGCTGCTGACAGTTGGCGTGTCCAGAGCCCAGGCTGTGTGTGTGGGGCTCCCAGTGGGAGTCCCTGCAGCTGGATGTGGAAGAAGGGTGTGCAGGGGCAGGAGCTGCAGGGGGCACTGGGCGGAAGTGCGCTGGAGAGCAGGAGGAAGGTTGGGAACAGCCTCCTGCAACCTTGACCTTGTCGGAGACTTGCTTCTTGATCTTTGAGGCCCACTCCGACTGGGATTTTGCTTTCCTTTGCCAAGTGTTTACCAATTTCTGCTTTGCCCTGGCAACCCAGTGGGAAGTAGAGCAGACCTAGACTCTTCCTTCATGACCCTGCCAGGCTCGGGCTTCCTGGGCCTCCCTGCCAGCCTGAGAGTCCTTTGGGTCAGCAGCTGTGCCCTCCCTTCAGCAGGAGCTCCACGCCCCGCTCCACGCGTGCTTTACACAAGTCTGAGTGTGTGTGTGTGAGGGGGGGACAGCCAGCCCTCCTTTTCAGGGGGCAGATGGCTGAGGAAAGTTTGTCATCAGCCACTGAACGTCTGCTCTTGGCAGCGTCGGGGCTGGGCACCAGACATGGGCTCCGAGATGGAAAACACAGAGAGCACACGTGCCTTGTCCACACAAGGTCACAAGCTAGTGGGGCTTGGGGGGAGGAGACGAGAGCACAGGAACAACAGAGGGCGGGCCAGCAGCAGCACCGAGGGGTACTGGCGAGGCAGTGGTGAGGGGTGGGGTAGGGAGACACTGTGGGCTGGGTGCGTGCGTGACCACGGCAATCTGAATTTCACGGGGGGGGGGCAGGGAGACAGAGGCAAGAGGAGGTCACTGCCACAAGCCCTCACAAAACGCCAGCTATTCTTGTTCTTTGTATTTCTAGGTTTTGAAGCCAGCTTTCCTATTCTTTTGCAAGGATATTTGTGCCACAGCCTGACTTGTCCCCCTCCCAGATTGCTTGGTGGCCACTCTCCCTCCAGCAGCTTGGGAGCGCTAACTTAAATGATGCCTCAGCTCATGGCCTTCCATCCGGGTCTGGCCTGACTTACCCCCGGGCAGCCCTTGGAACCTCAAGCCCCCAGTCGAGGGAAGGTCTCAGGGAGGAGCAGGGGCAGCCCCCACAGCCTGGGGGACTGACTTGGAGCCCCCAGATCACGGCAATTTCCTGGGCCCAAAGCTGCGCCCACAGGAAAGGCTGAAGATTTGCTTGCCCTAGAAATCCAACTCCTCAGAGAGAAGGAAAAGAGTGTCCACTCAAAGGTGCCTCCTGCCTGTGCCCCCTCCACACAGATGCCGGCAAGGAGGAGCTGGGCCTCTCTCTGGCCTCCCACCTGGCTCGCTCTGTGGTGCTCCACACTGCATTAGGAGAGTGGGTCAAGGGGGCAAACGCCCAGGCCCTTCACACACTCAGGCAAGAGTTCAGGCCAGAAAAAAGCCACATTCCTCTCATTGTCATCTGCACCCCTTTGTCCTGGAGCGGCCCCATCTCCTCTGAGACTTAGTCCTGTGCCTTTGAAGCAGCTAATGTGAGTTTCCCTGGTTGTGTTAATGACCTGCAGGTTTACGGCCTAGGGGATCAGCAAGAAGGCCAGAACAACGGCCAAAGTAACAGAATGGGCTTGGGGGAGGGGAAGCCGAGTGGACGTTTGAGTCACTTCGGAACGCCTCACACTGCATTCAGTTCTCACAGCCACTCTGCAAGGCCGTTCTGATTAACCCCGCTTCCCGAATGGAAGTTCAGCCACCAGCCTACCGTCAGAGCTAGTGAGTGGCCAGAGGCTGGATTCTAACCCAGACTAACTTCAAATGCCCGTGTTCCTTCCAATATCCCTGGGTGGACAATTCAAATCCTCCCCATCAAACCTCCTCTGGGAGTCTGTACTTACTTAACACATTCAATTCAAGCCACGCTTACTGAGCTGCTACACGGTCCAGGCCGGGCTCGGGGGAGCAGTATTAGACCAGGGCTTTTGTCCATTGCTGCCCTCCTCCACTAGAACATGAGCCCCACGACCACAGAGATTTTTGCCAGCTTTGGCCATTTTCATTCCCTACTGTCTAAAACTGTGCTGCCCCATCTGATAGCTACTAGTCGCATGTGGCTATTTAAATGTAAATTAATTAAAACTAAATAAAGTTAAAAATTTAGTTCCTCAGTTGTACCAGGCACATTTCAAGTGCTCAGGAGCCACATGGTGGCCACCCTACTGGACAGTGCAGATGCAGCTCACATCCCTCAGCTTCTATTGGGCAGCACAGTTCTAGAATAATGCCTGGTGCATAGTAGGCACTCAGTAGATCTCTTCTGAATGTGGAATGAATAAAAAGACTTTGAAGGATATGACTTTGATAAATAGCAAACGGGGGAAGAGCATCCCAGGTCAGAGGAACAGCATACCAAAGTCTATTGCTTTCTATTTCTGACAATGGTGGACTAGGTGATCAGATCATTCTTCTCAGTGAAAACAACTGGAACAGCTGGATAAAAGGGTACATTTATGGGCAAATCTAAATGAACACAGGCAGTATAAAACCATAAGAATGGTCTCTTGTGGGGGCTTTAGAGTATACATAGAATTAAAACACACCAGTACAATAGCATAGAAGTTGGAAAAGGGGAAGAAGCATTAAAGCATTTTAAGGTCCTTACATTGTCTGGGAAGAGAGTAAAGGAACAAATTAACACTAGATTTTGATAGGTCAAGGGTGAATGTTATAATCTCTAGGGCAGTGGTTCTCAAAATGTTGTCTGGGGACCTCTGGGGTCTCCAAGAACCTTTCAGCAAGTGAGATTAAAATATTTTCATAATAATACCATGATGTTAATTGCCTTTTCCACTCTCCTCTCACAAGCGTACAGTGGAGTTTTCCAGAAGTCACATGATGTGTGATATCACAACGGATTGAACGCGGGCGCAGACGGGAGAATCCAGCTGTCTTCTATTAAGCCAGACATTAGAGTTTTGCAAAAATGTAAAATAATACCACTCTTCCCATTACATTATTTGTTTAGAAGAATATAGTTATTTTTCGCAAAACAAGTATTGTGTTGACATGTAATGGTGTATTAGGGTTCTCCAGAGGAACAGAAGCAATAGGAGATAGAAATAGATAGATAGATAGATAGACAGATAGAGACACATAAAAAGATTTATTATAAGGAAGTGGCTCACATGATTATGAAGTCCCAAAATGTCAACAAGTCCCAAGATGCAGGGTGAGTGAGTGAGCTGGAGGCCAAGGTGTACTTCCAGCCTGAGTCTGAAGGCTTGAGAACCAGGAGAATTAATGCTGCTTCCAGTCTGAAGGCCAGCAGGCTCAAAATTAAAAGTACTGCTTTTCAGAAAACACTGCTAAGAGAAGCAAAGACAAGTCACAAACTGGGAGAAAATATTTGCAAATCATTTATCTGATAAGAAATTTGTATCTAAAATATATAAAGAAGTCTTACAAGTCCTTTTCCTCTTTCTTGCCTTATTTTTGGATTAATTGCTTTTTACTATTCCATACTCTCTCCCTCCCTCCACGCTCGCCAGTTGGTGGTTCTATCTCTCTATATTTTTCCAGTGGTTACCAATGCTGCAGTTCAAGTTGAACACGGGGAAAAGCCTATGTCCCAGTTGTAAGGCAGTTAGGCAGGAGGAATTCTATTACTCAGGGGAGAGTCAGCCTTTTGTTCTATTCAGGCCTTCAACTGATTGGATGAGGCCCACCCACATTAGGGAGGACATTCTGTTTTAATCAGTCTACCAATTTAAATGTTAATCTCATCCAAAATCACCCTAACAGAAACACCCAGAATAATGTTTGACCAAATGTCTGGACACTCATGGCCCAGCCAAGTGGACACATAAAATTAACTCATAAAATCCATCACAGATGGATTTAGTACTTTTTAATTTTTAAACGAATTGATAAATATTTTAAATGATCTCAGTTTTAATTTCTGATGTATTAAATATCAAGAGAAGTAATGCATATAAGAATGTAAAGGGGATCTAGAGACAAAAATATTCGCGAAGCTCTGCTCTAGGGTAACTGCCGTTATTGGGCATGGGGGAGATCACTCCCCAACCCTGACCTTTGGCTTCTTCCCCATCAATCACACCCCTAAAGGCAGAGCCTGATTCCCTAGGAGCACATGGCTCTGTCCCACCACTTTTGATGGCAGGAACGAGAAGTGTGGGAAAAAAGTATGGAACCCTAAAAGACACTCCCAAGGCAGTCCAGACAGGAGAGCTCTGCTTGCTAAAGGATTATGATTATTTCTACCAAAACAACCACCTTCAACTCTCTCTCTCTCTCTCTATACACACACACACACACACACACACACACACACACACACATAAATACATACATATACACATACACAGGCAGAACTCAGAACCACATGGAGCATTTCCATCAAGCACCTACACAGTTCGAAGGTTGATAAGATGTTTCCAAATGGAGAAAGCAACGTGGTCACTTGCAACGGTGCAGTGGGGCCACAAGTTTGTTATCAATTTGGTAAATAACTGTACCAAATGCACCGTGGGCAAAAAGTAAGCATTCAAAATGGCTGCCTCCCTCCGGCATTCTGAGCAATGGAAGGGGCTTTGAAAGCGTCATTGGAAAAAGGAAAATGCTGCTGAGGTATAAAGACTTTGGAGATGGGAATTCAGAATGGAGCCAGCTCTTTAGGAGGTTCCAGGTTACACAGTAAGACTGAGGCAGATGGTACCTGGGCATTCATTTGCTTGGAAGATGAAAGAGACGTGAGGGGCCCTGTGCCGGGCATCTATGAGCCCTACTGTAGACTTACGAATGAATATTTGCTTCTTTGAGCTTCATGCTTACTTTTCCAACACCCCAATTCCCTTTACAAACAATAAAAAGCCCTTGTATCTGCACGGAGCTCAGCAGTTCGCCAAGCACTTCCCCGCCCTCGTTACATCTGGCCCTCCCGACAAGCACAGGAGCTGGGGGCCCGTCTGCGGATGAGCAAACAGGCACAGCCAGATCCCATGACTGGAGAGAGGCCCCTGAGAAGGGCCACGTGCCCTGGGCTGTTGTCTCTTCTCAGCCCCTGTGGTGCTCGTCCCCTAACCACTAACACTTAAAGGATGAGGTGAGGCTCATCCTCCCTCTATTAGAGAGAAAATTAATGGTGGCTCTAACCATTTAGTCCCTGTTCACACTGAAGTGTGATCCACAGGCGTGAGCTGAGCCTCTCTCTGCTTTTCCAGGGTCAAGAGCTAGCGAAGGAGAGAGACCTGGGGTCTGTCTCTCCGACTCTCACTCTGGGCCGACAGCCTGCAGCCTGGATCTTCTCCACCTCACGGAGAAAGCCAGTCCGGCACTGCCAGCGGACTGGATGGTCCTGGTCCTCGCAGGCTGTTTCTTGCCTAGACTCCAGGCCTGTTTGCCCCAGGCAACCTCTATTCCAAGTGAGCATGTGCAGTTTAGCAGCCAGGCTCTTTCTGAATTATGAGTGAGAAAACAAATAACAAGCTGCTAGCATGTGCGCGACTGAAACGTGGCCTGTGAAGGCTTAGCAACCACACGCACAGGCGGTCCGGGGACCCAGCAGGCCTCCCGCCAGCCACAGCAGCCTACGGAGGAGATGCATCTGGGGAGATGAAGAGCCAGGGGTCCTGGACAGGTGGAGAGGGATTAAGGTGGCTGAGGGGCAACACAGGAGGCCACCTGATATTTTTATGAGGGCTTTAAAGCCCAGCTTAGCTGCAGCTCAGGTGGCAGTTTCCCTGGCAAATCTTCCCTGACCACCTGTGCCCCCTGCACGCACACACACACATGCTCGCAGGCACACGTGGTCCAGTACATGGTGCTGCACGCGCAGACCCATGCACCCAGAGGCGCCCCCATTTACATGCACACGGACACACAGACCCACGTGCACATTCACCCACGTCAGCTGTGTTGGGCGCCTCTCCTCTGTTCCCTCACAACCTGGGCTTCGCTCTGTCAGAGCCCTTAGCCCACTGGCCTAGAAATGCCCATTCCCTTCTGAAAAGGCCCAGGGAAGGGTCGTCAGCGCACATCTCCCAGGCTCCAGAGCTGGAGAGTCCGAAATGCTTCCTCAAGGCTGCTCCTGCTGCCACTCATTCAGCCTCCCTCCTGCTGGCTTCCTGCCTACTCCCTCCAAAGCCAGCCCCTGCTTCCCAGTGCTTGGCTGAGGCTCTCTCTACGCTGACTAAGTGCTGCCTGCACCCCTCTTCTCCGGGCAGTGACTAGCGCGCAGTCTTTCTGCCCCACGCCCTTGCGCAGCCTCTGCTCGCTCTCCCCTCTCTCCTTCTCTGAGGCCTGCCCCGTGCTGGGGTCCCAGGCTTCTGGTGAAGGTCTATCCCAGGCAGAACTTTGCTCCTAGGACCCAGGCACCTCTCTTTCCCAAGCCCAGCCTGGATGGAGCAGTTTGCTTCTCTTCTACCACTGCTGCCCCAACCCGGGAGGGGTCCCACGAGTTCCTGCTCACAGCTGAGCCTAGATGAGTGATATGGTTTGAATCACGTCCCCCTGAAAGATGTTGAAGTCCTAACCCCTAGTACCTCAGCATGTGACCTTATTTGGAAATAGAATCTTTACAGAAGTTACCAAGTTAAGATAAGGTCATTAGTGAAAGCAGGGGCCAACTTGCTTTAACTATCCTCAGTTAGTTGTCTGTTTGCAAAAGTAGTTGGGTAATGCATCACTAAAGCCTACCCTGTGGATAGCATCTCTGATGCCTGGGTCACCATGGTAACGGGTGCTTAAGTTTTTTAGGAACTGAGATGCGACTCCTTGTCCAGTTCAGGCTGGTTAAGACCACCAACTCATCAACTGGGCCTGCATGGATGACCTATAGATGACACTCTGACATCAAGGAGCCAAAACTTCACCCTCAGATCATGGTAACACCACCATTTTGTGAACATGAGTCCTATGAAGAGCCATGAAGCTTGACTATGCTTGCACAGATCATCAATTACCTCATTTCTCCTTACTTCCAATCATCTGTCTCCACACTTCAGAACAACTGGCACCCTTATCCCATAAGTATCCCTAATCCCCATTTTGTGGAGAGGTGGATTTGAGATTAGTTCTCCTGTCTCCTCACTTCGCTGCCTTGTGATTAAACCCTTTCTCTTTGCAAACTTATTGTCTCGGCGATTGGCATAATTGTGTGGTGGGCAAAATGAACGTGATTCAGTAACATTAGGGTGGGCCCTAATCCAGTAGGACCAGTGTCCTCATAAAAAGGGGAATTTTGGACATGAAGACACACATCCAGGAAGGGTTATGTGAAGACATGAGAATACCACCTACATGCTGAGGAACGCCTGAGGCTGCCAAAGGTAGGAGAGAGGCCTGGAACGAATAGTCCCTCACAGCCCTCAGAAGGAATCAACTCTGACGACACTTTGATTTCCGACTTCTGGCCTCCAGGTGGAGCCTGGCAAGGGCCACCTTGCTTGTGTGGTCCTGGTGAGCTGCCTTGAGGTACTAGGCAGGAACCAGCTCTGCTGGCTCCTGTCTGATAGCCCTATCTCTCCCTCAAGCTGGCACAAATTATGCCTGAGTGCCATACCTGCCTCTCCAGATCATTCATCTGGTCCCTCCCAGTAACCTTGTGATGTTCATAAATGCAACACATCCCCTTCCTTAGCTCCTACCCTTCAATGGCTCTTCACAGCCCCCAGATAAAGCCCCAGTCCCAGCCCCCTCCCATGGCCAGTGGGGCCTGCCTGGCCTGGCCCCTGCCCACCTCTAGAGCCTCACCCAGTCACCCACCCCAGGAATCTAGATATCATCCTTCACTTCTCCCTCTCTCTCCCTTATGCCCCCACCCAATGCATGACCAAGTGTCGCCAGACTCTCTTCCAGCCAGCTCACTACTTGTCGCTTCACCCCCCCCCACCCCCCTTGGCCTAGGCTCCCTCCATTTGTGCCTGGATGGTTGTGCCAGCCCCCACCCGACCTCTCCACTTCCAGACTGCATGCCTCTCACCATTCTCCACAGGCTGCCAGAGGGATCCCTCAACTTGACGACGTCTCTCCCCCACCTCCAATATTTGAATGGCACCTGGTGACACTGAGCACAAAGGCCCTGCTCCCTAGCAAGGCCACAGGCCCTGTATGACTGCAGCTCCATCACCCTCTCTAGCATTGTTTTCTGGTCTCCTGGCACTTGCTGTCATTGATCTAGGAAAGCTCCCAGGGCCCCCCAGCATGATGACACGGTTTCTTCTGGAGGAAGCACTGCTGATGTGACAGGCAGGCTGGGTAGCCAAGGGAGACACTGACCCCACTGCTTTCTCAGGAGAGGAGGTGAAGCGCCCCCCCAGCAGCCCCCAGCTAGCTTGCTGGGCCAGGGCATCACCACGGTTTGCAGGGAAGAGGTGGGCAGGGAGCACACATTATGCAAAGGAGGCCTGGCTTCTCAGGACTGTCCTTCAGCCACAGATTTCTAGAAAGTGCTTATCATGCTTGGCATTAAGAGATGGCCTGTGGAAGTGCCTGAGTGTGAGTGTGTACACGTTTGTGAGTATGTGTGTGTTCATTATACATGTGCGTCTGTGTGTGAGTATGGCTGTGTGTATACAATATTTGGATATGTACATACACCCTCCACACCCACATACACATATTTGTTGTGTGTTTGTGTGCATGTATGTGCGTAGGTGCATGGGTGTATATGTATGTGTGTATGCACATGTATAAGTTTATCTTTGAGTGCATCGATATGTGTGCATGTATGTGAATATGTGTATATGTGGTATGCACATGTATTTGTTTATGTACATGTATGTATATTTATGTGTGTTCATGACTGGACATGGACATATGTGTATGCATGGTGTATATGCATGAGTATGTGTGTGTATAAGTATATGCATGTATGTTCAAGTGTGCGTGCATATGTATGTGTATGGATGTGTGTGGGTGCACAGTCTGGATGTCTACGGGTGGATGGCTGTGTGTCCATAACTGAGTGTGCCTGCACAGCTGTGTATGCATGTGTACGGGCACACCTCGATTTATTGTCCTGTGCAGATATCATGTATTTTACAAGACGCTCCACCAGTTAAAAGACTGACTTGCTAAAGGCTCAGATGATGGTTACCATTTTCAACAATAAAGTATTTTTTAATTAAGGTGTGTACATTGTTTTTTTAGACATGATGCTTTTGCACACTTAGTAGACCACAGTGTAGTGTAAACGTAGCTTTTATATGCACTGGGAAACCAAAAAAATTCATGTGACTCACTTTATTGTGGTATTTGCTTTATTGGCTTTATTGTGACGGTCTAGGACCAAACCTGCAACATCTCTGAGGGAGGCTTGTACGTGTTTAGGTGTCTGTAGGTACATATGAGGGTAAGTGTGTGTGTGCTTTGGGGTGCAGATATGTGTCTATCTGGGTGTATCTGCATAGGTGTGGATATGTGTGTGTGTAGGTATCTGGGTGTATCTGCATAGGTGTGGATGTGTGTGTGTGAATGTGTGTGTGTGTAGGTATCTGGGTGTATCTGCATGGGTGTGGATGTGTGTGTGTGTAGGTGTCTGAGTGTATCTGCATGGATGTGGATGTGTGGTAGGAGATGCATCTGTCGTGTGTCTGGGTGTGGATGTGCATGTGATGTGAGATGTGTATGAGTATGTGTTCAAATTGTGTCTGGCTCAAGTATATCTTCATGGGCGTGGGTATGGGGTGTACAACATGTACGTTGGATGCAAGTATGTATATGTGTGTATGTGTTCATATATCTGAGTGTGTCTGCACAGGTGTTGATGTTTGTGTATGTATGTGGGGGGGTGTGAATGTGTATGGGTGTGTAGATGTATGTCTGTGACTGGGTGTATCTGTACAAGTGTGGATGTGGGGAGGCCATGCGGGTGTGTGGGGAAGTGTGGATACGTGTGAGTGTGTGGAGGTGTGCCTGTATCCAGGCGTATCTGCACAGGTATGTGTATATATATTTGACTGGGTATATGAAGGTGTATAGATTTCAGTGCATGCTTGTGTGCACGTGTGTTAGGAGTGCAGCTGAGTGTGTAGGTGTGTGTCTCTTTCCAGGTGTATCTGCACAGGTATAGACGTGAGGGAAGTACATCTATGTTTGTATGGAGCGGTGTGTCTGTTTGGAGGTGGTATATGAATGGTGTCTGCCCAGAGCTTGCATTCCACAGCCCTCTGGGCACGTCATTATCCCTTTTTGTCCTTCCTAGGTTTCCACAGGTGTAAAATGGGAACAGCAACAATTCCTATCTCACAAGTTGACTGTGAACATTAAACCGGCTTCCCTAACACCGGATGTCTCCCGAGGAACCCGTCAGTGGACTCAAGGAGAGCCTCACCTTGAACTCAGAACAGCGAAGACTCTGACTTACAGCTTGTCTGGAAGATGCCACAGGCCAACACCTGGAGGGGTTGTGGCCCTGAGCCCCTCTTCTAGGTACCCTGGCCCCCACTTCCCTTCAGCCTGGTCTGCTCAGGGCCCCAAAGCTGGGTCATCCCATCAGGACAGTGACAGCTCCTCAGCCATTGACTTCCGTACTTAAACATGTCAGATGAGGCGGAGCGAAGAAGCACCGAATTTAATAAAGCCCAGCAACTGGGAGAGCTCTCCAGCCCAAATCAATCCTCGATGTGTTTTTAATTAAGTTATAGCCCTTGTGATTAAAGAGTGTGAATTTCATTACTGTGACCATTTATCAAAGAGTGTACCCACTGAAACTTTCCAATAGGCGAGGAAGAAGGCTTTTATTTTCATCAACACCAAGTACCCTGCTTGCATCTTGGCTGACTCATCAGGAAGAACTGTCTCCCCTCTCAAGCTGCCACCCACTCAGTAATGACAAAACCATGCCTGCCCCGACATTGCCCATCAATAAGCCAAGGCAGGTGAGTGTGAAACCTCTGATTTGGTTCAAGTGTCCCTCCAACCCCCAACTAGCCAGGCTGCCCTGCTGCCGAAGCCCAGCCCAGGCCTCAGGAGTCAGGATGAATACAGCAGGGAGCCTGACCAGTCTCAAATGTTGGGGCTGGCCTGCCTTGAAACATGGTCGGCTTCCAACTTTGGCCTGGCCGCGGCTCATGGAGCTACATGAATGAATGAGGACTGGAGGAGGGAGGGAAGGAGCGGAGTCGCCACATTGAACGTTAGCAATGGGAAGGCCACCTCAGGGACAGTGCTTCTGCTAGTTTCTACATGTATGTGTGTGTACACGTGTTCTTTATACTTTTCAAGATTATTTTATTGAAGTATTACATAGACAAGTGCCCAGATCATGGGTGTACAACTTGATAAATTTCCCAGTGGAGACACACCCGTATACCCAGAACCCAGATCAAGAAATAGAACATTAATGCTCCCCAGAAACCCTTATAGGGCCCCTCATAGTTGCCAATTCTGCCCCACCCCCGGTGGTAACCACTATTCCGAGTTCTACCAATGTTTGCTTCTTTTTGCACTTTTCTTAAATGGAATCGCACAGAGCTTTCTTTTTTGGGTCTAACTTCTTTTACTCAACATTATGTTTGTGAGATTTGAATGTGAATATGCCACTATTTATTTACCCTTGTACACTTGATGGATATTTGGGCTATATCCAGTTTGGACAGTGTGAACAAAGCTGTTGTGACCTTTTGTGTACACGTCCACTGGTGAACACATATATACATTTCTGTTGGTTATAATACTTAGTAGTGAAATAGTTGAGTCATGTATATGTGTTCAGCTGTAGTAGATACTGTCACACTGTTTTCCAAAGTGGTTGTACAATTTACACTCCCACCAGCAGTGTATGAGTAGTCCGATTGGTCTACATCTGCATATGAGAGTTCTGGTTGGTCTTCATTCTCCTCAACACACGGTGCTATCTGTCTTTCATTTTAGCCATTCTAAGATGGTGAGTAGCTGTCCAGGCTGGGCTCTTTGGGAAGCAGACTCTAAGAGAAATGTCAGCGGGCAGGAAGTTTATCGGGGAGTGCTCTCAGGAACAGTATCTTTGAGGGAGTGAAGGGAGCAGGGTTAGGCATGGGGAGAGGTTGGATTGCAATGCAGTCACACCAAAGATCTCAGCCAATCTCATGGAGAACTCTGCACCTGGAATGACCCTTCAGAATTTTACCCAATTGGGGCCAGGGATGAGCCTTCGTTTCTCACGTCGACTAGTCATTGGATGCAGGCTTCCCCAGGGGAGAGAAATGGCTTCAGGCTAGGTGGCTCTTTTCAGCTGAGGGCAATCACCAGCAGGGGGAATCTCAGCTGAGAGCTGTCAGCTGTCAACACTAGGCAGTGGGGAGATGCGTGCTTGGGTGCTGAACGGGAGAGGGGAACCCGGGAAGCACACAGCAGAGTCCACTGCAGCAGAAGGATTGTGTGGTAACTGTAGTTGGCATTTCTCTGAAGACTCCTGAGGTTGAACATCTTTGGCCATTTTGGCTGTCCAGCCTCTTTTGTGAAATGTTTATTCAGTCCCTTTGCCAAATTTTCTAATGAGATGTCTGTCCTTTTCTTATTGATTTGTAGGAATTCTTCATATATTCTAGATAGTCCTTTGGATACATATTCTGGACATATATCTCAAACTATCCAGAATATATAAGATACGAAGTATTCCTACAAATCAATATGAAAAAGACAGACACTCAATAGAAAACTTGGCGAAGGACCTGAATATATATATTGCAAATGTCTTCTCCTGTCTCTGAGGATGGCCTGTTCCACTCTTAATGTTTTTTTCATAAACAAAAGTTAATTTTAATGCAATTTAATTTATTATATTTTTAATATCGTTAGTGCATTTTGTGTCCCTTTTAAGCTATCTTTGCCTACTCTAAAGTCACGAATATGTTCTCCTATGTTCCTCTTAAATATTTTTTCCTTTACCTTTTACACTTCACCTAGAATTCTTTTGGGTATATGATGTGAGGTGGAGCTCACAGAGTATTTTTCCCATGTGATATTCAACAGACCCATAGTAATTTATTGAAGAGATTATCTTTTTCATAAAGCAGGTAACAATAAATATGTTGGGCTGTTTCTAGACTTTTTATTCTGTTACATTTTCAAAATGACTTTTGACTGTCCTTGCACCAATATCTCAGTCTTGTTACATCCCTTTTTTTTTTTTGGTGAGAAAGATTAGCCCTGAGCTAACATCTGTGTCCACCTGCCCACATTTTATATGTGGGACACCACCACAGCATGGCTTGATGGGTGGTGTGTATGTCTGTCCCCAGGATCCAAACCTGTGAACCCTGGGCTGCCGAAGCGGAGTACGTGAATCTTACCAGTACGCTACCAGGCCGACCCCTATTATATCATTCTTGATATCTAGCAGTGAAAAAAAATTTTTAAGCCTAATTGGATTTTTATTGGGATTGTGTTGAATCTATGGATTAATGTAAGCGAAATTGATATATTTATGGTATTTGGTCTTCCAACCAATTAGTAATGGTATTTCCTTCCTTTTATTTAGAACTTTGTGATTTCTCTCAACAATGTTTTCTTGTTTTCAGTTTAGAATTTTTGCACATCTGTCATTTATTTCTAGGATTTATTTCTAAGTATTTGATATTTTTTGATACTTTTCTAATTTTATTTGCTATTTATTGTTGCTGATATATCAAAATGCAACTGATTCTAATAGTTTGTCTGTGGATTCTATTAGATCTATTATGTACCCAGTCATGTAGTTTGTGAGTAACAGATTTATTTTCTGTTGAACTAGATTGGACCTCTGGTACAATGTGGAATAGAAGTGGTGCTAGTGGGCAACTTTTTCTCATTCCCAATCTATGGGGAAAGATTTTAATATTTTGCTGTCAATTATGACGGTTACTATAGTTTTTTCTGACTTCTTTTTATCAGATTAGAAAGTTCCCTTCTATTCCTAGTTTGCTAAGAGATTTTTGTTTGTTTTATCATGAATGGCTATTGAATGTTGTCACATGCTTTTCTGAATCTATTTAATTAGTTGTATGATTTATCTCCTTTTTCTTGGTTAATATTTAATCACATTGATTTATTTTCTAATACTAAACCACCCTTGCATGCCTGGAATAAGCCTCAATTCGTTATGGAATTAGATTGTGTTTCCCCAGAAGTGGACATTAGGTCAAGAATTAGAGTACAAGGAGGTGATTCCTGAAAACACCAGAAAGAACATGAATGTGAAATGCTCTCTCTTTCTCTCTCTCTTTCTCCACATACACACACTCAGATATGTGTATATATACATATATATGAAAATATATATATATGGGCATATATATGAATAGAATTTGAATAAGGATATATGTATAGATTATATATCTGTATCTAAATAAATATATCAATAAATATTATTTGTGTATATATATTGGATCTCATTGGCTAATATTTTATTAAAGATTTGTGAAAATATGTTCATGAGACAAATTGGTCTATAATATTCCTTTTTTGTAATATCTTGGTCAGGTTTTGGAATTAAGGTTATAGTGGCCTCATCAAAAAAAAAGTGTTCCCTTTTTCTGTTCTCTGCTAGAGCTTATGTAAGGTTAGTGTTATTTCTTCCTCAAACGTCTGGAAGGATTCACATGGGAATCCACCTGGGCCTGGAGGTTCTTTGTGGGATGGTTTTTAATTAATATTCAATTTCTTCAATAGATATTGGACTACTCAAATTTTCTGTTTCTTCTTCTGTCAGCTTTGGAAGTTGCATCTATTTTGTTTTTTTAATAAAAGCACAATAGAGCACCTAACTTGGTAGATCATGTGAGATAAATGACCCTTGCAGAGATGTTGCCAGTTTCCCTGCCTGCTCCAGGGATGCAAAAGGTTAAGTTTATTTATGATAGGAATGGACTTGTCAAGTCAGAGCGTAAAATGATCTGGAGGCCAATGCTAATGCACTGACTCTAAAGCATTTCCCTTTTCAACAGCCCTCTGTGATTATGTAAATTGGAAATAAATGATTGGCATTCACAAATGTGCCTCGGAGCACATACGGATAATTAGCACAGCACTGAGGAAGCCAGTTGTAGAAGGCAATTGTGACAAATCCACAAAAATAATGATTCTCGATTAATAGTTAATGATACATGTCAAGGGGAGTAGTGAGACTGGGCCCCTCCTCTTCCAGAGTGCACTCTCCTTTCTCCCTCAGCCGGTCCTCCTGCAATGCTGAGCTCCACCTGACCCGCGGCCAAGACTGGTAAATTGGAAACTCCAGGCCAGGATGCCACGGTAGTCGTCTATCGCAAAGCAAGATTCAACAGCTCCCTTTTCAATTTGCAAATGGGCTGGAAATGGACCAGCAAGAATGCTCGAATGTCAAGCTTGTTTAAAAGCCACAGTGTTTAATGAGTATGTGGCTGGCGCGTCATTACTAGCGCGAAGCATAAGTATACCCAAATCACAGTCCCTCCCCTCTCATCTTTCGGTAACAATTCAGAGAGGAAGCGCATGTCAATTCTGCAGCTCAGACAGTCTGATGTCTGGAATAACACAAGGGCCTCAGTGCTATTAAAATCAAATGAGGTTTGATTGAAGGGCCCACAGAGCACGGAGACAGCACTTTTTAACAATCTGTGCACACAGGTTACATGGTGGTGGTGTGGAAATTGATGAAAGAACAAGGGCATTTAAGGGAGCTACCTGGCGTGTGCAGATTTCAGACATTCTCAATGCCATGAGATACTGTTGTAGGTGCAGGTCTTTAGTAAATTCCCACTCCTGGATGCAGGAGCAATCAGAGCAGTGAGGTAAGGTATAACTGATATCTCTTGTGGACAGAGCTGGGGAGAGGACTGATGTAGGGGCATTTAGCCTTTTCAAGAGTCTTCAGAGTCTACTGATGGGTCCTGGCCAATTTTAGTACCTTTTGTTGTCACAAGGAGGGTCTTTCGGCTGACCGGAGTCTCCCACGCAGCAGCAACAGTCTCTAGGAGGGGCCCTGACCGGGGTTGGAAGCCTATTCTGGTTCTGCTGGGCTACTGGCTCAATGCATGGTCTGGGTGAGTTTCTCCCCCTCACCTAATTCTTCAAGGTAGTAGGTGGATGAAATCCCCTTGTGGGTAAAGCCCTGAGACTCACTGGAATCTCAAGTATTTGGTAGCTCTGGAAAGTATGGTGCGTTATTCATTTAGGTCCCTGCCCCAAAGCCGAGCCACTGAAGCTTTTGATAAAAATACTCTGGAAATCCAGACTTGAGCACTCAGAAGACATGGATTGAAGTCCCATTTCTGCTAAGAAATCACTGGGTGACCTTGGGCAATTTCCTGCCCTACACGGTGTCCGCAGGTGTCCAATGGAAGGGCCTCCTGTTTCTCTAGGACAGAAATTCTCAAGCTTTTTGGTCTTAGGGTCCCTTCACACTCTTAACAATCATTGAGGAGCCCAAAGAGCTCTTGCTCATGTGGCCTCTCTCTATCTATAGATATTTACAGTTTTAGGAATTGAAACTGAGAAAACTTTAAAATATTTATTAATTCATTTTAAAATAAAAATAATAAACCCATTATATGTTAACATAAATAACTATATTTTCCAAAACAAAAACGATTAGTGAGAAGAGCGACATTGTTTTACGTTTTTGTAAATCTCTTTAATGTCAGGCTTAATACAAGACAGCTGGATTCTTGTAACTGCGTCTGCATTCAATCTGTTGTGATATCACATCGTGTTGTCTCTGGAAAAATCCACGGCGAAACTGGGTGAGGAGAGGGGAAAAGGGAAACATATCTTGGTACTATTGTGAAAAGAGTTTTGGTCATGTAGGCCCCAGAAAGGGTCTCAGGGACCCTCAGGGGTCCCTGGACCACATTGTTGGAACTGCCACTCTAGAATAAACAGGACTGTGTTCCTATGTCACTGCATTACTGAGGACCACACCCCCACTCCAAATTAAGTCCCGCACAAGGTGTCCTGCTCCCCCAGGTTGTCTACAAATTGATGTTTAAGTTTTTTCTAGGAGGGTGCAGCTTCCCCACCCCTAAATCCTGAGAGAAGTAAGTCTTTTTATCTCCAGAATCTATACCTGTATTGGGGTCGGACCACACAGAAGACTGTGTGCACCTACCAACTTGGGGTCTGTAACGGATGTCAAGTTGGCTTACACAGTCCATAAAGAAGAAAAATCAAGCCAATAGAAACAAGCAAACAAGTACGCAAAAGGTAGCTTCAGTTACCTGTTAGAGAAACAGAATGACTAATTCAGACATCAAAGTAATTGGGCACATCACGTGGAGCGGGCCTTCCAAACGACAGGGCTGCTCTTGAGTGGAAATGAGTATGCGTGGAATCGCATGCAGAATGCACAAGGAGAATAAGCTGATAACGTTTCAGCCAACAGTGCTGTGTGGCCTCCTGCATTCAGACAGACAGTGCTAGACCACAATCCAAAGACTGGGTTTGGGCATGGGAAGTCTGCTGCCAGTTCCATGTGCGTGTGTGTGATCTGGGCAGGTTAATTCCCCCTGGCTCGTCTCCCGACCTGTAAAATGGAAAAAGTGTCACTGTCCTGCCTTTCTTCAGGTCTGTAGGGCACCGCAGTGATGAAGATGGCTGGAGAAGGCCCTAGGAAATGGTGCTGTGCTTTGTAGATGTCAGGGCCCCTCAGGAAAAGGTCAGAGACCAGGACTGGGACGGGCAGCACCCACAGAGAAAGCTGCCAGCCTGGCTGTCTTGTGGAATAATGGCCAAGTTCTCCTTACCAATCCTCCTCCCCTCCCCTGCCTTCCCCCCCACCCCCCCTGCCCCGGCCTGATCCCGTCTCCACGCTGGCATGAAGAAGGAGTCGGAGGGCCATGTTCAGAAAGAGTCTTCCTGTTCTCAGTTTCTCACAGGCTTAGCTGAGCCCCCCCAAGGTGGGAGCAGATGCAACTCCCCTGGGTTTGGGTAGAGACAACTGTTTCCCTTGGAAAGCTTGCTGCTAATCTGCACGGTGTCTGCCAAGCCCCAGGAGCCAGCTGAAGCCATGCGCCCAGGGTGTTTTGCCAATGTCTCCATACAGCCTTCGCCAGCCGTTGCCTACCTCCTATCCGCTGCTGGACAAACTGTGACCTGCCCCCAGTCAGGCTGGTCGGCGGAGACTGACAGTAAGACCTGATCCACCAAAGTGACCGTGGACAGCAACTGGCAGAGGGCCAGGATGGCACCAACGCCAAGAAGTACTCATGCCTTGCCACTGTGGCTGTTGGTCGTGATCTTATGGAAGAAGTAAAGGATGGTTCCAGAAGTACCAAAGGGGTGACGAGCACAGGCTGCTTTAACTGCTTCTCAGAGAAGAATGATTGTGTGCCATTTCCTCTGTGCCAACCACTGTGCTTAGGGCTTTATCCTTATGATGTATAAACATGTGGGCCTCACTGGAACCACCACACAGCAGAGTGGGAAGGGAAACTTTGGCCAACTGAGATGATCACTCGACAGTGCCTGGGATCAAAGCCAAAATGGCTGCCACCCACCGAAGGACCTTCCACTCTCCCTGTCACTCATTGTGACAGGGTGGGAGGAGCCAGTCTGCCTAAAGTTCAACTTGGAGAGCATCTATCAAGACACACCTGGAGAAGGCTGTGGAGGCAGAGTTTCTGGGCTGTGTGTGACTGAACTGAGGGGTCTCAGCTTCACAGAAAAGGTAACAAGAACGAACCTCAGTACTTATACCGGTCTTCATTTAACATTTTACAAAAAGCCATGACCTCTACCACCTCTCTGGAACCTCTCATTAAGCCCAGAGGTCAGCAGGACAGGAGCCTCATCCCTTTTGTACAAATGAGAATTCTAAAGTTCAGAGAGGTGAGGCAACTTAGCTGCCCAAAGACCCGAACCTCGTGTCAGAGGCTGAATACTGGCCCCCAAAGATGTCCATGTCCCAATCCCTGCAACCAGTGAATGTTATACGGCAGAGGGGACTTTGCAGGTGTGATTAAATAAAGGATCTTGAGAAGGAGAGATTAGCCTGAATTTTCTGGATGGGCCCTAAATGCCATCACAAGTGTCCTTATAAGAGGGAAGCTGAGGGAGATTTGACACAGACAGAAGAGGAGAAGGCCACGTGATGTCAGAAGCAGAGGTTGGAGTGATGCACTTTGAAGATGGAGGATGGGGCCACGAGCCAAGGAATGCAGGCAGCCACCAGAAGCTGGAAAAGGCCAAGGAAATGGATTCTCCCCTCAGAGCCTCCAGAAGGAGCCAGCTTGTTGACATCTTGACTTCAGCCAAATGAAACTAACTTTGGGCTTCTGCCCCCTAGAACGAGGAGAGTAAATTTACATTATTTTAAGCCACTAAGTTGGTGGTAATCTCTTACAGCAGCCACGGGAAACTGATTGGTCGGCTAATGGCAAAGCTGGGACAGAGGCCAGTCCTCTCATCACCCAGACAGAAGCAGAAGGCCGCCTCTGCTCTTGGCAAAGCTTCCCCAGGGATGGCACAGGCAGGGGCAGAGGATGGGAGGACTTCGGGAGGAGACGATGATGGTTCAGGAACAGGAGGCTGCTGGGAGCCACCAGCTCAAAGTCCCTTGCTTGAGGCTCGTCATGTGACTTATCCGACCCTTCAAGGAAGGGACTAGGAGCATGGAGGCCATGGCCTGTCCCTGAGCCCAGGGGCTGGGATGCTCAGCCCCTTGCGGACTGCATGAGGACCTGCCGACTGAGACTGGAGCGATGGCTTCTGCAGTCTGTCACCGCCTCCTTCACTGAGTCCTAGGTGCCCCTGCTGATGTGAGGTGGCCTCTGTCTGACTCCAGGCTCCTGTGGCACTGAGGTAAGTACAATCCAGGAGGGGAGTTTGGAGCAGCGCTCACCCTCTGGTGGGGGTGAAAATTGGCCATTCCCCTCAGAGAGAGGAGGCCCTTGGCAATTGTCAGGGCTCTTCCCTCCCTAGTGCCCACACAGCAGTAGGCAGATCTGGTTGGGGCCGGAAGAAGTGAGTTCTACATTCTTCCCTCCCTGAGGGCCCTACCTGTGGTCACGGAGCGGGGCATGGGGAAGTGTAATGGATGACAGCCCCTTGGTGCTTTGTTAAGTGAAAATTAAAATCATCGGGAAATGTTGGCATTTCTTCTCTTCTCTCCCCTTCCCCATCTCCCTTCTTCTGAGCTTCTCGATCTCTCTGTTCTAGCTCTTCCTCTTTTGCCTTTTTTCCTAGTTCATTTTAAGTTCCTCAAACTTCCTAGCTCTGAGAACAACTCTGTGGTTGAGGCTTGGATTTCAGAACTTTTAAAAATCACCTTGAATCCTTAGGGTGTGTACGAACTGCTTCTCAACTTGAGCAATGGCGGGGGTCAAAGTTTCGGGGCCTCCAGCCAGCAGCACCACAAGGTTACGTAAGAGCTGCTGACAACACAAGCCCCTCCCCCCATCCCAGTGACCCCAGCAACCTTGCTTTTCGAGTTGAGTCGCAGAGCCTGGGCAAGCATGAACAATTGGTTTTCATTTCAAAACTCAACTTCTAATGGGCACTTCCAAGTCATTTCCTTAAGCTCCTACTATATTCCAAACTTTGGTCCAGTTAAGTTCTGTGAAACTCAAACTTTGTGTTTTGGGATTCTACTTTTCTCTAAATTTCACGATGTAGGGGAAAGAGTGTACTTCCATTGGGCACTGGTTGGAATGGAAACCTCACAGAGCTTGCCAAGCTGATCCCTAGAATACCTCTGCACTGGGCTGTTCCACCGAGCAGGTTCCTGGCCATCTGAGCGCTTAGATGGTGCGGCAGGTGACTTTGAGATGCCCTTCTTTACAGGAACACAGGCCATCAGCCGCATCTCCAACATCTGTAAAAGGGACAATATCTAAACTACTTTCACAAGCATATTTCATTTTCCCCCTTGCCATTATTCTGGGCATTATCCAGGGCAATATCCTTATCCCACGTCACAGGTCCAGGGCATCCCCAGGGCCACTCAGCCAGCCCCAGAGGGGAGCTCCTGGAATGGTGAAGCTGGAAGTGCCATTGGAAATTACTGTATCAATCTTTCCTTGTTCTATAAACATGGACACTAAAGGCCTCAAAGAGGGAATAGGCCCCGCAAATGGCTGGTGGCCCAGCGGGACCAACTCAGGCCTTACCCAACCAACGCTCCCCTTAGCCCCCCAACATCCCTCCCTTCCTGGGCCCGGGCACTTGGCCACCATGTTTACCTTCAAAGCCAGGTGCCAGCCTGGGGAGGAGCCGCATCTTCTGTTTTTGAGAAATTGGCAGGGCACGGCAAAGCAGGCGTGTGTGCGTGTGAGCTAGTGTAAGGACTGCCTGTGTCGTTTGCGAAACAACAAATCTCAGGACTGGGAGGCTGGTCAAAAGTCAGTACAGATGAACTCGTTTACACAAAGGGGCGTGCTGTGGGAGAGTTGTGGGCGAATCACTGTTCTGTAAATTGAATCTTTAACCCCCCTGGGGCGCAACCTATTGCAGCCCACTGAGAACTCCTTTTATGAAGCAAAGGGTCTTCTTGTAATGCAAATCACCGCCCCCTAATTGGCCTGCTTTGTAACTTCTGGGCCTACAATTGCTTAAGGGGGTCATGTCCCTTTGTCACCAATTGTACATTTTTTATTTTGTCTCGCACAAAGCAGGGGAGGTGCCAAGGTCAACTCGGACCTGGCTGCTGCTGCCTCCAGCCTGGAGAAGACCCATCTGAACCGGGGGCAGACCCGGTCCGGTCCGCTGCCTCCCCTCCCCTGCCCCGAGGAGGTTGGTGCAGAGCAGCTAATCGGGAAGCTGGGAGTGCAGGTGGCACTCCGTACCACCTGGAGCCATCTCCGAGAGAGTGTCCACATCCTCCGAGGCTGGCGAGGAATACCAATTGCACGGTTACTGGGCCCCCTCAGGAACCCACAAGAGGAAATTAAAAGGCATACACACGCCTGGAATAAAGGGCCCTCTTCTTGCAGCTAATCACCGAAATTGGTCACTGGGTTGTCCCCTCCCCCCTTTGGTGAAAGACATGGTCTTTCTCTTTTCTGGCTCATCACTGTGTTCTTAGAAATGTGCGAGGGGGGCTGAGCTTTGCACGGGCCTCCCCCCGCCGTCCTCCCCCGCAGCCCTCGCTTTCTCCTCAGTCCTTGCTTTTCCCAGCATGAGGGGCAACAGTTTGTGCCATCTAATGCAGGAGACAGATCAGTCCCAGCCCCAAGGCCATGCGGGTGGGAGGAGTGGCCCGGCATCTCTATGAGTGCCTCCTGCAGGGCCCCTTGCAGGTTGCAAAACGTTTCCACTTCCCTGCCGCAAGTGCTTCACAACCTGATTAGGCTTACTGCTGCCATTTTACCTCAATGAAGTGGCCTGAAATGACAGGCCTGGTAGTCAGGGCTCGAACCCAGGACTTTAGCTTCAGGGTCCACTGCCTCCTGCTAGTGTGTGTGTCTCTGGGCTGTCGGGCAATGGGAGAACCCTCTGCATCCCCTTATCGAAGTCTGGGCAGCCCCGAGAGCAGGAGCAGGAGCAGGATGACGCCTGTGGCTGCCGGGAGAGACCACAAGGGAGAGGGGGGGCTTTATGTAACAATTGTCCCAGCAGCGAGCACTGCCCAGGCACACACGAGATGCCCTCTCAAGGCCTGCTGAGAGGCAGCAGGAGGGAGATCTCAGGGAAGAGCCTGCCTACCCCGGGAAGGCCTCCTCTGGGGGCCTCCCTTTCCCCTGCCAGGCTAGTGACGGGGTTGGGTCACCTGATCTCCAGGACCGCTTTCCCCATGAGTTCCGGAGAGTTGATCTAAGCTGTGGTCTGGCCTCCTGTCCCAGCTGTGGGCACTTAGGTCTGTGGGTGCTCTGCAGAGGCCTGGCCCAGAGAAGACGCGGGTGATGTGGCCTGTGATCTTAGTGTTGATGGGAAATCCTAATATTTATACTATAGTGTGTTGAGTGTTGACCCCCTAAAAGATAGGTCCACTCGGAATCTGTAAATGTGACCTTATTTGTAAAAGGATCTTTGCAGATGTAATGAAGTTAAGGGTCTCAAGATGAGATATTCTGATTATCCAGGTTGGCCCTAAATCTAGCAACAGGGGTTCTTATAAGAGAGAGGAAAAAGGAGATCTGAGACACACAGGGAAGAAGATGGAAGCAGAGATTGGAGGGACACAGCCACAAGCCAAGGAATGCCTGGGGCCACCAGAAGCTGGAAAAGGCGGTTCTTGGAGTCTTCAGAGGGAGCACGGCCCTGCTGACACCTTGATTTCAGACTCTGGCCTCCAGAACTGTGAGAGAAGAAATAAATACATACATACATAAATAAATTTCTGCATAAATGAATACGTTTCTTTTGTTTTAAGTCACCAAGGTTGTGATAATTTGTTATGGCAGTCACAGGAAACCAACACACATACCGTGCCACATGGTAGCAACAATACCAAGGAGAGGAAGGATGGAAAAAGAGGAAGGAGAAGGGAAAAAGGAGAAGAAGCCATTACCAGCAGCAAAGGTAACACTTCCCCTGGTAGATGCAAGGGCCAGGCAGGCACTGTCCTAGATGCGCTCAGAGCATGAGCCCATTGCACTGCTACCACACCCTGACAAAGCAGGCCCTTCCCCTGGGCCCGCCGCGCAGGAACCGGGATGGGAGCCCCAACAGGGGGGACCACAGGCCTGCCTTGCCCCTGGGTGGACCAGCACAGTGGGGGGCCACTTGCTGGGCTGCTGATGGGGGGCCCGCCAGTAGCCTGGATCAACTGCAGGCTACAGAAATGAACGTCGTGATAAGGGCTTTAAGAGGCACAAAGAGCACGTGGTCTTTGCAGGTTCAGGAGAGAGAAGATGCATTTCTGGATCTAGCCCTAGAGGGATGGGACACGGTCAGCCTAACCCAGACCTCTGAGCCTCCCTGTTCCCTCCCAAAACACCACAGAGTTGGCCCCACAGGAAAGCAGGAGCCTTTGGTGGATCCAGCCCTGGGGCTCCCAACCCAATACCGGGTTTTCTCTCCTGGGGCGCATGTCTCAGTAACTGGCGAGAAACCTGGGCACACCCCTGACTCCCCCGTTCTCTTTTCTCTCCCCAACCTCTCAACAACCAATCTTGTCAATTCACTTCCTAAATATTTCTCTCCCTCTGCTCTCAGGTGTCTGTTGCCACTGCGGCCCAGGCCTTGGAGCCCTCGCACGGAGGGATGTGGCAGCTGCTTCCCCTTGTCCTCCATTTGCATGCAAGCATTCCTCCTGCTGTGACTCCCATGGGACAGCAAGGCAGCACTAGGACGCTTTAGTTGCATTATGCAGCTTCCTCTTGGTTATGACATGATCAGAGTTGGGAAGTGGGGCTATGGGGGTGGGAGGGAGGAAGTGTCGCCTGTGATTGATGGACGAGGGGGCCTGTGCTAGCAGAGTGGCTGGCCGCACCTCTGGCCTCTGGCGGTTGGGAGCTGGGCTGCAAAGAGAATTTTCTGAGCAGCATGCTTTTGTACATGGTAATACTGCGGTACTCATCACTATCCGTGGGCACCTTCAATGGAGTTTTGCTTCTTCTTTATTTCTTCCTGAAAAACTATTATTAAATTATTTGCATCTTATCAATCACACTATCTCAAAATTGGGGACAGGCAGTATTTGGGCAGTAGAGAAACTTGACTTTGGCTTTCTGTGCTGTTCAGGATGGGCTCAGTGGTATTCACGTATGTTCTGTCCACTTGGAGCAGCTGATTATCTTAGCTTGCAAAAACTAAGTATACCCACAACTATTTTTTAAAAAATCTTTTTTATTAAAATCCTTGCAGGAAAAAAATGGTTTTTTATTGCAAGTCCAGAATTCTCTAGCCCCTAGCCCTTTGCTATGTTTTCATAATATAACACTTGCGAGTGGGACATTTTTAGGAGCTCAGCAGTCACATCAGAGCACAGCATGGGGCCCCAACATCATATCCTTTGTCTCCTTCTATTATGCTTATTTACATGGCTGGCACCTTGCAGGATCAAGAAGGGAGCTCCTGGAGGGCAGGGATACTGTCCTTTTCACTGCTGTACTCCCAATGGATAGCACATAGTAGGCCTGGTACCCAGTAGGTGCTCCATAAAGGTTTTTTTGGTTTTACTGAGTAAGTGAATGAATGAGTTCACTGGGAACTGAGGCTCAGAGCAGATCATAAGCTAGTGAAAGGCAGAGCTGGGGTGCAAACCCAGGGCTGATGTCAGAGTTCGTGCTCTGTCCCCTCCCCACACCAAAGTGACGGCAGGATGAAGTCCTTGCGCTGATGTTCCTATGGGAGCAGCTGTGAAGAGGCTGAGGGGCTGAGAAGAAACTGTGGACAAAGGCAGCAAGTCCCTAAATGGGCAAGGTGCGAGGTGGGTGGCTCAGGAGGGCTGCCCCGGGGGCTGTGAACCTGGGAAGGGGGGCTAAATCAGGGAGGTTCTGGAGACAGACTCCAGGGGTTTGGGTATGACATCTAGCCGTGGCCTTGGGGGCCTTACTTTCCCAGCAGCCAGAGGAGCTGAAAGGAAATGGTCCAGCCTTGGCTAAAGTAGGGAGGAAGCAGGAAGGCGACTTTGGAGACATCTGCAAAGCCTGAGGCCACCTGAGCAATATCTTCACTCATCTCAGGTGTTAACAGAATGAACCCCAAGTCCCTGCTCCAAGACAAGGGGGATGCCTGAGACACCTGGACTGGGCAGCCTGCAGAGAAGGAGTAGCAGGAGAGGCCCGGGCAGAACTCAGGATCTTCAAATCCTGAGTCTGCTATGTGGGGTGACTCTGGATCTCTTCTCTCTCAGTTGATTTTCCTGCCTTTTTATGCCCTCTCTTGGAATTGGTTAATTTCCTTGCCAACAAGCAATGAAGGAAGCAATAAGATGCACACCTCTCCTTCAATTCTATCCAACAAAAATCCATTGCCTATCTTACCATGTGTGAGGCGTCAGGGACCAGAGGGCAAGTTCAACTCCATCCCCTAGAGGGCGAAAGAGACTCCTGGTTAAGTGAGTTGTCCACAAGGCCAACCATGATCTTGAATGGACCATAGGGAAGGGACTAGAGCAGAGGGAGGGAGTCATTCTCAGCTCTGTGAGTCTGGGAAGGGTTCTTGGAAGTGGGGTTTGAGCTGAGCCTGGAGAGCTGGAAAGAAGGTGGGCAGGTGTGGAAAAGTATCCTCGGTGAGGACGAAGTGAGCAGGGGCCTGGGGGCAGAGGAGGGCAGGATATTCTGTGGGGCAAAGGGGCCAGCCTGCGATACAGACCTGTGTGAGGATGGGAGGGGGGTTGGGGAGAGGGTGGCCGCAGAGGGAGGCTGGGTCCATGTGATGTTGAGGGCCAGACCTAGCAGCTCACACAGCATCTCACAGGCACCAGAGAGTCATCAAAGGCTTGTGCGCAACGGCAGGAGCCAGACTGGACTTTGGGAAAACACCTCTGTGGCTGAATGGAGGAATATCTATCTATCTATCTACCTATCTATCTCCTCTGCATGGGACATTTTTCTTCTCTTTCTCTTTTACTTTTTTTCCTTTCCTGAGGAAGCTTTGTGGTTGACAGAGAGACATAACCAGCTCAGAGGCAATGCAGATTCCAGTACCTAATACACCAGAATTCAGGTGACGTATAGACTGCCTGCTACCCATCAGCCCTGTAGTGGGGGGGCCTGGTCAAACACCACAGCAGTAGCAGCAAGCTCTGAGAAGCATTGGAAACAGCCTGGAACACCATGTGGTCTCCCCTGTAGTGTGATGAATGGTGGCCCCCAAAAGATATGTCCACCTGGAACCTGTGAATGTGACCTTACTTGGAAAAAGTGTCCTTGCAGATGTAATTAAGGTAAGAATTTCAAGAACAGATCATCCTGGATTATCCGGGTAGGCCCTAAATCCAATGGCAAGTGTCCTGAGAAGAGGAGAAATGCAGAGGAGAAAGCCTCGGGAAGATGGAGGCAGAGATTGGAGTGACACAGCCACAAGCCCAGGAATACCTGGAGGCCCTGGAAGCTGCAGGAGGCAAGGAAGGATCCTCCCCTGGAGCCTGCAGAGGGAGACCAGCCCTGCTGACCCCTTGATTTCAGCCCAGTGATACGAACTCTCTCAAAGACCATGCACACTCCTAGAAGGCGGGGGCCATGTCCTACTCCTCATTGTAGCCTCAGCATCTAACACAAGGCCTGGCACGTACTGAGTACTCAGTAAATGTTGGCTGCATGGATGAATGGGGGCATTATTGCTGGGAGTTCACGGATCCACGTGTATACCAAGCCCTGTCTGTAGATGGATGCCTTCCATATTTATATCGCTGTTTGTCCTTTTGTGTTCCTCAAACAACAGATAATAAAAGTATTGCTAGCTGCTGTTATGCAGAGTCTCCAAAATGTTTTGATACTGGAGCAGAGGTGAGAAGGGCAGACAAGGAAAGGAGGCCCCGCCCTGTGATTCTTCCTTTCCATCACAGCCTGTTTCTAAGCCAAACTGGAGAAGTACCAAGACACAGTCTTCGAGGCCAGTCAGCATCTAGTCAACCTGGATACTGACCAACCACTCTTGGCCAATGGCAGCGCACCGGGTAGGCAGAGGTGGCTTTGGTGGAGACAGGGAATTGCAAGCTGCCCTCCTGCAGACACCCACCAGCAGGGGCTAGGGAGGAGCCCAGTGAGGCAGGAAATGTCCATGGAGTTGCCAGTGCCATCTGGCCACTTCCTCACCCTCAGTCCCCTGGTGACATGGCCAGTTTAGAATCTGTCTGCTGGAAAGAGTCTAGTCAGATAAGCCTATTCCCAGGAGCTTTCCCCATACCCCGTTTGGAGACCTTTTTGCAGTAATAATTGGTAATTTGCTCGTCAATTCCTCCTTACAGGCTCTGGTTCCAGGAGAGTTCTGGAGCCAGGCTTTTGAGAGCTGCTCATGTCCCTTACAGGCCCCGAGACCAACGTGCTGGCTAAAGAGAAATGGCTTAGACAACTTGCCTTAAATAATCTGGCAAGTGAACCTCCTCTCTTTATTCATTAGGGATATTTGCACCTAAATAGCCTCTTTCTTTCTTGGGATTTGAATCCCCAGCCAGGGCGAGGTGTGGGGATTGACAAGGCTGGGGCTCAGGAGGCTGGTGGACATGGCCAAATTGAGACGTGTCTGCAAAGGCAAGAGATGCGCCCGGACCAGGAGACCGTGGTGCTGGCGCGCGGTGGTGTTACACAGCCCTTCCTCTGCCTCCAGCGCCCTCTCTCACCTCAGAGCTGCTTCAAGGGTTTTTATACTCAAGACCGAGGTCCGAGGGGATTTTCCTCAGGCCAAGGAACTGGGATCAGGTAGCTCTCAGATCTTCTCCTGGCTTCTTCACTGGCGAGATGAGGGGCCGCAGACAAGCCCTGTCCTGGCTCACCAGTCTGTCAAGGCGGGGATGCTGAGAAGAAAGGCTGCTCACAAGGTGATTGGCAGACTGTGCCGAGGAGAAGGGAGGCTGGGGGCAGGCGGACTCTGGTTCTGCTGGGCCTGTGACCTGTGCCTAGGGCTGCCTGCCTGTCGGGCCCTCACCCAATTGTGCTGGGGCCAAAGGGGCCCCCTCGGGCAAGTGCTTTCTGAAACTAAGGTTGAAGGAAGAAAGGTTCCCCTCCCGGGCACTGTTAACTGAACTTCTTTCTTGAAATACTAACTTTTTCCTAAGGCGGTAAAGCTCCTTTAACATACTTGTGATGGAATTTCATTCATTTTCTTGTTTCAAAGTCTTCACGCTCTCACCATGTCTTTGCTGATGTATCTGACAAGACAAAAAAAGCTTCTATACAAATTAGCTACATTTTCATTGTTTGTTTTATGAGTATGAAAGGTTTAAACATAAAGTATTCAGATTACATGGATTAATTAGATGTTTTACGTTAAAAAACACAAGAAAATAAGTTGCAGAGTATAATATAAAACTCAGCAGGCTTGATTTTCTGTTGCAAAGCTATTAAAAAAATAATAATTAAGACAGGAACAGTAAACTGATTCTATGCATAAATTAGAGCTAGCAAAGGCAAATGTTTGCTTTTAGATTACAATGTATGTAGATTTAGCCATAAACTAAAGGCTCAAGATGTTAATTGAGCTAAACCTGAGGTCTAATTAGGCACCACGGCAGGACGGGCCAAGGCCATGCAGAGCAGAGTAGCCCAGGGGTGGGGCGGCCGCGGGGGCTTCCTTCCTCTCTCAGCTGTCGCCGTCGCCGTGGGGGACTAGGCAGAGTAGGTGGAGCGCCTGATGCCCTGTGAATGGTAGCAAACAAGACCATTACAGAGTTGTCAGACTCGGCAGAAAACCCCCGCCAGGAATTGAAATGCACATTGCTGGGTCCCGTTAGCAAGGCAGAGAAATCTCCTGGGAGGGGCGCCAGGTTTGGGTTGCTTCTCTCCTGTTAAATTCTGAGGTGGCTGCAAGCTAGTCTTGCTCTGGAAGAACTCAGTTATGTCTACGCATGTCCTTAAACTGTCTCCCGTTAGTAAGCTGCAGAGATGGCAGCCAGTGCTCCTAAAACCACAAGCAGGCCATAGCAAATTGTTCAGCTTATTGATAAGTGTCCCCAAACATCCTCACTATAGCAGACCAAATACAAGGGCTGAGATGCAAACAGCTCCCAGGGGAAACATCTCAATATTAGGAAGTTTCTCAGTTTGCTTTAACAAACTCAGTTCAGACACTTGATGACAGCCCTGAGCCTGGGCTGGGCTGAACGCAGGAGTCCACTATCCTCCTCCCCAACCCCCGCCTAGACTGACCCCCTAGTGGCCTCACTCCCCCCTGTCAGCCTCTCTCGGAAGGCAGTGGTAGGATCAGAGAGGCTCAAGCAACCCCTTTAGGGCACCAACCCCACAGGGGCCTCTGAGGCCCGGAGACCAGCCTGCCTTGGCCTGGCAGCTATGCAGAGGGAGCTGGGCCAGGGCATCCGCACCTGCTCAGAGATGGGGTGCAGTGCTCTCCACAGATGCTTCCAGGGGCTGGGGCATGCAACTTTCTTGCATAGAGGGAAGGAGCCCTGGTCCTGGCTCTGGCCCCAGCCTGGCCACTCCACTCCCTGGGTGGCCTTTGGCACCTTCTTCTGCTGCTCTGGTTGGGGGAGGGGAGGAGTCTCCATTTTCCCAGGTGTGAAACCCTTTGGAGATTGCCCACCACAGTTTTCACAGGCTTTTTCTGTCCTCTGATCCTCACCACCAATGGCCCCAATTAGCATTGGAGAACACAGACCCTGCAAGCTGAGGGGTTGTGGGCATGGCGACGACCACTGCCCCTGGCAGCTACTTCCAGGGCATCTCAGGGCCACACTGCACAGCCTCCCACCCCTGGCAGTCTTGGCGAAGTCTGTGACTACTGATTATTTCTTACTTTCAAGACTGGAAATACATCAACTCTTTTCATCCAGAGATTCATGGCTGTCCCTGGAGGGTTAAAATATAAATAGCAGTTTCTAAGTGCACTAATAAAGAGATGAAGCTAAGCAAACACTGTCTCAGTCGGCCTCCCAGCCCCTCGGCGGACCCGTCTGGCCGCCTGCTTCACTAATGTGCCCACCAGTTTCCCTGGGCACGCGCTTGTTCTGCCAAGGCCGGGAGAGAGGCTGGTGAAGTGGGCTAAAAATAAAATGAACAAGAGCAGAAAACAAGCAGCCACCACCCAAGTAAAGGACACTGCCTGCCTGGGGACCAACTTTCAGCCCCAGGAGCCCACACTTGATGGTCTGGGAGTGGTCTTGGTCTCTTGGGCTCTCTGAGGTGTGCCCAGACTGGCATTACCCTAAGAGGGGGAGGGACAAGCTTGGGATAGTACTCTTGATCACCCCTATGGTGGGAGGGAGCACCCTGTCCCTGGAGCCACGATGGGACAGGAGGGGTGGAAATAGATGGGCCCAAGGCTGCCATGGCCTCCTGTCCCTGGGCAGCGGGCAGCCAGAGCTGACCCAGGGTGGCCCAGAGGCCCTGGTACACCTTGAGCCCTGTGCTGGTCGGTACCCGGGAGCCTGTGGGAGGGACAAGCAGGGCCCTTCAGGTGAGCCAGGCCCCCAGCCCAAGCTGCTGACAGGCAGGGAGACCAGGCCCACAGCAGGCAGGGCTGTGCCCAGGGTCATGTGCAAGTGAGGGCCAGCCCGGGGTCCCTGTGTCCTCAGCTCTGCGGATCCAGCAGCCGCATCCAAGATGACCAGGAGCAATGGGTCTGATGCTGGGTCGCTGGGAGATTTTCTCCTTGGGGACTCTGTTGGCCTGGTCTGCGTGACCCTGGTCACCTGTGGAAGGTGGCATCAGCCAAGCACACAGTCGCCGAGAGCACAGGACGTGTCTCAGAAGCAGCCACCCTGGCCCTAGTCGGCCCTGGCTCTGGCTCACGGGGCATTTCCAGTGGGTTCCCAGGGAGGCCATGGGCGCCCGCTCCCTCTCTCCTGCTCTCCTCCCTTCCTTCCTCTCTTCTTTTGTCCCTCCCCGCTTTCCTTCCATCAGAGGGATACAGAGCCAGGGCCTCAGCTCTGGGTCCCCTCCGCCTCCTGCCTGAACGGCCGTCTCCCACAGCCCTTGTGGAGCAGGCTGCTCCCCGCAAGTGGGAGGGCACTGCCATTTGTCGGCTGGTGGCTTCCCCAGCCTCCCCTGGTGCTGGGCCTCTCTGCAAAGGAGAGCAGGCCATCCTGGGCGCTGGCCCTCAGGCAGGTCCTGGCCCAGCCAAGGTGCACACAGGGCTTTGGATGTGGCCCCAGCGGCAGAACCTCACTCCACCACAGCACGGAGATGGCTCAGCTCATGTGCCCAACATGGCGGAAGGCCCCAGGGGGACACAGCCTGCAGCCCAGGCCTCTCCTCCCTACCGCTGAGCTCTTGTCCTGGCTGTCCATGGTGGGCCCAGGGGAGGGGAGCCAGGGGGCAGAGGACAGACCTTGGAGAGTGAGACTCCTCAGGACAAGCCTGAGGATGAAGGCATGAGGGCAGGAGGAGGCTGGCCCGGCAAGGGGCCCTGGGTCCCCACTAGGGTGGGCAGCTGGGGTCCCCACAGAAGCCCCAAGCACAGGGCTCCAGGGACCCAGAGGAGTTCGGCTGAACCAGAAACCACTGTGTGGTCCTGGTGGCCGTGGTGACAAAGGAGAGGATGAGGGCGGGAGAGAAGGCCGTCACTCCCTGGGGCTCCCAGCACTGGCTCACCAGCCCTCCCTCTCCCCTCAGCGCCGGAGTTGTGTATTCAACAATCTGCTGGACATGTCCACCTGGATATTCCTTAAGCTCCTCCAATTGACTGTGACCCAGACTGAACTTCACCCCCTGGCCCCGCCCCCACACGCAAGAAGACCACTGTGGAGACGCCTGAAGGGAATTTCTGTCTGGAGCCCACACTTGTCCTCCCAACTCCTTCCTGGCCTCTCTCCGAGGCTGTCCCATGGGCTCCTCAATCTCATCGGGCTACACAGCTTTGCCTCTCCTCCTGACCCTACTTCTGCCCTCCATCTAGCAATAGTGCCGCCAACACCAGGTGCCAAGGCTGAACTTGGCCTCCTCCCTGCTCTCCCCACCCAGTCACCTCCTATCCCTCTGCATTGACGGGAAACCTTTGACTTTGAACCTTAAATATATTGAGTGAATTTGCTGGGCCTACCTGAGGTTGGCATCCAGCTTGGACCATGCTACACTCACACTTTTCAGACAGTGGAATTCAGTCAAACCACAAAAATAACCAGTTAGAGCTTGTTTGAGGTGTGTATTTATTTTTTTTTCATGACTAGTTCTGGTGACTTTCTAGTAACCAGTCGTTTGACTGGTCATAGCCCTTTTCCCTAAGCTGGGTTCTTTGTGCTGGCACAGCTTGTGTGCCAGGAATGATGCCCAATGCCACTGGCCTCCCATGGGCCCCACTTGCGCAGACCCAGAAAGAGCAGCTCAGCTGAGCCTTCTGGAATGGGGGCTTCCCTCTCAGCTGCCTGTGGGATGGACTGCCGTGAAAATTGAGACTTGTTTATGCCAGACTTGCCCTGTAGTACCTCGGACTACAGCCCGACGTTTCTTATTTGCTTTTTTGGAAGCAAAGTTTGGAAGGAAGCTGGTCTTTGATTTCTTCTTGGCCTATAAGACAGGTCCTCTTCACAACGCAAAAAGAAAAGATCAGGAACCAAGCCCCAACTCTTGCCTGTGAAAAGGCTGCTGTTCTGCATTCCTAAAAGAGCTGCTGACATCTAGAAGCAAACAAGTCTGCTGAGAGACAATTAGGCTGATGCAGGCTCTCCGGATTTCTATTCCATTCCTTTTTAACTGCCTCAGTGCCAGCTGAACTAGCAGCCCCGGGAGGTGAAATTGATCCCAAGGATTTCCCCAGCTCTCTGGAATGAAGCTTTCACTTCTATAATTAGAATCTCAGAATGTCAGGGCTGCAGGGACCCTTGGGACCAGCTGGCCCATCCCCATCATGAGGCTGACAGCCAGGCTGTGAGGCTCAGCTTGAGGCCTGCCCCTTACCTCCCGCCTTGCCAGGGCCCTTCCTGCTACAGCTTCTGCTACTAGTTCTTTCCACTGTTTTAGTCTTTTCTCGCAGACCCAGATGCTCACTAGGTCCTTGGTAAAGGGAATCAGAGCTCTTCTGCAGTCTCCCAGGGTGCAAGCCTCGGATCCAGCAGGCAGTCAGCCTTGTCAGTAAGCGGATGTCAGATTTCTTTCTCTAGAGACCCCAACACTTGCAAGAGAACACACAACACCTCCACCTGGCTTTGACTGCTCTCAGTCATCTGCTCCCAACCTGATCTGGCACCATTCTTGTTTGGTGTCCTACATTCCTCTGTGCTGGACAACTCTGTTCCCTGAATACACCATGCAATTTCCCACCCACCCCCACTCCACCAGCTGCCCCCTCAGACCAAGGGGCTATTCAGTTCTGGCTGTCCACCAAGACCATTCTCCTTTGGTAAGGCCCATGGCCAGGATTCTTGCCTCTGTGAAGTGTTTCCAAAGAGAGCTTCATCAAGTTTCTCCCTCCTTCTCTCACGATTCATTCATTTATTCAACAGATATTTTAATGGGCATCTACCATGTGCCAGGTACTGTTCTAGGCACAGAGGATACAGCAGTGAACAAGACAGATGCAAACGTCTGCACTCACCGAGCTGACATTCTAGTGGGGAAGCGGGGCAATAAATGAGACAAGCAAACGATGTAGAATTTTAGAGGCGGAATTAACTTCCCCTTCTGCACTCCCTGCATCTTCTTACTGCAGTTGTCCTCATTTTCCTCTGCCCTGTGGTTTGGTTACTTTGTACTTTTGTCTCTCACTACAACGTGAGCTCCTGGGAGAAGGGGCCAAGACCTGGTCTGCGCTGCAGCCTCCTCAGCATGCACACAGCAAACACTCAAGAAATGTGTGTGAAATGAGTGAGTACGTGAATGACTGAGTGGATGAATGAGTGGATGAATGGATCAGTGAGTGAACGAACAGATAAGTGGGTGAATGGGTGAGTGAATGATTGAGTGTGCGTGTGAGTGAACAGATGAAGGAGTGAGCGGCTGAGTGGAGGGATGAACGAATGAGTGAATGAACGAGAGGGATGGGCATCTAGCCCTAGAACACTTGCGGGTTTTGGCTTTTCTGAAACAAGTTTTCTACATCTGAAGGTGGGTGGCTTGTGCATGGGATTTCTGAGACCCAGGAGAAAAGTCAGCATTGACTCTCCCACCACAGAACAAATGAGAGCTGCTACAGAAATTCAAGCTATCAGCTTCATGCCCGGGCCACATCTTAGCGTCATTTGACTGGGGACTCTGGCTGTCTTTCAGAGGAAGATGTCTCCCGGGGCCTCGCCTTCCTGACGCAGCACCTCATGCCCAGGACATGCTTTCACAGCACCATTGATTTCTTCTGCAAACATCAGTAGTACTCAGAATGAGAGGCTTTTGTATTTTCATAGAGCCAAAAACCCAAAAAACCCCAAAAAAGACCCCACTTAAACACCAACCCCTCCCCTAACCCATTCTTTATTAAATATGTGCTGGAATTAGCCAGTTATTATGTTGTCAAATCCCTTTTAATTATTTGCGGAAAATTTTCATATCACTTTTAACCAAGTGAATCTTATCTTAAATCTCAATTTTATTTGATGTTTAAGGGATTAAGGGAATGATTTTATGACCTAAAATGTGAATGACTTCTTTTTAAAAGTCCAATTGGTGGTGTAATTGAGTTGCAAACCCTATTTTAGTCCTTTCACAACATAATCTGCTATGGGACTTTATTTTCTCAAGAGACTTGATTTATCTGTTCCTTATCCACATTCAGTCTCTGTAAATATGCTTTTGGCTTTTCAGCAATAATATTAGACCTGAATGCTTTGGCGTGTATCAGCAGGGGTAGGAGATTGAGAGGAAGGTTGCTACACGCATTTAAACACAGGAGGCCAACAAGAAAAAGAATATTTACAAGTATTCATTGCACCTTTTAGATATGTTTCATAGTGTTCCGTGAATTAGCCCAGGGCTAGCTGTTTGGGTTTTTAAGTTCGTTTTTCCTTTAGTTTTGATTGCTATTTTTGTTGCTGCTGCTGTTTTAATCTGGGTGACCTTTGCCATTGGAAAGGCAGTTGCTAACTTGTCAAATTGTGTGCTTTAGGATGTCCTGATGATCAAACTGGGTTCAGACGGCAAAGCAGATCCAATCAACAATGCCCAAGGGGGCTCTAATATGGCTCAAAGTCCTGCTTCAACTCCCCAAAGTCCAAAACCACGGGTGACGTGTCACTGCTCAGCGGCCTGGCTGGGAGGATCTGTGTGCAGTCAGGACCACTCTGATTGATTCTCCGGAACACGAATTGAACTTTCAGGACTGAGTGGTGGAAAACACACTCCCCCAACTACTTTATGGGCCTCTTTCATCAAACCAGAATCATCTCTCAGTTTCCGGCCTGGAAAGCTTGGCATCATTTTTCAGTCTCCAACTTCCTCCCTCTTCCACTGACTCATGACAAAGTGCCATGATTTCAACTTTCTTTTCTAAATGTCTCCTGGACACATCACTTCCTTTCTGTTTCCATTGCCACGTCCTTCATCCGGGCCCCTGTGATCTCAGCCTTGAACCACTCCAGTAACACCCCCATTCTTCCCTCAGCTCCATGCTCCCGTGCTGAGATGTGATTTGACTCACAGGTTTTCTTCCTAAGATGCTCATTCAGAATCTCTCTCTTCTGCTCTCTGACATGGTGGGGAACCCCTTTGCTCCCCAGGTCAAGTCCAGGCTTTTCCAAATGATTTTCAAGATCCTTACCAATCTGGCTATACCTAACTTTTAGTCTTCTAATCTCTAAGGAGCACAGCCTGGATCAATAGCTGTTGAGAGACATCTGCCTGCTGTGGTTTTGGTATAAGGATGGACCAACAGACTGATGGAATAGAAGAGTGAGCCCAGAGATAGATCCATGCATATATAAAGTCTGATTTATGACATGGGAGACATTGCACAGGAGTGGGAAGGGAATAGTCTTCTCAATCAATTGCAGGAACAGTAGGGTACCCATAAGGATAGAAAATGAAAGAGGACTCCTACTTCACATGACACACAAAAATCAAGTCTAGGTAGATTAAGGACTTAAATGTGAAAGGTCAAAATATAAAGCTTTCAGAAGATCATAAAGAAGACTATCTACATGACCTAAGGGTAGAGAAAAATTTCTTAAACATGGCATGAGAGACACTGGGCATCAGGAAAAGATGGACAAGCTGGTCTACATTAAAATGAAGAATTCATATTTTTCAGAAGATAGTATGAAGAGAGTGAAAAAGCAAGCCACAGATTAGGAAAAGGTATCTGGAACACATAAAACAGACAAAGGGCTTATATCCAGAATATATTTTTTAAAGTCCTACAAGTTATTAGGAAAAAGACAGATGACCTAATAGAAAAATTGGCAAAAGAACTGACAGGTAATTTACAACCAGGAAATACAAATGGTTAATAAATGTGTGAAATGGTGCTTGATTTCCTAGAAATGAGGGAAATGCAGATGAAAATCACAATGAGATCCACTACTTATCCACCAGAATGGCAAAAATTAACAAGCGTTGGTGAGGATGTGGACCCCTGGAACTCTCTAGGGGGAGTGTAAAATGGACGAGCACTTTGGAAAAGTTTGTATTATCTAATAAAGTTGAAGATAGCCACACCTAATGACCCAGCAATTCCACTTCTAGTTATATACACTAGGGAAATGAATACACATGTGCATCAGGAAACATGGACAATGATGCTCACAATATCCAAACCCTGGAACCACCCAGCTGTCCATTGCCGTAGAATGGGTAAAGAGAATATGGTCATTCATACAAAAAGTATACTATGAAAATGAATATGGAGGAATTGCAAAAGCACAATATTAAGTGAAAGAGGTCACGTAAAAAAGAATATGCATGAAGCATAGAAGTTTACACACCCATACACACAAATGCATAGTGAAATCTGAATAGAGTCAGTGGATGTACCAATGCGAATGTTCTGGTTGTGATATTATACTATAGTTATGCAAGACGGTACTATTGGGTGAACCTAGGTGAAGGGTGCATGGGACCTCCCTATACTGTTTTTGCAACTGTGAACCTATAATTATTTCAAAATAAAAAGTTTTAAAATATGAATTAAAAAAGAATACGTATGGTATTATTCTATTTATATAAACCTCAAAATAGGCAAAAATAATCCATGGTGTTGCGGGATGCGCCCTTAGGTGGCAAAGTATAAAGAGCAGCAAGGGAGTGATGACCACAAAAGTCTGGGATGTGAATGAGGTTCGTGTTGTGACGAGAAGGGCACGCGGGGGGCTTCTGGGGAGCTGGCAATGTTTTATGTCTTGATCTGGGTGATGGCTACACAAGTGTTGACAACTTGTTAAGCTGTACATTTATGTCTTAAGCGCTTTCCTTTGTATGCTATATTACACAACAAAAAAGGCTTAATTAAAGCCATCTATGTGAAGGCTCCTTACGGATCGTTTTAAACAGTTAAAGTTGTCCCCATTAAGGGAGAGGATAGTCTCTTCAATAAATGGTGTTAGGAAAACTGGATATCCAAATGAAAAGGAATGAAACTGGATCCCTATCTTACATCATACACAAAAATCATCTCAAAATGGATTAAAGACTTGAACATAAGACCTGAAACCATAAAACATCTAGAAGATAACATAGGGGGTAACCTCCTCGACGTTGGCCTTGGCAATGTTCTTTTGGATTTGACACCAAAAGCAAAAGCAACAAAAGCAAAAATAAACAAGTGGGTCTACATTAAACTAAAAAGCTTCTACATAGCAAAGAAAACCATCAACAAAATGCAAAGGCAACCTATGAAATGGGAGAAAATATTTGCAAACCACATATCCAATAAGGCGTTACTATCCAAAATATGCAAGGAACTCACACAACTCAATAGTAAAAAAACCAAATAACTTAAAAAATGGGCAAAGGACCTGAATAGACATTTTTCCAAAGAAGACGTACAAATGGCCAACAAGTATATGAAAAGATGTTCAACATCACTAATCATCAGGGAAATGCAAATAAAAACCACAATGAGATATCACTTCACACCTGTTAAAATGTCTGTTATAAAAAAGACAAGAGATAATGTGTCCTCGAGGATGTGGAGAAAAGGGGACTCTTGCGCACTGTTGGTGGAGATGTAAATTGGTGCAGCCACTCTGGAAAACAGTATGGAGGTTCCTCAAAAAGTTAAAAATAGACCTACCATTTGATTTGGCAGTCCCAGTTTTGGGTATATATCCAAAAAAAAATGAAATCAGGATCTTGAAGAGATATCTGTGCTTCTATGTTCATTGCAGCCTGATTCACAGTACCCAAGGTATGGAAACAATCTAAGTGTCCGCTGACAGATGGATGGATAAAGAGGATGTGCGATGGATCCATCTATCATCTTTCTTTCTCCCTATCTATCTATCTAATCTGTCTATCTATCTACCTACCTAATGGCATATGATTCAGCCTTAAAAAAGAAGGAAATGGATGAACCTAGAGGGCGTTAGGCTAAGTAAAATAAACCAGACAAAGACAAATACCGCATAGTATAACTTATATGCGGAATCTAAAAAAGAAAAAAAAAGTAATCTCGGTGGTTGCCAGGGGCTGGGAGGAGGGGTGGGGAAAATAGGGAGAGGTTGGTCAAAGGGTACAAACTTTTAGTTATAAGATGAATGAAGTCTGAGGATCTAATGTATAACATGAAGACTATAGTTGATAACACTATATTATATAATTGAAATTTGCTAGGGGAGTAGAAATTAAGTGTTTTTATCAAAAAAAAGGTAATGGATGTGTTAATTAACTAAATTGTGGGAATCCTTTCACAATGCATATGTACATCAAATCCTCATATTGTACACTTTAAATATATTACAATTTTATTGGTCAATTATACTTCAATAAAACTGGGGGAAAAAAGTATCCCCATTAGACCGAGAGTTCTGTGAGCAGTGGGGCCAAACGGAGCTCCAGGCCCTAGTATGGGGCATATCTTAGAGCAGACACTCCAGGAAGGTTTAGTTGATGGAATTAGAAGGACTCTCTGAAGAAGTGCTGCCCTTGATCTGCTTTAGAGGAGCTGTCTGGAAAGAGGGCAAAGCAGGCAGGGCATGAAAACTAGGACTGCTGGTTCCAGAGCCACTGTGTCATCCACTTCCAAGTGCTGCGCTTCAGGGGCTGCCATTTGCAGCTTGGGTGGCATACATAGCCCCCAAGCCTTGGACGGTACCTCTGGGGACCCTGCTGGGAATACAGCTTGGCCCCGGCTGGCCACAGGAAAATTGCTGTCCGCAACCCGTGGTCACCTACCTCTTTGGGCCCCATGTGGGAGTGTTGTTTGTGGGTCTTTGCTTTTGTTATCAGCACTGTTTACTTTTTGCCAGTCAATTTACTTTCCTTTTAGAATGTTATCTTCTAGCTTACTTTACTATTTAAAATTATTTTTTCTACCTTTTTATTTTTAAATTGTTTTGATGAAGGCTGGGCAATGTTAGCACGAGGGATAGAACTCTGAGAAGAACTCCTGGTCTAGACCAGAGAGGCAGGAAGGCCTTGGTGGAACCCTCATTTTGACCTCAGGGCACCCCTTGACCACCAAATCATTCTACTGGGCTACAATTTGAGCTGCCAGTCTTGGACAATTCTCCTCTGGCAGCTCAAGGAAATTGCTAGATGATGCTGACACCTAATGACTGGAGCCACCCAACAAAGGCTTCACTAGGGGACACATCAATGACAACTGACCACAGTAATGTGGAGAAGACAGTGAGTGGGAAGCCAGCCCCAAAGGGGCTTCTTAGGGTTGTTCCTCACCGGAGACCCCTGGGAGGGTAATCCCTGATATGATTATAGAAATCCCTTGGACAGAAACCAGGCCCCAGGAGCACCCTTAGCTGTGTAGTCAGGACCCACTCAGGCAAGGATCCCTCAGGAATCCCCACTCCTTCTGAGGCCATGCAGGATGCTGCCTGAGACTAGCATTCTTCAGGTAGAGGCGGCAGCCACCTTGGGAATTGCTGTAAGCCCAGAGCCTCTAAGAGGTAGGTCCTGTCTGAACACACACACACACACACACACATCCCTGCATAAGTGTTCCATATAGCAGGAGCTGGCTGATGAAGGGGCAGCCTCCTGTAGTCCCTAAAGGGTCCTTGACTTCCTGCAAGGCCTTCATGACACTCACATTCTCAGCAGCCAAATTCCTCACTCCACATCGCTGTCTAATTGCAGCCTGGAAGGCTGACTTCCCTGCCCAGCCTCCCCCATGACCACACAGCATGAAAAAATGTAGAGTGGGGACTTGAACTCAGATCCCTACCTTCTGTGTAAGTGAGTGCTGCTGGCCGGGCACCCACCGATGTTCTATTCTGGAACAGATGTTTCTCCCATCTGAAGTGAGGTGCCACTTAAAAGGGATGACCTTCACAGCCAATGGCAATGTGGAACGAGATGCAAAGGGCACAAGAGATGGGCTGCGTTGATAAGTATTTGTCTGTTATGGAAAGAAAGGCATCATCATTTCTGTGAGCTCCAAGGAAACACTCTCCGCCCCTCTGCTGACCATCTCTCGTGAGGCTCTACTACCTCACAAGATTAATTTGCACACCAAGCTGCAAGGCACTCATCTTGCTATGACAACCTCTATCTGCCATATCGCAATATACGGAATGCTCAAATTTGGCCAAATCATGTACACCACTCCACACAGTTTGCATTATTCTGGCAGAGTTTTCTCTTTCTAAATGCAAGTTTCAGAAGGTTATAAGAACAGCCAGGCCTGCAGTTGGGACATAAAGACCTAGCTGGAACTTCTACGTTCTCTAAACTGGTAAAGGATGAACAGTGTTGGGAGCAGGGTGTCCCTCCTGAGAGCCTGCGATGAATCTTGATCCCAACTGAGAGAAGGACACTGGGAGGAAATCTGGACCACCTTCCTTTTGAGTGAGGGTCAGGGAAACATTTTACCTGCTAGGGGTTGAGATCAGGAAAGGGGTATAACTGGGTAGATTAACTCACAAACTGCAAGGTAATTGCTGAGGGGCTCAGCTTGAGGACTTGCAAACAGTCCACAGAGCTCCCTAACCACGCAGGGGCAGAGCATGGCAGCATTCTGCAGGCCTGGATTGCCAGGTGGTGAAAGACGGTGGAGGAGTTAGGTGGCTGGAACTTAATCCCAGGAGCAAGCACTCCGTCGAAAGCAGCGTGATTTATGGTTCTCTTGAGAGACCTGCGACCTCTGGGCCCAGTGCATCTTGCTTCTCAGAGCTCAGACAACAAAATGTGCCCGAGATATAGAGTGGAGGCTGTTACCCCTTTGCCCGCTAGAACCCCACTCTGCTGTGTCAATTTGGGCAGTGTCAAGGCCAGACCATTTGGCCTGGTAGCAGTGTGGTTTCTGTAAAGGTCTTCCTGGGCAGCAGATGATAACAAAAGGGAATGGATTCTGGAGAGGAAGAATGTGGCAGACTCTACAAGGTGATAAGTGGAGAGACGTGCTTGTGAGCACTAATAAGAACTCCTTTGGGGATTCCCAGAGACACTCGAGGGCTGTATTAGTCAATTTGGGCTGCTGTAACAAAATATCACTGACTGGGTGGCTGAAACGATAAGCATTTCTCACAGTTCTAGAGCCGGCAAGTCCAAGATGAAACTGTCGGCAGATTCAATTCCTGGGGAGAGCCTCTTCCTGGCTTGCAGACAGCTGCCTTCTTGCTGTGTCCTCACATGGTGGAGAGACAGAGAGAGAGAGCTCTGGTCCCCTCCTTTTCTTATAAGGGCACCAAGCCCATCATGAAGGTTCAGCTCTCACGACCTCATCTAACCTAATCACCTCCCAAAGGCCCCACCTCCGAACACCATCACTTTGGGGGCTAGAACTTCCACATGTGGTTCTGAGGGGGACACAGACATTGAGTCCATAACAGGCGGTGAGGCGGGCACCTAAGTCCTCTGGCTTGTTAATGTTCTTGGGATCCTGTATCCGCAGGCAGGTGAGGCTCTGAATCTGCAGGTTACAGGGTGACGGGAAGTCTGTAAGGAGGACATGTTGAGGTGCAAAGCCACCATGCCGCCCCCACTCAGGCCCTGTAAAGAAGAACACTCAGTCAATCTCAGGATGTTGGGGTTTTCTAGATTTCCAGTCCCTGCTGCTTCTTCACTTAGGCACTATATTTATTCAGAGCGCTAAAAATGGCTAAAAACGGCGGCTTTGTTCTGTGCCAGTTGAATGAAACTGGAGTGTCAATGCCTGGAATTCCCTTCCCTGTATGGTTCAGGGTTAGTGGGAGCCACGTAAGAATTGGATGGTTTTTGGAAGACAGAAGTGAAGTAGAAGCCAGTGCTGTGGGTGCACCCAGTGCCCCTGACCTGCTGTCTCCTCTTGCTGACATGGGGCAGCCCCTGGCCCTGCAGCTGCACCTACTCCTGCCAAATCTTCTCCTCCAGCCTGTCAAGTATGCGCACAGTTCTTGGTGAGGGGCGCCAGCTTCCCTTGCAGGTCACCCATGGTATCGAGGTGGGAGGCAGTCAGAGATCGATGGGGTGCCAGTTTGTTCTTGCTCTTGTCCACGTCTCATTTCCCCACTGACTATTGGTCTGGGTGACTTCAGGCTCAATACCTGATCAGAGACCCCACTACCAGCCCCAACAGGGCAGTGGGTCCCATCCCTACGATAACCCTCTCATTCTATGTTACCTTGACCACGCTGCTTCTCGAAAGGAACCCTGACTGGTGCGGAGACATCCCAAAAGAAAGAGGTTAGAAGCCAGGAGAGTGGATGGTGGGCAGACAGAAACATATCAAAAGACAGCATCCCCCAAGGAGCAAAATCACTTTGCATTTAAGGCTGATGTCTTGAGAGATGTACACATTGTAAAATGATCACCAATGCCGGATTGTATACTTGAATGCCCTCTGAAAAGCCCAACCCGCAGGAAAGACAGCTTTTCTCTTTGCTTCTTCAAGATGTGCTGAAGATTGTTAGGGGATCTTGCACTTCCCTGTAGTGTCAAGTCCTGGAGCCCGGGGTGGGGCCGGTGTTGTAACCGCAGCCCAGCAGCCAGCTGGAGCAGGTGGGCTTAAGTCAGGAGACCACGCGTTGAATTCTAATCCTTCTTTGTTCTTCTTCATTACAAGACCTTAAACATATCCTGTCCCTAATTTAGGCCTCAATTTCTCCATCTGCACAATGGCTTGTTTGGATATACTGGTGACTTTCTAATACTTTTATAATAAGAAAGATATCTTGCATCAAGACCTAATGCAAGTACACGTACAAATCAGTATAAACTGCAACAAAAGTTTCATGAACCAATACTCACCATGACTATATAAGATGCTGCTGTAGACTGAATATTTGTGTCCCTCTAAAATGTATATGCTGAAACCTAATCCCCAATGTGATGGTATTAAGAGGTGAGGCCTTTGGGAGGCATCAGGTCGTGAGGGTGGAGCCCTCCTGAACGGGATTAGTGTCCTTATAAAAGAGACCCCAGGGAGCTTTCCTAGCCCTTCCTACCACGCGAGGACGCAGCAGGAAGATGGCTGTCTGTGAACCAGGAAGCGGGCTCTCACCTGACAGTGAATCTGCTGGCGCCGTGATCTTGGATTTCCAGTCTCCAGAACTGCGAGAAAGAAACGTGTGTTGTTTAAGCTCCCAGTCTATGGTATTCTGTTACAGCAGCCCAAATAGACTAAGAAATTGGTACTGAGAAGTGGGGAGGTGCTGTAACAAATACCTAAAACTGTGGACGTGGCTTTGGAACTAGTAATGGCTAGAGGCTAGAAGAGTTTGGGGTGCATGCTAGCAAAAGCCTACACTGCCATGAATGGGCCTTGAAAGGTGATCCTGGGGAGAGCTCAGAGAGGAAAGAGGAGAGCTGTAGGAAAGCCTCAGTCTTCTTAGAGACTACCTAATAATCCTCAGTAGAATATTGGTAGAAACATGGCCATTCTGATGAGGTATCAGATGGAAATGAGGAACATGTTATTAGAAATTGGAGGAAAGGTGATCCTTAATTATAAAGTGGCAAAGAAGTTGGCCGAATTGTGTTCATGTTCTAGTGTTTTGTGGAGAGTGGAACTTGCAAGTGACGAAATTAGATATTTAGCTGAAGTAATTTCTAAGCAAAGCGTTGAAGGTGTGGCTTGGCTCCTCCTGACTGCTTATAATAAAATGTGAGAAGAGAGAAATGACTTAAAGATGAAATTGTTATGCAAAAAGGAGGCAGAACTCAAAGATTTGGAAAATCCTCAGCCTATTCATATTGCAAAACATGAGAACACAAAGGGTGTGGTCAAGGGACAGTTTGATAAGGAGAGTAGTATGGATGTAAACTAGGCCTTATGTATCTCAACAGAGATGGGATTAGAGCAACAGAAACACTGCCAGCTGGGACTAAAGGAAACAGAGAAAATGGGACAAAACGAAGGAAGAATTTGGACTTCTTAGACCTACAGGACTGGACCATGATGCTATTCTGCTGCAAACATGGACTATTCTTCAAAGGAAGGGGAGAAGGCCCCCGGAGGTGATTCAGAGATCATCAGGGCTGCCACTCCCACCACAGGCTCAGAGTGTACGGGCCAGGAAGCTTGATTGCCTCCACCTAGGTTTCAAAGGACAGAGTGGCCAAGTAGAGCCACCAGTTTGGGACTCCAGACCAGGAGAGCCTCAGAGCACCAGCAGAGAGCCACCACGGGGGCAGGGCCCAGGCAGAGAGCTACTGTGGGCCATCCTGCCAAGCTGTGGGGGTGCTGTTGCCAGCCCAGTGGGCCTGAAAGGCAGACCATCAAGCCAAAGATGATTATTCTGGAGCCTTAAAGGTTAATGTTGTTTGCCCTGCTAGGTTTGGGGCTTACTTGGGACCCATTTACTTGACAAGAGATTTTTTTTTTTGAGGAAGATTATCCCTGAGCTAACATCTGCCAATCCTTGTCTTTTTGCTGAGAAAGACTGGCCCTGAGCTAACATCTGTGTCCATCTTCCTCTATTTTATATGTGGGACGCCTGCCACAGCATGGCTTGCCAAGTGGTGCCATGTCTGCACCCAGGATCCGAACTGGCGAACTCTGGGCCACTGAAGTGGAACGTGCGAAGTTAACCACTGCACCACTGGGCCGGCCTCAAAATTTTTACATATTGGGGTATATGGGGTAGCTATTGTGGTTGAAAACGGATTCGGCTTGAACTAAAGAAGCCTGACTTATGGCCTATCAAACATACATTGTACATCTGCTTTAACCATTAAAGTAAAGAATGCACCCTCTTAAGATAAGAATGCAGACTTCCCCTCTTAAACCAGTATCGATAGCACCCTATCAGTAATGTCCATATTAGTCCCTTTCCAGACATCAGGGTCATGTTGACCTGCTAACTTGCAATTGAATATCTCTTTGGAACTTTGATGACTATGTATCCTGGGCATGTTTAATGCATGTTCTTTGTTCTAAAAAGGTATAAAACTGAACTGAAAACCATGCTTCTCCCAAACACTTTCTTCCTTTGTGGAAACTGCCTCCCCGGGTTATAATCCTCACTCTGGCTCAAGTAAAACTTACCTTACCCCTCTTATCTATAGAATGGTTATTGGTTATTTTGCATCGACATATCCCTTTTTGCTTTCCTATTTCTCTTTTCTGGAATGAGACTGTCTACCCCATGTCAGTCCCACCTTGGCATTTTGGAAGCACAGAACTTACTTGGTTTCATGGGTTTGAAGCTGGAGAGGAACACTGCCTCAGGATGACTCGTGCTTTGAGTCTCACTCATAGGGGATTTAGATGAGACTTTGGAACTAGACTTTAGAGTTGGTGCTGGAATGAGTTAAGACTTTTGGGGCTATTGGATGGAACGAATGTATTTTGCATGTAAGAAAGACATGAATTTTGGGAGGCTAGGGGCAGAATGCTATAGAGTGAACATTTGTGCCCCCTCCCCAAATTCATGTGTTGAAATTCTAACCCCCAACGTGATGGTATTAGGAGGTGTGGCCTTTGGGAGGTGATTAGGTCATGAGGGTGAGGTCCCCACGAGTGGGAGTAGTGCTCTTACAAAAGAGATCCCACAGAGCTCCCTGGACCTTTCCACCATGGAGGACACAGCTAGAACGTGGCAATCTATGAATCTTACCAGACACCAAATCTGTTGGTGTCTTGATCTTGGACGTCCTAGCTTTAAGAACTGTGAGACATAAATGCTTGCTGTTTGAGCCACCCAATCTACAGTATTTTTGTTATAACAGCCAAAATGGACTAAGACAATGCACTTAGATATTTTCTACTATCTCCTTTTTATTCTGTTTCATGTTTCCAAATATATGATGGTGGAGACTTGTTAACTTGATTTTAGGACAACCACGTGTGTGTCATGAGTTGCAGTTTGAACACTTTAGATGCTTCCAGTGTATCCAGGTAGCCCCTAAGCTCCAGGACACCATGGGGGTTTTAGAGGCCCATGCTGGCAGCCTACCTCTAAAGTGGCTTCCTCTGAATGGGGACCCCTGGAGGGGTTGTGCTTCCCCCTTGATGGGAAGGCAAAGACATTCGCTCTCTCTCCACCTAGGAGGGAGGAGCTCAAGACCCTAAAGCAGAACCCTCCTGGCTGGTCCTAACTGCCACAGCACCTAGCACTGCAGAGCCCAGGAAGCCAGGGCTCCCCAGGGAGGTCAGTGACAGTGCTCACTTTTGGTCATTGCTTACGATTGCTATGACAGGGCAGGTGCTGGCAGCAAGGGGCAATGAGCTGGGATGACGACCCCTGGGGATAGAGCATCACTTTGACCCAGAAAAATGCTAGACACTGGGCTCTGGGGTTCAAGGTCCCTCCTAGCTGAGAACCTGACTTGGGCCTTCCTAGTTGGAGAGGCAGGAGGGCAATTACAGAGGTTTCAAGTGGTCGAATAAGCCAGCAAGGCCTGATCTCAGCCAATATGGCATGGGAGATGTGATGGTCAGTTGTATGTGTCACCTTGGCCAGACTTTAGTACCCAGTTATTCAATCAAACACTAATCTGAGTATTGCTGTAAAGGTATTTGCAATTGTGGTAAATATCTGCAATCAGTTGACTTTAAGTAAAGAAGACTACTAATGCTCAGAAATGTGGGCGGGCCTCATCCAATTGTTGAAGGCCTTCAGAGCAAATGCTGAAGTTTCCTAGAGAAGAAGAAATTCTGCCTCCACACCGCAGCACCAACCCCTGTCTGAGTCTCCAGCCTGCCAGCCTGCCCTATAGATTTCGGACTTGCAAGGCCCCACAATTGTGTGAACCAGTTCCTTAAAATCAATCAGTCTACCTATCATCTATCTATCTTTTTTATCACCTATCTATCTATCCATCTATCTATCTATGTTTCTTTCTTTCTTTCATCTATTTTTCTGACTATTCATCTGTCCATCCATCCATCCATCCATCCATCCATGCGTCCACCCATCTATCTATCCATCTCTGTCTATTTAATCTCCTATTAGTTCTGCTTCTCTGGAGAACCCTGACTGAGCCAGGGCATTCCTAGAGCACTGATTAGAACCCCTCGACCACAGCTTCACAGCTTTTGTCAACCACGGTTCTGACCAGAATTATAATGTGGTTAATATTTACCTGCGCTGTTCAGACCTGCGGCTCACTTCCCGGTGGCCAGGGGGTAGCTGTGGAAGATGTCAAGTGAGGCTTGGAGGCAGTTTGAGGGGGCTTCCCTTTCAGGAGCAGGAGCTCCTTCACCTGAGGTCTCCCTGGCAGGAAAGCACCCTGAAATGGCAATAAGGGACAGCAAAAAGTTCAGGACTGGGTGACATCAGACAAGTCCCTTCTTCTTTCCAAACCTTGGCCTGTTTGTGTGGATGGAGAAATAGTCACCATTCTGGCTACCTTTGGGACTTGGTGGTAGCAATCAGAATCAGAAATGAGATGACAAGTGGGAAAGCACTTTGGGAGAGGGTGGAGCATCTATCCACATGAGACACTCTTACTGATGGGGGCCCAGGGCGGCATAATGACTTCCACGGACCCTGGGCACTTTTGCCTTTGTGGGCCCTTCCTCAACGAAAAAATAAAGAACAATTATATTTTATGATTGTGTTGGTATAAAGATGAATACATTAATTCACATTAATGTGTATTAATTTACATTAATAGTGTACTACGTTAAAATATTTTCTTTGATCTAAAATCAAAATAAAATAAATTAAGATGTTTTATGAGCCCCTAAAAGTCTCATGGCCCTAGTGCCTCCTGTGCCTAAGGAAGTGGTCCCTAAGGGAGTCTGGCGCTCACTTGCCCACAGCCCTGAGACCTGTGCCAGCCCTAGGAGGAGGTTGGAGAATGTCCGGGCCACAGAGGAGAAAACTTCTCCGCTGGAATAGCTGAGTCAGCACAAAGAATAGGGTGGATTGCTTGCTTTTCATCTTTGCCATTAAAAATAAGTCTATTGATGGGACCGACCCACTGGCGCAGCAGTTAAGTTCACATGTTCTGCTTTGGCGGCCCAGGGTTCACCGGTTCAGATCCTGGGTGCGGACATGGCACTGCTTGTCAAGCCATGCTGTGGCAGGCATCCCACATATAAAGTAGAGGAAGATGGGCACGGATGTCAGCTCAGGGCCAGTCTTCCTTAGCAAAAAGAGGAGAATTGGTGGCAGATGCTAGCTCAGGGCTGATCTTCCTCAAAAAGAAAAAAAGGTCTATTGAAAAAAGATACAGTCTTGTAATTTAGATGACCAATGATGTGGGAAAGAACAATGTCCATGAGAAAAAGCAGCCCTGCTTTTGTGTTATCTACAATGATTGTGATCATAGCTAAGCTTATTAAGCACTTTTATAAGCTACACATCGGGCTAAGCCTCACTCCTTTCATCTTCACATGAAACCCATTTAGAGACCAAAATGTTGAGGCTCCAGGCTGGTGGGGGGATGGGGGAGTCAGAGGGAATGAAGAGCAGAAAGCAGAAGGGATCAGAGGGGGAAAGGGTTCTCCTGTGTTCTCAAGATTTGCCCTTCCAGAACCACCTCTATGATAGCTTCATCAACTTGGAACAACAGTACAGAACCTGATCCAAAAGTTAACACCTTCATTAACGCTTTTGCGCACTTGCCACCTTCCCAAAGGGAGAGAGCCAAGGTAGGGCTTGGTGCTCTGAGAGAAAACCGCTTCTGGCTCCAGGTAGAGAGGCCCCAAGGGCTAGTGGCTCTCTGGTGGGCCTGATGCTGCAGAGGGACCAGAGGAAAGCCAAGACCCTTAGGCTGTGTGGCCGGGAGTGGGTCATTTCAGCCCCTGAGGTTGCCCTTTCCTTGTGTGCCACCCTTCACAGGAAGGGGACCTCGTATTGGCTACACACCTACTGTGTGCCAGGGCCTCCCACACACTGTCTCATGGAAGCCCAGCAGTGGGGTGAAGCCATGCCCAGGCCCACCATGCAGACGAGGCAGCAGGCTCTGAGAGCCCAGAAGCACAAGGGGGAGAGAGAGGCACAGACACGGAAGTGCTTTGAACCGGCGGGAAGCCTGCACGTGCTTCAGTCCAGCCTTCCATCTGCTGCTTCGGACCCTTGACTGGCCTTCCCATTGCTCTTTCTCCACTTTTTAAAATTGTGGTTAATGTGTGTGTGTGATGAAAGTTGTCATTTAACATTTTTCAGTGTACAATTCAGTGGCGTTAATTACATTAATGAAGTTATGCAACAATCACCACTTTCTATTTCCAGAACATTTTCATCACTCCCCAAAGAAATCTCATATCATCACCAGCAATCTCCATTCTCTCCTCCCCCAGCCCCTGGTACCCACTCATGTGCTTTCTGTCTCTGTGGATTTGCCTCTTCTTGACATTTCATCTAAACGGAATCATACAATACGTGGTCTTTTGTGACTGGCTTCTTCCACTTAGCACGACGTTGTCACAGTTCGTCCACATTGTAGCACATATCTGTACTTCATTCTTTTTTACGGCTGAATAATATTCCATTATATGGACAGATTGCATTTTATTTATCCATTCACCAGTTGGTAGACATTTGAGTTGTTTCCACTGTTTGGCTATTGTGAATAATGCTGCTGTGAACATTTGTTGTCTGAACACCTGCTTTCAGTTCTCTTAGGCGTGTACCCAGGAGTGGAACTGCTAGGTCATATAGTAACTCTATGTTTAACTTTTTGAAGAACCACCACACCGTTTTTCACAGAGTTTGTATCATTTTACACTCCCACAGACAGTGTGCAAGGGTCTCAATTTCTCCACATCCTCACCAACACTTGTTATTTTTTTTTCCTTATCTTAGTGGGTGTGAGGCAGTGTCTCATTGTGGACTGGATTTGCACTTGGCCAATGGCTAGTGATGTTGAGCATCTTTGCACGTTTGTTGGCCCTTCCCATTGTTCTTAAGATGAAATAGGACATCCGTACCAGGGCCTCAAGGGCCTGCCCCCTCCTGTCTGGTGGATTCCCTGTGCCCCACTGCATGCCCCTCTGGCCCTCCGCTTGCACTCTGGGCACCAGCCACACGGCTTCCCTCTTCTCACGTGCCTCTGCCTGCAACGGCCCTCTTCCCCTGGCCCCTACCCCGTGGGTTAACTCCTTGCCCTCCTCCATCTATCCGTCCTGCCCACCAGACCAGGCTGACCCTGTCTGCATGCACAGAGCATCATCGTGCGCCGCTCCCCCAGCACCTCATCAAGTGATGGGCTTCCTGCTTCTTGCCGCGTCCTGATGGCGTGTTCACCACCGTGGCTCCGGCTCCTAGCTGACTGCTGGACAAACAGGATGTTTTGGGTCTGAAGCAGCAGGCAGAAGGCTGGACTGAAGGACTGAAGGACGTGTAGGCTTCCTGCCAAGAGATGGGCACTCCTGCCCAAGGGGCACAGACAGTTCAGTCTCAGGACTGTTCCCACCCCGAGCACCCAGTCCTAGGGCAGCAGCACAGATGAGGCATCCCCAAACGTCTCCCACTGACATCTTTGGAGTTGCCCACCGTCAGCTGCGGTCTGTTATGACTCAGGCCCTTGAGGCAGGATGACTATTGTCAGCAAGTGACTCACGGATGACAAGCGACTCCTCAGCCTTGGCAGCTAGCTGAGCCTGATGACATAGGGGAGAGAGCCCCACAGTGGGAGGCAAGAACCAGAGTTGCAGCCCCAGTCTGCAAGGACTCGCTGTGTGAGCTGGGGCCCTGTCCTCCCCAGTCTGTAGAACACATCAGAACCACCTGTGGAGCCTTCTAAAAATGCAGCTGGCTATCCCCTCTCCCCCGGCCTGCCCACTGGAGAGCCTGATTTAGTAGCTCTGGCATAGGGCCCAGGAAATGTGCATTTTAATCAGCAGCCCCAGTGCCGCGGATGCTCAACCTGGCTTGGGGACTCTGCACAAGCTGCTTTCAGGGCCCTGACCACCATCCCAGACTTACATTCTAGGATTCCAGAATGCCTTCTGTTGCAAACTTTGCTGGGCGAGTTCCAAGAAGTTCCTTAAAGAGCCAGTTTCCTTTCTGTTCCCTGAGTACCTCCTGTGGGCCAAGCCCTGGGGGGTACCCAGCAGTGGGGGCATGCTGACTCAAGCCTGATTGGTTGCTGCCCTAGAGCAGATGCTAGCCTTCTAGGATGAAGAGACTGCCACTTGCAATGCTTCTCCTCTAGGCCATACTCTGTGACAGGGTTTCGAATACCAAGGTACAAACCAAGGGGGTTGGGCAGGCAGGGGGAAATGGCAAAACCCCTCCTGATGGGCACATTGAGAAGCTGGGAGTCGGGACAGGCACTGCTGGGCTTTGAGCAACACACTGGAAAGTGTACAAGGGAGGAGGTGACAGCTTATGGACCTAGACTGGGGAGAGCAAGGGCAGGAGGTACAGGGAAGTGCGAGAAGCCTGGTGGGAGTAGTACTGTGGAAGAAAAAGGAAGGTTCTAGAATATGAGGTAAGAGAAGAGGTCATGGCTGTATCCTGGAGGACCTGGGGTTTTGGGGTGATGGGATGGTGAGGGCAGGGGTAGAGGATGGTGCATGAGCAGCTAAGGAGCCTGATATAGATCCTGTCATCTCTGGGGAACCATGACAGACCTGGGATCAGGGGCTACCATGGCAGAGCTTTGGGAGCTTGAGGCTGCAGCACTGGGGAGGGTCTGGGGATGGGGGGGCACCTCTTGCCCCTGAACTCAGAGTCTCTCCTCTTTGGGTTGCCCCTCACTCAGCAGTATGCACCCGCAGGCATTGCCTCCCCATTTGGGATGGTCTTAATGGCGTAAGGCCTGAGCTGGAGCTTCTAGCAAGGCTGCTCTCCCATCTGCTGGGTTTCTGTTGAGAGCAGGAAAGAGGCCCATTCTTTGCTAGGGCTGTGTGCCCAGAGGGGGAGCTAGCACAACTCCAAGGTGGTTAGTGTCAGGGCTCTGGATTCCCAGCCTATCTCTACTCCCTGCACCACCTTGGTTAAGCCGTCCATCCTCTCTAAGGCTCAGTCTGCTCCCTGGGGAAATGAGGATACAGTTACACCTGCCTTAGGATTCCAATGACCTTAAATGTGAGACAGTACAGAAACCCTTGGCAATGGGGCATCTCACACGGGTGACTCTGTAGCACTCTTCTTGTTCTTCACGGCAGAGGACAAACCCCACTAGACCTGCTGACTGGGTGGCCGAAGCTGAACTGCAGAGCTGGTGCCAAGGGGGCACACAGAAGACCAGAGAACACCAAAGAGAACTTTGTTGCTTGGGACAGAAGACAAGGGGAGAGACAGAAGGGGATCCCTGGGGGGAGTGACAAAGCTGATGCCTGGGGAGGGGTGGGCATTTGCCCAATCTGGGTTCCCTCTGCTGAGTAACCTGTGCCTGCCTGGCCTTGGCCTGCTCTCAGGAACCTTGCAGCTGCTAAACACTGCTTCCTCCTCTTGATGGAAAGTTGAGTTGTGGGCTGGAATCCAAGGGTGTGGCCACTATGGACTGGGTGAGAGGAGGTGCAAGGATGAGTATCCCCAGGGAGGAAGGGAGAGTTGGGCCAAGCCCTGGACCCCCAGGCTCAGGCTCCAACAGAGACTTTGCCCCCAGCTAGCTGGCCTCACGGGGGGCTGATTTCTAGGCAGAGGCCAGAATGTTAGGCCAGGGCAGCTGTAGCAGGTAGAGAGGAGGGGAACAGTTGTCAGAGGTCCTCAGGCTGTCCAGACCCCGGTTAAGGCCACCTCCCCTCCCCTCACCAGCAGGCCACCACCTAGCAGCACCTTCTGCTCTTCTCTGTCTCTGATTTATGATCCATACCCAGGGCCACCAGTGGCTCCAGGCCCTTGCCTGCAGGCTCCCTGAATGTCCCCCAGCGAATTCTTCCAAGCTAAGTGTGGACTAAGTCATCTCCTGTCAGAATCCTCCACGGCCCCCCGGCCCCAGGAAGAGTCTTGGTTCCTTGGGTAGATCCAAAATTCAGGCTTCGGGACCCCCTCCCCCATGGCTCACCGCTGAGAATTTCTGCAGGAGCCACATCTAATAAGCCTTGTCTCCTGGAAACAGGAGCACCTGCCTCTTCTTCCTCCTCTCACAGGGCCCCACCCTCTTGCTGAGTCTCAGTCCCCTGGGCCACAGATCTCACCAGCTGACCTTCCGCTCCTGAGTCCCCCCCTGCGTAGCCACCATCTCCCCCTCTCCTGCCCTGGCTTATCACCTGCTGGCCAAAGCCAACAGTTGCTTCCCTAGGCTGGTATGGAGGAGACTGGACATGATGGTTAATTACATGAGTTAGCTTGGCTAGGCCATGGTGCCCAGGTGTTTGGTCAAACACCAGTCTAGATGTTGCTATGAAAGGAAGTTTCAGATTGATGAACACTTACAGTCAGTAGACTCTGAGTAAAGCAAATTGTCTTCCATAACATGGGTGGGCCTCATCCAATCAAATGAAGGCCTTAACAGCAAAGACTGAGATTCCCCAAAGAAAGGACTCTGCCCCCCGACTGCAGCATAGGAACCCGGCCTGAGTTTCTAGCCTTTGGACTCGAGACTGCAACACCAGCTCGCGCCGGAATCTGCAGCCTGCTGGCCTGCCCTGCTGATTTCAGCCTTGCCGGCCTCCATAATCGCATGAGCCAATTCCTTAAAAGAAATCTCCCTCTGTCTCTCTTTGTCTCTGTCTCTGCCTCTCTCTCCCCCTGACTAATACAGCAACAAGTGAGTGAAGTGTGGTGGCTGGGCTGGTGTGTGGCGGCACCCATTACCCCTGAGTATGATGAGCCTAGTCTGCATCCAGGCCACCCCACCCACATTGGTCCCAAGTCCGTTTCCCACACAGCTGGTGCAGGCCACATGCACATGGTCTAGAGAGGCCACGGACCCATGGTGAGGAGGGCTGGGTTCTACCGCAGCTCTGCCACCAGCTGGGTGACCCTGGGTGAAGTCGTGAAGTCTTTCCCCTCACTGGGCCGCAGTGTCCCCTGTTTCAACAGTAGAGCCGGATGAGAGTGGTTGTTTCTAAGTGTTTTCCACAGCAGATTGCTTTGGGGACTCTTATATAGTAGGTCAACCTTGAAAGCTGTCCAAGCAGGGCCTCTTTGGCTTCTGTGGAGTGTAGGGAGCTGCAGAGAGCTCCCCTGCACCCATCCCTCGTTCTTGCCTTAACCTTGGACATTGACCTCCAAAGTCTTGCTGCCCCTGCCTGCTCCAATGTCTGCAGACTGTCCTTGCCGTGCTTTTGGGTGGAATCTATTTCCCCATGGCCTTGCCTAGCTTGATGTGCCTCTGGGCTGATGGAGGGGAGCTCATTACTGCTTGTGACTCATAAAAGTCTAAAATCAGCAGACAAAAGCTCCTTTCAGAGCTCCCTTTGAAACCCAGGCTCTCGTTATATGACAAAGATACTTAGAGGACTGGGACAAGTGCAACCACATATAAGGCAAAAAACTGGGGCCTTGTCTTCCAGGGGAAGTGGCAGCTGGAGCCCCCTTCGGAGCCCTCACACTCAGGCCCTGCTCTTTACTGAGTGGCCTGGGTAGGTATCCCTGTTCTAAGGCAGCCCTACTCCACGGACAGGCCCAGTGAAAGGCAAGGAGCCCAGATGTCCACCCTTAAGGATCGATGTGGCCAGGAAGCTGGATATTGTTAATTTTCTAGGCAACTATCAGCTCTCCCGGGGATTGGCACACAGAAGCCCTGAGCATCCCCAAAAGGCCAAGGGCAGCTGACCTGAGAGTTCAGAAAGGTAGCTTTGGCCTCCGTTTCCCTTCATCCTTGGGTAAAGGAACACACTTCACATAACGTGTCTAGACAACACAAGAGGAACTGGTAAACTTGGTGAAAATATGATTTTGACCTGGGCCTTACTCAAGATGATACCATGCCAGACATTATTCCGCCTGCACAAAGAAAACCTCCCTGCATACACCCTTCTGCCATCGCTGCCTCTGCAGGGGCCTCTGAAGGCTTTGGAATAAAGAGCAAGTGAGGAGCTGCCAATAATGTAATCAAAATTTCAAACGTATATGAAAAGAGGCGGTCAGGGCTTGCTCTGAAGGTCAGGGGAAACTTCTGTTGTTTGGCCTTCCCTAACCACCTGGGTACACCACCAAATGCTAGTGGTTATTGTTATCAGTAGGCTCCCAAATGGAATCTCAGGCACCAGTCTGACTGGACCAATAGGGATGAGAACTGTCATTTTCAGAGCCGAGCTGGTACAAAGGCAGCCCAGGAGCCCTTGGTTCTTTGACAGCTCTGACTTGCCACCTGTTGCCTGTGACCTGGCCCTCCTAGACTTTCATCCCCCCTGCAAGGGACACCCAGGACATCAGTGGCCTGTGAGACCATGGCTGTGGGTGTAACTCTTGAAGCCAGGGCCTGGACCCCCCTTCTTGGCACTTCCTGCTGCACACTGAGCTGCTGGTCTCAGGCAAACAGGACAGGAGTGGGGTCAAGCAAGGGTCCCTGGATAGCATCTTTCTGCTATCACGACACCTTGGACTGGAACTGTGGCAAAGCAAAGCAGGAGTCAGGAGTTGGAGGTACATGACAGGAGGTGTGAGCATGGGCTACTGCCAACCACTGTCATTGAGCTGGTGTGGCGCTTGACCTATCCTTTGTCTTGCTGGGACCTGCCACTACCACCAGTGGCTTCCTGGGAGGTGGCCTGGGATCAGGGACTCTGCACCCAAATCAAACCTCCCCAGAAGGCTGGAATTTCCTCTCAGGAGAGAGGGAAAAGATCTTTGGGACAAGAGAGGGCCCGTCCTTCTTCTACCTCCTCCACAGCACCCCTCCCTCCAGGCCAAGAGCACTACCCTGCCAGCACTGTTCTGGCTTAAAGAGTGCTTACCCAGCATGTATGGCTCAACTCTGACCTGCACAGCTACCCCGGAGAAGGGTTATCATCCCATTTGAAGAGGAGGAAGCCAAGGCCCAGAGAGGAGAAGAGCCGCTTCGAGAACCCAAGACAACAGATTTGTCAACCAGTCCAGGCCTGGCGGAAGATTCGAGGTTGAGCATCCCCAGAAGGGGCCAGTCCCAGGCCAGGTCACTTTCCACTCCTGGGGACCCTGAATGACTACACAGTGATTGCAATGCCTCCTTTTCTGACTTAGTCGGCCATCTCACAGCAACCACTGGCCAGGTGTCTTAGTCCGCTCGGCTGTCATGGTGGCTTAAATGATAGACATTTATTTCTCACAGTTCTAGAGGCTGGAAGTCCAAAATCAAGGTATTAGCAGATCTGGTTCCTGGCGAGGGCCCGCTTCCTGGCTTGTAGCCGCCATCTTCTCGCTGTGTGCTCACTTGGCCTTTCCTCAAAGCATGCCTGTGGAGAAAGAGGAAGCACTGGTATCTCTTCTTATGAGGGCACTAATCCAATCATGAGGGCCCCACCCTCACGACCTCATCTAACCCTAATTACCTCCCAAAGGATCCGTCTCCAAATACCATCACTTTGGAGGGTAGGGCTTCAACATGTGAATTTGGGAGGACACAAACATTCAGCCCGCATCGGCCAGGGAGAGTGGAGATGAAGGTAAGTCACCACTCATAGCTGGTAAATTTCCTCTCCTCAAACACAAATTACCCCAAGGCCCCAGGCAAGCAGAAGGGGATGGAGGAGCTCGGGCAGGAGAATCTGAGAGCTCCTCACCTGATGCGCCTTTTCCTTTCTGCTCTGGTGCCGGGCAAGTTTGTTTTTATTAACTGAATTATTGTTAATTCACAGGCTTCATATGCCAACTTCACCTTCCAAAGCAGTTAAGTACCAAGCCAAGAGCTTGCAGGCACTGAGCAGGCCTGATGGGGGATGGAGCCAGCCATGCTGCCTCAGCTTTGAGTGAAAGGCAAAGGGGCTCCACCCAGCAAGGCACTGGCCAGCCTCTAGTTGCTCCTTGGGTGCCACTGCCAGGGTCTGGGCCCTTGCATGGTCCATGGGCTCAGGGTCTTGGGAGAGGCATGGCCTCCTGTATGAGTTTCCTGTGGCTGCCATAACAAGTTACCATAAACTCTGTGACATAAAAGAACAGAAATTTATTGTCTCATGGTTCTGGAGGTCAGAAACCCAAAATCTAGGTGTTGGCAGCACTACACTTTCTTTGAATGTTCTAGAGGACAGTCTTTCCTTGGCTCTTCCAGCTTCTGGTAGTTGCTTGCATCCTTAGCATTCCTTGACTTGTGGCTGCATCACTCCAATTTCTTTCTCCCTCTTCACATGGCCTTCTGTTTTGTTCTGTGTCTTTCTCCTCTTTTGTCTCTTATAAGGACACTTGTCATTGGATTTAGGATCCACCAGGATAATCCAGAATGATCTCATCTCAAGATCCTAAACTTCATTACATCTTCAAGGATCCTTTTTCCAAATAAGGTCGTGTTCACAGGATCTGGAGGTTAGGGCTTAGATATATCTTCTCGTGGGCCACCATTCACCCCACAACATCCATCCCCAACAAGGGATCACAGGTCACTGACTTCCTAGAAGTCCAGATGTCAGGGCAGAGAGGCCATTGACAAGACCAACTGCCACCTTCTCCTTTCAGAACCGAAGTAGCTGAGGCCTCAGGGGAGGAGGCTGTCCTGCCTCAAGGTTCCCTGGCAAGTGACGGACAGAGCAGGGCCTTGTCACCCAGTCGCTAGGCTCCAATTGCCTGGATGAGCCTCCTGCACTCAGGCCCAGGCCCAAATCATTTGCACGACATGGGCATTTGCAAGGGGAACAAGTCCTTGGGGTCTCTCGGCACAAGGCAGGGCTGGGCTTTGGGGGTGGTGACTCCATTCTTACATCTTGGTGTGGCATTACGAGACCTTGCTCCCCACAGGCCTCAGGCCCCTCTGCTGGAACAGGAGAGGGCTAGAGGGGGCTCTCCAGGGCTTCTCTGGGGGTTCTCCCAGTTCAACGCTAATGGCTGCCCAGGAGGCCAGGTGGCCCAGTGCTCTTGGCATGGCTGCAGATCAGCTGGGTGGAGGGCAGCCCTCAGATCCACCGGATTCCTGCTGCTATGGCACTGAGAGTGAAAACACTGGCAGCATCCCCTCTGCAATTCCAGCAGGGATGCTCTTGGCTGGCCCGGGACCTGTGGGTCTCTAGGAATGGCCTGTACACCTCACAGTATGCTGAGCCACAGCAGAAAGCCCTAGGGTAGGGATATTCCAGCAGCCTCAAGGCCCAGGCCTGGCTGCTACTTGATCCTCCCCGTCTCCTACAACATTTCTGCTCCATGGCCACCCTGTCCCTTCTGGTATGCCTCCATCGAATGAGACCTCAGTCTCAACCTCCCTCCTTCCCGAAGCAGCCAATACCAACTTCCTGAGAAGTCTTCTACTCTGTTACACCAGGACCTGCACCTCGGTCACTCCTGCCGCCCCCATCCCAGTTCTCAAGGAGACTGCCGACCACATCAGGAGATGCCCTCTCTCCCACGGGCAAATGGCAGTTCTTCTGCAAGCTTCCCTCTGCCAAACGTGCTCTAGTTTGTCAGGGTCCTTATGAGTGTGGGGCCCAGAACTAGCCAGAATATCTGGTTGGTGTCTGGCCAGAGCAGAGCAGAGGGGGAGCTGTACACACCAGACACTGCCAAACACTTGATATCTAGTATCTCATTGAATCCTCCTAACAGCTCTTTGAAGTAGATTCTGTTATTGTTCCCACTGAAACGAGGAAAAAGACTGAGTCTCAGAGGGGTTAAGTAATTTTCCCAAAGTCACAGAGACAATAAGTGGTAGAGTCAAAAATCTAATCAGACAATCTGGTTCCAGAGCCCATGCCTTACACACTAAAATGCAGAAGAGAGAAGCACACTCACCTCCCTTCTGAATACCTTGCCTCTGTTGATACAGCCCAAGGCCCTGAGTGTTTATCTGGCCACTTTATTGTGGCACCAACTCAGATCGGGTAGTTGACTACTCTCCTCACCCATCTCCGTGTCTTGCCCTGTGTGTTCCCTGGGTCCTGATTCAGAGTCTCTCTGTCTCCACTGCCCAGGTACTCTCCTCCAACTGAGCCATGCTCCAGCTCATGGAGGTCCTTCCTTCTCCCCCCTCCATGCCCCTGCTGGCCAACGCGATCCCTTAGGAGAGAGAAGTTAGAGCACAGCAGGTGGGCAAAGGGCTGGTACACAGAGCTGTGCGCTGGCAACTGCTATATTGAGAGCAATTCCTGGAAATCAGGAAACAACTATTGAGGCGAAAGGCATCAGAATTAAATCGGCCTTTGAAACAAACAAGTGCATCTCCGCAGGCATCAGCTGTGATTCTGCAAGGCTCCAAGATGAGCCCTAAATGAGATAAAGTATTCCAGCCCAGGTTGGGCTGGGCATGCGGGGGCAGAGTGTTGGACAATCTGTGGGAGCCATTAGCACAATCTTATTTGAATTGCAAGTCATTGAGGGAAACCGGGAGGAGAGCATCTCATCCCGAGGTCCTACCTGTGGCACAGCGCCCAACCTTCCTGCAGGGGCACGAACTGTGTCGTCTGAAAAATGGGGGAAAAGAGACACAGCACTTTCAGTAGAGCCTGAGGCCAGGGGGCTTTCTCCCTCTCAAGAATTCTTCCAGCCCTCGGAGCTGAGATTCCTGGGGTTAGAGTAGTCCGGAAGTGTAACTCCTTTTCCCTGTCCCTGAAATAAGATCATTTTTAGGAAGTACAGACAAATATCAACACCCATGGTGAGAGTCCTTGGGGACTCAAAAAAGTCACAATATACTCCATGAGCTTCGAGCACTCACAGCTGCAGTCACATGACATTTTCCAGCTGAATCCTTGCAATCCAGTGCAATTCAACAAATGTCCCCCATCCCAGTGACGAACAAGGCTGCACTGGGGGCTGCCCGGTGGTGCAGCAGTGAAGTTCGCACGTTCCGCTTTGGTAGCCTGGGGTTCCCCGGTTCGGATCCCGGGTGTGGACATGGCACCGCTTTGCAAGCCATGCTGTCGTAGGTGTCCCACATATAAAGTAGAGGAAGATGGGCATGGATGTTAGCTCAGGGCCAGTCTTCCTCAGCAAAACCAGGAGGATTGATGGCAGATGTTAGTCCAGGGCTAATCTTCCTCCCCCACAAAAACACACAAAAAAACCAGGCTGCAGTGGAGGGAAATAGAGAGGAAAGACTTAGTGCCTACCCCTGGGGAGCTCTCACACGAGGCAATGCCTCCTTCTAATATAACATCCAGCCTGCTAACTGCTAGAGAAGATGTTCTGAGAGTGGGATCAGGAAGTTACAGGAAAACAGGATCATTTCACTTAAAAATCTGGGAAGGCTTCCTGGGAGAGGCATTAGACGACCTGGGCCTTGCAGGATAAGTAGTATTTCAATGGCCAGAGATGGTGATGAGGGCATTCCGGTGGAGGCGAGAGCATGGGCAAGGGCATGGAAGGACATACTTGAAAAACGGCAAGTAGCCCATTTGGCTGGAACCCTGTGTCCTGGGCTGAAAGCGTGGGCAGAGGCAGATCCTGCAGGTGACAGGAAGTCATCAAAGGTGCTGGGGAAGGGAGGTGGCACTAGTGGATGTATGCATAGTCCCATGCAGCTGTTCTCCAAGTGAGATCTGTGGAGCCCTAGAGGTCCCTAAGACACTTTCACAGGGTCTGGGAGGTCAAAACTATTTTCACAACAACGCTAAAACATCTTTGACTTTTCCACTGGGTTGATATTGGCACTGATGGTGAAAAGCAGTGGGGGGTAAAACAGCAGGCGCCTGAGCACGAGCAAGGGCAGTGGCACCAAATTGTACCAGTGGTCACTGGATTCTTCACTGTCATGTGCTTATAGTTAAAAAAACAAAAAGCCAGCTTCACTTAAGAATGTTGTCAGTGGGGACCGGCCCCATGGCCGAGTGGTTAAGTTTGCGCCCTCCGGGTTGGTGGCCAAGGGTTTGGCGGGTTTGGGTCCTGGACGCGGACATGGCACCGCTTATCAGGCCATGTTGAGGTGGTGTCGCATATAGCACAACCAGAAGGACCTACTAGAATATACAACTATGTACTGGGGGGCTTTGGGGAGAAAAAGCGAGAAAAGAAAAAGAAAAGAATGGTGTCAGTGAAGCGGTAATAATTAACTTCATCAAATGTTGACCCTTGAGTGCCCATATTTTAAACATTCTATGTGATGAAACGGGAAATATGCTTAAAGCACTCCTGCTGGAAACCGAAGTGCAATGGTTGACTCCAGGCAAAGTGCTCGTGCCATTGTTTTGAGTTGTGAGCTGAACTGGCTGATTTTTCATAGAACATCTTATTTACTTGAAAGAATGACTAACTAATGTTATTCAGATTTGGGTATTTGGCAGACATTTCTCGTAAATGAACAAAGTGAGCCCACTGCTTCAAGGAAAACAACTGATGGTAATTTTTGCCCATGATAAAATTTCAACTTTAAAGCATAATTAGAATTTTGAAAAACTTGTATCCACCACTGTGAGCTTGACAGCTTCCCAATAGTTAAAGATTTTTTCCAATGAGATGGGTGGTTATAGTAACAAATGTGATTTTTCGATGTTGTAGAATGAAACGCGTCAACATACGGAAGCTCTGCCTAAGTCAGGGCACCGGTATTTTCCAAGTGACCAGTGCATGATGTTATCAAACCATGCCTGGATAAAAGATCCATTCAAAGAATGAGAGTCCCGTGGGGTTTAATGGAACCAAGTATGGAAAGGTCACTGATACAGTTTCACATTCCTCACTGCACTTAACCTGGAAGAAACAACCACTGGTTGAATTTGGTGTCATGTTAAAAAAGAAAGTCCACAATTATTTGAAAAGTCTATTAAAATATTCCTCCCTTTTCCAACTGCATGTCTGTGTGAGGCTGGCTTCCTTCATGTACTTCAACCAGGACAACGTATCATAACCGAAGAGAGAAGTAGATGTGAGAATCTAGCTGTCTTTTATCAAGCCAGATGTTAGAGAGATTTGAAAAAAATATAAAATAATGTGATTCTTTTCTTTTAATTGAGGTTACGATAGTTTACAACCTTGTGAAATTTCAGTTGTTCATTATTATTTGTCAGTCATATTGTAGGTGTACCACTTCACCCTTTGTGCCCACCCCACCCCCCTTTCCCTTGGTAACCACTAATCTGTTCTCTTTGTCCATATGTTTATCTTCCACCTATGAGTGGAATCATGCAGAGTTTGTCTTTCTCTATCTGGCTTATTTCACTTAACATAATACCCTCAAGGTCCATCCATGTTGTTGTGAATGGGACGATTTTATCCTTTTTTATGGCTGAGTAGTATTTCACTGTATATATACCATAGCTTTTTCTTTATCCAATCATCAGTCGATGGGCACTTAGGTTGCTTCCACGTCTTGGCTATTATGAGTAACGCTGCAATGAACATAGTGGTGCATGGGTCTCTTTGAATTGCTGATTTCAAGTTCTGTGGATAAGATACCCAGTAGTGGGATGGCTGGGTCATATGGTATTTCTATTTCTAATTTTTTGAGAAATCGCTATAGTGTTTTCTATAGTGGCTGCACCAGTTTGCATTCCCACCAGCAATGTATGAGGGTTCCTCTTTCTCCACAACCTCTCCAGCATTTGCTATTTTTTGTCTTGGTAATTTTAGCCATTCTACTAGTTGTCAGGTGATATCTTGGTGTAGTTTTGATTTGCATTTCCCTGATGGTCAGTGATGATGAGCATCTTTTCATGTGTCTACTGGCCATCCGTATATCTTCTTTGGAGAAACGTCTGTTCATATCTCCTGCCCATTTTTCGATCGGGTTGTTTTATTTTTTGTTGTTGAGTTGTGTGAGTTCTGTTTTATTATGAAGATAAACGCTTTGTTGGATATATAATCTGTAAATATTTCTTCCCAGTTGTTGGGTTGCGTTTTTGTTTCAATCCTGTTTTTGCTTGCCTTGTAGAAGCTCTTTAGTCTGAGAAAGTCCCATTTGTTTATTCTTTCTATTGTTTCCCTTGTCTGAGAAGACATGGTGTCCAAAAAGATCCTTTTAAGACTGATGTCAAAGAGTGTACTGCGCATATTTTCTTCTAGAAGTCTTACGGCTTCAGGTCTTACCTTTAAGTCTTTGATCCATTTTGAATTTATTTTTGTGAATGGCATAAAAGAATGGTCTATTTTCATGTTTTCACATGTGACCGTCCAGTTTTCCCAAGACCATTTGTTGAAGAGACTTTCCTTTCTCCATTGTATATTCTCAGCTCCTTTGTCGAAGATTAGCTGTCCATAGACGTGTGATTTTACTTCTGGGCTTTCAATTCTGTTCCATTGATCTGTGCACCTGTTTCTGTACCAGTACCATGCTGTTTTGATTACTGTAGCTTTGTAGTATATTTTGAAGTCAGGGATTGTGAGGCCTCCGGCTTTGTTCTTTTTTCTCAGGATTGCTTTAGCAATTCGGGGTCTTTTGTTGCCCCATATGAATTTCAGGATTCTTTGTTCTACTTCTGTGAAGAACATCATTGGGTTTCTGATTGGGATTACATTGAATCTGTAGATTGCTTTAGGTAGTACGGACAATTTAACTATGTTTATTCTTCCAATCCATGTGCATGGAATGTCTTTCCATCTCTTTATGTCATCATTAATTTCTTTCAGGAAAGTCTTGTAGTGTTCATTGTATAGATCTTCCACTTCCTTGGTTAAATTTATTCCAAGATATTTTATTCTTTTTGTTGTGATTGTGAATGGGATTGTGTTCTTGAGTTCTCTTTCTGTTAGTTCATTATTGGAGTATAGAAATGCTACCGATTTATGTAAGTTGATTTTGTACCTTGCAACTTTGCTGTAATTGTTGATTACTTCTAGTAGCTTTCTGACGGATTTTTTAGGGTTTTCTATATACAAGATCATGTTGTCTGCAAACAGTGAGAGTTTCACTTCTTCATTGCCTATTTGGATTCCTTTTAGTTCTTTTTCCTGCCTAATTGCTCTGGCCAAAACCACCTATACTGTGTTGAATAAGAGTGGTGAGAGTGGGCACGCTTGTCTTGTTCCTGTTCTCAGAGGGATGGCTTTCAGTTTTTCCCCATTGAGTATGGTGTTGGCAGTGCGTTTGTCACATATGGCCTTTATTATGTTGAGATACTTTCCTTCCATACCATTTTGTTGAGAGTTTTTATCATAAATGGATGTTGGATCTTGTCGAATGCTTTCTCTGTGTCTATTGAGATGATCATGTTGTTTTTTTCCCCTCATTTTGTTAATGTGGTGTATCACACGTTGATTGACTTGTGGATGTTGAAACGTCCCTGTGTCCCTGGTATAAATCCCACTTGATCATGGTGTATGATCTTTCTAATGTATTGCTGTATTCGGTTTGCTAAAATTTTGTTGAGGACTTTTGCATCTGTGTTCATCAGTGACATTGGCCTGTAGTTTTCCTTCTTTGTGTTGTCCTTGTCTGGTTCTGGGATCAGGGTGATGTTGGCCTCATAGAATGAGTTAGGAAGTGCTTTATCTTCCTCAATTTTCTGGAATAGTTTGAGAGGTATAGGTATTAAATCTTCTGTGACTGTTTGGTAGAATTCTCCAGAGAAGCTGTCTGGTCCTGGACTTTTATTTTTGGGGAGGTTTCTGGTTACTGTTTCAATCTATTGTGATTGCTATATTCAGATTCTCTATTTCTTCTTGATTCAGTTTTGGGAGGTTGTAAGAGTCTAAGAATTTATCCCTTTCTTCTAGGTTGTCCAATTTTGGCATATAGTTTTTCATAGTATTCTCTTATCACCTTTTCTATTTCTGTGGTATCCATTGTGATCTCTCCTCTTTCATTTCTGATTTTATTTATTTGAGTCTTCTCTCTTGTTGTCTTGGTGAGCCTAGCTAAGGGTTTGTCAATTTTCTTTATTTTCTGGAAGAACCAGCTCTGCTTCATTGATCCTTTCTACTGTCTTTTTTTCTTTCTATTTCACTTATTTCTGCTCTAATTTTTATTATTTCCCTCCTTCTACTGACTTTGGGCTTTGTTTGTTCTTCTTTTTCTAATTCTGTTAGGTGTAGTTTGAGATTGCTTATTTGAGATTTTTCTTATCTATTGAGATGAGCCTGTATTGCAATGGATTTCTCTCTTAGGACCACTTTTGCTGCAACCCAAACGAGTTGGTATGGTGTGTTTTCATTTTCATTTGTCTCCAGATAATATTTGATTTCTCCTTTGATTTCTTCAATGATCGTTCAGTAGCATGTTGTTTAATCTCCACATCTTTTCTCCTTTCCCAGCTTTATTCTTGTAATTGATTTCTAGTTTCATAGTACTATGGTTGGAAAAGATGCTTGGTATTATTTCAATCCTCTTAAATTTGTTGAGGCTTGCTTTGTTTCCTAACATATTGTCTACCATTGAGAATGTTCCATGTGCACTTGAGAAGAAGAATGTGTAACCTGCTGTTTTTGGATGGAGTGTTCTATATATATCTATTAAGTCCATCTCGACTAGTTTTTCATTTAATTCTACAATTTCCTCATTGACTTTCTGTCTGGATGATCTATCTATTGGTGTTAGTGGGGTGTTGAGGTCCCCTACTATTATTGTATTGTTGATATCTCCTGTTAGTTTTGTTAATAGTTGCTTTACGTACTTTGGTGCTCCTGTGTTGGGTGCATATATATTTGTAAGTGTTATGTCTTCTTCATGGAGTGTCCCTTTTATCATTATAAACTGCCCCTCTTTGTCTCTTTTTACCTGTTTTGCCTTGATATATAAGTGTGGTGAAACCTGCTTTCTTATGTTTGCTGTTAGGTTGGAGTATCATCTTCCATCCCTTCACTTTGAGTCTGTGTTTGTCTTTGGGGCTGAGGTGTGTTTCCTGGAGGCAGCATATTGTTGTGTCTTGTTTTTTAATCCATCCTGCCACTGTGTGCCTTTCGATTGGAGAATTCAATCCATTTACAATTAGAGTGTTTACTGAAATGTGGGGGACTAATGCTGCCATTTTATCACTTGTTTTCCAGTTCTCCTGCATTTCCTTGTTTCTTGTCCCATGAATTTCGGACTACCAATTCAGTTAGGTAGTTTTATATGTTGGTTTTCTTAGTTTTCTCCTTATTTGTAATTTGTGTCTCTGTTCTAATTATCTGTTTAATGCTTACCACATGCTTTGTATAAAATATCACATAGATGAGATAGTCCATTTTCTGATAGCCTCTTATTTCCTTAGACTAAGCCAGTTCCATCCCTTTCCTCTTCACCTTCTAAGTTGTTATTGTCAGATCCTTTTTTCTTCTTGTGTTGTGAGTTTGTGGTTAAAACGACAAGATTATATTTATTCTTGGTGTTTCCCTTCCCTTTATCTTTAATGTTATACTTAAACATTTGCTAACTTGTTCTGATGGAGAGCTGCAACTTTCTGATTTTGTCTTTCTACTTATCTCCTTGCTCAGGGCTTTGTAACCCCTTTCCTTTCTTTCTTTCTTTTCTTTTCTTTTCTTTTTTTTTAGGTATGAAGGCCTTCCTGAGCATTTCTTGTAGGGCGGTGGTTTGTGGTGATGAACTTCCTTAACTTTTGTTCATCTGGGAAAGTTGTTTTTTTTTTTGTTTTTTTTTAAAGATTGGCACCTAAGCTAACAACTCTTGCCAATCTTTTTTTTCTTCTTTTTTTTGTTTCTGCTTTTCTGCTTTTTTCCCCCAAATCCCCCCAGTACATAGTTGTATATTTTAGTTGTGGGTCCTTCTAGTTGTGACATGTGGAATGCTGCCTCAATGTGGCCTGACGAGCAGTGCCATGTCGTCCACACCCAGGATCTGAACCGATGAAACTCTGGGCTGCAGAAGTGGAGTGTGCAAATTTAACCACTCGGCCATGGGGCTGGCCCCAGGGAAAGTTTTTATTTCTCCGTCATATTTGAAGGATATTTTCACTGGATAGAGTATTCTTGGCTGAAAGTTTTTGTCTTTCAGAATTTTGAATTTATCATTCCATTCTCTCCTAGCCTGTAAGGTTTCTGCTAAGAAATCTGCTGACAGCCTGATAGGGGTTCTTTTGCAGGTTATTTTCTTGTGCCTTTCTACCCTTAATATTTTCTCTTTGTCATTGACTTTTGCAAGCTTCACTACTGTATGCCTTGTGGTTGGTCTTTTCACATTGATCAAGTTTGGAGATCTACTGGTTTCTGTCACATGGATTTCCAGCTCCCTCCCCAGGTTTGGGAAGTTCTCAGCTATCATTTCTTTGAACAAGCTTTCTGCTCCATTCTCTTTCTCTTCTCCCTCTGGGATACTATAATGCTTATGTTGCATTTCCTAATTGAGTTGTACATTTCTCGGAGAGTTTCTTCATTTCTTTTTAGTCTTAGTTCTCTCTCCTCCTCTGTCTGAAGCATTTCTATATTCCTATCCTCCAGACTGCTAATTCTGTCCTCCATATTATCAGCCTACTGTTCGGGGCATCTAGATTTTTCTTAATCTCCTCCATTGCCTTTTTCATTTCTAACATTTCTGATTGATTCTTCTTTACAGTATCAAGCTCTTTTGTGATGTAGCTCCTGAACTTGTTGAGTTGCCTATCTGTATTCTCTTTTAACTCATTGAGTTTTTTAGTGATAGCTATTTTGAATTCTTTGTCATTTAGGTTACAGATTTCTGTGTCTTTGGGATTGTTTTCTGGGTACTTGTCATTTTCCTTCTGTTCTGGAGATTTAATATATTTTTTCATACTGCTTTATGGTGTGGATTTGTGCTTCTGTATATGGATAGAGTTTGGTTACTGCTTCCACTTGCTGCCACTAGGGGGGAGGGGGCAGCAGCTGTGTAATCTGTGCTAACCAGAATTTCTGTCAGCTCCTCCTGACTGAGCCTGGGCCACTCATTGGGATGACAGTGGCCCTGTGGGGTCTCCCATAAACTGTGGGAACAATCACACAGGGGCTTTGGGTTGCTGCACCCTGCTCCCACAGACGGGCCTAGACATGCTCCCTCCTTAGGGACTGCAGCAGTGTTATGGGCTTTCACGGCAGCCAGGAGCTGGTTCACTCAGACTTGCAGCTCTGCCACTGTCTGGTCCTGCTGCATCTCACTTGCCCTCTCTGGGCTGCAGCAGAGCTATGGGCAGCTAATGCAGCTGGCAGTTAGCTCAGCCAGCCATGCCACTTCTGCTCTTAGGTCACCCAGCCTTTGTGCTTGGTGGGTGGGGCCTCTCCACTAGGGCTGAGCAGAGACTCTCCCTGCAGCTGCTGTGGGGCTGTGGATTTTCCCCCTAGACCATGGAGCAGTCACACTGGGGCTCCAGATTGTCCCTGCCAACTCATGTGGTCCTGTTGGATCTCACTTGTCCCCTCAGGGCCACAGCAGAGCCGTGGGTGTTTAATGCAGCTGACAGGTAGCTCACCCAGCTGAGCCACTCCTGCCCCAAGGTTGCCCAGCCTTTGTGCTTGGTGGGTGGGGCCTCTCCACTACAGCTGCTGTGGGACCAAGGATTTTGCCACTGGACCAAGGAGCAATCACACCGGGGCTCCAGATAGTCACCGCCCACTGGTGTGGTCCCACTGGGTCTCACTTGCCCCCTCGTGGCCACAGCAGAGGTATGGGTGTTTAATGTAGGCAGTGGGTAGTTCACCCAGCCACACCACTTCTGCTGCAAAGTCACCCAGCCTTCGTGCTTGGTGGGCAGGGACTCTCCACTAGGGCCAAGCAGAGACTCTCCTTGCAGCTGCTGTGGGACCATGGATTTTCCCACTGGACCAAGGAACAGTCATGCTGGGGCTCCAGATTGTCCCTGCCAACTCATCAGTCCTGCTGGATCTCACTTGGCCCCTCAGGGCTGCAGCAGAGCTGTGGGAGTTTAATGCAGCCGGCGAGTAGCTCACCCAGCCAAGCCACTCCTGCCCCAAGGTCACCCAGCTTTTGTGCTTGGTGGGTGGGGCCTCTCCACTAGGGCCAAGCAGTGACTCTCCCTTCAGCTTCTGTGGGACCATGGATTCTCCCACTGGTCCACAGGGCAATCACAGGGGTGTTAGAGCTGTAGTCACCTGTTTCCACAGTTGTGCTGATGTGCATGCCCACCCTTGGGGCTGCAGCAGTGCTATATGAGTGTCAGCTGGGAGAGGGTTGCTCACAGGTACTAGGCTGTCTGGGGGCCAGGGAGTTTTCACCTATCTCCATCTCCTCCCTGGGGGTAGTCCATTCATCTTCTGCTGTATAGCAGTGCGGGTCTCTCGAGCATCCTGAGGCACTGTGTGAGTTAATGTGATCGTTTTGAATACAAATTTTTGTTCTGGAAAATACAGTTATTTTCATTAAAATATTATTTATATTTATATAAAATGAGCTTATTATTTTAATTTCAATATTAATAAATTAATAAATATTTTAACAAATTTTTCTATTATGGTTAACATGAAGAGATATAACTTACATCAACAAAACCTCTTTGGGGTCCTCAACAAATTTTCTTGTTGCTGCTGATTTACCTCATTGTATTCTGCTTTTTTGTATTGAGGTGATGTTCACGTGACATAAAATTAATCATTTAAAATCATATAATTCATTGGCATTTAGTACATTTACAATGTTGTCCAACCATTACCTCCATCTAGTTCCAGAACATTTTCTTTACCTCAAAAGGAAACTCCATACCCGTTAAGCATTCACTCCCCTTTCTGTCCTTCCCCCAGCACCTGGCAACCATTAATATGATTTCTGTCTCTCTGATTTACCCTCAGTAAGTTTTAAGAGTACGAAAGTGTCTGAGACCAAATAGTTTGAGAACCACTGGCTTAGTGGTTCAAACTCCAGCTCTGCTTTTATTAGCTGTGATGCCTTGGTCAAATTGCCTAACTTCTAGGAGTCTAATTTCCCTGACCCCTAAAATGGAGATAATTATTGTAGCATTTTCATGAGGCTATTGTGAGAATTAAACGGAACAATGCATGTAAAGTTCCTGGAGCATAGAAAATACTCAATAAATGGGAGTTCTTATCAACCCTTGGCAGGAAACACTGATTCCATTTCCATACACTCTGTCTCTAGATGTGACTGGAAATGTCTCGAGAACAAGAGCCAGGTCTTATTCACCTCATTGCCACTTGTTTACCAGCCGCGAGACTTTGGTGAGTAACTCTACCTTTCTGAGCCTTGCTTTCTTCATCCATAAAAAGGAGCTAATTATAATACCCATTCTACAGAGTAGTTATGAGAATCAATGTAGGAGTGAATGCTTATAACATTCTCAGCACATAGGAGGCACTCAATGGCAGGCAGTCATTTGGGGGTTTGCAATGATGACAATGACATTGGCAAAAATGCTGACACCACCTCTTGGCTTTTACACCCTGGGTGCAGCTCAGGAGCCATCACTGCAGCCTGGCCCTTCCTCTAGGCTGTGTGAGTGATGGGCCCATAATCCTTTCTTCCCAGGAGATGGCAAGATCATGTCAGCACAGTCTCCCCTGTGCTTTAAGGGGTCTTTGTCTTTGCTTGGCTGCTCTCTGTGCACAGGCTGTTTGGTCTTTGGAAGAGAAAATACGCTTATACTAAGTGTTCCTGCTAGAGCTATGTGTCAGGTCCAGCCCCAGAGAACACTCCAGTCCCCTAGTTCTGTGCTCAGCTGGATTTAAGGGCACTTTAATAACTGGCTGGTGGAAGTTCCCAAGATACCCTGGAAAGGCCCTAGGGAGTCAAACTTGAGAGGTGCTCTTATACCTGCCTGGTAGCTCCCCATGGCCACCCCCTACACAACCGCTTTGCAAAGGAAAGAAATGTGCTCTGATACTGGAGTCCATTCTGATAATGCAGGGCTCCCTGGGGGTAAATCTGTCTCCCCTGCCATCAGCATGTGGATCCAGGCCTGGCAGGCCTTCGCTGCCACGTTTAACACTCCCCTGACACGGCTGTGAAATCTGAATTCTTGTCAAAGTCATTTTGAGGGTGGTGAGCTGAGTAAGGCTGGCCCTCTCAGCCATGTATCCAAAGGACAGGTAGGGTGGTGGAGTGGAGAGAAGAAGAGACTTGGATCAACCCTGCTGAGGAATGGAGACATACCTCCATGAGCCTCAGTTTTACCACTTGAGGAATGAGAAGGTTGGACTAGTTCTGGGTTCTTGGATTTTAGTCAGCATTAGTCAGGGAGCAATGGCCACTGAATATTCACTTTCCTGGACTCTTGAGGAGAGTCTTCCTGACTCACTTTGCCCTGGAGAGGCTTCTTCTGGGCCCGAGGACCTGAATGAAACAGGCAAGGGGTAATTCTACCCTGGGTGGGTGACATAAGTCATCACATAACACAAAGAAAGCTGCTGGCCCCAAGGTTCACCCAACTGGGAAGGAAGTATCTTCCTGCTCTGTGCACAGAAAGAATATCCATGGAGGCAGTGAGCCAAAGGTGGACTGGTATATCTGGTGATGGAGGATGGTAGCAGGTGACGGTGGGGTGGGAAACTAGGAATACACCTCAGTCAGGGCCTGGGGCAGTTTATTGCATGGCCTTCGGGACCTCTAGAAAGTTAGCTTGGGGATAATATGGACTGGGTACCCACCATACTTCATGCTTCATGTGCAGTGTGCTCTGATTGTCTGTGGTTTTCAGCAGATGATGAGACCTCTGGGTTTGCAAATTCAGGAGTAAAAGGGTCAGGTCTTTATGGTGAGTTCTGACATGGTTTTAACTGTCCTCTGCTCCACAGTATACCTCCAGGACACTCTCTTTGCTCCCATCTCTAGCCCAAGCAGCCCCTCCATACTCTCCTTAATAAAAGAGAAATTAGTAGGCGTTTAAAGAAGAGTGACAGCCCTGGGAATACAGTGCTGCAAGACCTAAGTGGTGATGAAAACTACTGTTGAAGGCTGAATAATGGCCCCAAACTAGAACCTGTAAATGTGACTTTCTATGGAAAGAGCATCTTTGCAGATGTGATTAAGTTAAGGATCTTGAGATGGGGAGATTAATCTAGATTATCTGGATGGGGCGAAATGCAATCCCATGTATCCTTTAAAGGGGGAGGCAGAAAAAGTCCTGACATAGACACACAGAGGAGAAGGCAATGTGACCCTGGAGGTGGAGATTGGAGTGATGTGGCCACAAGACAAGAAATGCTAGAAGCCTTAAAAGCTGGGAGAGGTAAAGAACAGATTCTCCCTTGGAGCCTCTGGAGGGAGTGCAGCCCTGCTGATACATTGATTTTGGCCTAGTGATGTGAATTTTTGACTTCTGGCATTGAGAACTGTGATAGAACAAATTTCTGTTGTTTTAAACCATCCAGTTTGTGATAATTTGTTATAGCAACCACAGGAAATACAACTATAAAGCTCTATTAAGGAGCATTAAGGAAGACCAGGATAAATGGAGATACATGCCCTGTTCTTAGATATGAAGACTCGATACTGAAAATATATCCATTTTCTGTAAATTGATCCATACATCCAATAAAATCTCAATACAAATTCTAAGAGGATTTTTGGAACTGGATAAAACTATTTAAAAGATCATCTAGAAGAATAAGCACATGGCGAGAATATTCAGAGAGAAGAGCCATAAGGAAAAACTCTCCCTACCAGATAGAGAAGCAGAAAGTTCTTCACAGGAAAAAACAGATCAATTGATTAGAGCAATAAGTCCAAAAATATACCCAAGTATATATGCAGGTTTAGTGTATGATAAAGGTGATATTTCAAGTCAGTGTTGAAAGGATGGATTGTTCCATAAGTGGTGATGGCTATTTAGAAATGACTATTTATTTAGAAAACTATAGGATGAGATCACTACTTACACTAAAATAAATTACAGCTGTGTCAAAGATTTAAATATTAAATATAAAACCATAGAAGTACAAGAAGAACACATGGAGTGTTTCTCATATAAGTTACAATGTTGGGTTTGGGAAGGTTTTTCCGAACGTAATATGAAACCTTGAAGTCCCGGAGAAAAAGGTTATCAATTTGGCTGCATGTAAATAAAAACCTTATAGGTGGAAAAATGCCATAAACAAGATTATATATATAATGTCTCACTGTGAGAAAAAAATGTTCATAACAGATATGACACAGTCTTTACCACCCTGTCTACAATGAGCTCTTACAAATCCTTAAGGAAAAGAGCGAATATCCCATCACCTGGGATCTGATTTCAAGCAGTAAAATCCAGTTCCTTCTTACTACTCCATAAGGAGCAGAACATCTGGTTGTCTCAGTATGCTTCTAGATCCAGATTGCAGCTGGCCTGTGGCTTCATTCTTGCTTAGCAGGTGTGTTTATGTTCCACTTTTGGTCCACTGAGATATTCATTTTTTAGTGTTGCTATGCCTTTTAAATGGTCTCTTTACAGTGTATTCTTGCATGTTTTGATGGGGGTATCTCAAAGTGTAAAATTAAAAGCCATCTTAACTAGTGGTCCACACTGGTTTAGCTCTCAGGAGTCCTTCACTAGTGTTGTTCAGACTCTGCACTGATTTACAAAAACGCAGCCTGTATTAGTTTCTCGGGGCTGGATGCCACAAGCCGGGTGGCCTAAAACAGAAATTTATTCTCTCATATTTCCGGAGGCTATAAGTCTGAAACTGAGGTGTTGGCAGGGCAGTGTTCTTTTTGAAGGCTCTAGAAGAGGATCTTTCCTTGTCTCCTCCTAGCTTCTGGTGGTTGCTGGCAATCCTTGATGTTCCAAGCTCTGATTCCATCTCGTGTGGCTTTCTCCCTGTATCTGTGTCTCTGTTCTCTCTTCTTAGAAGGACATCAGTTATTGGAATAGGGCCCACCCTAATCCAGTATGAATTCATTTTAACCTAACTAATTACATTTGTAAAGACCCTATTTGCAAATAAGTTCACATTTACAGGTTTAGGGCAGGTGTGAATTTTGGGGGAACATTTTTCAACTCAGTATACTAGGCTATGGGCTTTGTGGCAAGACCTGTTCCTGACTGAGGCAAGGAGATAACTGGCTCACCTCCAGATTCCCAGCTCTAGCTGAGGCCATTTGGCTCCCCCATTAGGTGCTGTATTCAAAGGTCAGACTGGATTAAGGAATATGAAGCCATCTTTCAACCTTGCTTCAGTCAGAACGTTGGAGTTCATTGTCCTTCTAACAGTGGATCAGTAACATAATTCCAGGTACAAAGGAGGGCAAATGATTTCTGCCATCCCTAATACTTGTACCATAATGCTCCTGAGCCTTGAGCAAAGTACTCAGGTCCAGAAAGACAAGCTCAGTTCTTTCAAGAGGTAGCCTGGGAATTCACAGTTGGCAAAGGAAGTCCAGCAGTACCTTGTTTATCTAGCATCACTGGACTCTTTGTTCCTACGATAAATGATCTCAAGTGGCTGAACCTCTTGCATTTGAACCTGCTTTGTGCAGTACTGCTGTCTCCTCCCTCTGTGTCAGTGGCCATTTCTGATGTCTGTCAGCCTCATTTCTAGTACCTCTGGTCCTCTCTTTCTAATGTACTGCTTCTATGTGCTATAGGCTGAGAAACTCGGCAGCAGGGCTTGTTAGACATATGGGCGTAAGAGACACAGACTGCATGCAAACCCTCTGGTGAAGAAAGAGCAGGAGACAGGACTATTTCAGCTCTTCAGAGGCCTTTTTGAAGGTGATGACTTTCTGATTCTATTAGGTCACCCAGCTAAGTGACCTTGGAATATCTGAAATGTCACTGCACTATGTACACCCTACTCTTTGAAATCTGCAGGATTCATGGACTTTAAATTTGGAATCAGGTATCATTTGTGTTGTGGGAGGCCTGGAAAGGTCAGAGTGCGGAGGCTGAGGCCAGCCCACAGCTGGGGTGCTTCCTGCTGCTCCATCTTCCTTATTCCTGTCCTACTCAGTGGTTTCCTCCCAGATGCCTGGGGCAGAGCGAGGGCTCCAGGCACTGGATCCCAGGCACCAGAGCAGGCAAGTTCTAGGGCACCCCACAGCCAGACCAAGGTTCTAGTCCCTACTCTGAACACTTACTAGCTTTATGACTTGGGAGAAATTACTTAACTTCTCTGGTTTTGATTTGAACACCTGTAAAATGAGGATGATCATAACATCTACCTTGCATGGATGCTTTCTGGGTATTAAGATCAAGTGGTAGAAGCATTTAGCATGTTGTAGGCACTCAGCGGTAGCCTAGCATTCATATTATTGCATGCTAATCTTTGTAAAAAAATTATTTTATCGTGGTGAGAACACTTATAATGAGATCTACTCTCGTAACAAATGTTGAAGTGTACAATAGGTTATTGTTGACTCTGGGAGCAGCGTTGTACAGCAGATCTCTAGAGCTTACTCATCTTGCTTAGCTGAAACTGTGTGCCCCTTGATTAGCAACTCCCCACTTCCCCCTCCCCCAGCCCCTGGCCACCACCATTCCACTCTTTGATTCTATGAATTTGACTATTTTCGATACTTCACATAAAGTGGAATCGTGCAGTATTTGTCTTTCCGTGACTGGCTTCTTCCACTTAGCATTGTGTCCTCAGGGTTCACCCATGTTGTAGTATATTGCAGAATTCCCTTCTTTTTAAAGGCTGAACAGTATTCTGTTATACGTACATACCACATTTTCTTTATCCATTCATTTGTTGATGGACATTTAGTCTGTTTCCACCTCTTGGCTATTGTGAATAGTGCTGCAACGAACATAGAATGCTAACATCTCTTTGAGATCTTGGTTTCAATATTTTTGGATAAATGCCCAGAAGTAGGATTGCTGGATCATATGGTAGTTCTATTTTTAATTTCTTGAAAAACCTCCATACCGCTTTCCATAGCAGCTGCATCATTTTGCATTCCCACAAATAGTGTGCAAGGCTTCCAATTTCGTCACATCCTCGCCAACACTTGTCTTTAGTTTTCTTGAGAAAAGCCATTTTAACAGATGTGCGGTAATATCTCATTGTAGTTTTGATTTGCATTTCCCTGATGATTAGCGATGTTGAGCCTTTTTTCATATACCTGTTGGCCATTTGTATGTCTTCTTTGGAAAAATGTCCATTCAGGTCCTTAGCCCATTTTTTTAAAATTGAGGTTATGACAGTTTACAACATTGTGAAATTTCAGTTGTACATTATTTGTCAGTCACCATATAGGTGTGCCCCTTCACTCTTTGTGCCCACCCCTCACCCTCCTTCCCCTTGGTAACCACTAAATAGTTCTCTTTGTCCATGTGTTTGTTTATCTTCCACATACGAATGAAATCGTGCAGTGCTTGTCTTTCTCTGCCTGGCTTATTTCACCTTAGCTCATTTTTTTAATTGAGTTATTAGGGTTTTTTTTGCTATTGAGTTGTAGGAGTTTCTTATATATTGTGGAGATTAATCCCATATCAGATATATAGTTTGCAAATACTTTCTCCCCTTCGGTAGTCTTTGCACTGTGTAGGTTGTTTCCCTGCTGTGTACAAGTTTTTTAGTTTGATGTAGTGCCATTTGCTTATTTTTGATTTTGTTGCCTTTGCTTTTGGTGTCATGTCCACGAAATCATTGCCAAGACCAAGGAAGCTTTTCCCCTATGTTATCTTCTAGAAGTTCTACAGCTTCAGGTTAAGTATTTAATCCATTTGGAGTTGATTTTTGTGTTTAGTGTAAGATATGCATGAGTTTCATTATTTTTTATGTGGATATCCAATTTTCCCAACATCATTTGTTGGAGTGACTATCCTTTCCCCATTGGGCATTCTTGGCACCCATGTTGAAGATCAGTTGACTGTATATCTGTGGATTTATTTCTGGGCTCTCTACTCTATTCCACTTGTCTATGTTCCTGTCTTTATGCCAGTACCATACTGTTTGATTACCGTAGCTTTGTATTATACTTTGAAATCAGGAAATGTGATGCCTCCAGCTTTGTTCTTTCTCAGGATTGGTTCAACTATGTGGGCTTTTTGTGTTCCATGTGAATTGTATAATTGTTTTTGCCATTTCTGTAAAAAATGCCATTAGGATTTTGATAGGGATGGCATTCAATCTGTAGATTGCTTTGGGTAGTATGGACATGATAACAATATAAGTTTTCTAATACATGAACAGGGGATGTCTTTCTATCTGTGTCTTCTTTAATTTCTTTCAATGTTTTGTAATTTTAAGTACACAAGTCTTACACTTCCTTAGTTAAGCTTATTCCTAAATATTTTATTCTTTTTGGTGCTATTATAAATGGGACAGTTTTTCTAATTGTTTTTCAGATAGTCTGTTGTTAGTGTATAGAAATGCAACTAATTTTTGTATGTTGATTTTGTATCCAGTAACTTTACTGAATTTATTTACTAGTTTTTTATGGAGTCCTTAGGGTTTTCTATATATAAGATGATGTCATCTGCAAACAGGGACACTCTTGCTTCTTCCTTTTTTATTTGGATACCTTTTATTTCTTTTTGTTGCCTAATTACTCTGGCTAGGACTTCCAGAACTATGTTGAATAGAAGTGGAGAGAGTGGGCATTCTTGTGTTGTTCCTGATCTTAGAGGAAAAGCTTTCAGTTTTCCACCACTGAGTTTAATGTTTTAGCTGTGGGATTTTCATATATAGTCTTTATTATGTTAAAATGCTTTTCTTCTATTCCAAGTTTATTGAGAGTTTTATCATGAAAGGGTGTTGAATTTTTTCACAAGCTTTTTCTGCATCTATTGAGATGATCATCTGATTTTTATCCTTTATTCTGTTAAAGTAGTATATTACATTAATTGATTTGCATAGTTGCACCATCCTTACATCTCAGGAATAAATCTCACTTGGTCATGGTGTATGATCCCTTTAATGTGCTGTTGGATTCAGCTTGCTAGTATTTTGTTGATGATTTTTGTATCTATATTCATCAGGTATATTAATTGGCCTGTAGTTTTCTTTTCTTATGATGTCTTTGTCTGGCTTTGGTGTCAGGATAATATTGCCCTCATAAAATGAGTTTGGAATGTTCCCTCCTCTTCAATTTATTGGAAGAGTTTGAGAAGGAGTGGCATTAATTCTTCTTTAAATGGGAGAATTTACCACTGAAGCCATCTGCTCCTGAGTTTTTGTTTGTTGGGGGTTTTAAATCACTGATTCAATCTCCATACTAGTGACAAGTTTGTTCAGACTTTGTTTCTTCATGATTTAGTCTTGATAGGTTGTATTTTTCTAAGAATTTATTTATTTGTTCTAGGTTATCCAGTTTGCTGGCATTTAATTGTTCATAGTAGTCTCTTATGATCCTTTTTAGTTCTGTGACATCAGTTGTAACATCTCTTCTTCCATTTCTGATTGTATTTATTTGTCTTCTCTCTTGCTTTCTTAGTTGGTCTAGCTAAAGGTTTGTCAATTTCATTTATCTTTAGTAACAAAACCCCAAACTTCTTGTGTTGTTGATTTTTTTTTCCATTTTCTATTTCATTTATTTCTGCTCTAATCTTTATTATTTCCTTTCTTCTGCTAACTTTAGGCTTAGGTTGTTTTTCTTTTTATAGCTCCTTGAGATGTAAAGTTAAGTTGTTTATTTGAGATCTTTCTTTCTTTCTTTTTTTTTTGGTGAGGAACATTGGCCCCTAGCTGACAACTGTTGCCAATCTTCCCCTTTTTGCTTGAGGAAGATTATTTCTGAGCTAACATCTGTGCCAATCTTCCTCTATTTTGTATGTGGGATGCCACCACAGCATGTCTTCATGAGTGATGTTTAGGTCTGTGCCTGGGATCCTAACCTGCAAACCCCGGGCCACCGAAGCAGAGTGTGTGAAGTTAACCACTACAACACTGCGCCAGCCGCTGAGATCTTTCTTTTTTAACATAGGAGTTTATTGCTATGAACTTCCTTCTTAGTAGTGCTTTTATTGCACCCCATAAGTTTTGGTATATTGTGTTTTTGTTTTCATTTGTCTTGAGGAAATTTCCAATTTCTATCTGATTTCTTCTTTGACCCAATGCTTATTCAAGAGTGTACTGTTTACTTTCCACATATTTGTGAATTTTCGAGTTTTCTTTCTGCTATTGATTTCTAGTTTATCTCCATTGTGGTCAGAAGAGATATGTGATATGATTTCAATCTTCTTAAATTTGTTAAGACTTGTTTTGTGACCTAGCATGTGATCTATCCTTGAGAAAGATGCATGTGTGCTTAAGAAGAATGTTTATTCTGTTGCTGTTGGGTGGAACGTGTTATATACATTAGGTCCATTTGGTCTATAGTATTGCTTGAGGTCTCTGTTTCCTTATTTATCTTCTGTCTGAATGTCTATCTTCTTTCTATCTATTATTGAAAGTGGGGTACCAATGTCTCTTACTATTATTGTATTGTTCTCTATTTCTCCCTTCAGTTATGTCAATGTTTGCTTTCCATATTTAGGTGTTCTGATGTGGGTACATACATATTTATAATTGTTCTACGTTTTTGGCAGATTGACCCTTTTATCATCATATAATGTCCTTCTTTGTCTCTTATGACAGTTTTAACTTGAAGTCTATTTTGTCTGATATAAGTATAGACACTCCTGCTCCCTTTGGTTACCATTTGCATGGAATATCTTCTTCCATCCTTTCACTTTCAGCCTAAGTATGTCTTTAAATCTAAAATGAGTGTCTTGTAGACTGCATATAGTTGGGTCTTAATTTTCTTATCCATCTTGCCACTCCATGTCTTTTGATTGTGGAGTTTAATACTTTTACATTTAATGTAATTATTGATAGCGAAGGATTCACTATCACCATTTTGTTAATTGTTTTCTGTTAGTCTTGTAGTCCTATTGACTGTCTTTTCCTCTCTTGCTGTCTTCCTTTGTGTTTTGTTGAAGTTTTGCATTTATATGTTTTGATTCCTTTCCTTTATCTTTTGTGTAATTTCTATAGGTATTTCTTTTGTGGGGCTTACATAAAATATCTTATAGTTACACCAGTCTATTTTAAGTGATAACAAGTTAAGTTCAATCACATATGAAAACTCTACACTTTAATTTCTCCCTGCCCACACTTTAGGTTATTGTTGCCACAATTTACATCTATAGTCATGTGCTGCATAATGACATTTTGGTCAACAATGGACTGCATATACGACTGTGGTCCCAAAAGATTAGTCCCAACTAGCCTAAGTGTGTAGCAGGCTATACACCATCTAGGTTTGGGTAAGTACACTCTATGATGTTTGCACAATGATGAAATTAACTAACGACACGTTTCTCAGAATGTATCATCATTGTTAAGTGATGTATGAATGTATTCATATTGTGTATCTTTAAACATATTTTAGTTATAGTTATCTTAATACTTTTGTCTTTTAACTTTTATAGTTGAAAGTGATTGATCTGCCACTAATACAATAATATAGTATTCTGTATTTGTTTATATATTTAACTTTATGAAAATGTTTCATACATTCATATGATGTTTTGTTGCTGTTTAGTACCCTTGCATTTCAACTTGAAGAACTCTCTTCAGCACTTCTTGTAAGGCAGATCTAGTGGTGAGGAACTCCCTCAAGTTTTGTTTGTTTGAGAAAATATCTCTCCTTAATCTTTGAAGGACAGCTTTGCCTAATATAGTATTCTTTGTTGGCAGTTTTTTCCTTCAACATTTTGAAGATACCATCCCATTCCCCTTGGCCTGCAAGGTTTCTTCTGAAAACGTCTTTACAGTCTTCATGAGAGTTTTCTTATACATGACAAGTCATTTTTCTTTTGATGCTTTCAAAATTCTTTGATTTTTGACAATTGGATTATAATGTGTCTGGTGTGAATTTCCTTTGGTTCATCTTATTTGTTTTCTTTTGGGCTTTTTTGTTTTTTTACTTACTAGATCATCGGTTTATTATAAAAGGACATAACTCAGGGGCTGGCCCCGTGGCCCAGTGGTTAAGTTCGTGCGCTCCACTGCAGGTGGCCCAGTGTTTCGTTGGTTCGAATCCTGGGCGCGGACATGGCACTGCTCATCAAACCACGCTGAGGCAGCGTCCCACATGCCACAACGAGAAGGACCCACAACGAAGAATATACAACTATGTACCAGGGGGCTTTGGGGAGAAAAAGGAAAAAATAAAATCTTAAAAGAAAAAAAAGGACATAACTCAGGAACAGCCAGATGGAAGAGCTGCATAGGGCAAGGTATGGGGAAAGGGCACAGAGCTTCCATGCCCTCTCGGAGAGTACCATTCTCCACAAATCTCCACAAGTTCACCAGCCTGGAAGCTCCTCTTTTGGGCTTCTTGGATATAGATGTTCATTTTCTTCTCCAGATTTGGGATGTTTTCAGCCATTATTTTTTGAATGAACTTTCTGGTCTTTTCTCTCTTTCTTCTCTTTCTGAATCTCCCATAATGTATATATTGGTCTGCTTTATGATTTCCCATAAGTCCCTTAAGTTTCATCATTATTTTTCAATCTTTTTTCTTATTGTTCCTCTGACTGAATTATTTTCAATGACTTTTGTTTGAGTTCACTGATTCTTCTGCTTGATGTACTCTGCTGTTGAATTCCTCTAGTGAAATTTTCAGTGTAGTTATTTTGTTCTTAAGCTCCATGATTTCTGTTTGGTACTTTTATATATTTTCTGTTTCTTTGTTGAAGTTCTCACTTTGTTCATGCATTGTTCCATTGACCTCAGTGCACATCTTTATGATAACTATTTTGAATTCTCTGCCAGATAAATCATATAACTCCATTTCATTAGGGTCAGTTTCTGAAGATTTATCACGTTCCTTTGTTTGGAACATCTTTGCCTGGTTCTTCATTTTCTCTGTCACTCTGTGTTGGTGTCTGCACATTAGATAAAGCAAGCACCTCTACTAGTCTTCACGGACTGGCCTTGTACAGGAGAAGACTACCACCAATCAGCCTGGCCAGGGATTCTGGGGTCTTCTACCAACATTTTCCCTCCCCAGGGAGATGAAAGAAACTGCATTTTTTTTTTACACTTGCTCTGTGCTGAGCCAGGGAGTTTGGACCTATGGCGTATACCAGTCTAAACCACCATCTCCATTCCCCCTAGATGGGTAAATTGTACTGGACCCATCAGAGCTCCATGACTGGCGAGACGGAAACAAGCCTTTTGGGGAACTCCTTTAGAAAAGTTGGGGTGCTGGATGCATCAATAAACCCCTTCTTTTCCCTGGGAGATTCTGGGAGATAGGGTGTCTCTTCCTGATCATATGGCTCTATTCAGGGGGCAGGGACGCTGGCAAGAGGGTGTCCCAAATGTCCCTATTGGCTTCAGTGAGTCTGATTTTATGTTCACCTGGAGTGCAGCAGCCTTTCAATTAGTTTCTGGATTTCTCAGAGAAAGGAATTTGTGAATTGTTGCTGAATTGGAGTATTTGTGAGGGGAAGGAAGGTACAAGGCTTCCTACTCCATCATCTTATTGATGTTACTCTGGATGTTAGTCTTCGTCTCATCCATTTACTCAGCATCAGAAAATGCTTGTAGTTTCTTGTCTTTCTTCCCCCTTTTCAGACACAGTAGCACAAGAGACAACATGTCTTCTGTTCCTGCTGAGATATTGCTAATTAGCACTAGTCCTCAGCTCCATGGGATGTAGAATGAGTCAGTAAAACAGCTGCAGCATTGAGGACAGTAGGCAGATGTGACTATCCCTCCCTCACTTTGCCTCTGGACCCCTTTCTCCAAACTCTAAGACTCTCAAGGCTGTAGGCAGCAGGTCCAAGCTGGCAGCTCACCCTTCCAGTAGACCCCAAGCTCAGCATTTCACTAGTACTGAGAAGAGTTGGGTACAACTCTGTGTTCTCTACACTTTGAAGAACGTCTTAAAGACCTTCAAAAGAAGAAAGGAGGTCTTATTCCCTTCCCTCCATCCTATCCACATCTTCCCCCTGCCCTCTCACCACCTCAGTCAGGGTCTGAGCAAACAGATGGATAAGCAGCTACTGCTACAGAAAGGCTAAGATGAGGGTTCTGATATTGGGGCCATATTGCTGCTTAGAATCTAGCAACCATGTGCATAGCATTTTTGATGTTTTAAAAGTCATTTCCTGACTATTTTTTAACTTTTATCCCCATTTTAGAAATGAAGAAACTAAGGCAATGACTAAGAGAGAGAAGGAAGAGGATCCCTGAGTGAGTCAGCAGCTGAAGTGGGGCCAGAATCCTGGTTTCTTGCTTCTTTGAGTTCTTTCTATACCATGTAGGCCCCATCGGTTGGGAATGAAAGATCAGAAAGATGGTGACAAGCATGTCCATTACCCCTTAAGTAGCAAGCCTGAACATTCTTGGAGACCCCAGGAACTCGGGTCTTCACTCTAAGCAAAAGACTGGCCAGCAGGGGGTAATATCCTCATTCTGGTTTTGTCACTCAACCTCTAGACTCTTGGATAGTATACTTCTTGGGCCCAGCTCACTGGCCATGTGTGGAGAGTGGGCATGGAGAGCAGAGCAACCAGGGGGTCAGGAGAAGAGCTGGGGTGAGAAGCCATACCCTCTCCTTCTCTGGGTTACTCATAGCGCACTTATACATTCTGCCTTTCTGTGGTTGCCTTTCTGAGCTTCACTTCCCCCATCTGTAAAGCAGATATAATATCCTCATCAACTGTCCTCTAGAGGCTGTTAGAAGGCTCAAAGGTGATCAGGGATAAGTGAGTGACTTGTAATCTATGAAGTAGTATCTGATTCTGACTTTGCCACTCAATTTCATTCACGGAGCAGCCACTGGGAGACAGGTGTCAAGTTAGGCATTGTATGTGAATCATCTCCAATGAGGCCTCAGAGGACAAGTGACTTATCCAATGACATCCAGCTGTTCAGTGGCAGAAATGAGATGAGACCCATTTCTGATCAGTCCCAGAGGCCTGAGACTGAGCTGGAGGTCATATTGCTATGTGCATAAGGTTATCAAATTTAACAAGTAAAACAAGGACCCCAGTTAAATTTGAATTCCAGATAAATAATGAACAATTTTTTACTATAAGTATATACATTACAATATTTGGAACACAGTTATGCCAAAAAATTATTTGTTGTTTATCTAAAATTCAAATTTAACCAGGCATCCTCTATTTTATTTGGCAAACATATTTGTACATGGAGTTGGCGTTGCAGGGGCAGCAGGTGGGCAGGCTGTTTGTTTGTATATTCATTTGGTAGCGAGGGAGTCAGCAAGCCATATGCCAAGGAGAGAAATGATCTTCCCACCAAAGTAAATCACCACTGCTGTTCTCAGCCTGAGGGCCACCGAGAATGTATACAAACTTGATACCTTTCCCTGATGAAAAATCCTCCCCTAGACTTAGGGCCTCTCTCTTTCCCTCCCTGAGTCTTCCCAAGACCTTGTTTTTCTCCATTCATCTGGAATCCTTTGTGGTATTTTAAAAATATTTTATCAGGGATAAAAAGGATATTTTAAAAATAGATAGAGGTCTAAATTTCAAGTTCATCTAGAGATGAGGACTAGGAAGTTTTTAAAGGAGTGTAGCCTTCTGCTTCTGGTCAAGATGAAGTAACAGGAATTGAATTTACCTTTCTTCTTGAAATAATCAACAGATAATATATAAAAAGTCAATATTTTGCAAGATGCTGGACTTCAGGTAGTGAAAGATAGAGACGAGAAACAAATGAGGTGAGTGCTACAATTGCTCCAGTTTATTGCCTAGAGAGAGATTTCAAGGAGGGAAAGTCCAGGCAAGAGCTTGGTGTTTTCTCTGTGCTGAGGAAGCAGAGCTGGGAATACAGGAAGGCCAAGGAGGCTAAATTTCACAGGACAGAGTACTGGAGAGCTGAAAAGAGACACTGCTCCAGAGATCTCCTGAAGGTGTCCTTTGAGTATTTGGTAGAGTATTGATCAGGGCATACATGTGAAGGGATTACCTGACGCCTAGGAAAGAACCATTTAAAACAATTAGAAGAGATAATGTCTGACACTTACACAACTCTAGGGATTATTCCTGCTCCTATATGCCACTCAGATTCACAGGGCATTGGGTAGAGTACACAAGTGGTTAGAGTGATAACTGCTTCAGTCCTGTCTAACAAACCATAAAAGCAAATCCAAAAGATTCAAACTATTTCTTAACAGTGTAACAAAATTCAAGAATATTTATAAGAATACAAAAATATCCAGCACCTAATAAGGTAGAATTCACAATATTTGGTATCCAGTAGAAAATTACCACGTATGCAGAAAAACAGAAAAATATGACCCATATTGAGGAGATAAGTCAATCAGTTGAAACCAATCCAGAACTGAAGCAGATGTTAGAATTAGTAGGCTAGAACATTAAAACAGTTTATTATAACTGTATCTCATATGTTCAAAAAGTTAAGTAGAGGCATGTGAGATATAAAAAAGGCCCAAATTGAACTTCTAGAGATGAAGACTACAATGTCTTAGATGAAAAATAAACAAGATGGGAATAGTGGAAGATTAGACATTGTAGGAAAAAAGATTAATGAACTTGGAGACATCGTAATAGAAACCATCCAAATGAAACACAGGGAGAAAAGAAGATACAAAAAAGAACAGAATATTACTGAGCTGTGGGACAACTTCAAAGGCTTAATATACATGTAATTGAAGTCCCTATAGGACAGTAAGGGTCAGAAAATATATTTGAAGAAATAATGGCTAAAAAATTTCCAGCTATGGTGAATACTATAAACCTACAGATTCAAGAATTTCAATGAACATCAAGCACAAGACATGTGAAGAAACTATATCAAGGCATATTATAATCAAATTGCTCAAAATGAGTGAAAAAGATAAACATCTTAAAAGTAACCAGAGGAAAACGATATGTTATGTACAGAGGAACAAAGATAAGGATTATAGCAGATTTCTTGTCAGAAACAATATAAATAAGAAGAGGGTGGATCAATATATTTAAAGAAGAGGGTAAAAACCAAAAACTTGTTGACCTCATATTTTATACTCAGTGAAATTATCTTTCAAAAATGAAGGTGAAATAAAGATTTTTTTCAGACACATAAAAGCTAAAAGAATTCATCAGCAGCAGACCTGCACTACAAGAAATGTTAAAAGAAGTCCTGACAGAAGAAAATGATATGAGGTGGAAACATGGATCTATACAAAGGAATGGGGGAGAACACTGGAAATGGTAACTACATGGGTAAATATATAAGATTTTTCTTATTATTTAGATTTCTTTAGAAGATAATTGACTATGTAAACAAAAGTAATAATAATTAAATGTGGGGTCTGTAACATAAGTAAAAATAAATTATATGATAATAGTACAAAAGACTAGAGGGGAGAAATGGAGGCATACTGTTGTGACATTCTTGTAATACATGAAGTGATACAGTAATATTACTAAGTAACATTATTATTACTGAGAAATATCATTAAGTAATATTACTTAAAGGCAGAGTGTGATAAGTTTATGATGTACACTGTAAATTCTATATAAACCACCAAAATAATGAAAAAAAGAGTGATAGCTAAAATAACAAAGGAGATAAAATGAAATCTAGGAAATATTCCACTTATCCCAAAGAAAGTTAAACAAAAAAGAGGAAAGGGTGAACACAGAATATATGTGACAAATAAAAAGTAAATGGCAAGATAATAGACTTAAACCCAACAATATCAATAATCACATTAAATATAAATGGTCTAAACACCACGATAAAAAGGGAGAGATTGTCAGGTTGGATTAAAAAACAAAGCCTGACTTATATGCCCTACAAGAAATACATTTCAAATATAAAGACACAAACATATCCAAAGCAAAAACATGAAAAATACTATGCCAACACTAATCAAAAGAAATCTGCAGTGGCTATATTAATATCAGACAAAGTAAATTTCAGAAGAAAGTAAGTTTCAGAATGAAGAATGTTACCAGGGATAAAGAAGGTCATTCCATAATGATAAAAGGATCGATTCACCAAGATTATGTGAGTTTATGAACCTAAAATGAGGCAAAAGCTGACATAACCAAGGATTAATAGACATAATTAAAGTTAGTGATTTCAGTACCCTCCTCTCACTAATTGATAGAGTACGTATACAGAAGATCATTAAAGATATAGAAGATCTGAACAACACTAGAAACAAACTTGACCTATTTGACATTTATAGAATAGTCCACCCAACCACAGCAGAATACACATTCTTTTAAATGTACATGGAACATTTACTAAGATAGACAATATTTTGGGCCATAAAACAAGTTTCAATAAAATTAAAAGGATTAAAGCCATACAAAGTATGTTTTCTGACCACAATGGAATTAAATTAGAAATCTCTAACAGAAAAATCTCTGGAAAATTTCCAATTATTTGAAAATTAAATAACACAGTTCTAAATAATCCACACATAAAGGGGGAAATAGAGAATATTAGAAAATACTTTGAACTGAATGAAAATGAAAAGACACCATATAAAAATTTAGTGGATGCTCCTAAAGTAGTACCTATAGGAAAATGTATAGCACTAAGAGCCTATACTAGAAAAGAAAAAAGTCTCAAATCAATGACCTCAGTTTCTACTTTAAGAAATGAGAAAGAGAAAGCAAATTAAACCCAAAGTAAGTGGAATAAGGAAATAATAAAGATCAGAGCAGAAATCAATGAAATAGAAAACAAGAACAATAGAAAAAAAAAATCATTGCAACCAAAACTGGTTCTTTGAGAAACTCAGTATAATTGATAAACCTCTAGCCATGCTGACCAGGAGGAAAAAAGAGATAAGCCACAAATTACTAATACTGGGACTTGAGAGTTGACATCACTACAGATTCTACATATATTAAAAGGATAAGACAATATTATAAACAACTTTATGACAATACATTTAGTGATTTAGCTGAAATGGACCCATTTCTTGAAAGACACAAACTACCAAAGTTGACTCCTGAAGAAATAGATAACCTGAATAGTTCTGTATCTATTAAAGAAATTGAATTTATAGTTAAAAACTTTCCCATACAGAAAACTCCAGGACCAGATGGCTTCACTGTGAATTCTACCAAACATTTAAGGACGAAATAAAAGTAACTCCGTAAAAACATCTCCCAGAAAGTGGAAGAGGAGGGAATACCTTCCAACTCCTTCTATGAGACCAGCATTATCCTGATACCAAAATGAGAGAATAGCACTATTAGAAAAGTATTCTACAGAACAATATCCCTCATGAATGTAAATGGAAAGATTCTGAGCTAAATTTTAACAAATCAAACCTAACAGTACAAAAAATGGATAACAAATTGTGATCAAGTAGGATTTATCTCAGGAATCCAATGTTGGTGTAATGTTTGAAAATCAATCAATTTAATTTGCTATATTAACAAATTAAAAGAGGAAAATACTATTATCATTGTAATGGATATCAAAAATGCATTTGACAAAATCCAACACCTATTGATAATGATTTTCAGCAAACTTTGAATAAAATGGAACTTCCTCAACCTGATGAAGGGTAGCTACAAAAGGCCTACAGCTAACATAAAACTTAATGGTAAGAAAAAGAAAGCCTTATCTCTAAAATTGGGAACACTGCAAGAATGCCCACTCTTGCCACTTCTATCCAACATTGTACTGGAGGTTCTAGCTAGGGCAATCAAGAAAGAAAGAAAAAAAAGAAGGAAAGGACAGAAGGAAGGGAGGGAGGGAGTGAGGAAAGGAGGAAGGGAAAGAGAGAAGGAGAGAAAAGAGAAAAAGAAAGAAAAAGAGAGAAAGAAAAAGAAAGAGAAGGAGAGAAAGAAAAAGGAAGGACGGAAGGAAGGAAGGAAGAAAGAAAAGGCAATCAAGACTGGAAAGGAAGAAGTAAAACTGGCTTTATTCACAACCAATATGAGTGCATATGCACAACCAGTATAACTGTCTATGTAGAAAATCTGAAGAAATCTACCAAAAAAGCCTATAAGTGAGTTTAGCAAGGTAATGCAATACATCAATGTATAAAAGTCAGTTTTATTCCTATTTACCACTGATGAACAAACATTGAAATTAAAAATTCTTTAAAAAATAGCATCAAAAATATGAAATACTTAGGGATGAACTTGTGAAAGGTGTGAGAGACCTCTACAGAAAAACTATGAAAGACTGCAAAGAGAAAATAAAAAGACCCAAGTAAACAGAGAGTTACACCATCTTGATGGGAAAGAAGATTTAATACTGCTAAAATGTCAGTTCTCCCCAAATTGATCTACGGATTCCATACAATATCAATCAAAATTCTAGGATGTATTTGCATAGAAATTAATAGATTCTAAAATTCATATGGAAATGCAAAGAACCTAGCATAGCTAAAACAACTTGGAAAAAAGAAGAGCAAAGTTGGAGAACTTACACTATTTGACTTCAAGCCTTATTATAAAGTTATAGTAATCTAGACAGAGTGGTGCTGGTGTTAGGTAGACAAATAGATGAATGGAACAGTCAGTAGAGAGTTTAGAAATAGACATGCACATATATGGAAAACTGATTTTCGACAGTTATATCTTTGTCGAATTCAGTGGAGAAATGATAGTTTGTTCAATAAATTACACTGGAACCATTAGATATCTATGTACAAAAAAAATGAATTTTGATCCATACTATGTGATACATACAAAAGTTAACTCAAAATGTATCATAAACCTAAATGTAAAATCTAAAACTATAAAACTTCTAGAAGAAAACATTGAAGAAGAATTTTTACAACCTTGGTTAGGTGGCAATTTCTTAGATACCAAAAACACAGTCTATAAAGGAAAAAAGTTGATAAATTGGACCTCATCAAAATTCAAAACATCTTCATTTCAAAAGATGCTGTTAAGAGAATGAAAAGACAAGATCATGAGAAGATATTTTCAAATCAAGAGACTTGCAACTAGAATACACAAAGAAGTCAACCCACCAATAAAAAGACAACACAAATTCTAAAAGGGCAAAAGATTTGAATAGACATTTCTCCAAAGAGGATATACAAATGGCCAATGAGTGCATGAAAAGATGTTCAACGTCATTAGCCATCAGGGAAATGCAAATCAAAACCCCACTAAGATACCACTTTGTACCCATTACAATGGCCACGATCAAAATGATGGACAATAACAAGCATTGGCAAGGTTGTGGAAAAATTGGAATCCTCATACATTGCTGGTGGGAATATAAAGTGGTGCAGCCACTTTGGAAAACAGTCTGACAGTTCCTTAAAAGGTTAATCATTACCACATGACCTAGCAATTCCACTTCTAGGTATATACCCAAGAGAAATGAAAACATATGTTCACACAAAACTTGTACACGAATGTTCACAGCAGCATTATTTATAATGGCCAAAAGATAGAAACAACCCAAACGTTCATCAACCGATAAATGGATAAACAGAATGTGGTCTATCCATACAATGCAATACTGTTCAGCCATAAAAAAGAATGAAGTACTAGTACATACTGCAACATGGATGAACTCTGAAAAAACGAAGTGAAAGAAGCCAGTCACCAAAGGCCACATGTTATATGATTCCACTTACATAAAACATCCAGAATAGACATATCTGTAGAGACAAAAAGTAGATTAGTGGTTGCCAGGGGCTGGGGGTATGGGGAATAGGAAGTGACTGCTTAATGGATACAGGGTTTTCTTTTAGAGTGATGAAAATATTGTGGAATTAGATAGCGCTCATGGTTGCACAACTTGGTGAATGTACTAAAATCACTGAACTGTGCACTTTTAAAGTGTGAATTTTATGGTTTGTGAATTATATCTCATTAAAGCTGTTATTAAAAAAGAAATCTGAGTTATTTCTATTTTTGTTTATCCCTTTGTATCATTTTTTTCTATTACATAGAATCTTTGGACAGTGGGAGTGGGAGGGAAGGGGGAGAGCACAATCCAGGTCTCACTGTGTGGAGTGACCTTGTGGAGTTGAAATGCAGTGTTTTATTACTTTTTAATCTCTGAAAGAGAGCTTTTATTCGAACAAGGAGCCACAAACAGACCTCATTGGAACGGGTTCAGAAAAGTACTGCTGAACTGTCTGAGCACTGTGGGAGATGCAAACGCACTGGCAACACATGGGTTCAGCTCCCGCTACACTCACTAGGTTGGACAGTGTGAACTATCTTTTCAGGTGAAAGCAGCTTTGGCCCTTGGCTGGGGAAGGGACAAGAGCTACACAACGGGGTTTAGAGCCATCTTCCCCCTGCTTTTGCTCAGCTTGTCCATCATCCAATGAAAACACCCAAGTCTATCAGCAAACTCGAGAGGTTGTTCAGGACAGGAGTGGCCCACTTGTAGAGAGTGAGAGCTGGACTTGGGTTAGAGTCCTAGCTCTGCCACTTTCTAGCTGAGCGACCTTGGAAATTCACACAGCCTCTCCAAGCCTCAGTTTTCTCCTCTGCAAAATAGGAATAGTAACATTTGCAAGGCTGTCTATGGATTGCCCCAGAAGATGTATGTGAAAGTGCTTGACAATGCTTCTTGGTTGCATTTGTATCTGAGACTCCTGTAGAGTTATTGCTATAACATCCCAAAATAGCAAGTTTAAATGTGTATAAATCATTCATGTCCCTCCACATAACACTCATGCAAGAACAGGATGTAAATACTGCGGTGTGCTCTATTTACAACAGTAAGAACATATGGAGCATGCACTGGGTAATAGGCTCTTCTCACACATTTTCTCATTTGATCCCTACAACAACCCCATGAGGCAGGCCCTGTTGGTTTCCCCTTTTACAGATAAAGAAATTGAGGCTCAAAGAGGTTAGATGATTTAATCTAGCATTCTACAAAGTAATGGCAAGAATAGAAATCAGCAAATGTTTGAACAGGAGGCAGAAGAGGGCAGTGGTTAAGGGCGTGGCATGTCTGAATCTCAGCCCCATCACTCACTAGCTATGTGACCTTGGGCAAATCACTCGTCTCAGAGTCAGTTGTTTCATCTGTAAAAGGGGATAATAATAGAACTCACCTTGGTGGGTGTTATAAGGATGAAATGAGTCAACATAAGACACAGAGAACAGTGTCTGGCACAGAGTGTTAACTGTGATCAACAATTCACAATGAAAGAATTTAAATCATTTATGAAACATTAGTCTAAAATGTTAGGTTGCTGATAATTAATATAACCTGCCTGATGAGACTTCTGTGTTTGTTCATCATTTAGCAGTTGCTTAATATTGGGATTTCTTTTGGATGTTGACATGTTTTATGACAACGCAGGCCACCAAACATGGTTTCATCTTCAGAGAACAGGCTGGTCACCCCCATCCAGGGGACACCCCGTTCATGCTACCTCTGTGGAACCTGGGGCCCAGAGAGTGCAAAGAACCTCTATAATGTGAAATATCAAATGTATGACAAAGCTCAGACTGGAAACTGAGTCTCCATTGATTTAAGCCAATTTGAAAGCCAGTGGCCAGGTCTAGAATTGGGAAGGACTTGAGGATTGTGAGACTACAGTGAGCAGCTTCTCCTGGGAATTGGTGAAGGCTATCAAGATACTTTCCTGGGAGAGGTACATAATGTTGGCCTTGGTTCTTTGGCGATCTGCCGTCAGGAAAACCTTTGCATGGTACTTCTGAGAATGTTTTCAGACAAAGACAGAGATACTAAATATCTAGCTGATACAGCAGAGAGGGGCAAAAAAATCCCTTTTCGCACATGTTCATGGATGAGCTGGGTGCTCTACCAATATTGCAATCACACAGATGGCATCGTGGCCTGCTGGGGTCCGGGTAGTGTGAATGGAGTGGTACTTGTGTCTGGATAGTAGGAGGGCTCTGTCCTATGACCCACTTCCCAAAGGGGTTGGGGGTGCTGGGAGTGGCATCCAATCTCTGGGGCTACCGCTGCTACTCAAGGGGTCTGGGCCAGGGAGGGAGGAAGCTGCTGTTTGGTTTCCCTCACCCAGGCATTCTGCTTCAACACACAAGGTGCTTGCTGGCCTGCACCCCTTCACTCCTTTCCCTCTCCAGGCTTTAGCTTGTTGGCTTTGACCTGGACCCAATGTCCTGGGCCCTGCCTCCTCCTCCTCGAGCTGGCTGGCTGGGCACTAGGGACCCGAGGGGGAGGTTCTTGGATCCTGAGCGTGGGATGGGGATGGTCACTGTGACAGAACTGCTCTGAGCTTGCCTCCTACTCAATCTTCCTGAAGACCAGCATTTTCTTGGTGACAGGGTGAGGAGTCCGCAGTGTAAGGAACACAAGTCCACGGAGGTTAGGCCTCTCCAGGCCTCTCTCCTGCAGACTGGGCTCCCTCTAGCACTGCACCCTTGTCTGCTCTAGGAAAGGACCAGGAGAAGAAAAGGGCCCAGTCTTAGAGCCAGGGCATTTGGGTTCCAGCTCTGGTACCACCAGCTCACTGTGGACCCTGGGCGAGTCTGAGCCTGTCCCTCCCCGGGGCTCAGCTGCTCATCTGCAGAGCAAGGGGATGAATGAAAGAGCCTCAACAATCCTAGAAAGTGAGAGCAGGGAGGTGATCTTAGCGGTCATGGAACCTGCTATTGGAGGATAGTGAGGTTCAGAGAGGTTAAGGAATGAACCCAAGGTGAGTCAGGTCACAGGTGATTGAGTGGGACCTGGGCTCTGGGCTCTGTCTTGACTCCCAGCCCAGCCACGCCAGGCTGCATTTCCTCTCAGTTCCCTGCCAGCTGGAAACCCTGAGGACTCCAAGTGCACAGCCACCACCTACTCTGCTCTCTGGGAGCCCTTCCTTTGGAGTTAGTGGCCTCCAGCCGACCTGGACAGGGCCCCTGCTTAGATGGGGTCTACTCCTCAAGAACAACTCTCCTTAGATCCGTCTGGAAGTAGGCAGGCTGGGAAATTAGGGAGACTCACATGGAACTCTCCAGGCTTCATTCTGACCAGGGCTGGAGCCAATGAGGGAGTCGCAGAGGATTTTCCCACTTTTTACATTGTATGAGTACCCTCTCTTCAACAGTGGCATGCATGCTCCCTCCCCTGGCTGGCTGGCTCCTCCTCTCAGCTGGCTTGCTCTACTCCCAGCTCTCCTTCTTGCTCTCCCCTTTCTCTGGCTCCTACCCCTCTACTCTGTCTCCTCCTTACCCGCCTCCTGCCTCTCTCAGCTTCTCCTGCTCCTCTCAGCTGCCCGCTTTCCCCTGGCACTTAGTTTCGCTCTTGGCAAGCTTTCGAGGCTCTGCAGATCCCAGTGTCTCAGGCCTACTCAGACAGAGCAGAGATGCAGGGAGGCTGTGCTGGTACCAGCCAAGGCCCCAAGCGGATGGAGGTCCTGAGAAGGGACTTGTGCCTCAGCACTGAGCTGAGCTCACGGCTGCCTAAGCAGATGCCACAACAAAGAGAGCTGTCTGGCAGGGTGGAGTCCGAGCTGCAGGGACTGGGCCACATGAGTGACCTGGGGCAGCAGGCAAGGCAGTGGCTCAGAAGCAGCCCAGACCCACAGGTAGCCCCACTCCAAAAGACCATGTCTACCTAGACTGAGCCTCCGTGCAGGGATGAGGGCTGCATCTACATGCTACAAGGATCTGTCAGGAGACACAGGCTGCATCTACATGGAGCTGGGCCCTCTAAGGAGATGTAGATGGTGTCCATGCAGGAGATTCTCCAAGGAAAAGAGGGCTGTGTCCTCAAGGGACAAGACTCTACAAAGAGATATCGGTTGCATTTACATGAAGCTCAGCTCAGCAGGCAGATGCAGACTGCATCTACAGAAAGGCCAGATCTGGCAGAAGAGGCAGACAGAACAAATGGAGGACACTGCTCACCCTGGAGACACAGGCAGTGCCAAAACCAGGGACTCTGGCTCTTCCAGTTGACACAGACTGCCACTGCATGGATCACAGCCCTGCAGAGAACCAGTGGTTGGTCCATCTGGGAGCGAGGCAGCACCCTGGGGCGGAGGTTTCGTCACCTGTGAATGCAGTTCTTCAGGACTTTCCGGGGGTCTCGGTGGCACACAGCTCTGCATGGTGGTGCAGGCTGGGTCAGCAGTGAGCGAAGCTTCGCAAGGAGATGCAGGAATGTACATGCAAGGAGGCTCAGTGGAGAGGTGCAGATGACACTCGCACAAGATGATCCTCGGCAGGCCGTGGCCACAAAGGAAGCGGCTCAATCCCCAGGCACACACTGTGTCTACAAGAAAGTCAAGCTACATCTGTACAGGATGGGAGTCAAGAGGATGTCGGCTGTGTGGACAGCTGCTCTGTAAGCGGACAGAAGCTGTGTCTACATAAGCCAAAGCTCTGTGTGGAGACACGGGCTGGGTCTGCACAGACTATGGCTGCCGAAGACAAGGTGGTGCGCTCCCCAGATGAGGCTGCATGTGCCCAAGACAAGACTGTGTCTGCCTGTGATGAGGTTTCATCCATCTGGAATAAGGTTGCATCTGCAGAGAATGAGGCTATGTCTACTGAGAATGAGATTGCATCTGCAGAGAACCAGGCAGTGTCTACGCAGAACCACAAAGCTTCCACAGAAAATGAGACTTCTCAGGGAACTGCAACCTGTACCAGCACAAGCCAAGCCCCTGCCTGCATAAATTCACCAGGCTATGCTATGGAGATGCAACACAATCTACACTGTGCATGGCTCCACTGGGCACTGCCACCTGGGCACTGCACAGAAAGTCCTTCTGCACCTAATTATGGCCAGTATATGGATGAGCCAGGGCTGCTGGTATATATGCAGCCTGTATCTACATGGAGTGTGGTTTTAAGCTGGATCAGCATGGAGCAACGCTTTGCAAGTGGACTCCAGCTATTCATTGACAAACCCGGGTTCTACCTGCCAGTGTTGCCTGCCTCTACAGCCAGCACCTGGATAAGCTCAGAACCAGCCACTGCAAGGTAAAACTTAACGATGGATCTTTGTGGCGGCTCACCCTGCGTCCACTACAAGTGGAGCTCCTCAAGGAACTGCAGCCGGGTGAGGGGAGTGGAAAGAGCTGCTGCAAGGGGTCACTAGGTGCATCCACCCAACCCAAGCAGTGCAGCTCTTCAGGGAAGTACAGCCTGGGTTGGCAGGGCAGAAGGAGGTGCTGCAAGGGGTTGCTGGTTGATTTCATCTGAACCAGGGCGCCAGCTGGAGGCTCAGCCCATGTCTACGTTGAGCCCAGCTTGGTAAGAAGCTGAACGAGGGCTCATCGAGGCCTCTACCAGCGGACATAGGCTGAAGTTTAATGGAGCAGAGATCCATGTGCAGGACCAGCCTGCCTCCATGCCCACCACAGCGCTACTTAGAAACACAGCTCAGATCAGTGCGGCCAAACAAACCTCGTGTGGGGCTCCTGGCAGCACCTCACTAGCGCTGAACTCCCAGCACAAGTCCACTTACATGCAACGCAGCTGGGCCATGCTCCAGCCTCGGCACCTTCCACCCTCAGCTGTAGGCAGCTAGAAGGGCACTATCAGTGTGTGCAGTCTTATCCAGGGCTGGACGCAGTCCTCCTGGTTAGTATGAGTTTGCTGTCCTCCACTCTTCTCTACCACTGCCTGCGGGACTCTCCCCCGACAGCATTTCATCCCCTCCCTCTCTCTCTGAGCCTCATGCCTGTCCCCAAGGCCACTATGCAATTCTTCTCTGCTGGGTTCCAGAAGTCTGGTGTTCCCAGATTTGGACAGAGTCCCACACATACACCAGCGTACAGAGCTGACTCCCTTGTGCAAACCCTCCTGCAGGTCTTGCTCTGTAAAAAGTCTTCCTAATAGATCTGAAAGCCACCCGTGCCTGGTCTGTTTCTCTCTGGTTGGGAGATTCTGGATTCATAGCCATGAGGGCAGGGGCTGTGTGGGGCCATAGACCCTGGGCAGCACTTGGACAGGGGTAGGCGTGGAGCAATAGGAGTGTTCCCAGCAGAAGGCACCCTATGAAGAAAGGCCTACAGATAGGAAAGCAGGGACTATTTTGAAGAAACAGCAAGTCATGTATGTTTTCTGGAATGTTCGTTGGTTGCTGTCTCCTGGGCTCCCTTAGCACTTTGTGTAGCTCTCCATCAGCATTAGCCTCCCTGGTCTCCATTGCAATATCCTCTGCTGTCCTGCCCTCGAATGTCGAGCTCCCAACAGGGCTGCCCCTTTTCCTCTTACTCCACACTCCCCAGCAACCTCTAGAGTTCTAGTTACTCTCTAGAATGGTGCTGTCCAAAAGGCATTTCTGCGATTCTGGAAATGCTCCACATCCGCACTGTGTAATACAGTGGCCGTGAGGCACATGTGGCTACTGAGCTACCGGACATATGACTAGTGTGAGTGAGGACCTGAATTTTTTATTGTGACTAATCTTTTTTCTTTTCTATTTTAACGTTGTGGTAAAATAAATATAAAATTTGCCATTTTAGCCATTTTAGTGTACAATTCAATGACATGAATTACATTCACAGCGTTGTGCAACCATCACCACTATTTCCAAAACTTTTTCATCATCTCATACAGAAAGTCTGTACTTAGCTTTTTCAAATTAAAATTTGTTTAAATTTAAGTAGTCACATGTGACTAGTAGTCACCATTTTGAACAAGGCAAGTCTAGAAGCCAATTACCTCCAAATCGACATCTCCAGCTTATACCTCCCCTCTGCCCTGAGCCTCGGTCCTGGATACCCAACTTCCTAATGGGCACCTCCACCTGGGTGTCCTAGTGGCACCTTAAACTCTACAAACTTTCTAAAATCAAACTCATCGTCTCCACCCTTACCTCCCAATATTGCTCCTTTTGGGTTCCCTTTCTTACAAAATGGCACCACCAGCCACCCAACGGCCTGAGTCAGAAACCTGTGAGTCATCTCAGATATCTCCTGTTTACTTTGCTTCCACAGCCAATTATTTCCAAACTCTGTAGATTCTCCTTCCTTAAAGTATGTCCTCTGGGCCCATCTTCTCCCTCCCCATTGCCATGCCTCAGGGCTGGCTCCCTCCTCCACACTGTTTGACCCTGACTCTCTTCCTCCCATCCCTTTACCACCACACCCTTGCCTGGCCCCTTCCCTGAGCTCCTGCTGCCAGAGGCTGGCCAGGCTCCCGTGCCCTACCCCTGAGCACTGGAGGCTTGCCAGAGCTGCAAGGTCTCACATTTCAGAGGCTGCTCAGCCCCCACCCCACCTCCAGTGTGGGGAGCCCAGAGGGATGCTCTTGTGAAGCTCAAGACCTCAGCAAGCTTGGGAAAATCTGAACAAGGGATAGGAGGATGCTCTGCAGGAGTCTGGGACAGCCCTCCAGGCTAGCCAAGACGCTTGGGAGCAGACTTCCTACGTGGGGACTCACACAGATTGGGACTCAAACCCTGGCTTTGCCGCTGAACAGCTGCCTCAGTTTCTCATCTGTAAGACGGGGATGATTATCTTCCATTCTTCACTGTGCTGTGAGGATTAAATGAAGCAATGCTGGGGAAGGGGTCTGCCATGTCTAAGGTACCAAGTCAGCTTCCTTAGGGGGCAGAGGTTACTGGTCCCAGCTCACAGGAGACATAAGTGGATGGGGAGTGCTGTGGCAGCACCTTGGAGATTATTCTAAGAGGCTACAGATTTGTCAGCTGAAGTTCAGAGAGGGGTAAATGCCCTCCAGGAAAAGTGGCCAAATGAGGTCACACACAACTCCATTTCCAGAAATGCCTTGCCAGCCGGGTGTTCCCAGGGGGATGTCAACTTGGCTAATGGGCAAGCCCTCCTAGCAGGGAGTTTTCTGTCTCTGGGCCTTTGTCATTCTTGATCCTGGGGAGTTAGTTTAAAGGAGAAATGTGTGCTTGCTGACTGGCCCTGCCTGCTGGGCCCTAGGCAAGCCCCATGTGGTGGCTACCGGAGGGACTGCTCCCTTCTCCCACAGCCTGGCGGTCATTAAGTCATTAAAAAAGGAGTGAAGCTTTTACTTGGAAAGGAATAAAGAAACTCCGAATTTGAGAAAGTGAGTCATCAGGACTAAATGCTAGCTGAACCTTCTGGTGGCAAAGACAGCTTTTTTTCTGTAGGTGCATTCTGCAGGCAGTCAGCACAGAGAGCATCACTTCTGCTTCCTTTAGTGAAAATTCAGCTATTCCCCAGACCAGCTCCCCAGGGGAACCGCCCTCCTCTTCTGCGATCTCTGAACAGCACACACAATAGACCCCCAGAGGGTGGTACCAGGCTCTCCTTACTGGAGAAGGGGAAGTGAGCGAGGCTGCAAGGACCTCTGTTTTGAAGACCTGCCCTGGGCTAAAGTGAGCAGTGTCAGAAGCCTCCCCTTTGGCCCAGGCTCTTGTTTTGCTCTTAGCGCTTGAGACCACAGGCTGGGACTGTCCCCAAGAGAAGGCCTGGTGCCCGGCAACGTATTTCTGAAACTGGAGTTGTATGTGGCCTCACTTGGCCACTTCCTTGGGGTGTGTGCAGCCAGGGGGCAGGGGACAGATAACTAATGAGCAAGCCCTAAATATGGACTCCCAGATCGGCCTGGTTGTAGGGCCTTAGACAATACTTGTCTTCCTTTATTCTACACCTGGGGAAACTAAGGCTTTGAGAACAGAAACAACTTGCTGAGTGACACTACACACTACAGCACCCATTGCCTTTCCCATACTGAACAGGAGACCCTCCCTGAGGGCTGAAGAGGGCTGTTGTCCAAGCCAGTATCTAACTCCCACATGGGAATCCAGTCTCAACATAGCTCCACACACGCTGTGCAGCTTTAGCGTCTTTATCCTACGGATGCAGTGATCCTGGGCCCTGGCTGGGGATGGGGACACACACACACACACACACACTTTTAAGCAGAATTCCTAACCCTGCACAGAACTCTGAATCTTTCCAACCACCTGCCCATTCCTCCTGTGGGGGTTATGAGGCCCAACGGCTCCCCTATGAGTTTCCACAAAAATCTTCACTGACATAAAAATAGACCGCTCAGGCATTTGGATGCACAGTTCTCACTCTCCTTCTAAACTGAGGAAATCATTCTATTATAGTGTTAGCTACAAGGTCGTGAAAAGAGAACACAGGGAAGGAGGCGGAGCAGAGGACAAGAAGCCCGGCTCCTTCATCAACAGTGACTCCAAGACCTGGTACTTGGGGCCTCTGGCAACTGGGCTGTTACTTACCTGAGCAGTCAAAAGATATTCCCAGGTAAGGGCATGCCCTTTGGAAATATGGCTGCAGTCATGCACCATCAAAGGTTTGGAAATCATCAAACCCAACCGTCTCCCAGTCTACTGAATCTGAGAGAATCAGGTCACTTCAACACACATTTTCTGACTATCTCTAGAGGTTGACAGCCCCAAGTGAGTGCTCCTTCTCCAACAGAAACATGAGGGCATCACCATCCCCGTCCCTTTATACTTTCCTGACTAGTCAAGCAATGGCCCCTACGTGGAGCTTTCTGCTTTTATCATCACATCTCCAGAGAAGATGGCTCTTGAACTACAGTTCTTCCTTAATTGTAAGTTCTACGAAAATCAGTGGATTCTGATCATATATGTACATCTAGAAAAGGAAGGGGATATGGGGAAAGAGGAAGCAAGAGAAAGAAGCTCATCATTCCCATGGATGCCAGTCAGGGCAGCGCCTATAATCTGACTGCAAGGTGGGGCTGAAGGGACCCCCCACACCTGCCCATCCACCTGACTGCCCTGAGCCGCTGAAGGCAGTCTCTGGATTGGCCCACTCCCTGTTTGCCCCACTGCTTCAGCTTCAGAAAATGTGTGTGTATTTGGTGGGGTGGGGAGAGGTGGGGGGCAGACACAGTAAGTAGCTACAAACAGCCAAAGGCTTTTCACGTGAAGGAAGAGAGAGTAGATTTCATCTGAGTGATTTTAGGGGCCCCTCGCTGGCTGGTGGAAGCTGGAGCCAAAGAGGGCTGTTTCTAATCACAGATGTCAGAGAGGAGAGAATTTCTCATCACTGGGGAGAGCTCAAGCAAAGACTGAACCATCACGTTCCAAGTAGGTGGCGAAAAGCAAGGCACTGTGGGGCCATCCTCCCTGAGATGCTGGCGTTGCCCAGTTCTCTGGACCAGAGCCAGCCCTGTGGCCAATTTCCATTTTTTGTTTCTGCAGCCTCCAGTATGAGGCTAGGTTTCCATGGATCTCTGTAAGCCATCTTGCCTCAGGGCTGTCCAGTGGCTTCCTAGGGCTCCTTGAGGGGGTGGTGGCTCTACCTGATCTAGTCCAGGGATGTGGGTGGCAGGCTCCATCCAAGGCCCCCCGCTGAGGTGGACTGGGCCTACCTTGTGACATGTAATAAGAACCACAACAGGCTCCAAAGGGCTGCACAAGCCAGGGGCAGCCTTGGGGTTCCCAGCCACAGTAGAGGCTTTGGACACCATGGCCTTGCAGGTGTCAGATTGGTCTGGAGCCTATGCCCTACTGGGGACATGGTGGTGACAACACCGGCAAGCTGATAGTCTTGCGGGTGGATTTGCCAAACTATGGCGATGGCCGCCCTTGGTATTCTACTCTTCTCTGTGTCCTGCTTCTCCACCTATGGTTTTCATTGCTCTCCCCAGCTGGGGACACTGACTACCATGGTGGAAATTCACTTTCTTGCTTGCTTTCTCACTTTCTCTTCAGTTAACACATTTTGGCTTTAGTACTCTCTTCACAAAGAATTTATGTCACTAGAGCCACAAGATAAATTTCTTTTCTTCCTCTCTTAAAGCCTGTGCTACCAACGGTTCCAGCATGCCTCAGCGGCAATCCTGAACCAGGTGTGAAGCAAGGGTCCTTAAAAGATGGAAGAAGGAGGCTGAAGAATCAGAGGAGGAGATGTGATGACAGAAGCAGAGGTCAAAGTAATACTTTGCTGGCTTTGAAGATGGAGAAAGGGGCCATAAGCCAATGAATGCAGGAGCCTCTAGAAGCTGCCCACACCTTGACTTTCACCCAGCGCAACTCATTTTGGACTTCTAACCTCTGAAACAGTAAGATAACAAATGTATGTTGTTTTAAGCTACTAATTGTGTGGTAATTTGTTACAGCAGCTGTAGGAAACTGATACAGTGGCTAATGGCATTTGAACACCAGCCAGACACACAAGCACCAGCTGTCATGAACTGAAGCAATCTGCTATAGCGGACTGAGTGGGCTGGCAACCCTGAGTTGTGAGCCCAGCTCCTCTCCCTCCTGGGAGTGGAACCTGAGGTAAAGGTCACTTCACTTCTCTGAGTCTCAGTTTCCTCATCTGTAAAACGGAAAAATAAAATCACAATCCCCAGGTCTGTAGTTTAGTTAATAGTACTGCAGCAATGTTGATTGTCTGCTCTTGATAACTGTACTAAGGTTACCTAAGACACTAACGTTAGGGCAGCTGGGCAAAGGGTAGACAGGAACTCTCTGTATACTTTTGAACGTCTCTAAAATTATGTTCAATTTGAATATATTTATTTCTAAATTAATTTTAAATTATTAAAAAAATTTTAAATCACAACCCTTAGGGATATTGTCAGGACCGTAGTTGAATTCTTGGCACACCATAGGTGCTCAATGAACAAACAGTACCAGTTGCGACTAGTGCCTGCCATTGCTGTCAGATGATACGCTACCTTCAGAAACGTTACACAGAAAGCCTCAAAGATGCACTTTTTTCATGGATGATCCCAACAAAAATACCAAATGAGCAGGGAGGAAAGGATATGGTACCGTAGGAGATCCTCACCAGGTTTGGGTTGCAGTTGAAATAGTTTGTGTCTGACACAGACTAGGTGAAGAGAGACGGGTGCTCATGGGGTGTCTCCTTCTGGGGGAGCCTTGCTGGAATGGTATGGCCTGCTATTGTTTTGGGCAGGTAGGTGGTGCGCCAGGCCTGGGGCAGCGTAGCCCTTGCTCTCAGCCACTTGTCCGTGGTAGGCAGCATCTTGGTAAGAGATGATCCTGCAGGTTTCTTTGAACATTCATAGTCAACAGACTCTTGTTGGCCTTTTCTTTCTTAACATAAGCAGTTTATCATGCAGCTCCTAGGACCTGAAGGGACATTTGCTCTTTAACCAAGATGCTTTACTTTTAAAAGCCTCATTGTGGATTCAGGGACCTTAAACTACGAACAGACTGCCTCAGTCTAGACTTCAGTCTCCCAATCTAGAAAGAACTCCATGGGTCAGAAGGCATTCAGCAGCCTCCCAGGCAGCTTGAGACTTGTCAGCACAGCTCCTGGATACCAGAGGTTACCAGGTCTTGCAGCGTTTAGAAAGCACAGGCTAAGGCAGTCCTCCTCACGTTCATTCAGTGTGTTTGTTTATGCCTTCCCAGAGATAATGCAAAATGTGAGAGGACCTCCAGGAGGAGGGCCCGGGGCCCAGCTCCTCAGTCAGGCCGACAAGGCTCCCCTCAAGCTGGCCCTGACCTGTTCCCCCACCAAGCTTTCCTGTTCTCTACCCTCCCAGTCACATCCTGGCCCTCATCAACCCTTGCCCCATCTTTCCCAAACATAGGCACATATGGCCTCTTCATCTGGCAAAATTCCACTCCTGCCAGGCACTCTCCAAAGTCACCTTCCGCAGGCCGAGTGAGCCAGCCCTCCTTGGAGCCAGCTCCCTATCCCACCTGGGCACTCAGAATGGTAGACTAAGATTATTTTAAGACCTTCCTCCCCATAGAAGGTGGGCTCCTCAAGGACAGAACCCAAGCCTTGGCCCCCAAGCTCCTGGCACAGCCTGGGGGACAGGAAATGGTAAAATGCATGAGGGAGCGAGTAGGCGAGCCAGGGGCTGAAGGAGTGTTGAGCCCCAACCACTGCAGAAGCCCAATTCAGGATTTCTCTCCAGGGCCACCTTTCCTTTGTCCCATTAGTAGGCAAGGATTCAGGAGTGAAATGAGACGGATTTCTATGCATGGCATGACTAATGCAGGGGCTTTTTATCATCAATTGTAAAAATAGCCCGAGTGTGTGGAGGCCTCCTAGGGATGGATGACATCAGGCTGGCCTCTGTGGAGTCTGCTACTTTTGCGGGGGTGGGGGGATGTCACATTGTTATTAGCTATTTTGACTATGCAGAGGAAAGGGTCTTCGTGAAAGGCCAAGCCTGCATCCTTCCACCTGCCTGGGTCCCAGAGGCTGCAGGCCCCATTGGCAAAGAGTAAGCACCCAGTCTCTGCCATCTGCCCCAGTCCTGGGGCCTCTGAGGGCAGCACAGTGGCCTCTGCTTCCTAGGAGCCATGGCCTGGCTCTCGTGGTACCAATGAGGCTCTCCATTTGTCTACTTTCAGGCCAGAAGGAAAGACGCTGTCCTTGGGGACCCTCTGAGCAGTCTGGCATGTAGGCACCTTCCCATAATGCATCTCTTAGCCACTCTGAACACTGCTGCCAAGACAAGGCAGGTGAGGACCATCTCAGAGAGCCTCGCCAAAGGCCAGCTCCAGCTCCGCTGCCGAATCAATAGTGACTTGGTCGTGATAGGGGGCGTGAGGCTGCTCTATTTTCCTCCCTCAACGAAGAGCCCCAGATGCACATGCTCTGCCACTTCCAACAGTCCTGGCCAGGTTGAACATACATTCTCAGATAAATCAATCCCTGGCAGCCAACTCCCAAGGTGAAAGGGAGGCACCGGACTAAATGATCTTTGTGGGAAGGACAGGAAGTGAGCTTGATACACTGCGTCTGCCAGCAGCATGCACACTCAGTGGGACCAGGGAGTTTGTCGCCGAGGTGAAGCCCCAGCCCCCAGTGTGGCCAAGGGACAGCCCTGATGCTGGATAACACTCTCCTACCTTTCAGTGTGTCCGCCCCACTCACCTCCCACCTTTTTGGGCTGCCTTGTGTCACCAACAATGAGAGGGGACAAGCTCCAGGAGAAAACACCTGCGGCATGACTCCTGTCCATCCGTGGCCTGTAACTACTGCCACCAGGGATGAGACTTCACATGGGGGTAGGGAGCCTGGCCTCAGAGCCTTGGGTCCTGACTTCCAGACTCAGCCCCTCTGCCGATAGGCTGGGTGACCCTGGGCCTCCTCTTCCCCTTATCAAGTGGAGATGCAGCCCCTGGTCAGACCACCCTATGACTGGACCCAGAACTGATGCCCAGGGCCCTCCTAGATCCTCACCGATGGGTGCTCTATCACGGCAGACCTGGAAGGGTCTTCAGAGATCAGCTACTCCAATAGCCCCATTTTACAAAGAAGGCAACTGAGGCCCAGAGAAGGAAGGGATTGGCCTGAGGTGCTCCCAGCCAGGAAACTACTTCCTTTCATCTCTCTTTTTTTAAATTAAGCTTTTTATTTTGAGGTAATAATAGATTCACATGCAGTTGTAAGAAATAACACAGAGAGACACTATATACCCTTCACCCCCAGTGAGACAGATCTCATTTTTGAAAGTGAGTCTGAGATGGGGGTGGGGTGCGTATGTGTGCTAGTATAGGGTAGGAGGGAGCAAGGAAAATAGAAAAGGCTATTCGTCATTCAAAGCCAGGTCTGCTATGCTTATCCCATGCTGAAACTGCAAAAAGAATCTCCTTTTTCCAGCATCCAAGACGATTGAGAAAGTGAGTTCTGAGTAGCCCATTTATCTATTTGGTTCCTCACAGGCCTTCTCCCATCTGCCATGCCACCTCCTGCTCCTGCCCCGACTTGAAGAATGGGAGGCCCCATAGATGGAAGCTGCTGGACAGCTCGGAGACTTCCTGCAGCCGCCATTCACCCCATGGAGCCAGAGGGGTCCACCTGGCTGAAACGTGCATTGTGAATCACCGGCTTTCTGCAGAAACATCACTTCTCTCCTGTACCCTCTCTCTCTCCCAAGTCCCTGCAGACACCAGCGATTTCCACTGGCCATTGTTCATCAAAAAGACCAGCGCTCAACTGTCAGGCCCCAATGGTCACATCTCATTTTTATTTCCTCTCAAATTTCTAAACACCAGCAAGTGATTCAAATTCATCCTGACAGATAACAGCACTTAAGAAACATTTTTGGCTAAAAAAAAAATAGCTGTGGTCATCTTTTCTTTGCTCTGGACGAGCAGAGTCCCTTTGATAGCTTCTTGAGTACTGATCATAATTTGATTTGGTTTTCAGAGTCATGGACATTTTCTCCACCCAACTTTTGTATAGCCACTGTCAGCAGCAAACCCCCCAAAGGGGCTGCAACTAGCTCACCTAGTTTTGTAAATACTCCTCTAAGAAAGCTTTTTACTTTCCAGTTTCAGTGAAAGCTGAAAGTCAGCTCCAGGGCAAAACAAGATGGCCAAGAAAACCCAACCACACGAGTGGGTGGGGGTGGGGTGCTGTCACCCACACACACACAGATGGCACCTGAGAGACAAGAGTAACCTGTGCAGAGGCAGGAGGCAGGAAATGGAGGCCTGTCCAGTGCAGGCCAGGTGGGGAGGAGTCAGGGAGGTATTTAGAGCAGGAGCCCAGCCACATGCATTTCTCTGGCCTCAACAGTCTAGGACAGGGCTGGCCCAATGGAACCTTCTGTGATGATGGAAATATTCTAGATCTGAGCTGTCCAATATGGTAACTACTAGCCAAGTGTGGCTATGAAGCACTTGAAATGGGGCTAGTGTGACGGAGAAACTGGATTTTTAGTTATATTTAATTTTAATTTAAGTCAAAATAGCCACATGTAGCTAGAGGCTACCATAGTGGGAGAGTGCAGCTCTAAAGTCTCTGCAAGCCCAGAACAAACTCGTTGGCATTTTCCCACACTTCCCTCTACGCCATGCCACCCCAGCCCCTGCAATGAGTGCTTCCTTTCTGAAATGCCGTTTGGTTGCTTTTTCTTGCCAAGGATTTGGTCAAACTCTAAACACAGCTCCATTTTCATAGACTGAGCGAAAGGTACAGCCCAGCCTTGCCAAGCGTCTCTTTCTGGGAAACGGGAGCCCAGCTGAGCATGGTGCACACTGGTGACTGACTGGAGGGCTGCATCAGACACTTGGGGCCCAGCCTCAGGGTCAGAGGGCACGGCTGCACTCTCAGGTTCAGTAATTGGTGATCTTTAGCTACAATCCATGTGGCCTCTCCCAGTGTGGCCGGGGGAGCCTTGTTCATTACCTAGGAAAGGGGAAGTGTGCATAGAGTTGAGGGGAGTGGGGAGAAGAGGGAGAGAGGCTTTGGGCCCCCTTGGAACCCAGCCCTGGGTCCTGAGGAGAAGGCTGAGAACTCCAATTCCCTTGGGCAGAGCTGAATGGAGATAGCAGACAATAGGGTCACAGGGAAGTGCCCTGTATCTCTGAGATTGCAGCAACTCCTGTAGGTGCCTTACCCGGCAGGATTTATTGAGTATCTGCATGTGGCACATAGAAGGTGTGAAATGGCTACCACAGGAACCTGGTGTCTGCAGCCCAGACCACTGGTATCCAAGCAGATACCTCTGCTCTCATTCTGGAAGGGAGGGGAGGTTGACCAAGGGAAGGCCTGCCCATTTCCACCCCATGGCTTCCCACACCCCAGACCAGCCAGGGCAGACCCCTAACTCCCACCAGGGTGCATAATTTTGGCCTGGACTATGCAAAGCTTGGGCTGGGTGCTGAGAGAATGAGTGAAGGAAAGAGAGAGACCAGAAAGGCTGGCATCCAAGGACTTTGACTCAGTGCAGTGTGGGGAGAAGGGAAGAAAGAAGGGGGAAGAGAGGTTCCAGAGGGAGGGTTGGAGGTGGGCCCTAGGGAGCTCAAGGGGAAAGGAGTAGAAGGAAGAGGGGATCAGGAGTCAGACAGATCTGAGTACAAATCCCAGCTCGGCCATGAATTGGCTATGGGTGTACAGTTAACCTTTCTGTGCCTCAGTTTTCTCATCTGTAAAAGAGAAGTATAACTGTTCCTATATTTTAGGGCTGACTTGGGAATTAGCTAAATGAAAATTTATGTAAAAAGCACCTAGTCCATGCCTGGATATACTAGGGCCTGACTACAAAGTAGAGTTTCTCATAAGCATAAAAGAAGGGTAGGCTGCCTTAGATCTGGGAAGAGTAGGGCAGTTTGGGCCAAGGCAGGGCAGAGAGAAGTAGAGGCTGCCACTAGGGAGTCTCAAGCAAGCCAGGGGGAATGGATTACGTCATGAGAGAGAAGGGTGGGCACACAGGCTGAACACAGATCACAGAGGGCTTCGGAAGTTGCATCTGGCTTTGGACTACAGCCTCCAGGGTGTGGGGGCTACGGAACGATTTGAGCAATGGAGTAACATGGTCTGAGTTGTGCGGGAACAATACGGACAGTGGAAAATCAGGAAGAGGTTTGAATGGCTCATTCTGCCAGGCTGCTTGGGGAGAAGCCCTGGGAATTCATAGCCCTGCAAAACTCCCAGGGAAGAGGAGCCAAGTGGAGCCTGCTTTTGTGGCTGCGTGGTCAGCTGAGGAGGACGCTGGCACAGCTGAGCAATCGTTGGCAGAAAAGCGGCACCAACGAACTGCTGGTCCACCAGCCACCTACAACTCCCAAGCACTGAAGAAAAGTGCCCTGCCGCTCTCACTTCTAGTGCAGGGTTTCTCTTTTGAAATTGAGGGCCTAGCAAAGTCTTTGCAAGCACCCCACACCAAAGCGGACCACAGGCATCTGGCTCCTGCACCAGAGCTGGGCTGCTACCCTGGTGGCAAATTGAATGCTCTCTGTAGCCCTATCTTCTGTGGAGACTCTAGAGGACCCACCTCAGGAGGAGAAAACTGTAGGGCCCCATTCCCCAGAGGCACAGGGATAGGTAGAAGCAGAGGTGAGGATCCCAGCAGACTGGGCCCCGGCACTGCAGAGAGACACAGGTAGACTGATGGCAGATGCCCAATGTCAGGCAATCAGAGGAGAAAGGAGCAAGTTCAAGAATTGAGTCCCAGGCCCAGACTCTGCCTCCCTTCCTGCCCCATCTCCCATCAGAGGTGCTCTACTGTTGCTTAGCGCCAAAACATCTGCCTCCTGGGTTCTGACTTCCCAAGTGTCAGGCTGACGGTCTGCCCCAAGGCCTCATGACTAGGAGCCCCATCTGACAACATGCTAAGTCCCATGTGCAAGTGATGGAGAGGGTTTAAGAGCCTGGGCAAGTGTGCATGAAGCAGCCTGTAGATGGGGCTGAAAAGCGGCCTCATCTTATGTGGCAGGAAGGGCTAGGGGCCAGGGAGCTTGGCAGTGCTTGAGGCTCTAGAAGATACTGAGGATGAAACCAAAAGCCCTTTAACCTCATCCCTTCCATAAAAAGGTCAAACTTTTAGAAATGAGCACTCTTTCCAGGCACTCCCATCGGGCAGCTAAAGTCAGGCTCTTCTCGGAAATTGCCTTCCCCTGCACACTCCTGTCTGGGTGGAGGGTCTTTGCAGGCCAGCAGTGGCCTCCTGGAGCAAGCCTGCAGGAAGTGGTATTCTCAAGAGGCTTGGCATGATGACGAGATGTCACAAGCTCTTATACTCTGGTAGTAACACATGCTTTTACGGGCTGGGAGAGCCAAGACTTTCGATAGGTCACTGGGAAATGGGCCTCACACACATCTAGAATATTCTGGTTGGTGCCAAGCTATTTTGTGATTTTTGTCTCATGACCAAACCATGCAGCCAAAAATACAAACAGTGTGCCAACTTCTAACATAAGTATCACTTTACCCTGGTAACAAATATGATCATTTAAGAATTCTGATAAATAACACATTTGTGTATCTGGATTTTGCATATTCCACAAGACAAACAGACTGAGAGCTTATCAGAGAGGGAGGAGACCTAAGTGACCTTGAGACCAACCTCTACACTTTTGGGCTGGGGAAGCTGAGTCCCAGAATGAATGAAAATCCAGGCAGCATCCTTTGAATTTGGATGGTACCTTATCATTTCTAAAACCTTTCACCATCTCTTGAAATTTCACTTGCACTGTGAGAGGCAGGATATGCAGCAGATAAGAGCAGGTAATCAGGAGCCAGACCCCTTGAGTTGGAAACTCACTCACTGTATGAGCTGGGGAAAGTCTCAATCTCTCTGAGCCTCAGTGTTCTCTTCTGCAAAATGGAGACGATAATAGAACCTATCTCTTAGGGTCATTGTGATGGTTCAATGAAACAATACATACAACACGTTTAGAACAGTGCCTGGCACATACAGACCATAAAAGTCTTGGCTATTACTTTTTAATCTTATCAGGACCCACAAGAGTATCCTAAAGTGGGAAGAGCAAGATCATTAGCTCATTTGACAGATGTGAAAATTGAAGCTTGGGGAGATACAGTGATTTGCTTGATTTTATAGTTTTGTACAGCTAGTCAGTGGTAGAGCCTGAAATCAATCCAAGACCTTTAGACTACGCCCAGGGCCCTTTCCACCAGACTGACCACATCCTGTTAAGACCTCTCCTCCTTGCTCACCCACCTCACTTATAAATAAAGTCAAGGAAATACATCTTTTTTTCTCTCAAGTGGCAGCAAGAAACACACCATTATTATACATACTTCTCTAAAGATCTGAGGTGCCTTACAATGAAAACAGAAATTAAAGAGGGAAGTGGAACTAAACCTTTGAAAGAGAAGTAAGAAACATTGAGAGAAAGGAGGGAGGTCATTTCCCTGAGACCCAGGGGTGAGATCATTGGACCAAAATACAGTTAGCTCCGAGCTTCTTGGCAGCTAGAGCACAGGAACGATGGGGCGAGATTCTGACCAGAATTGTCAATAGGAAAGTTTCTGGATCATGAAGTGACCAGGGATGGCAGGGGGTGGGAAGGCAATGCTGCATCATTGCTATGCCTGCCCCATGGCTGGCCTGCACAGAGAGAGGAAAGGGAGGCCCCTGCACACACACAGCCTCCGCCCTAGAGATGCCATGGTTATGCAGAGGCAGGCAGTTGGGTCACAGGCAGCTGTCCCTGGCAGGAACACTTTTTAGGGTAGGCATGTGACAGGCCACATCCAGCAGGGTTGCAGGTCAAGGAGCTGGAAAAGGCTCCTTCAGGAGATGATCCGGCCACAGCAGCACAGAGAAGGGGGCTATTGGCATGAGCAGGTAACAAGATGGAGGTAGTTCAGAGAGGTCCAGGTAGGGCAGGTGCGCAGGTGTGCAGTTCTCTGCCCCTCCACATGACGCTTCCCTCAGCCACCTGGCCCTTGGATGGAGCCCGAACTTCAGTTCACCTGTGCCAGAGCTAGGGCACTAGGGATGAGGAAACACTGAAGAGTGGGGAGAGGGGAGAGTCACCAGTGGCCTGGAAAGGAGGAACTTGGGTATCCTTTAAAGACAGCGCTTCATGAAAACATACACATACACACACAGGCTGAACTGGATTCCCTCAAAATTCATGTGTTGACGTCCTGACCTCTAGTACCTCAGAATGTGATCTTATTGGGAAATAGGGACACTGCAAATGTAATTAGATAAGTTAAGATGAGGTAATAATGGAGTAGGATGGGTCCCTAATCCACTATGACTAGTGTCCTTATAAGAAGGAGAAATTTGGATACAGACACACACAGAGAGAAGACCAGAAGGCAGTCTGAAGTGAAGATGAAGGCAGAGATGGGGGTGATGCTTCTACAAGGCAAGGAACACCAAAGATGGCCAGTAAACCACCAGAAGCTAGGAGAGAGGCATGGAACAGAATCTCCCTCACAGCCCTCAGAAGGAACCCACCCTGCTGACAGCTCCATCTTGACTTATAGCCTCCAGAACTGGGAGAAAATACATTTCTGTCTTTTAGGCCATCCAGTTCGTAGTACTTTGTTATGGCAGCCCCAGCAAACTAATACACACACACCCCCTCTCTATAGGCACAAATTCCCTTTTCCAGGCATGCAACACAGAGGAGACACATTTCTGAAGAAGCAGGGCACAGCAAAGGCTGTGTGTGCAAAATACTGGCTGGGCTTAAATCAACCTCCCGTTTATATTTTACATTGACGCAGATGCATAATAAAAACAAACCCGTACCTTTCCATAATGCTTTATAGACTCAAAGGCACTTTCACATTCACAATATTGCTTAAGCCCCTGTCAACACAGAGTGGTGGGCGCTACTATCTCATGTTTGCAGATGACAAAAGGATGACCCTGAAAGGGGGGAGGCTACCTGACTAGAAAGCAAGGGGCAGAGTGCAGTCTCTCTATGGCAGCCCAGTGTGTGAATATTCCTGTGCCCTGATGTAGGTGCAGAGGCAATGGGCATTTGCTGGGAAAGAGCAGGGCTCATTGTTTAAGGAAAAACCCACCTGACTTCTTAGCTCTTCTCCCTTCGCGTCCTCCCAGCCAGCCTGATGGCATTCTGCCTACTTCAGTTGTGATCATTTTTGCCACCTTGGCTTATTATGACTGCACTTTCTTTCCACTGGCTCCAGTTGTATTCTTAACTTAATCCTGGGACAATCCTCTCTCCCACTGGGGCAGTACTTGACAGGAATCAAAGCTCTTTCACGTTCTTTATCTCATTTTCAACTCACTGAGTTCTAAGGAGGCAGGCAGGGCATGTGCCGGTTCTTCTTACCATTGAGGCAAAGAAAGGGGGAGTGATTTGCCCATCATTATTGAGGTAGTTGGGGCTCAAATTCTAGTTTTCAAGTTCAGTGTTATTTTTATAAGAATGAGTTTTGATTATTGAGCAGCGACTATGAACCAGGCACTGCCCTAGGTGCTCGGAGACACTCTCATTTCATTCCAGATGAAGAGATAGAGACTGAGATGAGGGATGCAACCTGCTCAAAGTCACAAGGTGAGCACGTGGTGAATGCATCTGCAGGTCTGGCTGACTCTGACACAATCACCCAATGCTGCTCCTCTGGGTCACCTTCAGAGATGAAGACTTGAACAAGTGGTCAGGCTGACAATTTGTCCCCAGCCCCCAAGTAGATGCTTGTGAGGAATGGCCCAAATGCCCATCACCCAGCTGGTAGGCCAGTAATCCATGCAGGAAGTTCCCTGGCTCAGGGCCCAGCTCCTGAGGGCTATTTAGAGACAGTCTCATTCCCTCCTCGTAACTCCTTAAACCCGAGGGCCAATTCTCTTGGGGCCTGGTGAACAGCAACCACCCAGGAATGCTCCAGTGACACCTCCCCTCTTGCCCAGAGCTGGCCTGAAGCCCAGCTGGCATAAACCGTTGCTCAGTGCAGGTGACAGGAACCCTTGCAAGTGAGTCATGCTTGGAATCTTTCTGGGCTTGACATAAGAGGGTCCATGGAAGCAGCAGTCACTCCAGCCTGGGACACCTCCCTCTGCTGAGGGAAAGGGGGTACTCAGTGGCCCCACCTGCTGGAGTTGGTTGCACAGCTCACCCTCCTGTGACACAAGAGTTTAGTCCTAAAGGATAGTTAAGGGGAAAGAGGAAAATCTTCCTAGAGAGGAAGAAATTATTTCCTCTAAGAATTGTAAGCTCTGGAGATTTGCAAGGGAACAGCACAGATGCCAAACTAACATGCTGGGGAAGAAGGCAGGTGCCAGGCTAAATAAAGAAATGTGAGTACATACACAGAGAACACGCTCCTTTATTTCCACAGGGAGGCACAAATGTATATTAATGAGAATTTTGAATGCCAAGAAATCAAATAATGACATAAACATCACAGTAAACATCAAAGCCCCAGAGTTGGCTGCAATCATTTACTATGGAAGGGGCAGAGGACTTCGACTGTCTGCCCTGCTCTGCATCCATCCAATGCTTTACAAAAGATAACTGCTCTGCTGGTAGGACCATGACTTGATGCTCTACAAGTAAGAGAAGCTCCTGGCTTTAGCCCTTGATACTGGAGAGAAGCCTTAGGAAACCACTACATACGCTAAAGGCACAAGAGCAAGGATGTGGGCTGGGATTCATATTCTGGGCAAGGAGCTCTGTATCAAGTCCTGAGACAAGTTGGCTTCCTAATCCCAAGGGACACACATACTTTCAGATGTGGTAGGAGATGTGGTCGGGAGAGGGAACCTAGAGGACATCCTCTTTGTATGATCCCCACAGACAAGAGGAAAGATCCTTAGTGCATGACCTAGGAGGGCATGGGTGTGAATGGCTGCTTCTGTCCAGGCCTATGCCCAGCTTTTGCCTGCTGGTCAACTAGGTTGGCCAGATGGGCCAGTTGCACCAATGCCACACAATCCTGATTTGGGCCTGTGGTGGTTTTCTATCTCTTTTTGGCTGCCCAGCATCTTAACTCCCTTCCCAAGTTTGAGGAAACTTAAAGTGCAGTTACTTTCCTAGCTTCCTTTTGAAGCTAGGGCACAGTATATGACTGAGGCTTAGACAGTTAGTTCTTGAATCTGTGCTAATGACGAAGAGAAAGCAGAGCCAGCAGAGAATCTTCTGCATCATCCCATTTCCTGGAGCAGCTACAGGAGCGCCAGAGGCCATTAATGGTGATATTAGTGGACAAACTACAAGGTTTACTGCTCAGTGGTGCCAAAGAGGTGTTCTCATCAGACTGATTCTATACCATGATTTTGTCTGTGGGTCTGGTCATATGGCCAACAAGCCTGATTCTTTAATCCTTCCACCAATTTTGTGAGCTACTCAATATCTTTCCTATAAATTCCTTTATCTAAAGGCACCAAATGTTGCACTCATCTTTTTGATTCTGTGTTCTTTCAGATCTTGCCCCCATTATCTTTATTATCTCATTATATCTGTAATATTTTAGAGAGACTTTGTTAATATTTTAACTAGAATTTTTCTTTCTCTTTAGTGGGAAGGCTAATCCTCTATTATCAAAAGGGGAAGCCTCAACTTTACAACTCTGATTTTCCCATCATGGTCAGGCAGCCAACGAACTAGGGATTCACCTGGCCTCTAGTACAGCCCTCATCACAGTTCTTGTCATTATCCATTTATCATTCCTTACTTCTGAATAAACGAATAGGGTCCACGTTACCTCTACATCCTCAGCACTTAGCACAGTGCCTGGTTTACAACAAATACTCAGGAAATGCTTTTAGAATGAATGGAGTATTTGGGCTGTGGTTCTTAGAAGAGAGGAGATTTGTGTTGGCCCTCAAAGGATGGTTGGGTTGTGCAGAGAATAGTAAAGAATATATTCCAGGTTCTCAACAAGGATTTACAGGTCATCTACCAATTAGGGTTCTTAGTTGTAAGCAACAGAAACTAGCTCTGGATGATTTTCTGAAAAAAGAATTAGTGAACTGGAAAATAGGTTAGAAGAAAATAGAACATGCACAAAGAAACAACTGAACAGAAAAGGACACAGAAGATAGAATGAGATCTAACCTATATGTAACTGGCATTCAAGGAGGAAAGAGGAAAGGAAAGAGAAAATGGGAGCAGAAGAAGTATTTGAAGAGTTAGTGGCTAAGGACTTTCCAAAACTGATGAAAGGTATCAAACCACAGATTCAAGAGGATTAGAAATCTCATCAAGGAAGAATTCAGAGAAAACCACACTGAGGTTGAAATAAGACGCAAAGAGAAAATATCAAACACAGCCAGAATTAAATTATCGGATGTTTGGGATTTACTTTTAAATGATGCAACAGTAGTAGAAGAAGTTGGTGAGGTTATAGATGAAAAAATATGGGGAACTTCTACTTCCAGAAGTGATGGAATAACTGGTACCAGAGTAACAATCATAAAACTGGACAAAATAGATGGGGCAATTGCTTTCAGGAATTAGAAATTAGGCATTAGACTTTAGGCAAAAGAGCACAAGACTTCCATCCCTGAGAGCAAGAGATGAGCTCTATAATTGCTCCAGTTCTCTACATGGGTAAAAGTCTCCCAACTGCTGGGACTTGAGCTAGAATCCAAGTAGAGAATGGTGGTTCTGCTGAGGTAAGGAGGCAGAGATGAGTTTGTGGATAAAATGGTTGTTATCTTTGGGATAGGCTACTGGAGAGGAGATAGCTACAAGTGAGAGGAAGTACCAAAAGTCTGTGTATAGTGTGCTAGAGCTATTGTAATAAACTACCACAAACTGAGTGGCTTAAACAAATTTATTGTTTCACAGCTCTAGAATCTAGAAGCCCAAAATCAAGGTTTGGGCAGGGTTGGTTCCTTCTGAGGGCTGCGAGGGAAGGCTCTGTTCTAAGCCTCTCTCCTTGGTTTGTGGATGGCTGTCTTCTCCTTATATCTCTTCACATCATCTTTCATCTATGGGTATCTCTGTGTCCAAATGTCCTCTTCTTGTAAGGACACCAGTCATATTGGATTAGGACTCACCTTAATGACATCACTTTAATTTGATTACTTCTTTAAAAATCCTATCTCCAAATAAGGTCACACTCTGAGGTACTAGGGGTTAAGACTGTAACCTATGAATTTGGAGAGAACATAATTCTACACATAAGAGTCTATGTAGGGCCCCCTGAAAGTCTTTGGCTGAGGCTGGCCTATAAAAAGACAGGGCAAGATATCATCTGTCACGTCAAGTATACAATAAAAAACTACTAAACATACAAGGAACCATGAAATTGTGCAATAAGCAGTCAATTGAAATCAACCCTGAGATTGTCCAAATGTTAGGTTAGCAAATACTTTAAAGCAATTATGAGAAAATAAATTCTAAGAATAAAAGGCAAATATGTTACTGATGAGTGAATATATAGAGAATCTAAGCAGATAATTGAAAACTACCCAAAGAACCAAATGAAACTCTAGAACTGAAAAGGACAATGACTGAAATGAATAATTCACTAGATGAGCTTAATAGTAGTTTGAAAAAGGCAGAAGACAGACTCAGTAACTTTGAAGATAAATTAATGGAATTTATCCAATGTGAAGAACAGAGAGAAAAAATAATTTTAATGACTAGAACCTCAGGGAACTGTGGGACATGAAATAGTATAATATACACGCAATTATAGTCTCAGAAGGAGAAGAGAGAATGAGGCAGAAAAAATACGTTAAGAAATAATGGCCAAAATTTTCCTAAAATTTGATGAAAATTATAACTTATAGAACCAAGGAACTCAGTAAACCTCAAACAGAATAAATACAAGGAAAACTATGCTCAGCTACATCATGGTCAAATCATTGAAAACCAAAGATAAGACAAAATCTTAAAAGAAGTCAGAAGAAAAAATATGCATTGCTACAAGGGAACAATAATACAAACAGTATTGGAGCAATTGAATACCCATAGGCAAAAAAAGAGAAAAAATCACCACGTTTATCCCTCATGTTGCCGTTTTATAGCCACATCTGCTTCCCTCCTTCTCCCACCTCTCCTTAACCCTGGTAACTACCAATCTATTATCCATTTCTAGAATTTTGTCATTTCAAGAATGTTATATAAATGGCATCATACATATAAAAAAGCCAATCATAAATAGGATTGGCAATTTCCGCTTAGCATAATTCTTTGGAGATTCATTCAGGTTGTTGCGTGCATTGATAGTTCTTTCCTTTTATTGCTCAATAGTATTTCGTGGTATGGATGCATCACAGTTTGTTTATCCACTCACTTGTTGAAGGACTGGAGCATTTCCAACTTTACGCTATTATGAATAAAGCTGCTACAGCATTCATGTACAGGTTTTGTGTGGACATAAGTTTTTATTTCTCTGGGGTAAGTGCCAAGAGTGCAATTGCTAGGTTGTATGCTAGTTGCATGTTTAGTTTTTCAGGAAACTGTCAAACTATTTTCCAGAATATCTGTACCATTTCAAATTCCCAACAACAATATATGAGTGATCCAGTTTCTCTGCATCCTCCCCAGCATTGGTGTTGTCACCATTTTTTATTTTAACTATTCTGACACATTTATAGCAATATCTCACTGTGGCTTTAATTTGCATTTCCATGATGGCTAATGATATTGAACACCCATTTTGATTCCTGTATAGTGTCTGAGTGTATCTTTCTGTATAGTTTTTTTAGTGGTTGCTCTAGGTGTTACTATGCTTATATGACATAAATATGTAAATTATATACACACACACATATATAAAATTCATCAGAGTCTATAGGTGTCAACATTTACCAGTTAAAGTGAAGAGCAGAAACCTTACTTTCTTTTACACTCCCTTACCTTCCCCCATTTTTAATGTCTTAAGTACTTCCTCCACACACATTTACAACCACATCAGACTGTTAGAATGGTTGCTTTAACTATCAAGCGTAATTTAGAAAACTCAAGAGGAGGGAAATCTAGTATATTTATCCATACTTTTGCTCTTTCCATTGTGCTTTGTTCCTCACTGAATGTCCAAGATTCCTTCTTTTATCATTTCCCTTCTGTTTAGAAAACTTCCTTTAACTTATCTTTTAGGACAGGTCTGCTAGTGACAAAACCAATTTTCCTTCATCTGACAATGTCTTGATTTCCCCCTTCATTCCTGAAGGAGAATTTTGCTGGATATAGGATTTTGCACTGGCAGTTGTTCAGTTGTTGTCGCTGTTGCTGTTTTTCAGCACTTGGAAAGAGTTGTGCAATTTCCTTCTGGCCTCCATGGCTTCTTATGAGAAATCTGCTGTCAATCAAACTGTTCTTCCCCTAGAGTTAGTCATTTCTCTCTTGCTGCTTTCAAGATGTTTCCTTTGTCTACAGTTTTCAGAAGTTTAACTATGATACGTCTTGGCATAGATTTCTTTGGGTTTATACTGTTTAGAGTTTGTGTAGCTTCTTGGACCAGACTTATTCTTGGACCAGACTTAGGCTTTTTGCCAAATTTGAGACGTTTTCAGCTCTTATTTCTTCAAGCACTTTTTCAGCCCATTCCCTTTTCTCTCTCCTTCTGGCAATCCTATGATACAAATATTAGATCTTTTGTCATAGTCCCACAGGTCTCTGAAGCTCTGCTAATTTTTTTCAGTCTATTTTTCTTTTCTGTTTCTCAGATTGGATAATATCTATTATATCTTCAAGTTCACTGATTCTTTCCTCCGTCCCCTCCATTCTCCTGTTGGGCCTATCCACTGAGTTCCTTATTTTGGTTATTGCATTGTCTTACTTCTAAAATATCCATTTGGTTCTTCTTGATATCTTCTAGTGTTGGCATCAATTTATCGTCTTTTTCATTCAGTTTGAGATCTTCCTGGTTCTTGGTATGATGAGTGATTTTGGATTGAAAGCTGGACATTTCGGGTGGTACCTGATGAGACTCTGGATCTTATTAACACCTGTTTTATCTGGTCTATTCTGACACCAATGTAGCAGGGGAAGAGGGGATGAAGTGCCACCTCTTTACTGCCAGATGAGGTAAAAGTCTAGTTTCCCTATACAGTATATGTTGATATCCAAGGTAGGAGGCTCCTAGTTGTTGCTGGGCAGGGGTGGGAATTCCAGCTCCCCAGCAGGCTTCCACTGATATCTCTGTGGTTGGAAGGTGGAGTAGTGCTTTGTTATTGCTCCCCAGGTGCCCTCCACTGACACCACAGAGGGGAGTGGTAGCATTGTTACCACTGGGTGGTAGTGAATGTTCTGAATCTTTATTAGGCCTCGTAGGCCACAGCAGGGAGCCTGTGAGGTGCCTCATTACTTTCACATGGGTTGGAAGTTCAGGCTCCCCTGGTGGTCTCCACTGACATTACAGTAGGAGAAGGTGTCTTGCTACTGGCTAGAGTGAATGAAAGTCCCAGATCCCCACTCAGCCTTCTCTGAGCCTCATTAGAGCCTGGCAAGGGTGGAAATCTAGACTCCTTACTCAGCCTTTGATGGTGTGGGTATGGGTAGGGCCACATTTTTTTTCTTGTGATATTTGGCTAGAGTAGAACAGTCATTGTCTAAAAGTTTTCTGTCTTGTTATGCTTTCCTCAGATTGAGTTGTTCTGTATTTTGATTGTGGTGGTAGTTATACCAATCTATCTTTGTGTTAAAATTCACAGAACTATTTACAAAAATATGAGTTTACAAATAAATTTTTTTAACTGAAGAGCAAAAGTGTAGGAGTTCCACTGGAAGACTATTAAAGGCTAACTATAAAGATTGAATAATCAGGAAAGTGTGGTATTGGTGTAAGGATAGACAAATAGATCAATGGAAAGAGTAGAAAGTCCAGAAATAGCCTCACGCACATTTGGCCAATTGATTTTCAACAAGGGTGTCAAGGTAATCCAACAGGTGATACCACAGACGTTTTAGACGAATGGTGTGATTACAACTGAATATTCATATAGGGAGAAACGAACCTCAACCTTTACCATGTACCATATAAAAATTAACTTGAAATGGATCAAAACTTAATCATAAAAGCTAAAACTAAAAATTCCAGAAGAAAAAATAGGAAAAATACTTGCAAACTTGGGATAGGCAAACATTTTCTTGATAGGACACAAAAAGGATGAGCCATATAAGAAAAAAATGGTATATTGGATTTCATCAAATTTTGCTCTGTGAGAGAAACACTAAGAAAATTAAATGATAAATTTGCAAATCATATATCTGAAAAAGGACTTATATGAAGAATATATAAATTATACTTACAATAACGAGACAAGCACTCCAATTTAAAAATGGGCAAACAATTTAAATAGATATTTCACAAGAGAAGAAATATGAATGGTCAACAAGCACATGAAAATATACTCACTATCATTTGTTATCAGGGAAATGCAAATTAAAAAACAAACATACCACTTCACACCCTCTTGAACAGCAAAAATTAAAAGGCTGGACAATAACAAGGATGTGGAGCAACTGGATTTCTTAAACTTTGCATTGTGGGAATGCAAAATGGCATGATCACTTTGGAAAACCCTTTGGCAGTTTCTTATAAAGTTTAACATACACTAACCATACAGCCCAGGAATTCCATTGCTAAATATTAGCAAAAACTGGAAACAATCCAAATGCCATCAACAGGTGAATGGATAAACAAGTTGTAGTATATCCACAGTATGGAATACTACATAGCATTGGAAAGAACAACCTACTGATATACGCAACAACACGAATGAGCTCAAAAAACTGTGATGAGCAAAAGAAGCCCAGGACAAAAGAGTACATACTGGATTATTCCATTGACATGAAATTCTACAAAAGGCAAGACTTCTCTATAGCGACAGAAAGCAGATCAGTGCTTGCTGGGGGCTGAGGCGGGAAGGTTTTGACTGCAAAAGGGCACGAGGGAGCTTTTTGAGGTAATGGACATGTTCTATATCAACAACATGGATCAATCTTGCAAATAATAGAAGGAAGCCATGCACAAAAGAACACATATTGCATGATTTCACTTATATTAAGTTAAAAAAATAGGCAAAGCTAAAGTATAGTGCTTAGGGATACGTACATAAGTGCTAAAACTAAGAAGATAAGCAAGGAAGTGATTGCTGGAAAAGCCATGCTAGTGGTTTCCTATAGTAGGGAGTGGGGCTGTAGTGCTTGGGAAGGGACATGTGCACAGTGTCTGGGGTGCTAGCAATGTTATCTTTCTGATCTGAATGGTGGTTCCACGAGGGTTTGCTTTATAGCAATTTGTTCATCTGTAATGTTCTGGCTGTGTACCTTTTTGTTTGTATGCTATATTTTACAACTAAAGACATTAAAATAAAAAGAACAAAAATGCTAACTGAAAGGCAAGCTGAGGCTGGTACAGGGGAATGAGCCCAGGAGAGTTGAGAGTCACATAAGGCAAGCAGCAAGGGCTGTAGGATTGGACCTGTAAAGTATTTCTAAGGCAATCCTTGAACTTGGTGGGGGCAAGTGCATGCTAGGCTGGACAGTGCATCTTTTTGGCTGCTGCCCCAGCACACCCGGAACAGGGGTGGGCATACAGTATACCCACCTGAGGCTTGTGGATACATGGTGGTATGCCATTAAGACACGTCCAAATGAGAGCATATTCTCCAGGGGCCACCTACCAAAAAGCATCAGACTTGAAGGTAAGAGATCTTGGTTAAGGCACCAGCAATGTTACTTCTAGGTATATGACCTTGGACAGGTCATTTTACCTCTCAGCATTAGTTTCCTTATTACTGGCCCTGGGTATGACAGGCGATGAGAGACAGAATGTATGTATCTGTATATCTATATATCTCTCTGCATCCAAACCCAGCCTTTAACAAGGGCCAGTGCAGTAAAGTCTTGAAGTGAAAATAACAAAGGCTTCAACTTACGGCAGCCAATCGTTCCCCCCACATCTGGTCATCTTTGTGTGTAATTGGCTCTGGGTGTGCATCTGCATGGCAATACAAGGGCTGTGTGCCAGCTGTTCCAAGCTGAATATCTGAAAAGGTGACAATTATGAAGGGGGTAGCAGGAATGGGGAAGTAGGGAGATATGAAAGCCAAATGCTTTGAACCTCTGCTAATTTCACCGTACACAGTCCTGATGTGTAATTACCCATGTGTCAGGCTTAGAAGTGGGGGGAAGTGACACAAAGCTGATATTTGCCAGGCCAAGCAGAACATCAGCACCAAAGGTGGGTGCATGAGATGGGGGTCACCACTGCTGCCTCCAAAAACTGTTCTGTCACATAGTCTGCTATCTCTGGGCTAAAGGGGATGCTGTCTGGTAGTGGGGGTTGGGAGATTTCTGTCTGCAGTTGCCCTGATAAGACCAATGGACATTCAAGCTTGGAACTTGGGATAAGCTTCTTTCTCCCATTTGGGGAAGAGTGCCCACTTCCTTTTGTTCATCTGAGAGAAAGGTTCTGGATTCATCCCTGTTCACTGATAGGCAGGAACCACTTGCAAATTCAAGTCTTAAGATGAAGGCTGGCTGGCAATATAGGAATGGCAACAATGGACCAGATGCTACAGCCTTATCCATTTCAAAGTTTCATGAATAGCCAGCTGTACCATGGAAGGATCCAGGCTTCTTTTTAATAACATGTCATGGTCCTGATCATGCATCAAATAGCACCAGCACCTGTTTTCTTCTTGTCCCCGTTCCCCATATATATACTTTCATTCTCAAGTAGATGTGGGAATTCACTGCAAATAGAATTAATTTGGGGGTGAAATTATGTGCTGATTCTTCCAACACACACACACACACACACACACACACACGTGCACATGCACACACATACACAATTACATTTGGAAATGTGAAAACAGTATAACAATGATCAAGACATTTTTTAAAAAGAAATCACCAAATCTCATCACCCTGACACAGTTCTTTATATCTGGGTATATACTGCACAGAAAGAGTTTGTAAGTTGCAAAATCACAATGTAAATACATTGCACCTCTTCCTTTACAAACCTTCTGTTCCATGTATTCCTCAGGCTGCTGCAGGTTTCAGGATAAGAATAGTAAATGGCCTCATAATATGCAATGGAATGGATATGCCATAATTTAATTAACCACCCTTATTGCTGGGCAATTCATTTGTTCCCAGTGTTATATTACTACAGCCAATCTCATAATGAACATCTTCATGCATGTATCTTTGCAATTCTGTTGAAATGCTTCCTGAGGAATAAAATCTCAGGAGTGACGATTATTGAGTTAAAGGGCAGGAACAGCCCCAGGGCCCCTGCTTCAGTTGACCGAACCGTCTTCTGCAGGGGTGGGCCCCTTTCTGAAATGTGCATACCCTCAGCACTACATAGCCCTCTCCTTCACCCCCAAAGCTGTCCCACGCACTCTTGGTGCCTTAGTTACTGCCTGTTGTGTGGGGATCAACTTCTATTTGCTCTCTGGGTGCCCTGCACCATGGTTTCAAAACAATGCAAACTTGTTTTGGGAAACAGACCAAGCTGATGTGGAATAGGCTCTGATCTCCAACAGCTGAGAGTCCACAGTAATTATCTTTGGGGGATGTCAGGCTTGGGGAGTAAGGAGCAGATGCGTTTCTTTCTCTGACCCTACATGGCAGAGAACTTTCCCCTTCACTCTTGACAAGTGAACCACAATGTTCAGATGCAGGCAGCCTTGCACTGACTACCAGGCTCCCCTCAGGACCCACTATGTGCCAGGTCCTGCCATGAACATTTGCCTTCAAAGAGCCCTCCATCTCTGGTAGAGCCAAACAAGTAAACAACTAACAGGGATGCAACGTGGTGTCATGGTCAAGAGCAGGTGCATTGCAGACCAGGCTGACTTGGATTGGGAATCCCAGCTTTGCCATCTCCTTGCTGCGTGGCCTTGAGCAAGTTAATTTATATCTTTTTTTTTGTTTTGCCCTGGTTTCACCACCTAAAAAATAGGGGTAATATTAGTATCAACTCCTGTTGTGTTATTATGAGGAGTTAATGAGCCAGTGCATGGAAAGGATGCAGCACAGTCCCTAGCATGTAGTAAAGTAAGTGTTCAACAAATCTCAGCTACTAGTAGTGACATTGTATTACTAAAACAAGGTAGAAAGTGAAATATTTCCTAAGAGGGACTCTGATAGAGTAAACAAAACCCTAGTCTTCCTGCCTAGGGGATTGGGAAATGCTTTTTGTCCCCTCTCTCCCCAGTAGTGAGAGGTGCTAGGAGACACCAGCAGGCAAGAGGATCCAGTCTCTCCCACCAGCCCCAGGGCAGGCAGATTTGTAGGTGAACCCCAGTGAGCAACCTCCAAGTGGCTGGAGAGGAGAGGGCCTCAGTGATTTGTGGCTGCCTGAAAAACTATTTACAGAAGCTTCTGCTGTCTTTGCCTGTATTATTGCTACCAGGAGAAGAAAGTAACATGGCCCAGCTGACCAGTCTTTCCCAAGAGCTAAATCGGCCTTCTTGATTAGAAAAACACAGTCCTGGGCTGACAGCTTTGCCAGCAATCAGTGCTAATGCAAGGCCCAGCTGAGGAATATAGCAGGCCAGGCCCCACGCCCAGTGCCACGAAGCCTTCTGCCTTGTCCAGGACATGGTCCAGAGATATAAAAGAGCTGATTTAATAGCAGAACTACTTAGACTCGACATTTAGAAGTGCCAGCAATGCCTTATGTGCAATGAAAGGAACATGAGTGGGGCAGCTTCTCCTCCTTCTACCCGCAGAGCCCCCAGGTAAACTTTCCCAGAGGAAAGTCAATTGAGAATGGCCTTGAACTGACATGGCCGGCAGCACAGGAACATAGATAACAGACGTACCCATCACTACTGTGGTTAGCAATGCTCTCCCCATCAAGCCTTGTACTCATTTGTTTCTGGGAACAATCTGCTCTCCACTCGTGACTAGGCATCTATTGTCTGCATCCAAATTAGCCGTGCTTTCAATTCAATTTACCCATCTCTTTTGTACCCCCTGTTTAATGCCTGTTGTCTGAACACCGACTGTGGCAGATGCAGACCTGAGACAGATGCTGTCCTCTTCCCTCAAATAGTAACTTCAGCAGAATCACCACCTATCAGAGCAGGGTAGGCCCTGGGTGACCATCCACTCCAGCATTTCCCAAAGCATGTTCCCCACATGTTGGTTCCACAAGATTCTAATAGATGCTCAGCTCCAAAAGGGTTGTGTGGTGACAAAAGTTTGGGTAAAGCTGAGTGGAGGCAAGTTAGCTTTCTTGATTGTCAGACTTCCCAGAGCCCGTGACATGCCAAGGTGCATTGTGAATTTCCAATAGGGCTAGAGAATGCAGCATTCCCCAAGCATACTGAACTCCAGACCCATGTGGAAAAAGCATTTCATGAGACTAGCAGCCCAGACAACACTTTTGGGAAACACAGAATTATTCCAACCCCCTTCTTTTATAGATGAAGAGACTGAGGCCCAGAGAAGGAAAAGGACTTGCCTGAGCTCACCCAGGGAGTGTGTGGCAGGATCACACTAAATCAGCTTGTAGCACCTTCAAAAGGGCTGTCTCTAAAACCCCCAGTTTTTGAGACTGGGGAGCCATTAGAGGGTTTTAAGCACGGGGGTGATGTGGTTGAATTGGCCTTTTAGGTAAATCACTTTGACTGATGTGTAGAGGAGGATCTAGAGGGAGCCAGTGAGGGGACAACTGGAGTAAAACCGGCGAGAGACGATAAAGACCTGGATTAGAGCAAGGGTGGGAGCGATTTTGAGGAGGAGATACATTCTAGGAATAATTGGGAGGTAAGTTGGCGGGACTTGGTGGCTTATTAGGTGGGGGAGGTGGTGGAGTTCAGGGTGATGCTGAGAAATCTGGCCTGGGTGACCGCGTGGATGCTGGTGCCATGTGTTGGAGAAAGAGCTGGTTGGATGCAGTTAGAGGGTGTTGAAGACTTCCATTCCAGTGGCTGAAGAATGTTCAGTGTAGATATCCAATAAGGATTTGGCTTTAAGGGGAGAGGTTCAGGCTAGACACCAAGATCCGAGAGATAACTGCATATAGATGGAAGTTAACGCACAAGAATAGAAGAAACGGCCTAGAGAGAACCTGTAGAGGGAATAAAAGCAATGTGCTTGGGATCAGTTCTGGCCTCTGAGGAACTTACCACCTAAACCTTACACTTCCTTTGAGGTTCCCTTCAAGCAGCATCTCCTCCAGGCAAGGACTGCTGCCAGAAGAGAAATACAAGGTGCCGAGTGGATATGAAAAGACAATTCATAACCAATTGGCAGGATTAAATGTCTGTGATGGCACACTGGATTCTGAGGAGGGGCTGAGGTAACTGGTAGGAAGAAGAGACTTTCCCCGGGTGGATGTGTGCGCTTGTCCCTGTCCTCCCTGGGGTCTAGTTCTATGTACATGTCTTATCTCCTCAGGAGACGGCACATTTGCTCCTGAAGGGCAGAGGGTTCTAAATCCTTAGATGTCCCCAGGGGATCTGAAGAGTGCCTGGCATGTGGTACTCACTACGAATTTGTTGAACACCTGCATGGGAGTGGAGGTAGGGAAGGGATCCCCGGCAAAAGAAAGAGTGCGAGTAAGTGGCCCATGAGTGTGAAACTGCTGGAAATACAGAAGGATTGAGTGTGGCCATGCACAGGGTGCAGTAGTGTTGGAGGGAAGGGAAACATGGAAGACTGGAGAGATGGACTGGGACCAGGAGCTGCAGCCTTAACTGCCACTTCACAGGAGCTGGATACCTCTAAGAGCCGTGGAGAGCCAGATGGGTGCCAAAGCTAGGGTAAGTCTGAGCACAGCTGAGCCTCCTCAGAGGAGCTCTTTTTGCTTTCCACCTCACTGTTAGGAAAGCTGTGCTGAGGTCTTTGTCAGCTCCTCCCGGCTTGCCCTTGCTGGATGCTGCCTGCAGTGTCCAATGAAGTCACCAGGAGCAAAGTCACTATTGTTTGCAGAAGCCAACCCACCCCTTCCATTTCATTACTCCTGTACCCAAGAGAGAAAGAGGTAGGTCTAAGGTCTGAGGTACCATGAACTCTCAGGCAGGTCTATGAGAAGGGAACCTAATGAGGAACCCAGTCTCATTAGGCCATATACAAAGGCGTGAGTTTGCCACTCCACCTACTCATTGTGGCTCCTGCCCACCATAGGGGAGAAATACAGGCATACCTTGTTTTTTGTTTTTGTTTTTATATTGTGTCCTTTTTTTTAAAATTAAGGTTACGAAAGTTAACATCCTTGTGAAATTACAGTTGTACATCATTATTAGTCATGTAGTAGGTACACCACTTCACCCCTAGTGCCCTCCCCCCACCCCCCTTTCCCCTGGCAACCACCGATCATTTCTCTTTGTCCATATGTTAACTACCACCTATGAGTGGAGTCATACAGAGTTCGTCTTTCTCTGTCTGGCTTATTTCACTCAACATAATACTCTCAAGGTCTATCCATGTTGTTGTGAATGGGACGACTTTGTCCTTTTTTATGGCTGAGTAGTATTCCATTGTATATGTATACCACATCTTCTTTATCCAATCATCAGTTGCTGGGCACTTAGGTTGGTTCCATGACTTGGCTATGGTGAATAATGCTGCGATGAACATAGGGGTGCATGGAACTTTTGGAAATGCTGATTTCAGGTTCTTAGGATAGATACCCAGTAGTGGGATGGCTGGGTCATAAAGTATTTCTATTCTTAACTTTTTGAGGAATCTCCATACTGTTTTCCATAGTGGCTGCACCAGTTTGCATTCCCACCAACAGTGTATGAGGGTTCCCTTTTCTCCACAGCCTCTCCAACATTTGTCACTTTGGTTTTGGATATTTTTGCCATTCTAACATTTGTAAGGTGACATCTTAGAGTAGTTTTGATTTGCATTTCCCTGATGATTAGTGATGATGAGCATCTTTTCATGTGTCTATTGGCCATCCGTATATCTTCTTTGGAGAAATGTCTGTTCATGTCCCCTGCCCATTTTGTAATTGGGTTGTTTGATTTTTTATTGTTGAGTTGTGCGAGTTCTTTGTATATTAGGGAGATTAACAATTTGTCAGATAAATAACTTGTGAATATTTTTTCCCAATTAGTGGGCTGTTTTTTTGTTTCAATCCTGTTTTCCCTTGCCTTGAAGAAGCTCTTTAGTCTGATGAAGTCCCATTTGTTTATTCTTTCTATTGTTTCCCTCATGTGAGGGTTTATGGTGTCCGAAAAGATCCTTTTGAAGCTGATGTCAGAGTGTACTGCCGATATTTTCTTCTAGAAGACTTATTGTTTCAGGCCTAATCTTTAGGTCTTTGATCCATTTTGAGTTTATTTTAGTAAATGGTGAAAAAGAATGGTTGATTTTCATTCTTTTACATGTGGCTGTCCAGTTTTCCCAGCACCATTTGTTGAAGAGACTTTCTTTCCTCCATTGTAGGCCCTCAGCTCCTTTGTCAAAGATTAGCTGTCCATAGATGTGTGGTTTTATTTCTGGGCTTTCAATTCTGTTCCATTGATCTGTGCATCTGTTTTTGTACCAGTACCATGCTGTTTTGATTACTGTAGCTTTGTAGTATGTTTTGAAGTCAGGGATTGTGATGCCTCCGGCTTTGTTCTTCTTTCTCAGGATTGCTTTAGCAATTCCGGGTCTTTTCTTGCCCCATATGAATTTTAGGATTCTTTGTTCAATTTCTGTAAAGAATGACATTGGAATTCTGATTGGGATAGCGTTGAATCTGTAGATTGCTTTAGGTAGTATGGACATTTTAACTATGTTTATTCTTCCAATCCATGTGCATGGAATGTCTTTCCATCTCTTTATGTCGTCGTCGATTTCTTTCCAGAAGGTCTTGTAGTTTTCGTTGTATAGATATTTCACTTCCTTGGTTAAATTTATCCCAAGGTATTTTATTCTTTTTGTTGCAATCGTGAATGGGATTGAGTTCTTGAGATCTTTTTCTGTTAAGTTCATTGTTAGCATATAGAAATGCTACTGATTTATGTATGTTGATTTTATACCCTGCAACTTTGCTGTAGTTGTTGATTGTTTCTAATAGTTTTTCTATGGATTCTTTGGGGTTTTCTATATATAAGATCATGTTGTCTGCAAACAGCGAGAGTTTTACTTCTTCGTTGCCTACTTGGATTCCTTTTATTTCTTTTTCCTGCCAAATAGCTCTGGCCAAAACCTCCAGTACTATGTTGAATAGGAGTGGTGAAAGTGGGCACCCTTGTCTTGTTCCTGTTCTGAAAGGGATGGGTTTCAGTTTTTGTCCGTTGAGCATGATGTTGGCTGTGGGTTTGTCATATATGGCCTTTACTATGTTGAGGTACTTTCCTTATATACCTATTTTATTGAGGGTTTTTTATCATAAATGGATGTTGGATCTTGTCGAATGCTTTCTCTGCATCTATTGAGATGATCATGTGGTTTTTGTTTCTCGTTTTGTTAATGTAGTGAATCACGTTGATTGACTTGCGGATGTTGAACCATCCCTGTGTCCCTGGTATAAATCCCACTTGATCATGGTGTATAATCTTTTTGATGTATTGCTGTATTCGGTTTGCCAAAATTTTGTTGAGGATTTTTGCATCTATGTTCATCAGTGATATTGGCTTGTAGTTTTCCTTCTTTGTGTTGTCCTTGTCAGGTTTGGGGATCAGGGTGATGTTGGCTTCATAGAATGTATTAGGGAGTGCTCCATCTTCCTCTATTTTCTGGAATAGTTTGAGAAGGATAGGTATTTAATCTTCTTTGAATGTTTGGTAGAATTCTCCAGAGAAGCCGTCTGGTCCTGGACTCTTATTTTTGGGGAGGTTTTTGATTACTGTTTCTATTTCTTTACTTGTGATTGGTCTATTCAGATTCTCTATTTCTTCCTGATTCAGTTTGTGTAGGTTGTATGAGTCTAGGAATTTATCCATTTCTTCTAGGTTGTTCAATTTGTTGGCATATAGTTTTTCATAGTATTCTCTTATGATCCTTTGTATTTCTTCAGTATCTGTTGTGATTTCTCCTCTCTCGTTTCTAATTTTATTTATTTGAGACGTCTCTCTTTTTTTTTTTTTTAGTGAGTCTGGCTAAGGGTTTGTCAATTTTGGTAATTTTTTCGAAGAACCAACTCTTTGTTTCACTGATCCTTTCTACTGTCTTTTTTGTTTCAATATCATTTATTTCTGCTCTAATTTTTAGTATTTCCCTCCTTCTACTGACTTTGGGCTTTGTTTGTTCTTCTTTTTCTAATTCTGTTAGGTGTCGTTTGAGGTTGTTTATGTAAGATTTTTCTTGCTTATTGAGGTGAGCCTGTATTGCAATGAATTTCCCTCTTAGGACTGCCTTTGCTGTGTCCCCAATAATTTGGTACAGTGTGTTTTCATTTTCATTTGTCTCCAGACAATATTTGATTTCTTCTTTAATTTCTTCAATAATCCATTGTTTGTTCAGTAGCATGTTGTTTAGTCTCCACATTTTTGGCCCTTTCCCAGCTTTATTCTTGTAGTTGATTTCTAGTTTCATAGCATTGTGATCAGAAAAGATGCTTGATGTTATTTCAACCCTCTTGAACTTATTGATGCTTGCTTTGTTTCCCAAGATATGGTCTATCCTTGAGAATGTTCCATGCGTGCTTGAGAAGAATGTGTAACCTGCTGTTTTTGGATGAAGTGTCCTATATATATCTATTATGTCCATCTGATCTAATTTTTCATTTAATTCTATAATTTCCTTGTTGATTTTCTGTCTGGATGATCTGTCCATTGGTGTTAATGGGGTGTTGAGGGCCCCTACTATTATTGTATTGCTGTTGATGTCTCCTTTTAGTTTTGTTAATAGTTTCTTTACGAATTTTGGTGCTCCTGTGTTAGGTGCATATATATTTATAAGTGTTATGTCATCTTGCTGGAGCATCCCTTTTATCATTATATACTGCCCCTCTTTGTCTTTCTTTATCTGTTTTGCTTTGAAGTCTACTTTGTCTGGTATAAGTATGGCAACACCTGCTTTCTTTTGTTCATTATTAGCTTGGAGTATTGTCTTCCATCCCTTCACTTTGAGTCTGTGTTTGTCTTTAGGGCTGAGGTGTGTTTCCTGGAGGCAGCATATTGTTGGATCTTGTTCTTTGATCCATCCTGCCACTCTGTGCCTTTTGATTGGAGAGTTCAATCCCTTCATGTTTAGAGTGATTATTGAAATGTGGGGGCCTACTGTTGCCATTTTATCACTTGTTTTCCGGTTCTTTTGCATTTTGTCCTGATGGAGAGCCGTTACTTTGTGTTATTGTCCTTCTGCTTATCTCCTTTGTTCTGGATTTTGTAACCCCTTTCCTTTTTTTGTTTTTTCAGCAATGAGGTTCTTCCTGAGCATTTCTTGAAGAGCAGGTTTTGTGGCGATGAACTCCCTTAACTTTTGTTTATCTGGGAAAGTTTTTATTTCTCCATTGTATTTGAAGGATATTTTCGCTGGGTAGAGTATTCTTGGCTGCAGGTTTTTGTCCTTCAGAGTTTTGAATATTTCATTCCAATCTCTTCTAGCCTGTAAGGTCACTCCTGAGAAATCTGCTGATAGCCTTATGGGGTTTCCTTTGTAAGTTATTTTCTTCTGCCTGGCTGCCCTTAGTATTTTCTCTTTGTCGTTGTCTTTTGCTAGTTTCACTACTATATGCCTTGGGGTTGGTCTTCTTGTGTTAACAAAGTTTGGAGATCTACTGGCTTCTGTCACATGAAGTTCCATCTCTCTTCCCAAGTTTGGAAAGTTCTCAGCTATTATTTCTTTGAACGGGCCTTCTGCCCCCTTCTCCTTCTCTTCTCCCTCTGGTATACCTATAATCCTTATGTTGCATCTCCTAATTGAGTCGGATAATTCTCGGAGAGTTTCTTCATTTCTCTTTAGTCTTAGTTCTCTCTCCTCCTCTGTCTGCAGCATTTCTATATTCCTATCCTCCAAATTGCTAATTCTGTCCTCCATATTATTGACCCTACTGTTCAGAGAGTCCAGATTTTTCTTAATCTCCTCCATTGTTTTCTTCATCTCCAGTATTTCTAATTGTTTCTTCTTTATAATATCAAGCTCTTTTGTGACAAAGCTCCTGAACTCATTGAGTTGTCTATCTGAATTCTCTTTTAACTCATTGAGTTTTTTAATAATGGCAGTTTTGAAATCATCGTCATTTAGGTTATAGATTTCATTGTCTTTGGGATTGTTTTCTGGGTGCTTATCATTTTCCTTCTGTTCTGGAGATTTAATATATTTTTTCATACTGCTTGATGGCATGGATTTGTGCCTCCACATAGAGATAGAGTTTAGTCGCTGCTTCCACTTGTTGCAACTGGTGTGTGTGTGGGGGGGCAGCTGTTTAGACTGCACCAACCAGGAACCCTGTCAGCTGTTACTGACAGGACATGGACCCCCACCTCGTGTCACAGTGGTCCTGTGCGGTCCCTCGTCGGTTGTGGGGGTAATTGCAAGGGGGCCTCAGGCTGCTGGTGCCTACTGCTGCAGCCCTCTTAGACGCGCTCCCTCCTTGTGGTCTGCAGTGGTGTTGTGGGCTTTCCCATCAGCCAGGAGCAGGATCACCTATAATCACCCCTTTGTCCCTAACAGAGCCCACAAGATCACACTTGTCCACTATAGGTCCCAGCAGAGCTATGGGTATCTTCTGCAGTCTGTCATTAGCTCACCTAGCTGTGCTGCTTTTGCCCCAGGGCCTTCCCACTTTGCGATTGCCAGTTGGGACCTCTCCACTAGAGCTGTGCGGAGGCTTTCACTGAGGCTGCTGTAGGAACCTGGAGTTCCCCCCTGGGCTACGCAGCCGTTTCACTGGAGCTCCACTCTGCCCCACTCCACTCTCACTGGATATCTGGGAGTCCCTTGCCTCGTCTGGGACACAGCCAGAGTCCGTGGGCCTGGTGGTGGCTTGTAAGCTGCTGCCTTGTGGGGAATTCTGCTCTAGGGAGCTTCCTGGTGTTCCGAATGCTGGGCGGAGCCTCCCTGCCAATGGCAAGCAGAGGCCCTCCCTGCTGGGGGAGTGCGGGACCCTGAAGCATCTCCCCGGGTTGCAGAGCCCACCCAGTTGGAGCTCCACCCAGTCCCCAAGCGTGTTCAGGGGAAGTCCGGGCACCCCCTGCACCGACCCGTGCGCCAGAGACCGTGAGCCCAGCAGCAGCTTACGGTCTGGTGCTGTGCCGGGGAATCCACCAACTGGGAGCTTCCCTTTGTCCTGGATTCTGGGCGTGGCCTCCCTGCTAATGGTGAGCAGAGGCTTTCTCTGCTGGGGAGTTGCGGGACCCCGGAGCCCTCCCCTGCGCCACAGAGCCAGGCGCTGGAGCTCCAACTGTGTCCCCAAGCACGTCTACGGGAAGTCTGGGCGCCCCCTGCACTGACCCGTGCACTGGAGACTGTGAGCCCAGCAGCAGCTTGCGGTCTGGAGGCATACCTTGTTTTTTATTGCACTTCAGAGATATTTCATTTTCTACAAATTGAAGGTTTGTGTCAACCTCGCATTGAGCAAGTCTATCAGCACCATTTTTCCAACAGCATTTGCTTGCTTCATATCTCTGTGTCACATTTTGGTAATTCTCACAATATTTCAAACTTTTTCATTATTATTTTTATTATATTTGTTATGGTGATCTTTGATGTTACTATTGTAATTGTTTTCGGGTGACACAAACCATGCCCATATAAGATGACAAACTTAATGGATAAATGTTATATGTGTTCTGATTGCTCCACTGACTGGCTGTTCCCCTGTCTCTCTCCCTCTATTTGGGCCACCCTATTCTCTGAGACACAACAACATTGAAATTAGGCCAATGAATAACCCTACAATGGCCTCTAAGTGTTCAAGAAAAAGGAAGCATCACATGTCTCTCACTTCAAATCAAAAGCTAGAAATGATTAAGCTTAGTGAGGAAGACATGTCAAAAGCTGAGATAGGCCGAAAGCTAGGCTTCTTTCACCAAACAGTTAGCCAAGTTGTGAATGCAAAGGAAAAGTTCTTGAAGGAAATTAAAAGTGCTACTCCAGTGAACACATGAATGCTAAGAAAGCAAAACAGACTTATTGATGATACGGAGAAAGTTTTAGTGGTCTGGATAGAAGATCAAATCAGCTACAACATTCCCTTAAACCAAAGCCTAATCAAGAGCAAGGCCCTAGCTCTCTTCAATCCTATGAAGGCTGAGAGAGGTGAGGAAGCTGCAGAAGAAAAGTTCGAAGCTGGCAGAGGTTGGTGCATGAGGTTTAATGAAAGAAGCTGTCTCCATAACATAACAGCGCAAGGTGAAGCAGCCAGTGCTGATGGAGAAGCTGCAGCAAGTTCTCCAGAAGATCTAGCTGAGATCGTTAATGAAGGGGCTACACTAAACGACAGATTTTCAATGAAGATGAAACAGCCTTATATTGAAGGAGATGACATCTAGGACTTTCATAACTTGTGAGGACAAGTCAACGCCTGGCTTCAAAGCTTCAAAGGACAGGCTGACTCTCTTATTTGGAGCTAATGCAGCTGGCGACTTTAATTTGAAGCCAATGCTCACTTACCATTGTGAAAATCCTAGGGCTGTTAAGAATTACTACTCTGCCTGTGCTCTATAAATGGAACAATAAAGCCTGGATGACAGTTCATCTGTTTACAACATGGTTTACTGAATATTTTAAGCCCACTGTGGAGATCTACTCCTCAGAAAAAAAGATTCCTCTCAAAATATTACTGCTTAATGACAATGTAACTGGTCACTCAAGAGCTCTGATGGAGATGTATAAAAGAATAATGTTTTCATGCCTGCTAACACAACATCCATTCTGCAGCCCATGGATCAATGAGTAATTTTGACTTTCACATCTTATTATTTAAGAAACACATTTAGTAAGGCTATAGCTTCCACAGACAGTGATTCCTCTGATGGATCTGGGCAAAGTAAATTGAAAACCTTCTAGAAATGATTCATCATTCTGGATGCCATTAAGAACATTTGTGATTCATGGGAAGAGGTCAAAATATTAACATTAACAGGAGTTTGGAAGAAGTTGATTCCAACTCTCAGGGATGACATCAAGGGGTCAAGACGTCAGTGGAGGAAGTAACGGCAGACGGGGTGGAAACAGCAAGAGAACTAGAATTAGAAGTGGAGCCTGAGAGGTGACTGAATTTCTGCCATCTCATGATAAACTTTAATGGATGAGGACTTACTTCTTATGGATGAACAAAGAAAGTGGTTTCTTGAGGTGGAATCTACTCCTGGTGAAGATGCTGCGAAAATTGTTGAAATGCATGTAGAATACGACATAAACTTACTTGATAAAACAGCAGCAGGGTTTGAGAGGACTGACTCCAATTTTGAAAGAAGTTCTACTGTGAGTAAAGTGCTATCAAACAGCATCAGATGCTACAGAGAAACCATTCATAAAAGGAAGAATCATTCAACACAGCAAACTTCATTGTTGTCTTATGCTAAGAAGTTGCCACAGCTACCCCAACCTTCAGCAACCAGCACCCTGATAAGTCAGCAGCCATCAAAATCAAGGCAAGACCCTCCACCAGCAAAAAGATTATGACTCACTGAAGGCTCAGGTGATTGTTAGCATTTTTAGCAATAAGATAGTTTTAAACTAAGGTATGTACATTTTTTAAGACATCATGCTATTGGACACTTAATAGACTACAGTATAGTTTAGGCATAACTTTATATGCACTGGGAAACCAAAAAATTCATGTGCCTCATTTTGTTGTGATATTTGCTTTATTGCAGTGGTCTGGAATTGAACCTGCAATATCTCCATGGTGGGCCTATAGTTTGCAGCTTGAGTCCAGCCAATCTAAGTGCCCGCTGACACACACAAAACAAAAACAAAAAATCAACATTCATCCTATGAACAGAACAGAAGCAGAATCTCCACACACGAGAACTAGAAAAATGTGAGAAAAACTCAAGAGAAAAGGCAATCAATTGAGATGACCCGGATGCTGGAATTAGCAGATAAAGGTTTTAAAAGCAGCTATTATAGCTATGCTGAAGGACATAAAGGGAAATATGCTTGTGATGAATGAAAAGACAGAAAATGTCAGCAAAGAAATAAAAATTATAATAAAGAATCAAATGGAAATTTTAGAAAATTTCAGAGCATACAATATCCGAAATAAAATTTACTAAGTAAGCTAACAACATAATAGAAATAACAGAAGAGTGGGAAAAAACGAAGATAGATTAACAGAAATTATCCATTCTGAAGAACAGAGAGAAAAAATTAAAGAAAAAACCCCAAGGCCTCAGAGACCTATGGGACATTGTAAAATATCTAAAATATATATAGTTGGAGTCCCAGAGGGAGAGGAGAGAGAATGAACCAGAAAAAAATATTTATTTGAAAATATAATGGAAGTAAACTTTCCCAATTTTGTGAAGGACATAAAATCACAGATTCAAGAAGCTCAGTTAAACCCGAGCAAGATGAACACAAAGAAAATCATACCTACCACATCACAGCTAAACTGCTAAAAATCAAAGATAAGGATAAAATCTTAAAGCAGAGGAAAATGACATACAAAGGAGCCACAATTCAAATGGCTGCTCACTACACAAGAAATAAAATGGAGGCTCAAAGACAGGGGAACAACATCTTTAAAGTGCTGAAAGAAAATAACCCAAAATTCTATATGCAGCAAAAATCAAGAATGAAGATGGAATAAAGATTTTTTAATTTTTATTTATTTATTTATTTATTGAGGAGGATTAGCCCTGAGCTAACTACTGCCAATCTCCCTCTTTTTGCTGAGGAAGACTGGTCCTGAGCTAACATCCATGCCCATCTTCCTCTACTTTATACGTGGGATGCCTACCACAGCATGGCTTTTGCCAAGCGGTGCCATGTCCGCACCCGGGATCCGAACTGGCGAATCCCGGGCCACTGAGAAGCAGAACGTGCGAACTTAACTGCTGTGCCACTGGACCAGCCCATAAATAAAGATTTTTTTAGATAAAAGATACTAACAGAATTAATCCCCAGCATATTTGCATTACAAGAAATGCTGAAGGAAATTCTTTAGGCTGAAGGGAAATGATACCAGATGGAAACTTGCATCTACAGAAGAAATGAAGAGCGTTGAAAATGGTAAATATATGAGTAAATATAAAAGGTGATTTTTTCTTCTTGACTTCTTAAAAATACATATGATCATTTAAAGCAAAAATTATAACATTTTATTGTAGATCACATAACGTCAGTAAGATGTAATACGTATGACAATTATAGCATAAAAATTGGAAGAGGGTGGACATATAGTTGCAAGTTTTCCACATTTGACATGAAGTGGTATGGTATTATCTCTAAGGATATTGTGAAAAGTTATGAAGGTATATAATAATTCCTAGAACAACACAAAAAGATGTAAAGAGGCATCGCTAAAAATCAAATAAATAAAATGGAAATCGATAATATATGCAAATAATCTAAGAGAAGGCAGAAAAGGAACAAGTTAGAAGCGAACAGAAAGGGGAAATAGAAAACAAATAGTAAAAAAAAAGGGACATAAATCTGAATGTATCCATAATTATGTTAAATATTGCTATTAGCTGAATTGTATTCCCCCCACAAACTCATATGATGAAGCCCTAACCCCGAGTACCTCAAAATGTGACTGCATTTGAAGATAGGGCCTTTGAAGAGTTAAAGTGAGGCCTTTGGGGTGGGCCCTATTCCAAGCGGACCATTGTCCTTATGAGAAGAGGAAATTTGTACATTCAGTGACACCAGGGATGTGCATGCACAGTGGAAAGACCATGTGAGGACACAGAGAGAAGGCAGCCATCTATAAATCAAGGAGAGAGGCCCTGGGAGAAATCTAACCTGCCAACATCTTGATCTTGGACTTCCAGCCTCCAGAACCGTGAAGAAATAAATTTCTGTTGTTTAAGCGACCCAGCCTGTGGTATTTTGTTGTGAGCAGCCCAGGCACACTAATAACAAATGTTAATGGACTAAACACCTGAATTAAAAGGCAAAATGTCAGAATGGATTAACAGAGCAAGACATTATTAAATGCTTGCTGGAAGTGACTCTTTTTAATTATGAAGATACAGACAGACTGAAAGCAAACAGGTGGAAAGGGACATATACCATGCAGTAAATATAAGAAGGCTGTAATGGCTGGATTACTATCAGATAAAGTAGACTTCAAGGAAAAGAGTATTACCAGAGGTGGAAGAGAGACATTTCATAATGAATTTACCAGCAAGATATGACATTCATAAATGTGTACGTGCCTAATAACAGGTCTTCAAAATAAACCAAGGTGAAAATTGGCAGAATTAAAGAGAGAAGCCATAGCTGGAGATTATAACAACAGTTCTCAGCAAGAGATAAAACAACTAGATAAAAATTAGTAAAGATGTAGATGATCTGAATAATGTTACAGACCACTTTGACCTAAATAATATTTATAAAGCATTATACCCCCCAAAAGGAGAATACACATTTTTTTCAAGTATACATGATACATTCACCAAGACAGATTGTGTGCTGGCCCATAAACCGTGTCTAAGTAAATTTGACAGAAATGAAATCATACAGTAGATGTTCTCGGACCACAATGGAATTAAATAAGAAGTCAGTAACAGTAAGATAGCCCCCAAACCCTGAAATATTTGGAAATTAAACAATACACTTCTAAATAACATATGGGTCAAAGAAGAAATCACAAGGGAAGTTAGAAAATATTTTGAAGCACATGGCAATAAAAACACAACATATTAAAATTTGTGGGAAGCAGGTGAAGCAATGCTTAAAGAAAAAGTTATAACTTTGAATGCTTATATTAGAAAAGAAAAATGGTTTAAAATCGATGACCAAGTTTCCACACTAAGAAGGGAGGAAAAGGTAGGCAAAGTAAACCCAAAGTAAGTAGAAGTTAAGAAATAATAAAGAGCAGAGGTCAATGAAATAGGAAAAAAACAATGGAGAGAATTAACAAAGCAAAAAGATCAACAAAAATTGATAACTCCCTGACTAGATTAATCAGGAAAAAAAGGGGAGAGCACAAATTAGTAAGATCAAGAATAAAAGAGGGACTGTCACTACAGATCCTACAGCATTAAAAAGATAAAGATAATAATGAAATACTATCAACATCTTTATGCCAACAAATTGGACAACTTGATAAAATGAACAAATTTTTTGAAAATAACAGCTACTGAAATGGATACAAGATGAAGCAGAAAACAGTTCTGTGAAACATCTCAACTTTTTGTGTGTGATGTAGGTATGGTTCGAGAATATCTTCATGACTTGTGGGTAAGCAAAGATTTCTTAGATAGGGTACAGAAAGTAATAACCATACATATATATATATATATATATATATATACACACACACACACACACACACACACATATATATACACATATACACATATACATACATATAAGACTTCATCAAAATTAAGTACTTCTGCTCATCAAATAACATCATTAAGATCTGTGCAGATGAATTCCAAATAATTTATGTAGACACTCTGACCCAAAGGAAAGAGAGCATAACCTCCCACTCCTTAAGTGTGGGCTGCTCATAGTGACTTCCTTCCAAAGAGGACAGAATGGGATGGGGGGAAAGAAAGAGTAAGTTTATAGTGAGAAACCTAACAAACACTACCTCAGCCAGGGATCAAGGTCAACATCAACAGGGATAAGTCATGTTGATATGATGTGATGAAAATGGCACTACACCTCCGTGGTCTTCCATAAACCCATAAGCTCAGTCTAATCATGGGAAAAACATCAGACAAATTCCAATAGGGGGGCATCCTACAAAATACCTGACTAGTATTCTATCAAAATCATCAAAATCATCAAAAACAAGAAAAATTTGAGAAACTCTTATAGCCAAGAGGAGTCTAAAGAGACATGACAACTAAACGTAATATGATATCCTTGATAGGATTTTGGAACAGGAAAAGGACGTTAGGTAAAATCTAAGGAAATATGAATGAAGTACGGATTTTAGTTAATAATAATGTATCAGTCTAGGTTTATTAATTGTCACAAATGTATCATGTAAGGCATTAATAACAGAGGAAACTGAGTGAGAGGCAATGGGAATTCTCTGTACGAGCTTCTCAATTTTTCTATAAATGTAAAACTGTTTTAAATAATAAAGTCTTGGGGCCAGCTCTGTGGCCGAGTGGTTAAGTTTGCATGCTCCGCTGCGGCAGCCCAGGGTTCGGATCCTGGGCGCGGACATGGCACCACTCATCAGGCCACACTGAGGCGGCATCCCACATCCCACAACTAGAAGGACCGGCAACTGAGATATACAACTGTGTACGGGGGGATTTGGGGAGATAAAATAGGAAAAAAAAAAAGAGGAAGATTGGCAACAGTTGTTAGCCCAGGTGCCAATCTTCAAATATAAATAAATAAATAAATAAATAATAAAGTCTATTTTTAAAAAGCCATCATCAAGAAAATGTAGAGACAAGTCACTAACTGGGAGAAAGTATTTGCAAAATATATATCTGACAAAGGACTGATATTCAGGATATTAAAAAAAACCCAACTCCTAAAACTCAATAATAAAAAGACAAAGAACTCAATAAAAATGGACAAAATTTTTAAACAGACACTTCATTAAAGATGATAAACAAGTGGCCAACAAGCATGTGAAAAGATGCTCAACATCACTAGTCATTACAGAAATGCAAGTCAAAGCCACAATAAGATATCATTACACCCACTTGAATGGCTAAAATCAAAATGAGTAAAAACACCAAACGCTGGAAAGGATATGGAGCAACTAGATCTCTTACATGTTGTTGATGTGAATGTTAAATTGTACAGCCACTGAAATGTTCTAGCTCTCAGCTTCTTATAAACCTAAACATCCACCTATCCTATGACCAAGCAGTCACAATCCTTGGTGTTCACCAAAGAGAAATGAAAACAAATGTTCACAAAAAGTGTTATGAAAGAATATTCTAGCAGCTTTGTTCACAAAAGCCAAAACCTGTGTTAACAGCCAAGGTGTCCATCAGTAGGAAAATGGATAAACAAATTGTGATAAATTCATACAATGGAATACAAGTCTGCAATAAAAAAGACACAAATTACTGATATGTGCAACAACATGGCTGAATTTCAAAATCATTTTGTTGAATGAAAGAAGACACAAAAAAGGACAAACTGTATGAATCCATTTATATGAAATTCTAGAATAGGTCACTCTAGTCTATGGTGGAAAAAAATTCCGAATATTGGTTGTCTACGGAATGTGGGAGCAGGGATTGACTGGGAAAGAACATGCCAGGATGATGGTAACGTCTAATTCTCGATAGAGTTTTGGTTACACAGGTGTATGTATATTTCCAAATTTGTCAAATGAGACACTTAAGATTTGTGCATTTCATTATATGCAAATTTGATCTCATAATAAAAAAACTGCAAACAAATACTAATGGTATTCATACTGAATGCATCTTTGAAATGCATCAAAAATAAGATGGACTGATGAACAGTTAGGATGATAGATAAATGACAAGGCACGTAGAGTAAAATATTAGTTGTAGAATCTGAGGTGCATATATGAATGTTGACTGTAAAAGTCTTTCAGCTTTTCTGTATATTTTAAAATTTTCATAAGAAAATTTTGAAAAATAAAAGCCAAACCACAGTTTGGGAGAACATATAAAAGGAACAAAGGAGTAGTACCGCAGAACATATAAAGCCTCCTACAGATCAATAAGAAAAAGGCAAACAATTCAATATAAAAAGTAGCAAAATGGCTTAACAGGCGTAATACAAAAGAGGATATTCAAATGACCAATATACACCTGACAAGATGTCGCGATGGACGCTGTAGTGTCCTGGGCGGGCTTCCTCAGGAGTTATTCTTGCAGCTGCACGGGTGCTGCTAGCAGGCAGCCTTTGGTTCTAAGCCCAGTATGAGATTCTCAGCCCAATTCAAATGCTGCTGTGGGCTCCACCCCCTCACCTCACCATCAACCAAGCGCAGGACCCTGGATAAGTCACTTAAACCCCCACAGCTCTGCTTCCTCATCTGGAAAACAATAAGGAATAGAAGTATCCTTGTCCTGCCTGCCTCGCCGAATTGTTGTGAGGGTAAAAACCACATCGAAAGTTCTACCTGGCCTGGAGAGTGCTATCTACATGTAAGCTACGTTCAGTAACAAAAGGAGCAAATGACAGAACTGAGACTCAGACCCAGGACTCTGAAACCCTCCCTAGCACCACTGCTCTCGGAGCAGATCCTCTGCTAAGATGGAACGCTGCCCACGTAGAGAAGCTGTTGTGATCATCAAACCTAAAGTAACTCGCTCTGCTTTCTTAACAATGAAAACTATATTGACAAAAAACTGTTTCCAGCTCCTCCCACCCCCAGGTAATGATGCACTGTCACGTACGTACACAGAGTGATAAGTTGTAGCTAATCAGGGATCAATAAACTGGATGTCCTTAGATAGTTTTATGGATGGATAATTCTAGAAAGGCTCGATATATGCATTTATAGGTGACATGATCTACACAAAGCTCACGATCATATGAAGGAGCGTCTATTACCCCAACAATGGGGGGATGAGCTCCCTAAATTGTGAAATTCTGTTCTCTGACCAGGTTTAGGAGAGTCCACCACAGGAAGAGCCCACTGTGTTTATGACACTCATTAACCCCTGATAGAAACAGTAGCTGGCACAGCTGTTTTGGTGCCATCTCTGACTGTGGGACATATTGCTATAATCAAACTGACACACACTTCACCTCTGGCCTAGTCCAGGACTGTACTGGGTTATATGCATCTAATATGTAGGAATCAATCCTCAAAAACAGCCCCGAGAGGCAGGTCTTATTATTCTCACTCATCAAATGAGGAAATGGAGGGTTGGGGAGGTGAAGGGAGTTGCCCAATGTCACAGAGCTGGCCAATGTTGTGGCCAGAACTTGAACTTCATGCCTGTCATGATCTCTCTTGCGAGTGTAGAGTCAGTGCTCCTTCTGCTTCACTGTGCAGCCTACATGACTACATTCCGCGGAGAGCCAAACAAGATGAGCTTGGCCTCACATTCTGTGACCGAAAGGGCCCAAATGCTACCCACTCATTCATTGTCCCCATCTTTAGGTAAACTCTGGTTGGACAGTGTTCTCCTGCCCTTTCCAGGGCTGCCAGCAGGAGGCGTGGAAGAGATGCTTGTCTTGCATCCTTCCCTAGGCCCCTGCACATGACTAGCAGTTTGATCCCTTAGTTGTGGAGGCCATGCTAGTCTGAACGCAGAACAGCAGCGAATCACAAGCCCATGTAGCACTCATTAACAGGGTCTCAACTCGGGAGTGTTTGCCTCATGACAGCCAGCCAGTCCAGTGAAAGCTGTTCTGAAGCCAGGAAGGCCACCTGCCTGGGACAATGGCCTGGGAGCTGGTGCCCAGACACGCTGGGTGTGAGCCCAAGGAACCAACATAGCAGCTCATCAGATAATTATTTTCTTTATTACAAACCTCATTCCTCCTCCACACAAGCGAAGTCACAAGGATCCTCAAACTGATCAGAGCTTTTGAGAATGGCTAATGCAGGGCACGGAAGAGAAGTCTGCTGGAGGACTCCCAGCTAAGTAAAGGTGCGGGGGTGAGCGGGCAAGGTGTAGCCCCTTTACTTGTCTCCTCTGCCTTTCTGATTGCTACCCTGCCTGTTGCTCTCCCAGCCAATGAAATCTTCCCCTGAGGGACCAAGCAGGAGTCAGGACCAGGGATTGGCACATGCAGGGGAAGTCCATGCTACCCAGAAGCCCGGCAGCAGCTTCAAGGTGAGCATAGACAAAGGGCTTTCCGAGGCAAGGACTGGCAAAGATGAGCTTCTTTAGGGGAACTGCCCTCAGGACCCATACATACTTTTGAAAATTAATGATCCTGGCAAATCTTTAACTTGAATGAGAGATTTTTTATTTCAGAACCAGCCAAAAGTAATAGAGAGCCAAGTAGTATGAGGGAAAGTGCACGGTGTTGGAAACCAGTCCAAGCTGGGTGAGAATCCGAGTTCTGCCATGAAGTTCCTCTGTGATCTTAGACAAGTAACTGCAAACCTCACTGGGCCTCTTGTCTTGTCCGTAAAATGGAGCTAATAAGAGCTATCATTTGTGGAGCTTCTGCTTTGGCCATGCTCTGGGCATGTAAAGAAATTCTCTCATTCCAGCACCACAACAGCTTTGCAAGACACATTGTTTCAATGGTGCTTCTCACTCCAGCCTTGCAGCCTGAGCCCCTAGCAGGAATGACATTTACATGGCTCCCTCCTCACCCTGGCCCCGCATGGTGCTTGTTTGTGCCCACTCCTGATGGATGTACGGGACATTTTCACACTCAGATCAGGAACAGCTAGCTCTTGGACACTCTATAGAGGTGACTGTCATAATCCAAGGTGCATATACAGCTTCTTAATGTTTGTTTTATGTGCCAGTTTTTCCTACCCAACTGGGAGCTTCCCATATACGGGTGGGGTTGGCCTCCTTGCTGGAGCCTCAGCACCTAGTCCAGTGCCTGGCACACAGACAACCTCAGTAAGTGTATGTTGAATTGATAATGATGTAGACTCTTGCTCTGTCACAGATAACTTCTTTGGTGGCTCAAGAAAGTTAGGATTGTCCCAGGTCCCTGACAGACACAGGGACAGAGAGCTCAGAATTAAAGACACCACAATTAGGCAGAAGCCCTTAGAGATGGCCTAGTTATTGGCCAGATAGTGGCTTGCAGCACAGTGACAGGAAGAGATGGTTCAAAGTTACCCAACAAGCTAGGGACAGAACCTGACCCAGACTTCACGCCTCTTGATCTCAGGTGACCCAGCACCCTGTCCAGTCCTCTGGCCTCCTTAAATCTGGCCAAGCTGATTCCAGCAATCCCAGAGCCAACAAGGCCCCCAGTGGACAGCACTGAAGCCCTCCCCTGGCAGTTGTGTGCTGCGTGTGGGGCTGGAAGAGGAGCAGAGCTGCTCCCGCGTGGGGCCACAGGTTATGCTCTGGCTTCAGGCCCTCCCCCCTGACCTTGCGGGCACTCAGGAAATCACATTCTGGGCACTATCTGCTTCCTCCAGCATCTGGGCCCCTTTGCTCTGACAGGCTCACTACCAGCCCATCCCCTGGCTGCTCCACCCTTGGGCCAAAGCCGGCTCAGGGGTCCCCAGTGTCCTGGCCAGCAATCAGAGTTGCTTCCCAGATTCCTTCCCAGCATTATGAGGAGATAGCCTGGGTCACTGCTGTCCTGTTGTAGCCAATTCTTCTTTTGGAGGGCCCACGCATATAGCTTCTCAGCTTTTGAGGTGACGGCTGGAAAAAGCAAGGATTTTAGAGACTGGAGGGCCAGGCTGCCAGTGCCCACCACCCCCTTATCAGCTGTGTGACTTAGGGCAGCCTGTGAGAAGTCTGCTTCCCATGGGGCTGAGAAGGTTCAATGAGACAATGCATTTGAACGGCCCTAGCAATATGACTGGTGCCCACAAGGGGCTCTGTAAATGCCAGCTTTCCTTTCATGGGGAGGACTCTTAACCAGGGGTCCCAGAAGGGCTTTAGGAGTGCCAGGAAGCCCCCTTGATGGTCTACATTGTATGCGCATGAGCATTTTCCTGGGTAGAAGCTCCGATGGGAGCTTCAAAGAGGTTCTATGACCCACCAAAGGCTAAGAACCTCTGATCTAGAGGGTTTCCTCTCAGGTAGGAAGTTACCTAGAGCCTAGCCAAGAATCAGTTACCCCTCTCATGTGGGGCCTGCATTGAGCCAGCTCAGCAGGTCATGGGGCTCTGAGATACAAGAACCTAAACATTCATGGGGCCCTTGAACTGGGCTCTAGAGAGCCAGACATGGGAGCAGCCCACACTGCAGTACAGAATGACCCAAAGGTGCTCTGACCGTGGAGACTCGAGGAAAGAAGAGTGGGGGTGAGGAGAGGCACTGCGGCAAGGGCAGGAGACAGTCAAGGCACAGTCAGCTACATCTTGAAAGAGAAACTGGCTCCCCAAAGGCCAGAGTAGCAAGGACGAAGGCCCGGAGAACACAGGACAGAGCAGCACAGGATATTTTGAGAGGTGGTTTAATACAATGGATAAAACCACAGGCTCTGGAGCAAGACTGCCCAAGTTGGAATCCTGGCTCTGCTCGCTGCTACCTTGCCATGCCCCTGGGTAAGTTACTGAACTGCTCCAGGCCTGTTTCCTTATTTATAAAATGGAGGGAATGACAGTACCTACCTATAGGGTTGTTGCTAGGGTTAAATGAGTAAATATAGATAGAACCTTCAGAATAGGGCTGGGAACCTGGCAAGCACTCCATAGGTGCTTGCTGCTATTGTTCTTACTCAGTCCAGTGAGGCTGGAGGATGGGGCTCATGGATGAGTACAAAGAGGTGAAGCTGGACCAGTAAGCTGGGGTCAGACAGGCTGGGCTGAGTCTGGGATTGAATCTGCACATTCAAGAGTGCCGTTGACTGTTTCTAAAGAGAGAACTGATGTGAGCTGATGTGCGCTATACGAAGGTCATAAGAATATGATGGATGCAGAAGCAGGTCATCCAGTCAGCCAGTCAGCCGGGCATTCATTTGCTAAATTCTTACTGTGCCAGGCTCATAATGAACCTAGAAAAAGAGTTTCTGGGAGCTAGATGCTTCAAATACCACGTATGGGGCTGATTCTGTGCCCTGGAGCTGCTTGAACTTCTCCCCCTTCCCCCAAGTAGTGCAGCACCTCTCTGTGAGGGGAGGCTGGACCCGGGTGTGCACGAGGAGGTGGAGCCCCCCAGATACATCTACCTATGGTCAACAAAGCTCATCCTGCTAATGTCACCATGGTCTTGTAGGCAGAACAAGTCTATGGTAGACAGAATAATAGATGGTAGATAGAATAATAGATATCTGTCCTAATGCCCGGAACCTGTGAATATGTTAGCTTACGTGGAAAAAGGTACTTTGCAGATGAGACTAAATTGAAGACCTTGAGATGGGGAGATTATTCTGATTTATCTGGATGCATTTAACATAATCACAACGGTCCTAGCAAGTGAAAGAGGGAGGCAGAAGAGTGGATCATAGTGCGATGTTATGATGGAAGCAGAGTCAAAAAGAGATGGGTGAGGGGGATTGAAATTTGAAGATGCTGCATTGCTGGCCTTGAAGATGGAGGAAGGGGCCATGAGCCAAGGAATGGAGGTGGTCTCTAGAAGCTGGAAAAGGCAAGGAAGCCGACTCTCCCCCAGAACCTTCCAAAGGAATGCAGCCCTGCCCACACCTTGATTTTAGGCCAGTAAGACACATTTTGGTCTTCAGGCCTCCGAAACTGTAAGATAATAAATGTATGTTGTTTTAAGCCACTAAATCTGTGGTACTTGGTTACAGTAGCAACAGGAAACTAATACAGAGTCTGAGAGAAAAAAGGAAAAGTAAAGCCGTGTATGAAATCTATTTTAGAAATAGCACCAAACCAGGTGAAAGAAAACCTCAGGGAAATTAAAGCTTATTTAGCATGTGCTCTAGGGGAACCTGGATGCGAACACCAAGGGAAATCCACCTAAATCTTTACTTCTTCTTGAATAATCCAGTTTATTCCAGATGGATTACAGATTGAGATATATGGGGAGAAAGTAGAAGAAAGTGAAAGGGAGAACAGGATGGTGAAGGGTCTTGAAATCATGTCAGAAAAGGAATGAATGATAAGCCTGGAGAAAAGAAGATGAGGGGTCCATGGGTGCTGTCTCCACCTACATCCAGAGCTGTCATGGGAAAGAACACACAGAGGAGAGGAGCAGGATGGTGGGTAGACGCTTCTGGGAGAGAAATTCCAGCTCAGAGTAAGGATAACTCTCCTAACAATTGGCACTCTTTGAACCTGGAACAGGCTGCCTTAGGAAGCCTGTCCTTCGAGCTATTCCAATAGAAACGAAGTTCTGGAGAGGGAGCTCCTGCACCTGGCGGAGGGTTTTGGAACTGATGGGCCCCTCCCTGATTCTAGGTTGTGTCAGATACATTCTGCAGCTTTGCGAAGATCGAGGCAATCAGTGCTCTTTTTTGTCTGGACTTGAAGTAAAGAAAAAGACTAGCATCAGTCCAGAGACCAATTCCTCTCATATTCACACATGCAATATGAGAGAGAACATACGGAATCCATGAAGCCTGAAGTGTGTCCATGGACATCACCCCCAGACGGTTCCTCAGCGCTCCTGGGAACTAAAAGTAAAGGCTAACAGATCTGCCTAAACAGGCTGTGGCACCATGTCAAATAGATGAGTCTCTGCAGTGCTGTATTCTGGGAATGGAAGCAAGCAGAGGGGGAGCGGCAGAGGGGCTTTACTGTGGCTAGGACAGAGGACAAGGGAACTTGAAGGATAGTGACCCAGTGGGACAAGCCAGATGTCTACCCTGGCCCAGCTTCCCCCTCATTTCAACATGTTTGGGTGACCAACCAATGCCACCTCCTGCCTGGCAAGTTAACTTTACGGCTGAGCAGGGTCATCCTGAGGCCAGGGCCTTCCACTATGTTCCTCCACCTCTGCGGAGATGCCAAAAACAGCCTCAATAACAACCATAGGTAGTTGACTTAGACTACTTTGCAGATAAGGAAACCAAGACAGGGAGGTTAGAGAACATAGCAGAATCCGGAGGAGGACACGAGGTTCCTCAGACTGTGACCTGCCTGACAGCCCACAAAGTCATGAAAGAGGAAGGGGCCGGGAGGAGCCCTCCCTTCCCTGCTGTTTGCATAGGAGGAGACTACGTCTTTCACGGGGCTCCCAGCATGGCCTCCCTTCTCCACTTTCAACCTGCTCTGATTTATCTCCTCAAAGGAACCCCACCTTAAATACCAGACAACCCCTGGCTCAGTTCTGGAAGTTGCATGCCTAACTTAGTTGAGATTTGGAAGTCACAAAACCCTGATTCCCCTCACCCAAGGGTTGCATGCCTCCCCTCCCTTCTCTAGACACCCGCTCCTGGTTCCTTCTGGCCCAGAAAATGCTTCCAAACCCTCTTCCCCAGGAAGGCCAATAGGGGAAGAGCGTGGCAAGCCAGCTGCTTGGCTGGTTTAAGTCAATCTGACATTGAAGGTGTGCAAGGTATAATTTTTCCCTTCTTCAAGCAGACACAATTTACAGTTCCAGCCATGACACCTTGCTGGCTGACAGTCCACATAGTTCATTGACAGCCTGTGGAGCGTCCCTTCTTAGGAAAACCTTCCCTCAGGCCCCGGTGAGATTCAAGGTCAGCTGAGTAGCTAGGTAGAGATGTGGCCTGTCTTCAGTTCTGCTCTCCTAAGCAAGTAAGGAAGTGTTGGAGACCTGGCTTTCATGGCTTTTGTTACTTCACTGGACTCTCGAGACAGCCTGGGGAGGTGGCTGTGTGACCCCAAGCGAGTCACGTCACCTCTCACAGCCTAACTCAAGAGTTAGAGGATGGCAGTAATACTGTCCACCACATAGAAAGCACTCAGTGAGAAGCTGTTGTTACTACACTATGACGACCACTCCCACCGTCTACCAGTGCCCTCACCACAGGAGGCACGTATAGGGTGCCTCCCATGGGCCAGGGTTTGTGCCAGGTATGTACAGAGATTAAACTGCTGTGTGGCAGCTGCACTGCCTCCAATTTACAGAAGAGGGAACTGAGGTTCAGAGACATTGAGTAACTTGCCTGAGATCTCTGGGCTAGGAAATGTGGGAGTCCAGGGTCCACCCTCCTAACTGCTCCTGCTGCACTGCTCCCAAGCGCTGCCTCTCGAACGGCAGGCGTGGCTGTGAAACTGCTTTACCAAAGACTGTGGTAATGCCAGAAGCCCAGGTATGAGTCCCAGGATGTGCCCTCCACTGGCCCTGCCCCAGTGGGGCTTTCTGGATGGGGCCTTTCCCCTGCTCACCCTACTTGAGAGAAGCCCTTTCAGGAGATAAGCCACCTCCCCTGGTCACTGCCTTGTCCTGCTCTGAGATCACACTAAGGGCTCTCCAACATCCAGCCTGCCACACCCAGAGCTGCCAGGCCCAGGAGCCTGGATCCACCCTGGGCCCTGCTCACCCTGCACTCAGCAGAGCTGACCAAGAACGCACATCCATTAAACTAGCTAGGTAGCTACATGTGGGGCTCGTGTCATTTAATGAACTTTGCTTTTCAAATATGGTAAAAGGGTGCATTAACCATACAATGCCAGAGCAAAGAAGAAAGAAGAAAAAGAAGGTTGGAAGTTAATTTTATGGATTCATGTAAGAGGCTTGAAATGATAGAAAATGCATTTCAAAGCAAGCATACTATCACAGCTGTGTCAAGTAGCAAAAGAGGAGACAAAAACAGAATGAGAACATTAGCTTACTGTTTCTCCTTTAAATCTTTGGGGGTTAGCCATCACTGAGGAATGAGAATACATGAATTTGTCTGTAATTTCTTCTCTGCTAAAATCTGAAATGCTAATGTAATTTTAATGTAATTTAATATAATAATGAGTCCATTCTAATTCACTCTTAGTATATAGTTTAGCACAAAAGACTTTTTATTGTTACCATATCCAATTTATTTCATTCATTCATCCCCTCATTCATTCATTCAATAAATATGTGCTGGGCTCCTATTCCACACCAGGCCCTGGCTGGACCCTGGAAGGAGGAGAAAGAATACAGCCACACATCAGGCTTAGGCCCTGACCTTGAGCCTTGTGGTCCAGCAGAGAAGACAAGGCAGGGACCTAAATACTCAAGTGGAACGTGGTCACAGTGCCCCAGGAACAGTAGGGTGTTAGGATGGAGGCTCCAAGGAGGGGCAGAGGACATGCAGCTAGAAAGATAATTTAGGAGGCCTGCCCAGCTCTTGGCTTCTCATAATGACCAGAAGGGGATCTAAGCCAGAAAGACTCCTGCTTCCCTGTCTCAGCTTGGCAGCAAGCTGGGGTGCAGCTTGGGGTGAGCCCTCGCTTCCCTCTGGGCCTGTTTTCTCAAGTGTGAGCTAAGAGCTTTGGACCTCACAAGCCCTACAGGCACGTCCAGGGTGAGGAGCCTGAGCCCGAGTGCTAGAAATCTGGGCTTCAAATTGCCGGCCTCTCAGTCATCTTTTTGTTATTTCCAAACACAGAGCAGCTCCCATCAGCTCAGCCTTGGAGTGAGAACCATGGAAACTAGGAAGAAGGGTTGAACTTAGTAGGTGGCCAAACTACTTTCTGTTGCCCTCAAGTCTTGAGAACATCAATGAAAGACCTTTGTTCCCAATCTGTCCCCAGGCAAGAGTGATGTCAATGCCAATAATGTCAAAATGTCCAGCAAACAAATATCCTTCTCTCTCATATTTCCCCCCTCCCCATCCCCTTTATCAGGTACAAAACAAAATATGCCAGAAGGGATGAAATATAGCTCCAGTGAGCTGAGAAGTACATTAACCGGAATGCAGAAGCTCTCTGGAGGGCCATTATGACTGGCCACTCTTGGGGTTTCCTGGATACCGCAGGGAACCAAGGCCCCTCTTGAGCAGCTTAGCAGGCAGATGGTTCTGCCACTCATGATGGCCTCTGAGCACTGGGCTGGAAGCCTCTGAGTGGAGAGGGCTGTGTGCCTGGAAGGAGTTGATTTCACCCTCTACCACACTTCTAGACACTTCCAAAGGGTCGGTGGTATTGATACCCACCCTCATGCTGACCTTGACCCTTAAATGCCTTTGAGGAGCAATGATGCATCAGGACTCCTCCTGGGCCTCACTCCCTGTATTCACTTCCTAAGGTTGCCATAAAAATTGCCACAAACTGGGTGGCTTAAAACAATCGAAATGTATTCTCTCACATTGTGGAGGCCCAAAGTCCAAAATTAAGGTGTCAACAGGGCCACACCCCTCGCAAAGGCTGTGGGCTACAATCTGCTCCATGGCTGTCTCCCAGCTTCTGGTGTCTGTAACCTTGGTGTTCCTTGGCCTGTAGCTTCATTGCTCGCATTACTGCCTCCACTTTCACATTTCCTTCTCCTCTTTTTCTCTCCTCTTCTCTCTCTCATAAGGATACTCGTCATTGGATGGAGAGCCCACCCTAAATCCAAAAGGATCTCAGTTCCAGATCCTTAACTTAATTACATCTGAAAAGACCCTTTTTCCAAATAAGGTCACATTCACAGGTTCTAGGTGGACACCCAGAGGGGTGTCTTTGGCAGCGACACCCCTCAATGCATTATACCCCTGTCAGAGGTGTTGCGTTTTTGAGAGCCAATTGGCAGAACTCAGACAAAGAGAGATTCTGGCCTGGGAAATTGGTGCTCTCATTACTTCTGTTGCACAAGAGCTTTCTGGAAGACTCAGCTCATAAGACTCCTTCCAACAGAGTAAAGCATGAACTCGAGTCAGGCTCCCTGAGTTTGCATCAGGGCTCTGTCACTTCCTAGCTGCTGTGTGACTCTAGGCAAATCACTTCACCTCTCTGTGCCTCAGTTTCCTCATCTTTAAAATAGGGATGATAACAGTGCCCACCCCAAAGGGGGAGTAAAGCTCTGTAAGTGTTTGCTATTATTCCCAGTATTCTGCTGTGATCACTACTCAGGCAAGCACATATCGTCCCACCCATATCCCCAGAAGCTGAATCATAAGTGGAACACATCAGCATTGGAAGCAATCCTAAAGACCATCGACTCTCCAACAGCCTCAGTCAAGAGAAAAATGGAAGCTCACAGGGCATAACTGACTAGGCATTTCCATGGATGCTCTTTTACATAGGAGGTGTCATGATAACGAGACTGTTTTTAAGCAAAGGAACCAGAATTTACACCATCAAGGAAATGTCTTCCTTCAAAGTCATCCCCTTGAGAGGCTTTACATGTCTTCTCACAGCTGCTGTTGCTGAAACCCTGTGGGGCTGTGGAGGCGGCCCTTGGAGACGGTTTATGAATCATACCACCCTTTGTAGCCAAATCCAGCCTTCCCTGATTTAACCATCCACCTTCTCCATATTCTCTCAGAAAGCCTTTTGGGTTACCGACAGTCAAACCTACCCTCAAACGAGAAATAGCTGTTCCAGGAGTGGCTGGCCAACTCTAAAGGCAGACTCCCAAGACAAGCCCCACAGATGCCACGAGCACTGAGCACTCACTTAAAGCCCTACATGGGGGGTTTGAGGACGGTGAGCCTGCTGCCATTTCCCAGTACTGCCACATCCCTTACCTTACTTTGTCCTCAACAAGCCTGTGGCTGGATGCTTTACCATCCCTTTACTAGTGAGGTAACTAAGGACTGGAGAGGATGACCAGCTTTTCCAAGGTCACACAGCTAGCCCATGACAAAGAAGAGAGCTGAACTCAGACTTTCTGCTTCCAAATTTATCAATCTTTCCGCCATCCCAGGATGAACACATGGCATTTCTAACATGTTTAAAAATAATTTTCTGATTGTCTACTTTGTCCTTATTCCCAGTTTGAACTCGGGAAAAACAAGGATTGGTCTGCTGTATTCTCCAGGCTGAGCTGGATGCCTTGCTTTGCAATCAGCAACTGTGTGTGCAAGTGCTAAGAAATGCCAGGGCAGTGTGGCGCCTCTGGCCTTTAACGTGTCCTAGTCTTTGGAGTTCTAGGTTTACCTCTTGCTATCTGTAAAATGAGCATAGCGATAACAGAAGGAAGAGGCTGGCCTCAAAGGGGTTTTTAGGAATCTTGATTTTTCCTAGGATTAGCAATTGGAAGTATTCTCCAGTGGAGGGACACAGGGGTACCTCTGAGTTGTCCTACAAATAGCAGCACCAGCCCAGGACGAGGTGGCACTCGGAGTCCTGCCACATAAGTAAATGAGCCTGGATGGGTCACTAGCAGAAGATGCTAGAGAGCAGACGGACGCAGAGATGTGCACGTGATTCCTGAGGCTGAACCAAGGCTGCTCTTCACAGTGGCTTTATGAAACTGGAACAAAGTAAGACAGGGAGAGAGGCAAGGGGGAGGGGCACAAGTGCATTTTCTTATTCTATGTAGAAAAATAGGACATTTTAGGATGGAAAGAGGCCAGAAAGCCCACTGAGAGCTGCCTCCTCTTTTCCAAACCCTGAGTTCTGGCATAGTCTAATTTCTCTCCTAACACTTATCAAACCATTTTTAAAAGCAAAAACAACCATTCTCACTAGTGGCTTCTATTAGCGCCGGTGGTGGATTTTCCTGGGCTGTAACCATCCTCTCTGGGAGGAGATGGAGGTGCCTTTCCCTGGGTGCTGAGCTGCCCTGGTGAGGCTATTCCTCACCGGGCCTAAGCTGCAGGGCCTTACTGTCCTTTCCTCAGTCTCCTGGGGCCTGTGGTTCTCACTCCCCAGCAAGCCATGCTTGCCACTGTCCATCCCATTTCAGAATAAAATCCTAGTCCCTGGATCATTGAAAGGGAAATCTTTTCTCCCAGGAGGACCTGGAGCCTTTGCACATCCTTCTCCACAGGAAAACTCCCCCTCACCCTAGAGAGAAAAGGTGCCTAGGCCTCCCTGGGACTTTCATTTTCCCATGAGGCTTTGCTGCGAACTTGGAGAAAATTCCTGGACCCAATGTGAGGTTGGCTATTTCTGCTTTTCTTCTCCTAAGGCTCTGTCCCATCATGCTAGTTTCTGGCCTGTGCCAGAGCTAGTTCATAAAGACAGACTGTTTTTAATCATCAGTTACCTTGCTGAGTGTTTGGGCTTACTTCCTAGTCCCAGCTGTGAGAATTAAATCAAACCAGTCCTGGTGAGGAGCCTAGAATGTCCTATGCTTTGCCTTGACAGGCCCCCCACCCCGTGAATAAAGTTCTGTGTTGGAGAAGACTGTGGAGACAAAGAGAACAGATAGGGACCAGCTTCACCACTGCATCACGGCCAGAAGTGTGCTGTCTCTCGCCTCCAGGAAGGTACCTTTGCAGGGCCGGGCACCCTCCACTGGGCTCCAGCATTGCCCAGTGCAGACTCTACCATCGCCCTTGCCATGCTGTACCCTAATTGTCTGTCTACTCATCTCCTAACCCCAGGAGGCAGAGGGAGGTCTTTGAGGAGGGGTCCACACTCTTAGTGTCACTAGTCTACCCAGAATAGAGTAGAAGGCCTGACTGGAGCAGGTGTCCTGTAAATAAATATTGTTTGAATGAATGAGGAAAAATGTAGCCAAGGAACCTTTAATATGGTGTCCAGGTGAAAATAAACAAACCACCAAGAGAGAATTCGGTCAACAGGTCTATCTGTCCCTGGTAGCACCTGCCCCTCACAGCCAGGCTCAGGGCCTCTCCCCACAGTCCTAGCTCTGACCTTACCCTAGCCCCAAAGGATCCACTCAGCAGCTTCTCTCTTGCTGCCCCAGAGCAGGCAGTCAGTGGGGCTGGGGGAGCCTCATTCCCCTGAGCCTACAGACCCACAGCCTTTCTCCACCCCAGCTATATTGGCCACGTCCACATAGATGAGCTTCTGCCTGGAGCCCTGCCCTAAGCCCCAGTGTGTTTGGATCAGGTCCTGTCTCCTTGCCCAGCTTTTGTACGGCTCTTCCACCACAGGTGATAGTCCTCTTCTCCCCACCAGCTGCTGGCAGGTTTTTGCTGTGAACGGTTCAGCATCTGGTAATGTACCTCCAAGCTCTGGACTTCCAGTGTCCCCAGGCTCCCACTGCCATTCTGACCCACAAGACGAGCCCCACCTTAGGTACAAATGTCTGCACAAGCCGCACCTACGTTTCCTCTCCACTTTTGGCAATGCCCGGGCCTTCTCGGCAGCTTTGGAAGGGATCTCTCTCTACAGCCCCAGCTGCCTACTCGTCGCCACCAGTCCAACTTAATAAGGATGCAGCCAAGCCCACAACTGAACCCATCCAGGATACTGCCAGGGACTGGAAGCTGCTCCCCCAAACCCGAAGAGGACAAAGCACTAAGCATCAAACGGAAGCTCTGCCAAGATCATCCCTATGTCAGATTTAGTGGAGCACCTGTCACCAAACCTTTCTCATCGCCTCCCATCACCACTCAATTACGTTGTTCAAAAGCAGCTCTTCCTGGAAGAGACACAGTTTTCCTTATACACCAACGAGATCCAAGTGGACAGCTTCACCAGAGTACTAACTGAGATCATTGCAAACTGACCTCTATCAACACACCTTCAGTAAGAGCCACTGTTTCCAGTGGTTGGAGCCTCTCTGAACTACTCTCCTCAGGGCCCCGTCTCGGGGCAGACTCAGGGCAAGGCTTCAATGTGAAAAATGTCCTTTGGCACTTTAGGATGTAAGTTCCCTTGGATGGGGCCCAGGAAAAGTCCATCTATGCTGCAGTATCCTCTATGGTGGTAAGATAAATACCACCAGCCCAATAAGGACCCTTTATTGAGTACCCACCATGTGCCTCACCCTGTGCCTGGCCCTTCCCATTTACTCCTCTGAAACACTTTACAGAAGGGTGAAGTGACTTGCCCAAGGTCATGCAGCTAGTAAGGGGGAAAGAATCAGGATTACGACCCAGGTCTCTCTGACACCAAAGTCTCAGCTCTCATAGCCACGTAGATTATCTCCCTTTCATTGGGCTAGCTCAACCTGTCTGAATCAGAAGTTTCAAAACAACACAAGAAGATGGAGTCCTTGAGGATTCAAGATGTTGGAATATGGGGAGAAGTCATAGCTACTGGTTTCCCCAACAGAGCACTGTGGGTCTGTCTGTTGGTAGGCGAGCATGACGCAGCTACTTATGATCCAAACTTAGACATGCTGATAGCAGTGATCCAGTTACTCGAGCTGCTCAACAGACTGAGCTCCCTGAGGGTAGGCACCGGGTCTGATTCGCCTCACGATACACTGTAGCATGGAGTACAAGGCTTGAAATAGAACAGCAGTTTGGGCAGGATCCATGACGAGTACCACAAGGGATGGCTGAAAGGCCACGGGGACTCGGAGGAGAAATGATCACATCAGGCTGGGGATCCAGATGGACTTTCTTTGAGCTGGGTCTTGAAGTATAAGGTCTGGTTTTAGACAGGTGAACACAAGGGAAGAGATGTCGTAGGTAGAGAGACAAGCAGAAGTAAAGACTCAGATAGTTTCAGGGTAAGAGCAAAGCCTCCATCTGCCTGGAGCACGGGATGTGCAGGGAGGATGAGGTGAAAGGTTGGAGGGGAGGTTGGGGCTGGACTGTGCATGACGGAATTGCAGTGTTCACAGCCACTGACAACTGAGCAGCCAGGATGGGTCAAGCGCTGGACCAGATGCTCTGCATTTATTATTTTCTCTTCAATCCTCAAACAGCTCCATGAGGCATTACTATCTCCCTTTGACAGATGGAAAAACAGAGGCTCAGGAAGAAAAGTATAGTAATTGTCCAAGGTCACATAGGAGATAGAGCAGGCATTCAAACTCAGATCTGCTTGATCTAAAGCCAACCATCTTCCCCACTGTTCTACACTGAAGGGATGAGTTAGGGGAGGTCTTGAATGTCAGGTAGAGGAGGTCTTGCTCCTGGGAGGTGATGAAAAGCAGGGCATGAGGTTGAAAGACCGAAATCTGAGAATGGGAAGACTCCCAGCTTTTGGTAGTAGCAACTATTCTAACTGCACTATCAAAATGACCTCAACTTGAGGCATCTTGGAGCCTAGGTTTTATTAGGACAAAGGGGATGTGAGGAGTGGAAGCTTTCTAGGAAGCCAAACCTCACAGCAAGGCTAAGAGGAGTACCAAGGTGAAGTTTCTGTAGAACTGACCGTTTCCAGCATTATCCGGTAGCAGCCAAATGGAGGAAAAACATCAGCCCTTAAGATGTGATTTGTAATGATCAACAATGAGTTTCCTGTATATTTAAATCAGATCCATTAGAAATATGTCAACTTTCATCTAAATGCCTTCATCCACCTGATTGGGAGGCTCTTTGGGAAACTGTCCTGAGTCTGTGGCCTTGTGTCTATTTGCTCTCAGAGCTGGTTGGGCCAGGGAGACCGTCTCTAGAATTGTCCCAGGCAGAGGCCTCCTGTGATGGCATCTGTTTGTGCCTCCGAGGGTCAGGATGCCTGAGGCCTAGAGGACTGTGAGATAGGATCCCACTGCTCTCCCTCCAGATCTCTTGCTATTTGCCCGCAACACTGGCCTGTTCTCTAGCAAATGCTAGGCTTGAGTAGACCAGAGCTGCAAGTGGAGCTGGTGGTCGAAAGGCTGGGCCTACAGAAATGTGGAAATTCCTACCTACAAAGGCCCAGTGAAATGCGAAATCTCTGGAAAGTGTGCTCAGTCTGCACCATAGAGCGGGCTGCCTTAGACTAGAAGGGGCTGGATAGAGCATCTGGGCCAACTCCACATGGTACAGATGGGGAAAGTAAGAGGAGCCAGGGAGGGCAGCTGGCTCCCTCCAGGTCACTGAGTGTACTAAGCTGCTCTCTGGACTAAAGCCCAGGGCTCATAAGTTCTTAAGAACAATTCTACATGTTCCAAATGACTTCTTTCAGATGAGTTGTTTTGATCCAAATCACCTAAAAATAGAACTATCGCCTGGTTTTGCTCTGTAGACAATTTCTAGCTTCTTTACTTAATAACAATAACAATAATAGTAATAGTAATACACTGTGTTCCTTAAAACAGTTCACAACAGCTTGCATATGCATTTTCCCCTGGACTCTTCACAGCCCCTGTGAGGTTGGCAGAGCAGGGATTTTCAAGCCCATTTTACTAAGCAGAAAACTGAGGCTCCAAGGAGCTAAGAAACTCACCCAAGGTCAAGTGGTAGAACTCAAAGTTGAATTCTATTCCAAGCCCAGTGCTCTCTCCACTCCCATGGCCTTCTCTGTGAGAGGTACCGGTGAAATGGTTTTCTGCAAAACTGAATTGTGGTGTTTTCCAAGCTGCTCTCAGTTGAGATAGTATTTGCATGTGGCCTTGTCCCCTCAGCAGCTTCCTAGAAACCACACCCCTAGCCACCTGGGGCCCAGCACAACAGCTCTAAGTCCCAACTAATGCCTCACTCTGCTCCAAGATCACTTTGGGACTTGAGCTGGCTCTTCCACACCTCCCTCTGTGGATGAAAAGACTCACATGCAAATAAAATGGGACATTTGTATTTGCATTGGGAGAGAAGCAGCCAGATCAAATATGATGACCACATTAACTAAATATTACAGGCATTTCCTTTCCAGTTTTCCTGCCTATCACCCACTCAATCTGGTGTAGAATGGCCATGCAGGAATGTGATAAATATTTTTTCCTTCCTAAACTGGAATTTAGCATGAATAGAGAAGGATTCAAGTGAGAAAGTTAGCTGTTGAAATCTTTGCTTTCATTGGGCCAAGCATCTGTGGGAAGGAGTTAGGGTTGTTCAGGATCGAGCTACGGCTGGGGGGAGAAATCTAGGTGTGATGCAGATTTTTAAAGCAGGCTTAGTCAAAATCCACAGCTGGGACACATACTATCTTTGTTGTGCTTCAGGTTACTCAGAAGCAGATGGGCCAAAAGGTGGAAAATCTTTATGAGGAAATAGGTTTGCACCTAGATGCTGCTTGACTGCTTAAAAGCATGATACTTCTCCCTGGAATGTGAGTCTAAGGACAATGAATGGGCGTCTGCTCCGGGCTTACAAAACGGTTGATCAGCAGTAGGCGTGAGGCAGGCATAGGCAGGACCCACACAAATCCCTCAATAGGGCTGGCAAGAGAGCAGTTCCTACCCTGATCAGAAGGCCTTTCAGCATCCTGATCGCACAGCTCGAATTGATAGGCCTGGATGCAGGAAGGTTTTGAGGGAGAAGGGAGCTCAGAGATGGGATAGGTCCACTCCTTCAATGGGAAGCTAGAGGAACCAAGGTCCAGAGAGGGGCAGGGACTTGTGCAAAACCAAGAGCAAGGCAGGGCGAAGCTGGGCCAGGGCTCAGGCCACCAGACCCTGGGGCCATTGTGCTTCTCCCTGCTCCAGGGTGACTCTCACCACTTCGGGCCACAGACTAGGGGTGGATGAGCTGCCTCCTTTATCTCTTGTGGCTTGTCCTGATGGGAACCCCTTTCCAGAGCTTAGGAGGAAGAAACTGATGGCACTGATGACAATGTCCCCAGCAAAGAGGAGCTATGAGCAGATCTAGGACCTGTTTGCAATAGAAACAAGAGAAGAACCACCTCCTGACAAAGCCTTTCCCACTGGATGGCCCTTCCTTGTTAGATATGCTCTGTTCAAAGTTCATCAACTCTGCACTTCACTCCTGGGCCTCAGCTCCACCAGCTCTGTCTGTGGGTCTGATGGGCCCACGTTTAACTCCAGGCAGCACGCTTCTAGAAGATAGAGTGAACGGGTGGCACTTGGAATGTGTTTTTTTTTTTATTAAGATTATGATAGTTTACAACCTTGTGAAATTTCAGTTGTACATTATTGTTAGTCATGTTGTAGGTGCACCACTTCACTCTTTGTGCCCTCCCCCACCCCTCCTTTCCCCTGGTAACAACCAATCAGTTCTCTCTGTCTCTATGTTTAACTTCCATCTATGAGTGGAGTCATACAGAGTTCGTCTTTCTCTATGTGGCTTATTTCACTTAACACAATACCCTCAAGGTCCATCCACGTTGTTGTGAATGGGACGATTTTGTCCTTTTTTATGGCCGAGTAGTATTCCATTGTATATATATACACCATATCTTCTTAATCCAATCATCAGTTGCTGGGAATGTGGCTTTTTGAGTGACAGACAGCACCTATCCTCCTGCTGTGTGTGTGTGTGTGTGGATGTGTGTGTGTGAATGAGTGAGTGAGAGAGACAGAGAAAGAGAGAGAGAGAGAGAAAATGAGGTGGCAGTAGCCACTGATAATCCAATAATCCAAAAGGGAGTTTTGAAGGGAGAACCTGACTGAAGCGTTGAGAGGGCAGGGGTTCTCAGGATTTGCAGTGTGAAGTGACTGAAAACAGTGGGACTTTCATGAAGGAAGTGAGGTGGCACCTTAAGTTTGGCCTATGTGCCAAGTAGGACACTAGGGTTGTGGGTTAACTTGGGGAATGTACACCTTACAAAGAACTTCCTGACATGCTCCCTTGTTTAACTTTCCCAGTAATCCTGAGCCTATGTGTATGTGTTGGGGGGTGTTACCCCTATTTAATTAATGATGAAATTGAGGCTCAGAAAGCTTAAGTAACCCCCAAAGGTCACACAGCAAACATGTGGTAGAGCTAGAACTCAAACACAGGTCTTCGGCCTCCCTTATCCTATTCTCTTTTCACTATACACAGCAGACAGCTCTGCACCTTTCTTCCTCCCCACAAACCTATGCCTGCTGCCTGCTTTTCCTCCTCCCAGCACTCTGGACTTCGGGCTCACAGCCCCATTCCTCTGCCCCTACACCCCTAGCCCTGGCCCAGCGCTCAGCTCCACAGCCTGACCCTGCTTGGGCCACTCCACATGGATGCTGATGAAAAGCAGATCATTGACATTTCCTTAGCCTCTACTCACCTTCTACAACCGGCTTTTTTTTGCTTTTCTTTTCTGTCCCTTCCATAAGGTGAGGAAATCTTTTTTTACCCTCAGTCCTGGATATAAAAGGAACAGCTAGACCCCCCCCCCCCCCCCGAATTCACAGGCACAGCTGGCAGAAGGACTTGCAGTGGAACACCACTGCCCCCTTTGCCCATTTATTGACTCACTTGCATTTCATTCAGTTGACACTTATTGAATGAGGGTGGTTTTAGGCCAGCCCTCATGTCAGCCTCTGCCAGGACACGAGATTAAGACAGTCCAAGCTTGGCTGGCTCCACAGCCTTTCCCTGGATATTCTCAGTTTAATTCCATAATCATGCCTGGCAAGAGTTATCATCCCGTTTTATGGAAAAAGGAACCGAGGCCTATGGAGAGATGTGACTTGTCTGTCCATAATCAGAAAGCCAGTAAGTAACTCAGCTTGGATTCAAATTCAGCTCTCTCTGGGCCCTAAGCCTATGTTCCTTTGACTCACTAGCTTGGGCAGGGAAGGAGAGAGACAGGAAGAAGTTTACGGGGATCTCTCCTTCTCCCAAAGGGGATCTGGGCCAGACCAGAGGAAGCAAGGGGCCTGGGCTTCTCAACTAGAAGAACCAACGGCCAAGCTGACAAAGAACCACATGGAACCACATGGCTGTGGGTTTAAATCCATGTCTGCCTCTTACTAGTGGTCTGCTCAATTAAAGGCAGGCCTTGGTAGTGGTAGTCTTGACTGGCAATGTGCAGTGTGGTCAAGAGAAGAAAGGCTAGAATGGGCACCCCTGCTCTGTGTCCCAACTGCATTCCGCATAGAACCTCCATCCCCTTATGGCTCTTATTATCCTAAACTTCCATTATCCATTGTTATACTGAATTTTGTGCTCCCCCTCTAAATTCGTATGTTCAAGTCCAGTACCTAAGAATGTGACACCTTGATTTTGGACTGCCAACCTCCAAAACTGGAGACAATAAATTCTGTTGTTCAAGCCACTCAGCCTATGTTACTTTATTACAGCAATCCTAGCAAATGAATAATCCCATATACAGAGATATATCTTCCCTCCTGGGCTGTGAGCTCCTTGAAGGCAGGAGCCCAGCCCCAGCTCAGTGCCTGGTGCCCAGTGGATGGTCAGTCAAGAGTTGCTGAAGGTGACCTTGCCTGGGGTGGGTGGAGGAGGATATCAGCCTGGGCGGCAGCAGCCCCATTCCTCTCAGGACAGGTCTAGGGGGCCCACCGGCTGGTCCCTCCCTCCTTAGATTTTCTGCCAGTCAAAGAGGACATCCTTCTTCAGGGAAGAGGGCGTGAGCAGCTACAGCCACCTGCTGAAAAGCCACTAGTAAAGAGCCTGGGTAGCCCGTGTTCCTGGATACTCCAGGTCATTCTGGGAAATATTTAGTGCTAGCAAACAGCATGGGGTAAGGGCCTTGAGTATCAGGGTCTGGTCTCATTCTGCCCTGATCTGAGAGGAAACGAACTCTCTGGGGATTGGAGAAGGCTTCACAAAGTTGGGGATGTCAGAGCCGTGGCTTGAAAAATGCTTAGGAAAGGACAGTGGGGAAGGGGAGGAGAATTCCACAAAATAGGAATTGCACAAACAAGGTAAAGCAATGTGAAGGTACATGGGATGCTTGCTCGGGGATCAAAAGCAAGTCTGGGATGGCTGAAGCACGAGGATTTTGAGAAGGGGTGGGTGAGATCTTGGAGAACTGAGTAGGAAGTAGAATGTTGGGGTGAGGAGGGCCCTGAACACCAGGCCTAGGTTGGGAGTTCATTCTGCAGTCAGTGGAGACCCAGGCCTTCTGAGTGAGAGGTATGACTTCATAGTGGGAAGAATGTCCTTCACACCAGGACAGTGTAGGGGAGAGCTTGAAGCAAGGGAGACAAGTGACAGGGCTCTTGCTAGTACCCATGTAAGACATAAGTAGCCTGAGCCCCAGAAGTCGAATGGTTAGTGGCAGCTGAGGGAGAGTGAAGAGTTTCTAACTGGGCAGCTGGGGATATGGTGGGCCTCCTGACCAAGACCTAAAACTGTCCAGCCCTGCCTGTGTGCTCTCAAGGTCAGAGGAACTCCCATTCTCTCCACAGAGCCCACTGCCAAGCTCAGCCCAAGGGCCCAACATTGAGTAAAGAGTCTCTCAGGAAAGGTTTATGGACCAAACTAATTTGCAGAAGAAGGAACGAATGCTAAGCTTCTGTTTTAACACTGTAGAAAGACCCTCTGCCCCATAAAAGACACAGGGAATGAAAGTGGGAAGACGTCCCTGTGAACAGCAGCCAATATTTAAATACAAAACTTCAGAAGCACTCACGGAAGTCAGTTCCTAATAGCAAAGAGGAGTTTAAACTTACGAAGTGTAATAGCTCACTGTGATTTACACGGTCATGCAGCAGGGAGGAGAGTTCATCTAAAGTGAACCAGCTCCATCTAGCAGCATTAATCATTGATGGCTTTGCATCTATTTCAGCCTAATAATACAGGGAAAAAAAGCCTTTTCAGGGCCTTTCCTTTTCAAGGAAAAGACTGCTTTCATAGTGTCACCCTTTGCCTATCTCCAATAGGCCCCAAGATGAGTATTTATCCTGAGCCCCCTTCTCTGGAAGTTCTGCAAAGCCTTCAGGGGTGTGCAGCATGAGCCTCATCCCCTGGCAAGAAGTTAGGTCTCAGCAAGTTGCCACAGAAGAAAGGATGTGCCTATGAGACCTTGGCCCTAGTATACATGCTCTGGCATACAAACGACATTCCATGGCACAGATGAGAAGCCTGATCAGTAAGAGAGGACTTGCAGTTCTTCAGAAATTTGTACTCAGCAGAGCAGGAAAGGCCTTCAAAGACTGTGGTTCACAGAGGGGAGTAGCTAGCACAGATTGGTGGGAGAGCTATGAGTACAAACCAGAGCTCTTGACTCCCAGGCCCAGGCTTCTTCCACTGCACCATGCTGCCTGCCTTTCAGGCTAGACCCACAAATCCAACCAGTTTAACCATCTTGATAGAATTGTCTAGTAGAGTCAGCAACCATTAATTTCGCTAATTTCTTTTCTTACTCAAAAGATGGATGACTAGTTGTTCAAATAGTTCCTTGACTATGGTTGGGCATGGAGGGCTTTTTGACTGGAGGTTGTCTGTCACAGTTAAATGACCCATCAAAGAGCAACAGAGTAAGAACAGGCCTAAGTGGTACATACAGACAATAGAATGCTATTCCGCAATAAAAAGAAATGAGCTATCAAGCCAAGAAAAGACATGCAGGAACCTTAAATGCATATCGCTAAGTGAAAGAAGTCAGCATGAACAAGCTACATATTGTATGGTTCAATTTATATGACATTCTGGCAAAGGCAAAACTATGGAGACAAAAAAAAGCTCAGTAGTTGGCAGGAGTTTGGGTGGTGAGTGATGAAGGGGTGGAGCACAGGGGATATTTAGGGCAGTGAAACTATTCCGTTTGATTCTACGTCAGACATATGACTTTATGCATTTGTCAAAAAAGACAGACTTGTACAACACAAAGAATGAACCCGAATGTAAACTATGGATTCGAGTTAAGGCTAATGTATCAATATTGGCTCATCAATTGTAACAAATTCACCACACCAATACAAAATGTTAATAATATGGGAAACATTGGGAGTATATGGAAACCCTGAACCTTCTGCTCAGTTTTTCTGTAAACCTAAAAGTGCTCTGAAAAATAAAGTCTATTAATTAAAAAAAAAAACCAATAGGCCTAAGGAAGCAGTATAGGGATGAAAAGCTTCTGTTCCACAACAGACGAAAACGAAAATGACTGGCAGACTCTGAAACCCTGGCTAAAACTCTTCACCAACACATGTAGATGAACACTAAACAATTTGGTCACATATTTAAATATTTAGGAATATCCATACATAGGCATTATGTAGTCATGGTCTTCCGTGATATGCTGTATGTATCTAAACAATAGCCCCAGAAACATACAAAAATGGAAAAAGCAAAACAAAGTAGAAACTCACAGGACAGTTGTCATTCTATACTTATCAAGCCACTTCAGAATATTCTCTTTCAATCTAGACCAACTGCACTAATCCTAGGATTTTCCCACTGAAGGCACAAGATGTGGGTATATATCAGAAAGTGGAACTCTTTAGACAGTCATTGTTCTTCTTTAGCTTAGGTCTTTTTGCTAAGCCCTTGAGTGCCTAGGACACGGAGCAAACAAACAGATATGGTAATAAAAACACAAAAGAAAACAGTAGACAAACACCACTGGGTTGATTTTATATGCACAATTGACAATTATGTAACATCGCACTCTGACTAAATTCTACACACAGTTCAAGGTGCTTCAGCATAAGCATCATTAGCTCCCCATGGGGGACCACTTTCAGGTAGTTCAAGAGATCCCTCAAAAAACATTCTTTTCATGAGAGAGAGGATTTAGTATTACAGAGACGGCAATTCTTCCCAAATTAATCCATAAATTCATTTCAATTCCAATAAAAATCCTAACAGATTTTCTTTCATCAAACTTGACAAGCTGACCATAACATTTACATGGAAGAAAAAAGGGCCAAGGATAGTCAAAACACTCATGAAGAAGAATGAAAGAATGAACAGGGGCTCACATTATGAGATGGCAATATTAATTATAAATCTATAGTAATAAAACCATATGGTATTAGCTCAGAAAGTGACCCACAGATGTAGGGAAACTTGATACATGACAATGGTAGAACAACAGATAGGCAGGGAAAGTATAGACTATTTAATAAATGGTGCTTACATAATTGGATAGCCACGTGAGAAAAAAATAAATCCTATACAAAATTAAGTTCCAGGTGACTTATAAAGCAATATGTAAAAGTAAAACATTAAAAAATTTAAAAGAAAATATAGGAGACTATATTTACGATAAGGGAGGATTCCTTAAGAGAAAAAATACAAGCCATACTTTAAAAATATTAATAAATTTGGGGGCCAGCCTGGTGGTGTAGCAGTTAGGATCACGTGCTCTGCTTCAGTGGCCTGGGGTTCACCAGGTGTGGACCTGTGCACTGCTTATCAAGCCATGCTGTGGCAGGCATCCCACATACAAAATGGAGCAAGATGGTCACGGATGCTAGCTCAGGGCCAATCTTCCTCAGCAAAAAGAGGATTGGTGGTGGATGTTAGCTCAGGGCTAATTTTCCTCAAAAACAATTTAATAAATTTGACTTCTTTTAATTAAAACATTCACACAACAAAGACAAAATGAAGTTCAAACAGCTACAGACTGGGAGAAGATATTTTCAATAGATATAACTGGAAAACATTCACATTTATAATATCTTAAAACTTCCTCAGATCAAAATGTAAAAGAAAAACAATGTAATTAAAATGGGCAAAAATGTGAACAGGCACTACATAGAGGATGAGATCTGAAAGGTCATTAAAGACATGAAAAGTTAGTCAACTCCCTAGTAGTCAGGGAAATACAAACTAAAGCAAGTAGACATACTTCACACCCATCCATTTGGCAAAATATAAGTCTAACAATATCATGAATGTTGCTGATGCTGTGAACATGCACTGCTGCTGGAAGCACAAACTAGCACAATCAGTTTGGAGACCAACTTGACAATGCCTAATAGACAGTTGCTTAAACACCTGCTTTAAGTGGAAGCTTAGGTAGTTTGCTTTAGACCTTTCCTCTTTTCTAAATTAGGCATTGGATACCAGACATTTCTCTATAAGCACTGTTTTAGCTGCCCCCCACAAATTTTGTAACTTTGTGTTTTCATTTTCGCTTAGGTCAAAACATTTTCTAGTTTCTCTCAAAATTTGTTCTTTGACCCATGGGTTTTTTAGAAATGTATTGTTTAATATCCATATAATGATATCATCAAGAAAGTGAAAGACGACCCGTAGAACAGGAGAAAATATTTGCAAATCATAGACCTGATAAGGGACTTATATCTAGAGTATATAAAAAAAACTCTTACAACTCAACAATGAAAAGAAAATCCTATTAAAAATGGGCAAAGGATCTGAACAGACATTCTCTAAAGAAGATGGATGAAGGGCCGATAAGCGCATGAAATGATGTTCAACGTCATTAGTCACCATGAAAAATGTAAATCAAAACCACAGTGAGGTATCACTTCATACCCACCAGGGTGGCTAGAGGCAAAAAGTCAGACAACAACGTGTGTTAGGGAGGATGTGGAGAAACCAGAACCCTCATACACTGTGGGTGGGAATGTAAAATGGCGCACCTGCTTTGGAAAAACAATCTGGCAGTTCCTCAAACACTTAAACAAAGAGCTACAAATACGACCCAGCCAGTTCCACTCCTATGTATGTACTCAGTAAAAATTAGAACCTATGTCCACATAGAGACTTGTACATGAATGATGATGGTAGCATTTTCATTATAGCCAAAAGGTTGAAACAATGTAAATAACCATCAATGGATAAACAAATATGGTATATCTATATAATGAATATTCTTTGGTCATAGATAAGGAATAAAGTATTGATACCTGCTACAATACAGATAAACCTTGAAAACATTATGCTAAGTGAAAGAAACCAGTCACAAAAGCCTACACACTATATAATTCCATTCATATGAAAGTCCAGAATAGAGAAATCTACAGAGACAGAAATTAGATTTGTGGTTGCTTAAGCCTGGGTGGTGTGGGAAGATAGAGGGGTGACAGCAAAAGGACACAGAGTTTCTTGTTGAGGTGATGGAAATGTTCTAAAATTGACTGTGGTGACAGTTGCACGCATCTATGAATATACTAAAATCCATCGAATCATACACTTTAAATGGCTAAATTGAATGGTATGTGAATTATATCTTTAAAAAGCTGTTAAAAACCCCATATATTGGGAATTTTCCAGATATCTGTTACTGATTTCTTGTTTGATTGCTTGGTGGTCAGAACATTCATTGCACGATTTAAATTGTCTTAAATTTTTGGAGACTTTTTTATGGAGACATTCACATTTTATGTGAATGTGAATTATATGAATTTCATGTGAATGTTCTGTGTGCTCTTGAAAATAATGTGTATTCTGCTCTCATTGGATGGAGCGCCCAATAAAGTCAATTAGATCAATTTGGTTGATAGTGTAATCCAAGTTTTCTATATCCTTACAGATTTTTTTTTCTATTTGTTCTATCAATGACTGAGAGACGAGTATTGAAATCTCTGACTATAATTGTAAACTTGACTATTTCTCCTTATAGTTCTTTCAGTTTTCACTTCACATATTTGAAGCTCCTCTATTAGATGCATACACGTTTAGGACTGTTATGTCCTCCTGATGAGCTGACTTCTTTATTATTATGAACTACTACTCTTTATCCCTGGTAATATTCATGGTACCAAAATCTACTTTGTTCAATGTTAATATAGCTACTCCAACTTTCTTTTCATTAGTGTTTGCTTGTTACATATTTTTTCTTTTAAGCTATATGTCTCTTTATATTTAAAATGGAATTCTTATAGACAGCATATGGTTAGGTCATGCTTTTTACCAAAACTGACAATCTTTATCTTTTAATTGGAGTGTTTAGATCATTTTTTTAAAGTTATTGATTTCTGTTGGGTTTAAATCTACAACGTTGCTATCTGATTTTTTATAGTTTTTAAAAAAATTATTTTATTGAGGTCATATTGGCTTATAACACTGTATAAATTTCAGGTGTAATTCATTGTTTTTCAGTTTCTGTATAGACTGCATCATGTTCACCACCAATAGTCTAGTTTTTTTTTTTCCTGAGGAAGATTAGCCCTGAGCTAACATCTGCTGCCAATACTCCTCTTTTTGCTGAGGAAGACTGGCCCTGAGCTAACATCTGTGCCCACGTTCCTCTACTTTATATGTGGGAGGCCTGCCACAGCATGGCTTGCCAAGAGGTGCCATGTCCACACCTAGGATCCGAACTGGCGAATCCTGGGCCACTGAAGCAGAACACGTACACTTAACTGCTGCACCACCTGGCCGGCCCCAATAGTCTACTTTTTATCTATTACCATACATAGTTGCCCCTTTACCCCTTTCGCCCTCCCTTACCCACTTCCCCTCTGGTAACCATGAATCTGTTCTCCTTATCTACGTGCTAGTTTGTTTATCTTCCACATATGAGTGAAATCATATGGTGTTTGTCTTTCTCTATCTGACTTATTTTGTTTACCACCCTAACTTTACACCTCAAGGAAATAGAAAAAGAACAAACTAAGCTCGAAATTATAAGAAGGAAATAAAGATTAGAGTCGAAATACATGAAATAAAGACTAGAAAAAGAATAGTAAAAATCATCTTCATTGTTGTAAGATATTTCCACTGCATTTAGATTTCTAAGATGACGATTTTTTTCCTTCAGTACATTTAAGATGCCACTCCAGTGTCTTCCAGTTTGCACAGTTTCTGACAAGAAGTATGATGTAATTCTTATCTTTGTTCCTCATGTAATATGTCTGTTTCTTTCTGGTTGCTTTTAATATTTCTCTTTTTCAATGTTTTTCAACAATTTGATTCTGATGTGTCATGATGTAGTTTTCTTTACATTTATTTCGTTGAGATCCTTGGAATACTGGATACTTAGTTTTCATAAAGTTTAAACATTTTCCAGCCTTATTTTTTCAAGTATTTTTCTGCCCTCCCTCCTTCTTTACACTCCAATTGTGCAAATATTTTATCACTTTACATTATCCACAGGTCACTGACGCTAAGTTTCTTTTTTCCCCTAGTCTTTTCTCTGTACTTCATTTTGAACAGTTTCTATTGCTATGGCTTCAAGTTATCTAATCTACGGCAGTTTCTTTTCTGTTAATCCTATCCAGTACATTTTTCATTTTGTATATTCTTCATCTATACCAGTTTTACTTGAGCCTTTTTTATACTTCCCACTTCTCTTCATCATGTCCATGTTTTCCTCCACCTTCATAATCATATAGAGTGTTATTTATAATAGTTATTTTAACATTCTCGTCTGCTTATTCCATGATCTCTGTCATTTCTAAGAGTCTATTTCTTTTTTTTTAAAGATTTTATTTTTTTTCCTTTTTCTCCCCAAAGCCCCCCAGTACATAGTTGTATTATATTCTTCATTGTGGGTCCTTCTAGCTGTGGCATGTGGGACGCTGCCTCAGCGTGGTTTGATGAGCAGTGCCATGTCCGCGCCCAGGATTCAAACCAACGAAACCCTGGGCCGCCTGCAGCAGAACGCGTGAACCTAATCACTCGGCCATGAGGCCAGCCCCCTGAAGTCTATTTCTTTTGATTGGTATTTCTCCTAGTTATGAATCATATTTTCCTGCTTCTTTGTATGGTCAATGCTATTTGATTGGGTATTGAGCATTGTGTATTTTACATTGCTGGGTGCTGGATTTTGTTATATTCCTTTAAATGTTGTTGGATTTTGTTGTGGAATGCAGTCAGGTTACTTGGAATCAGTTTGATTCTTTAAAGCTTTGCTTTTAAGTTTTGTTAGGGCAGACCTATAGCAGCCTTTAGTCTAGGGATAATTTAGGCATACTACTAAGACAGTATCTGAGGATTCTAACTGATATCCTAGATATTACAGGTCTTTCCACCCTGGTTGGTAGGAACATGAAATATTCCCAGCCCTGTGTGAGCTCTGATAATGGATCAGTCTACTGCTTTCTAGGGATCTTTTCACTGACCAAAGGTAGTTTTTTACCCCATGCATGTGCAGATCAGAATTCAGTCAAAACTCAGGGGATCTTCTGCATCTCTCTGAAGCTCGCTGTATACAGATCCTGCTTCTCTAGTATTGTTCCCTGCCATTTCCAACCTTCTTGGCTTCCATGAACACTTACCTTTGTCTCTTCTATTGAGCAGGATCTCTAGGATTGTTCTGGGTTCCCCCTTCCTCTGCTGAAGCCCAAATAATGACCCCAGGCAGTAATCTATGACAATCATAGGGCTCACCTTACTTGTTTTCCCTCTGTTAGGAATCACCATTTGGCACTTTTGTACGGCCTGTTGTCCAATGTCTGAAAGCCATTATTTCATATATTCTGTCTGGTTTCCTAGGTAAGATGGAAAGTAATCAGTCCCTGTTATTCCATCAAGGCTGGAAGAGGAAGTCTCACATTATATTAATTTTTTATTGTTTACAAGCACAAAATATTTAATAATTTAAAAAATATATTTTAAGAAAACAATTCTTTTATCCCTGACAGTATTTATTTTTGGTGCCATACACCTGGCCATGAAGAAAAGAATAATCTAGACCAGTTTCTAAACCTCAGAACTACTGACAATTAGGACTGGAAAGTTCTTGGATGTGGGGAGCTACACCATGCACTGTAGGATGTTTGGCAGTCGTGACAACCAAAAGTATCTCCAATCATTGCCAAATGTCCCCAGGGGTGGGGAGTGGTGGGAGCAAAATTGCCCTTCGTTGAGAACCAAACTTTCCCTATTATTGCAATCCATAGACTATCCTCTTTTTTATATAAGTTGGCAAGCCTAAAAAAAAATAATAGAGGCATATTGAAAGGGCACAGAAGCCAACCTGAAAGAGTTCCCAATGGCCAAAGTTCAAGCAACTTGAGCAATGAGCAAAAAATACCCAAAGCATAAAATAAAATCCATGAATTCATGCTGATATAAATAAATGTGGGAGAAGGTACATGCTTCCTAATAGAAAATTTTCAATTAATAGCTGTAGAAGGAATGATGGAAATAGAAAATCACCATTAGACCACCACGGTGATAAATGCTGCAGGTGGGATCCACCAATAGATGCTGTAATGAGTGGGCAAAAGTTTAAGTGGAAACAGTATATCTGCGTAATCTCAAAGTATTTCTCCCAAAATGTTTAGTAATTACAGGAGTGGGGGAAGGAAATGATAACTTTATGGTGGAGAATTCTGGCAGAAACCACTTTAGCCAGGTGACAAGATGAGCATTCCCAGTAATACATACTGATACCATGTTATCTCCTGATATTATGAACTGATAAGGGCACATCATCTCCGTGGCAGCCTTCCCCACAATGTACAATCTCAGTCTAATCATGAGAAAAATTCAGAAAAATCTAAACTGTGGGGCATTCTACAAAATAACTGATTAGTGTTCTTCAAAGTGTCAAGGTCATAAAAGACAAGGAAGGACTGATGAACTGACATAGATTGGAGGCAACTAAGGAGATAAGACGTTTAAATGAAACATGGGATCCAAGATTGGATCCTGGAACTGAAAAAGAATACATTAGTGAAGAAAACTGGTAAAATCCAAATAAAGTCTACAGTTCAACTCATATTATTGTACCAAGACTAATTTTTTTAGTTTTGAGGGCTACACATTGGTTATACAATGTGTTAACATGGGGGAAGCTGGCTGGAGAGCGTGATGCAGTTCCCCGTGGTGTTTTTGCAACTTTTCTGTAAATCTAAAATTATCTCAAAATAAAAAGATTTTAAAAATTGGAGCATCCTGTAGATATACATCTGTGTATTGTAAAAGAATGTTGTTAGTCTAGACATTGGAAACACAGAATCCCAGAGTTGGAAGGGTCCCTGTAGATCATTTAGCTCAATTCTTCCATTTTACCTTTTGAGCAAACATGGACCAGGGAACGAATGGGATTTGCCCAAGTTGATGCAAACAGTGGCAGAGCAGGGACTGGAACCTCTCCTCCTGCTTCCAGTTGAAAACTCTTGCTATATCTACCTCATAGTCTTTTGTTCTCACCTCTAAAACATCTGCAAACACACCCTGAGTTATTTTGGACGTATATTATGCTGGGTATCTGTTTTCTAGAGCAGAGGTCAGCAAACATTTTCTGTAAAATAGCCACATAGTAAATATTTTAGTTTTTGAGAGATATTTGGTCTCTGTGGCAATCACTCAACTCTGGTGTTATAGCACAAGAGCAGTGATAGACAATATGGAAACAAGTGGGTGTGGCTACGTGCCAATAAAACTTTACAAAATCAGGCAGTGTGCTGGATTTGAATTGTGGGCCACAGTTTGCAAACACATGCTCTAGATCTTTGCTAAAAGATATGATCTTTGTTAGCTCAGGGACATGCACCTAAGATGTATCTCACGTAGTACAGTCAGTAGAAGGTATGTGCATATCCCCATCTGGGCAACAGTATTAGAGTGAAGGTCACGATGGTGAGATCTTCTAAAACGAAGAAAGAATAGCAATAGTGATAAGCTCTCTTTGCGCTAGGTTGGCCCAAGCAGAGGATGATCAAGTAGCACAAAGAATGTCAAAGACAATAAGCCCATAAATGGAAAGATGAACAGTTATCTCTCTGACATTTCATTATGCCCTTCTGGCAAGGTGGGAGGCTTTCTCTAGAAACACCCAGAGCTGTGGAGCTTTCAGGTTTCAAAGAAAATGCATTAAATCTAATTTCAAAATAGCTGGTCTTTATGCTAAAACATACACACACACACACACTCACACATAAAAGGAGCAAAGTATTGTGATCTAAAGTGGTTAGAACAAATGACACAATAAAAAGAATAATTCTGTTAAGAAAGCATGATTTATTATAACTCTGTTCAGTATCAACAGAAAGCAGGGAGGAGCGAGCAGGCTGAAAGCAGGAAAGAGTATTCCTTAAATACGATATTTAATGTTATTTCCAAAGAAAATGTTACCTAATCAGACTCTTTCAAAATTTTTTTCTATTTAATAATGGTCACTATTACCTACTTTAAAGATGCCCTGTGGTGAAAATAATCTTTTGAGATGAAGTAGAACCTCAGAAGTATCTTTCCGTCTCATTTTTTCTCATTTATCTTCAATCCACAACCACAAAGTAAGACAAACAAGAAAAATACTAAATATACCGAGCTTGTGTTTTAATAATTTCTACTCCTGACAGTTACTTGAATTTGACATAATGCTTCCATTGGTCTGATTAGCTTGTTGCTTCTTAGGTTAAATATTTCATATCCAAATTCTGTTTCCTTCTCTATTTCACCACAACCTTACAGGGAGACACATCTTTTTGTTTCTTTATCAATCCTGAAATACTGTGCCTCAGTTGGTCAGGGCAACGTGGACTGCAGGTGCAGTCCGTTCAGCTAGCAGCCCAACCATACTGTACCAATGAGTCCCAGGGGTCACCTCATTGTTCCTGGGAGGCCACTGGAGTAAATGACAAGAGGGCAGGAAAGGAGTTAGTGAGGACTCAAAGCTATGTTAACCAAAAATGCCAGATTTCCTGGGACAGGCCTATTTCCAATAGTTGGCTTCACTGACCAGGCCCTAAGTACATATGTTCTTATCAGATTGTGAGTCTAGAATTCTAACTTCAGGGCTAGGAGACTTCAGATCCAGCCAGAAAAGATGAGATAGGGAGAAAATCTCTGAAGCTTCCAGGACCTTGGTCACCTTCTCTTATTTGATATCCTTGCTCTCCCCTGCCTACTTACCATTAGGGGCTGATTGGCAGTGAAGTCCCTAAAGTGAAAGAAATGTCAGTCATGAAGTAGAACCTGGGATAAGAATAGCCAGGGCAAAGCAGGGGAAGACAAGCACCTGTGACACGTCATTGAGTCTCTCTGAACCTTCAATTCCTCATCTAGCAAATGTGTATCTAATACCCACCTTGTCACACTGCATATGAGGATTCAACGTCAGAATGCATGGAAAGAGCCCCTAAAAGCTCTCGCACAGAGTAAGCCTTATGTTCATTAGGAATCTGCCCCTGGGGCTTATGGGAATAGGGATCCTGGTTAGCCAGCCCAAGACAAGACATAGCCCCAGAACTTAGCTCTCAGGAAACACAAGTGGGCTTTCCAGCCACCTCAGCCGCTGTCTTCACCCTACCACAGGGCAAATAGCTTGGAGAATGGGCCCTATGTATAGGTAGTCAAACAGCTTTCCCTAGCTGAAAGTCAGCATCTTCTGAGTGAACAGTGCCATGTGACAATCTGTTGACTGGATATTTTGAGGAAAGCAGCTACTAGGCAAAAGAACTCTCCATCAAGTTCTCTCAAAATTCCAATTCACCCTAGAATAGGTTCTAAGCTGAAGGCCATTGCAGGATATTGCTTAATTGAAGTGACTCTTTTCATCACCACTCTTTCCATCTTCATCCAGTATCTTTTAGTTAATTGTCCAAAGGTTGAGCTCTTTGCAGCAGGTGCCATTCCCCTGGCTGCCTGGGCTGGAACGTTGAGGCTGCCTGACAAGTTCCTAATTTTGATCCTAAGTTGAGGACAGTACCACAGTAACACATGAGAATCAGGGCAGAATATCTAAGGTAAATATCCCAAGTTTGTTTCTGTGGCCTGTTCAACACATTTTGGATTTATTACTCTCTCTATCTGCTGTGACCTCAAGGAATGAAAAGCCATTTTAATAGTAGTGTAAGTAAAGCTAATTTAAGAAGGGAAATCTGCTATACATATATCAAATAATGTCTTTCAAACTGAAGTGAGTGACTTTGGAGTGACTCACTGCCTTGGACTACCCTTTTGAATTATTCATGCTTCTTTCTCTAACACAACTGAAAGCTAGCACCCCCATCACACGTCAGTACTGGGGAGTGGGGCAGAGATTGTGAGAAGGGATCAATTTATTACTATTTGTGAATGGGTAGTCTGAAAAATAAAGGAAAATGCTTATTAAAAACAGATGCATTGAGACAATGCCTACTTTGACAGAGCTTAACATGTGGTGGTATCATCTATTTGATGGCATCTATCCTCAGTCAACTTGTAAGTATGTATTGAGTATCTACCATATATGAAAGAGAACACTCCACTCCATAAACACAGAAGCCTAAGTAATCACAGAGATATGGTGTCATTTAAGCAAGAAGAGAACAGGAAATGGAGAGGAACTTGAATTTCTGAGTACCTACTATGTGCCAAGCTCTATGCTAGGTTATCTCTCTCTCTAAATACACACACACACACACACACATACACATATAACTTTAATTCTCTTAAGAACCATGGAAGATAGGTGTTATTAGCTCCTTTTAAAAATGAAGAAACTTGAAGGAGGTAGATATTAAGAAGGTTATCCATGGCCATACAGGCAGTATGAGATAGGGCCAGGATTCAATCCTGGTCTCTCAGACTCCAAAGACTGTATTCTTTTCAATATACTATGCTGATATCTGAAAATATAGTTCTTCAGATCTAGGGCAGGAAATGTACATGATGATCCTAGACTATCTTATCACACCTAGCAAGGAATTTTTCAAAGACTACTAGAGTCATCGAAAAAGGACTCAAGGAGCCAACTTAAAGAGGCTCCCAATGGCCAATGCAAGCCTCAGTATGCATAAGAACAATGGATTAAAACACATTAAATATATTTAAATCCATGAATTCATCACTATACTTTCAAAAATAATCATTCATTGACTTTATTAGCAATGCTAGTGAACTAGCTCATTATTTTGAATTAGGCATTTATCTAGCCTTTATATTATACCAACTGTGCCCTCAGATAACCAAGTAGTAGATGTACAGACATATTCTAGCTAAGAAATAAAGAAGGAATAAAAAAAGAAGATTATCACCATTGGCAACCCTTAACGAATGAATGAATCTAGACTTGAATCAATCTAGACAGTGGCTGCTAACATAAAAACAGAGACAATCAGATAGTACGTGTCTCTTAATGGAGAGGACAAAACCATGTATGAAGTAGTCTCTCCAAAAACAAGACAAAACCCAAAAAACACCTTAAAGCTGAATCTGATTAAGCCTCTAAAATCAGCTATTAATTTAGAGAAAATACAGAAGTCTGAGGATACTGATAGTATCTAAGAATTAAACTTAACAATGGGAATGCAATCAGCAAAATCCAGAGTGTGGGAAATGCTACAGGGAAAACAATCCATTTTCTTCAAAAAATAAATTGCAAGAAGAAAAAAAGATCAAGAGGGAACCTGTAGATTAAGACACTAAAAGGCTATGTCAGAGGGATCTTGTCAAGATGGCGGTGTGAGCAGGTGTTGAACTCATCTCCTCCCATGAACACAACCAGGTTACAATTATTTTTGGAAAAATTACCCCGGATCAAAAACTGAAAACTGGATAAAAAGAACCCCCACAAGAAGGGACAGTCCTGACGAAGGCAGAAGAGGCAGAAATTCCTGCTGGAGAGGAAAAAAGCCACCTTTGGGAGCTGCAGAGCTTGTCAGCTGGCCAGGCGGGAGCCACCCTAAGGTACACAGCCCTCCCTGGAGGAGTGAGGTCTGGAGCAGGGGCTGATACTGCTATAAGTATCCTTCAGACTCAGCCCAACTGAGACGAGGGTCTCACTGTCTGGCTTTGCTGGCTATTAACTGCAGCGAGGATAACCCCAGTGACAAATAAAAATGGCAAGGAATAGGATATATTGGAATACATGAGGAAGCCATTTTGTGTAAACCTAATTCGGCCTGACCTTGTCTTTCCAAAAGGGCCTGACTGAGGCTGTTGAGCATGCATTGTATATCTGCTTTACATATTCCCCATGGCAACAGCAAAGGCCCTTGAGATAATGGAGCAACTTCCCTCCCCCTCCCAACGTTGGCATTCCCTTAAGGATTAAGCATCTTTCCTTAGGCTAGGAATTGATTGCTGAGCTCACCAGTGACCACCCAGCTTGAGACAATAGGCTTGCCTCCTGCTACGCCCTCAAGAGAGGAGACCCACTACCTGCTGTGTCCATCAAGCACTGTGTCATGCCGACAGGGCAATCTTGTGACTATTGTGGGAGGGAAATTTCAATCATATGTGAAACGTCCTATATGGGGGTATATAACCACTCTGTATACCTCACGTCTTTGGTACCCTTTCTTCCTTCAGGAAGAAAGGCCCTGGGCCATGGTCCTCAGAGTTCAGCTCAGGATAAACTCAACCAAATTTTCATTTATAGATTGGTTATGGATTATTTTCGTCGACACAAGAAAAGCTATCGACAGAAAGCCAAAAAGACCCAGTTCTTAAAGGGCCCATGCACAAACTCATTCATTGCAGCAACCTAAAATCACCAGAGAGAAGGCTGACAGTCCTTTGGTAAAATGAGACTCACCTGGTGGGCTCTGGGGGCATCTTGGTGAGAGGAGGGACTTCTCCGGAAACTGAGACATTGGTGGGGGGCATTGTTCTCAGCTGGTCCAGGCATGCTGACATGGACCCTGGTGGGTGCCATTGAGATTCATCCCTTGGCCTGTTAGCCCAAGGGTCTACCACACCCACTAGAGCACAGATTTAATCCAGTTCCACCAGGGCAGGCAACTTGCCCTGGGGATTGGCCCCAACTAACAGCAAGTCCTCAGGCTACTTTTCAGCCAGCATTGACTGTGTGCCTTGATCCTTTGCAGGCAGGCAAGGGTGTCTGCCTCTGTGGGGCAGGGCCTGTGTGAGGACCAGGTGAACTGTGGGGGGCACTGGTGGAGAGGTGGGGGCCTCTGCAGTGCGGCGTCGGGATACGCTCCAGGGGGTTGAGAAGTGTGCATAGACCAGGACTGTGTTGATGGAGTATGTGGTCCGGTGGGGGTGAGGCTAATCAGTGGCAGAAGACCTGTGCTTCACAAATAGCCATAAAAAGGATCAGCCCCACCTTCCAAAGCCTGAAACAACTGAGTGCCCCTGGGCGAAGGGCCAGCCCCACTTAGCTGCACTCCTAAGAGATCTGAGAACAGCCTTGTAGGCCTGAGGCCTATCACAACTGCAAGCCCCTGAGCCTAGCAAACAGCTACACGGGGTACCAGCCCAATTAAGATGAAAATTGCAATAGGAGTGTGCTGACAGACTTTGTAGCCAACTGTGCTGAGGCTCCCCAAACTGGATTTACAAACAGCTGGCCAGGGAAGGAAAGACTAGACTCCCTGGGTTCCTGCAGTGGGAGCAACCCTGCTACAGCAGAAGGACACAAGTAGCCCACAAAGGAGTCATTCCTGGATCTTCTGGACTGGTGACGAGAGGGAAGCATGGTGCTGGGCCTCATAAGGCATCTCATATATAAGGCTTACTTCTCCAAGATCAGGAGACATAGCCGCCTCACCTTATACATAGAAATAAGCACAGAGAAAGAGGCATAATGAGGAGGCATAGGAATACTTTCCAACCAAGAGAACAGGACAAAATCCCAGAAAAAGGACTACATGAAACAGAAACAAGCAACCTACTCAACAAAGAGTTCAAACAAAATATCATGAGGATGCTCACAGATATGGGGAGAAGAATGGATGAACACAGAGAGCACATCAGCAAAGAACTGGAAGATATTTAAAACAACCAATCAGAAATGAAGAATACAATACTAGAAATGAGAAATTCACTAGAGGGACTCAATAGCAGAGTAGAGGAGGCAGAAGAATGGATCAGCGAGCTAGATGAAAGACTCGAGGAAATCACCCAAGCAGAACACAAAAGAGAAAAAAGAAGTAGACAGAATGAGAACAGTCTAAGGGAACTCTGGGACAATATCAAGTGTGCTAACATTTGGATTATAGGTGTCCCAGAAGGAAAAGAGAGAGACAAAGGGGCAGAAAATTTATTAGAAGAAATAATAGATGGAAATTTTCCTAACCTGAGGAAGGAAACAGACATCCAAGTCCAGGAAGCACAGACAGCTCCAAACAAGATAAGCCCAAAGAGGCCCACACCAAGACATATTGTAATTAAAATGCCCAAAATTAAAGACAAAGAGAATCCTAAAAGCAGCCAGAGAAAGGCCACAAGTGACATATAAAGGGAAGTCCATCAGGGCTATCAGCGGACTTCTCAGCCGAGACCCTACAGGTGAGAAGAGAATGACATGACGTATTTAAAGTGCTAAAAGGAAAAAACCTACAGCCAAGAATACTCTATCCGTCAAGGTTGTCATTCAGAATGGAAGGAGAGATAAAGAGCCTCCCAGACAAGCAAAAATTAAAGGAGTTTATCACCAAGAAACTAGTTCTGCAAGAAATGCTGAAGGGACTTATTTAAGTGGGAAAGCAATGACCACAAATGGAGATAAAAGAAAATTATCAACAAAACAAAACAACAACAACAAGAAACCAGGCAATAAAATCACTTGTAAGGTAAAAATATGTAAAGGTAGCAGAAGGACTAGCTGTGATGATAATATGAAGGTTAAAAGACAAATGTACTGAAATCACCTATTTCAATGATAAGAGGGTAAAGGATAGACACACACTAAACAAGAGACTATACATGATTTGAAAAACATATGTGGGAGGAGGAGAGTGAAAAAGTAGAGCTTTCAGAAAGAGGTCAAGCTAAAGCGTCTATCTACTCAATACAGACTGTTATATGCATAGTACATTAAATAGGATCCTCATGGTAATCACAAATCAGAAACCTATAAAAAGCAAGAAAAAAAGTAAGACAAAAGAAATCAAACATATTACTAAAGATAGCCATCAAACAACAAGGGAAGAGAGCAAGAGAAAAAGAAAGGAACAGAGAAGAATTACTAAAACACCCAGAAAAAAAAAGGGACAAAACGGCAATAAATACATATTTATCAATAGCTACTTTAAACGTCAATGGACTAAATGCTCCAATCAAATGCCACAGGGTGGCCACTTGGATAAAAATAAAAGACTCATGTATATGCTGCATACAAGAGACACTTCAGTCCTAAAGACACTCAGAAACTGAAAGTGAAAGGATGGAAAAAGATATTCCATGCAAATGGCAAAGAAAAGAAAGCGGGGGTAGCAATACTTATAACAGACAAAATAGACTTTAAAACAAAAACTGTAACAAGAGACAAAGACGGGCACTATGTAATGACAAAGGGAACAATCCAACAAGAAGATATAACACTTGTAAATATCTATGCACCCAACATAGGAGCACCTAAATATATAAAGCAATGATTAACAGACATAAAAGGAGAAATAGACAGTAACACAATAATAGTAGGGGACTTTAACACTCCACTTACACCAATGGATAGATCATCCAAACAGAAGATCAATAAGGAAACATTGGCCTTAAAGGACACATTAGACCAGATGGACTTAGTAGGTATATACAGAACATGCCATCCAAAAACAACAGAATACACATTCTTTTCAAATGCCCATGGAACATTCTCAAGGATTGATCACATATTAGCCCACAAAACAAGTCTCAATAAATTTAAGAAGATTGAAATAATACCATGCATCTTTTCTGACCAGAAATGAACTACAGGAATAAAACCAGAAAAGCCACAAAAATGTGGAGATTAAACAAAACGCTACTGAACAACGATTGGGTCAATGAAGAAATCAAAGGAGAAATCAAGAAATTCCTGGAGACAAAAGAAAATGAGAAGACAACATGCTAAAATCTATGGGATAGAGCAAAAGCGGTTCTAAGAGGGAAGTTTATAGTAATTCAGGCCTACCTCAACAAAGAAGAAAAACCCCAAACAGACAATCAAAGCATCTAAAGGTACTGGTAAAAGAACAACAAGCAAAGCCCAAAATCAGCAGAAGGAAGGAAATAATAAAAATCAGAGCAGAATTAAATGAAATAGAAACTAAAAAAACAATAGAAAAAATTACTGAAACCAAGAGCTGGTTCTTTGAAAAGATAAACAAAATTGACAAACCCTTAGCTAGACTCACTAAGAAAAAAAGAGAGAAGGCTCAAATAAATAAAATCAGACATGAAAGATGAGAGATTACAATGGACACCTCAGAAATACAAAAGACAAGAGAATATTATGAAAAGCTATACACCAACAAATTGGATAATCTAGAAGGAACACATAAATTCTTGGAAACATACAACCTTCCAAAACTGGACCAAGAAGTAGAAAATTTGAATAGATCGATCACCAGTAAGGAGATTGAAACAGCAATCAAAAACCTCCCAAAAATAAAAGTCCAGGACCAGATGGCTTCCCTGGTGAATTCTACCATTCAAAGAAGATTTAATACCTTCTCAAACTCTTCCAAAAAACTGAAGAGGAGGGGAGGCTTCCTAATTCATTCTACGAAGCCAACATTACCCTCATACCAAAACCAGACAAAGACAACACAAAAAAAGAAAATTACAGGCCAATATCCAAGATCAGGAGACATAGACGCCTCACTGTTCATCATTTCACAAATATGAACTGATGAACATCCATGCAAAAATCCTCATCAAAATACCACCAAATCAAATACAATACATTAAAAAGATCATACATCATGATCAAGTGGGATTTATTCCAGGGAAGCAGGGATGGTTCAACATCCGCAAATTTATCAATGTGATACACCACATTAAGAAAATGAAGAATAAAAATCACATGATCATCTCAATAGATGCAGAGAATGCATTTCACAAGATACCAGCATCCATTTATGATAAAAACTCTAAATAAAATGGGTATAGAAGGAAAATACCTCAATGTAATAAAGGCTATATATGACAAATCCACAGCTAATATCATTCTCAATGGAGAAAAACTGAAAGCTATCCCTCTAGGAACAGGAACCAGACAAGGATGCCCACTGGCACCACTCTTATTTAACATAGTATTGGAAGTCCTAGCCACAGCAATCAGGCAAGAAAAAGAAATAAAAGGGATCCACATTGGAAAAGAAGAAGTGAAACTGTCACTCTTTGCAGACAACACGATTTTATATCCAGAAAACCCTAAAGAATCCACTAAAAAACTTTTAGAAACAATAAAGGAATACAGTCAAAGTTGCTGGATACAAAATCAACATACAAAAATTGGTTGCGTTTCTATACACTAACAACGAAGTAGCAGAAAGAGAAATTAAGAATACAATCCCATTTACAATGGTAACAAAAAGAATAAAATACCTAGGAATAAACTTAACCAAAGAGGTGAAAGAATTGTACGCTGAAAACTATAAAACATTGTTGAAAGAAATCTAAGAAGACACAAAGAAATGGAAAGATATTCCATGCTCTTGGATTGGAAGAATTAACATAGTTAAAATGTCCATACTTCCTAAAGCAATCTATAGATTCAACACAATCCCTATCAAAGTTCCAACAACATTTTTCACAGAAATAGAACAAAGAATCCTAAAATTTATATGGACCAACAAAAGACCCCAAATAGCCAAAGGATTCCTGAGAAAAAAGAACAAAGCTGGAGGTATCACACTCCCTGATTTCAAAATATACTACAAAGCCATAGTAACCAAAACAGCATGGTACTGGCACAAAAACAGACACACAGATCAATGGAACACAATTGAGAGCCCAGAAGTAAACCCACACATTTATGGACAGCTAATATTCAACAAGGGAGCCAAGAGCATACAATGGAGAAAAGAGAGTCTCTTCAATAAATAGTGTTGGGAAAACTGGACAGCCACATGCAAAAGATTGAAAGTAGACCATTCCCTTACACCATGCACCAAAATCAACTCAAAATAGATTAAAGAATTGCATGTAAGACCCGAAACCATGAAACTTCTAGAAGAAAACATAGGCAGTACGCTCTTTGACATTGGTCTGAGCAGCATATTTTCAAGTACCATGTCTGACTGGGCAAGGGAAACAAAAGAAAAAATGAACAAATGGGACTACATCAAACTAAAAAGCTTCTGCACAGCAAAGGAAACCAGCAACAAAATGAAAAGACAATCTAACAATTGGGAGAAGATATTTGCAGACCATATATCAGATAAGGGGTTAACATCCAAAATACACAAAGAACTAATACAGCTCAACAATAACAAAAACCAACAACCCAATTAAAAACTGGGCAAAAGATCTGAGCAGAGATTTCTCCAAAGAAGATATACGGATGGCCAACAGGCATATGAAAAGATGCTCAACATCATTAGCTATCAGGGAAATGCAAATCAAAACTACAATGAGGTATAACCTCACTCTGGTCAGAATGGCTATAATTAACAAGACAGGAAACAACAAATGTTGGAGAGGATGTGGAGAGAAGGGAACCCTTGTTCACTGCTGGTGGGAGTGCAAACCAGTGCAGCCACTATGGAAAGCAGTATGGAGTATCCTCAGAAAATTAAGGATAGATCTACCATATGATCCAGCTATCCCGCTGCTGGGTATTTATCCAAAGAACTTGAAAACACAAAGGCATAAAGATACTGGCACCCCTATGTTCATTGCAGCATTATATACAATAGCCAAGACTTGGAAGCAACCTAGGTGCCCACCAAAGGATGAATGGATAAAGAAGATGTGGTATTTACACACGATGGACTACTTCTCAGCCATAAGAAATGATGAAATCCAGCCATTTGTGAAAACATGGATGGACCTTGATGGTATTTTGCTGAGTGAAATAAGTCAGAGGGAGAAAGCCAAATACCATATAATCTCACTCATAAGTAGAAGATAAAAACAACAAAACACAAACATAGCACTGGAGATTGGATTGGTGGTTACCATAGGGTAAGGGGGTCAGGGGGTAGGGCAAAAAGGGTGATTAGGCTCACATGTGAGGGGATGGACTATAATTAGTTTTCGGGTGGTGAACATGATGTAATCTACACAGAATTTGAAATATATTATGATGTACATCCGAAAATTAATTAATTAATTAATTTTTAAAAATAAATAAAATTATTAAAAGAAAATAAAAGGCTATATTAATCAATTACATTATCTAGCCATTATTTAGAGCTTTATTCAAACAAACAAGAATCCATTTATCCCAATTGTAATATAATTGGAAACTGGAACACTGACTGGATATTTGTTGAATTTAATGAAATTTTGTTCATTTTGAAGTGTGATAATTGCATTGTGGATATGTTTTTTAAAAGAGTCCTGATCCTTTAGAAATACATACCGAACTATTTACAGATGAAATGTTATGATGTCTTGATTTGCTTCAAAATATTACAGAAAGAAGGAAAGTGGATGTGGTATAGACAAAAGAAGAGTGGCCATGGGTGGACCACTTTTGATGCTTGGTGATGGGTGTAGGGGTCTCGTTATATATCCTACCTGCTTTTGTATATGTTTGAAATGTTTCATAATAAAAAGATACATCTATATAAGACACATACACATATATATATAATTTGAAGATACATGCATACATATATATGTGCCAAAATCCCACTTCTTGGAATTGATCCTTTGAATATACAGTGGAATTACACCATATGCATATATTAGCTATGCAAATTCAAATGTACACACTCAGCATACAGAGAGGGAGAAGAGGGAGAGGAGAGAAAAGGGAGAGACAGAGAGACAAAGAAAGAAACAGAGGCAGAGGCAGAGACAGAAACAGAAAGAGGAGAGAGACAGAAGACGACAATTGAAATGGCATAACAGGTTGTGCCTACCATTCTGGTCAATGACTGTGCTGTGCCCTAGAGAGGACGTAAAGTGTAAGCTGTGGTTCTGTCAATCCCTCAGTAAGTCTCCATTCCCATGTGCCTCTCACAGAGTGAGCATCTCACTGTGATGTATACATGTCATTAAAGATGTATGTATGCCATTCAGCATGGCTCAAAAGTACAAGCTCATCTCTTCATCAGGTGCTGCGCCAAAGCCTCAGGGATCTACTTCAATACTGGAGGACAAACAGGCAAATGGGCTCTACTGGAATGATGAAGATATGCTATGCCAGCCTTCCTAAGGGAATTTTGAGGGTGATTTTGACTCTGGAATTTTCACCGCATATGTGCTAGTTAAATAATCTAACAAAAAGCTGCAAAAGTCTACTGTACCCCATACATATATACAAGGATATGTGTAAAAAGATATTTAATGTATCACCGTAACATTTTAAAAATTGGAAAAATCCAAAACGTTCACCAACAGAAGATTGGTTAAACATGCTGCATTCCCCAAATAGACTACTTTATGGAGCCATTACAAAGAAGAAGGTAGGTATTTCCTATGTACTGATAGGAAAGCAAGTCCAAGACTTGTTTACAAAGTGTTACATGAAAAAAACATGTGGCAAAACAATGTATATAGTGTGATTCCGTTTTTATAAATAACAAAAGGAATAGAGATATACGTATAGATACATACACACCACTGTGCTTTTACTACAGGACATTTCTAGAAGAATACACAAGAAACTGGTGAGAGTGATAAACTCTGATGAGGGGTTAGGAGTTTAGAGTGGGAGAGTGACTTCCTTTTCACTGTACACTCTTCTACATGGTTTGAAATCTTCTCATGTACATGTATCAATATTTAAACTTTTGCTGAAGTATAACACACATATAGAAAAGTACATAGCTCATACCTGTACAGCTCAGTGAATTAGCATAAAGTGAACAGACCCAAGTAACCACCACTCAGGTCCCAAAGTAGAAATTACTAGCCCCCATCATTTTCCTCTCCTTCCTCCTGAAAGTTAACGACTATCCTGATTTCTAATACCAGAGTTTAGCTTTGTTTCTTTTTGAACTTTATAGAAATTGAATTAAATAGCATGTATTCTTTAGGGTCTGACTTATTTCGATCAATATGATGGCTGTAAGTGTCTTCCATGTTCTTGCATGAAGCTCTAATTTGTTCATTTTCATGACTGTAGAATATTCCATTGTATAAATGCAACACAATTTATTTATATATTCACTGTTGATAGACATTCGGGTTGTTTCCATTACTTGACTGATACTAATACTCTAACGGACATTATTGGAGGTGTCTTTTGGTGAACACATGCAGTGGAATGCTGGGTCACAGGGTCAGCATTTGCTTAGCTTTAGTAGATACTGCCAAAACGCTTCCTAAAGCGCTCATATCAGTTTACCCTTCAGCCAGCAGTTCATGCAAGCTGAATTAGTTTCTCAAATAAACAATAACAATTACAAAAAGAAAACTCTAACTCAATTCATATAGACAGTGTTGATTTGATTGGTATTTCTGTATTATATTCTATGTTTAATTTGTAAAAAATTAAAGACATCAGTTACTATGTTACCTAATGTGCTTAGACAAGGTTCCTATGACAAATCCCTATCCTATTTGAGTTTCATGTCAGAGGGAAGTTGATCTGTTAAGAGGAATATATCTGCTCTCTGGTTCTCAGATAATATATACCACTGTAACCCATACCCTTGCCTGCCAAAAAATTCAGTCAAAGTCAGTGCTCAACAACCATAGCATTCCACTCATCTGAGGTATCTGGTAATATCTACTCCTTATTGTTGAAATAGATAATTCTGTTCTATGTCTTACTTTGAATTATGCTTAAACTTATAAGCTTCTGCAAATCCTTTTGGAAATAAAGAGGAGAGGATACATTGTAAGTAAATAAACCAAAAATAGTTCTAGCCCCAGATGGTGCAGTTCTAAAGGGAACTTTAAGATACTAAGGTTAATGTAACCCAAATAATAAAAGTACTAAAAGGAAGCAGTATAAATGCACTGTTCTGTAATGGGTGATTGGCCACCCCGTCACGTGGCTTGTAGCCAAGATAATGTCAGGCTTGTATGAGTCTTAGGTCCTCACCAAAGAAAGTGCCATGTTTTATCCTGATGTGGAAAGGCAGAAAAAGCAGTGCTTTCCCAGGATTTGGGAACTTTTGGCTCGATAGCCATTGGATAAGTCCCTCCCCCAAGACAAAAGTCCAATTTCTTCTCCTTGAACTGGAATGAAATCCACATTTTGAAGGGACAAACAGTCTACTACTATATCTCTCAGTCAAGTATTGCTACCCTGGAACATCTTCCTAGCTGTGCCTCCAGGCAGATAGAATCCCACCATCCTTCTTGGTCATTATCAGAAAGAACCCTAACCCATTCAAAGGTCCACTTCCCTCACCTTTGGATGCTGTTCTGATGCTCAGTTAATGCCTGATGAATGTATCAATGAATTTCTTAGATCTCACAGTAGTGACCAGATGGACTCAGATCTTTCCGTCTGGCTAGGGGCTAAGTCTGCTCAGTTTCAAATGGATATCACAAAGAGTAGGAGCTCGAGAGAGAGAGAGCGTGGGCTAAGGTTTTCAAAGATTTGGAATTTGAGTAGAGCTGTTAATAAGAGAGAAAGTATAAAGATAATAATCAACTTGATGTTTTGGAAATCACATATGCAGAGCAACGTATCTATAGACCAAAACAGAGGGAATGAATATTGGGAAAGGAGACTATATTCAGTTCATGGAGGCCCTTGAATGCCAAACTAAGGAACGTGGATTTAATGCTATTATTAAAGATTTTTGAGTAGTGTGAGAAGAGATAATGATGAAAGCAACATTTTATGAGATAAATCTGACTGTGCTGTGCAGCACAGACTGGACTAGGGAGAAAAACAAGTAGGAATTTCATTGCTATTGCTACAATTCAGGCAAAGACAACAAGTGTCTGAAATTGGGCTATAGCAGCAGGGATAGAAAGGCAGAAACAGAGAAGAGTACAAAGGAAGAACCCTCAGAGTTCAGAAGTGATTAGGTGTACAAAAGGAGGCAGAATGGAGAGCTGAGAATGCCACTAAGCCTTGGAGCCAGGAGAAACATGAGACAGACACCTCTACTACTTATGGTAGCATTCTTTGTAATAGCAAAAGACTAGAACCAACTCAGATATCTGTCAACAGGGACTTACTGGTTGAACAAACTATAGTTCCTCTTCAGGATGGCATACTATACAGTTATAGAAAAGGAGCAAGGAGGATCACACATCGACATGGGTCAATCTCTAGGACATGTTGTTAAAGTGAAAAAAGGGGAGCAGGGCAGTGTGGATAGTACCGGCTACGTTCGTGTAAGAAAGGGTGGAATAGAGTTACTTATTCTCATTTGTTTAATATTCAAACACACAATGGACAGATAAAGCAATAAACATGATTACTATAGGGGGAGAAAGGATAAAGAATGGGGGCAGGAGGGAAGCAAGACTTTGAGAATATCTCCTATAATATAGTTTTGACTTTGGAACTATGTACTATGTTTTACATGAATTAAATGTAAAGTTAAATTAAGAAAAAGAAAATAAAATCCCTAAAACTGAGGAAAAATGAAGCAAATATATGAAACTGTGTATCAAGTTGGTAACATAACCACACACAGAAAGAAATTATTTCAAGTGACTTTAAAATATGATATTTGGACTACCTCCTTAGTAGAACTTATTCTAAAGGCAAAAGGAAGAGCAAAGAAATCTTAAACTGTATTCAATAGTCTTAGTAGCAACATTGGAATTGTTCCTTTGAAAGTGCAACAGATACAATATATAAGGTAATGCAAGTAATTATGTTAATATCATCAGGAACCATGATGTTTGGAATGAGAGAAAAGAGATACAGCTACAAAATCAAAGATGTTAAGTAAAAGCCCTATACTCTTAAATTCAACTTTGAAATATCAGTAGGAACACATCATTTTTCCTTTTGTTAAAAATACGCATTTTCGGGGCTGGCCCAGTGGTGCAGCGGTTAAGTTGGCACGTTCTGCTTCTCGGCGGCCCGGGGTTCCCTGGTTCAGATCCCCGGTGTGGACATGGCGCCGCTTGGCACAAAAAGGCATGCTGTGCTTGGCGTCCCACGTATAAAATAAAGGAAGATGGGTACGGATGTTAGCTCAGGGCCAGTCTTCCTCAGCAAAAAGAGGAGGATTGGCAGTAGTTAGCTCAGGGCTAATCTTCCTCAAAAAAAACAATATGCATTTTCTAGCTCCTTCACTAAAAAAAGACCTGACAACCTTGCAGCAGTGAGGAAACCCAACCCTCAGACTGTGCTCTCCTCATATCATTTCCCATCTAGAAAAACTAGCACTCCTTGGAGAAATGGTTGATTCCAGGTCTGGGTACGGAATTGTACAAGATGAGCCTGAAGTGTCTCATCAAACCAAAAATCAAGAAATCTATCACGACAAAAGGAAACAGAAGCCAACTTGAAAGGACCCCTACTGGCCTAATATGAGACAATTTTAGCAACAAAGTGAAATGACTACAATGGATTGAAACATTAAATATGTAAAACTAAATGAGTTCATAACAATACTTGAGACTTGATTAGTCATCATTGGAAGTTGCTAGCATACCAACTTATTCTGAAAATTGATGTCTTTAAAGAGAAGGTATCAAAGATTTATCCTGCCTTTTTTTGTAAACACTATAATTCAAGGTAACTAAATAGTCAATGAATAAAATTTTTCTTTATAGAAAAGTCCCAACTAATGAAAGTAGAAGGAATAACAGAGTTAGAAAAATGCCGTTTTGCAATTCTTAATGAAATAATAGACCTAGGCAGTAATGATCAATGGTTGTGAAAACCACTAGGTGAAGGGTTGAGGAGGACCTTGACAATGGAGGGCTCCAGGTGATACCATTTGAACCCATGGATCAATCTTAGTATCACTAAAAGTGGGGTAACCAGACATTATTTGGGTTGTAAGGTGATGTGATAGAAAGTACACAGCGCTGGTTGTGAAGCATTCTTACCCAAAAATTTCAACCTGAATCTAATCAAAGCCCCTAGATATAACTACCAGATTACAGGAAATATAGGGGATAGAGAAATAAGTTCAATGACAACTTGAGAAAACAATCATATAGTTGAGAATGTGAGACTTTCTTCAGGGCAAATGACCTGGTTTCTCCAACAACTCAAAAGCAATAAAGGACTTATGAGACATAACCAAATGCAACGTGAGGGCCTTGTTTGGGTTCTAATTCAAACAATTCAACTATAAAATGACATCTTTTAGAAAATCAAGGAAATTTGAATATGGATTGGGTATTAAATAATATTAGTGAATTATTGTTAATTTTAATTTTGCTAGATGTGAAAATGACATAGTAGTTATACATAATATATATAATATATGTATTCCTTATAATATATAATATATAAATTCATATATATTCTTTATGAGCCCCCCAAAAAAACAAAACTGAAAGGCGTTACTGCTAATAAGAAAAGAGAAGATCAGGGAGAAAGGTTAGTTTGGGGAAAAAAGGATGAGAATTTTTAGACATGAAATTTGAGAAGACAGCCAAAGAACCAGGTATAGAGGTGTGGCAGGAGCCTGAAGATTCAGAGTTGGAACTCAGAAGAAATGTCAGAGGTGGAGAGAGATTTCAGAGCTGCTCATATAGATGCTTCTAAAGAGCAAAGCCATGAGATCTGATTAATTTTCACTGGGAAAGGAGAGGACAGGGCCAGGTCCAAATCTTAAAGAATATTTACATCACAGTGGGGTGTTGGCAGTGGAGGTGGAAGAGGTGGTGGTGAGGAAGCAAGAGGGAAAAGAAGACTCAATGACAAAAAAACAAGGAACACGGAAGGAGTCAGAAAAGCATGAGGAAAGCCAAAATAGTCTGGTCTCACAGAAGCTAAAGAAGGAAAGAATTTCAAGGAAAGGGTGGTCAACAGTATTAAATCCTAGGACAAGATTGAGGAGGATCAGGCCTCAGAAAATGGAACTATCACTTACGCCACATTTCTACTATATATCCAAATTAATTTCAAGCTGACAATGACCTCACTAATAACAGTGAGCCTGTAAGAACCTGTCTTTATTATCAGCCTCCAGCTGTTCTCTCATTCATTCCTTCCCTCACTCACCCACTCGTCCAGCTACTCGTTTAACTGGCATTCACTGAGTCCCTGCTCCAAGCCAAACGCTTGTGATGTTCTGCAGATACTGAGACAAAATATCTGCCCTCTGGAAGCTCACAACTTAACGAGGAAGACAGACTTGGAAAAATTACAACATAGCGTTAACATTTAAGCAAGGACTTATTGAATGTATATTCTGGGCCAGCATTATGAGAGGCACTAGAGATACAAACACAAAAAAGTGGTTCCTGCTCACCAGAGCTCAGAATACAGTTTAGAAGACAAATGGAATTACAATACATCGTGATATGAACTAGAAATAAAAGGAATGTACAAATTATACAAGAGTGCAGAGCAGGAAGTGAGGCCTATAAGGAAGTCCTGTGAGATAGAGGCTATTCATATGCCCATTTTGCATACCAGGAAATTGAGGCACAGAGAGGTGAGGGGACTTGCCCAGGGCCGTAGTGCTGTGAGTGGCAGAGCCAGAGTTCAAGTGCAGGTCTGGGAGATTCAGGAGCTCGTGTTCTACCCAGTCTGGCATATAGCCTGAAGGCCTCTTCCAAGACTTCCCATTTGCTTTCCACTGCACCATCCTGGTTGCACCTCCAGGGGCACAGAGCAGGTGCTCAATGAGTATTTGCTAAATGAATAAATGAACTATGCAGCCTCACAGGGTTGTTGGAAAGGCTCATTTGAGATAAGTACTAGGCTCATTAGGCATCACTGTGCAGAGTCATTGTGTAGGGTGGCAGGTGAGGACATAAAGACCTCACACCCAGGTGAGGATCTCTGCTGTGTGGGCCACTACTACCAAAAAGAAAAGGTATATCCAACAAGTGTGTTGGGATAGCTAGTGATCCGCACCAGGGAGCTTAGAGAGCAGGGGGCAGGACCTCAGTCACAGGGACTGGGAGGGGAAGCGGCAAAGGCCAGGTAAAGTCCCAACCCTAGAGCGCTCATGCTCTGAATGCAGGGGCTCAGGGACCCAGATCTAGTTACTCAAACTGGGCCACCAGCTCAGAGCAGGGCCAGCCAGAGCTGACCTGGTCCTGAGTCTGCCAAGCCACTAGCTGGAGGCTCCAGAAAGCCCTCTGAAGATGGAGGGGAAGAAAAAGAGGGGAAGAAATAAGGGAGAAGAGAAGGAGGAGGAAGGAGGAGGAGGAGGAGGATGACAGGAGGGGCAGAAGAGGGAGGGGGAAAGGAGAATGGGGGCAGTTAGCAGTTACCAAATGCTGATGGTGGGCCAGGTGCTGGGCTGAGTGCTGTTCAGGCAGTCGAGTAACTCTCACAACCACCCTATGAGGCAGATACTAATACCAGCTTCCCCATTTTACTGTATAGATGTTCCCAGAGACGTTAAATAACTTACTTGAGGTCACAGAGCCAGGATTTGAACTCAGGCAGCCTGAGTCCCAGGCAGGGCTCTAATCCACTATACTTTACTGGGTCTCAGGGTCTTACTGAGATGAGCTAAGCTTGCTTGTGGAAAGGGGCCCTGCCTCCTCTTTCTACACCTATGTGAGCCCTGCCAGTAGGCAGCAGTGGCCTTGGCTGAAAGCAGTACTGGGACTAGTAAGCCCAGCAGAGAACTAAGAATCTGCTCCAAATAATTCTTTTCCATTGCAGAGAGAAGGTGCTGGAGTGGGGAGAGGCAGTGTTTCAATCTCCTCCTGTGAACTGCTGAGGTTGCCAATCTCCCGATCTGTAACAATGAAGATGTTAATGAGGTTTTGTAGTATGTGTGTGTGGGAGTGTCCTGCCCTATGATTTATAGTCTTTCACATATCATTTTGAAGAAAACAATTTAAAAAACCCCAAATTGTTCTTGATCCTGGAGATTTTCCCCAGAAGATTAGATATTTTTCTTCACTTCAATCCACATATATTTCCCAGATGTCCTCTGGTCTTCCTGGAATTTCTAATAGGAATTTCAGCTATCCCAACAAGAATGTTCAGACATCACAGTTTCTACTAACATATGGAGCCCAGATCTCCTGGCTCCAAATTCATTTCCCTTCCTACCACAGCTGGGGCCAACACTTCCAAAGGAATAGTAGAAGGAAAAAAGGCTCCACAGGAGTCACTCCTGTGTTTGGTTCCATTAACTCCCAATTCAATTCTCCCATCCTACTCAGATCCCCACAGCTAGACCCACCTAGAGGCTCAATCCGGTTCCCATACCAACCTATCCATAGGCACGGGGTCAATGGCTGGCCTCAGCCCTGGGCCTGGGGGATTAGGAATAGGTTGCTCTTCCGACTCTGGCACCCCCACGACAGCCACCTGAGAGGCTGTGATGTTCCTAGAAGAGAACTCTTCCCAAATCTACCTCTTACTTAACAGCTGGCCTTCTGCCTTGAGTCTCGCCCCTACGTCCTCTGTGTTTTCCTGCCTACTATCTCAGCCCCCTTCAGAACTAGAACCCTGGGCTGAATGAGACAGTATCCTACTTGTCTCTTCCTCCAACACCTGGAACAGAGGATGGTCCTCAATGCATGCCTGCTGGGTTGATTAGCCCCTCTGCCCTGCCTTGTTCTTGCCCACCCCTCTCTGGAACTGGCACCTTGGTCCAGTGATGGGTTTGGCCACTAAGGAGAGGTCTTCTAGATGATGATTGCCCAATTGGCTAAAGATCCAAGCAGTACTCAAATACCCACGCTTTAGTTGTGTGATCTTGAGTGGGTTACTCTACCTCTCTGTGTCTCAGTTTCCTTACATGTAAAGTGGGGAAATAGCACTGTTACTTCACAGGATTACTGTGAAGATCTAAAGAGTGAATCTATGTTAAGTCCTTAGCACAGTGCCCATCTAAGTGACTGCTTTTGCCATTGTTCTTATTATTGACTAAGTCACCCTGGACTCCACAGTGTTGACCATTTCCCAGAATGTCATTAACGGCACCTGGGCCTGCTTGGAGATCATTCTCCTCAACCATTTGCCTGTCTCTGTGTGTAACAAGGCCCCTTCCCCAAGCATGTGTCCTGGCCCAGTGGCCATATCCAGCGCTAGAGCCCAGGGCCCTCTCCCCAATGCCTGGCCTGCTTCTGCTTTTGAGCCCATCATTGCAGGTACACAAGTCCCATGTTAGGACAAACACTGACTTCTAAGAACCAAAGTTTGAGTGAGGAGACTGTTCTCTCTCGGGCCAGGCAGTCCCTCGAGTGGGTGGAGGTGGGAGAAAGCACCAGTATGGTTCGGAGAAGCAGCAGGCTTGGAGGAGCAAAGCAGAGGCACAAAACCTGGACCATGTCCCTGGGAACTAGGTGTGGTTAGACAGCCTTCCAAAGGCCAGAAAGACCTCTTCCCCTCATGATAGAGCCACCCTGGGAAGAGTTTGCAAGGAGAGCAGGAAGGCAGCTGGGCTGTTTGCTTCCCAGGGGGCAGGGGTCTTGCCAATGCAGCTCCTGACATAATCAAAATAGAATCCTAGCATCTCAGAGACCCAGGGTCACATTCTAAGAGAGAACAATGGCCTAGCAAAAACACTTGTTTGTTGCCCAGAGTCCTGGAGGAGCCCAGCTCTGCAGACCTGCTGACTTGGGGAATATCTGACACAGGGGTGCTCAGAGCTCATTTAGCCCACTGCCCTTCTTCTACAGGTACACTGAGGGCTTTTTTCCCCCTCTGGCTGGCTCTTTGGGTGGCGTTGGCCTATTCATATGCCAGGCCATAAGCAGCACTTCAAAACTAGCCTCAAAAAATACCTAGTCTTGGCAACTGGCCCAAAGTACTCCCTCCTGGCCTGTGACCTATAGGGCTTGCTCTCGTCTTCGCTGCTGTTTCATACCCGCACCCCTCATCTACCACCTTAATGCCTGCTGCATTTGGTCCCTCAGTCTGGGCAATGCACTTGGACTTTCTCTTACTTGTGGACTTGGCTGCCCCTCAGGTCTTTTCACTGACTGTGCTGCCTCAGGCAGTGTCTGCAAAGAACCTCTCCTTCAGCCCCAGCCCGGCCATTCCCACCTCTGCCTCCCGCCACATGCACACAGCTTCCAGGTCATGGGATTTGGGCACTGTGGCCCAGGAAAGGAATAATAAGAGTAACACAAGCTCCTTGGCAGAAGGCGGGATGTTTTTAACTTTTAAAATAAAGAACAGAACCCTGGTACAAATCTCAGCTTCACGCAGCAACATGATCCTGAGCAAGTTATTTAACCTCCTTGAACTTCAGTTTCCTCATCCATACAACGGAGACTAAATGGAATGCTGCACCTAAGTGCCCGGTGATAGGAAGAGTTCACTACATTGTAGCTAATATTAGTAGTAGTAACAGACAATCTAATAACCTCTACATCTTCGCCATCTATCAAGCTGGTGCCCCACAGCAGCTGCTCAGTAAGTGCTGAGTGAAAAAGATGTTTCCTTACCTGATGGGCATAACCACCGGATGAGGCAAGTGGAGAAGATACTAGTCTCCCCAGAGATGGAGACCTGAGGCTGGGTGGCTAAGTGACTTGTTCTAAGTCATAGTTAGTGAGCAGCAGAGCCTGGACTGGGAACTTCTGTTTCTTGACTGCCTTTGTGATGTTAACTGTTTTATGTAATCTGATCAAATTTAGAGCTGGAAAAAAAGCCTAGAGATTATCTGGCATAATCCCATTATTTCAAAATTTGAAAACTGAGGTCAGAGAGACTAAGGACAGACGTACAGACGTTTCACAAGGCCAAGGAGCTAGTCAGCTAGGGAGTAGAGCCCAGGTCTTCTGACTCTCGGTTTAGTGATCTATCAACAGCACAACAGCTTACCTGGCAAAAATGGCCTCACTGTTCCTAGTTCAGCAAACACAGTCGCCCTAGGCTCAAAGCTGCCACAGCTTTCTAGGAAAACACCCAAGTGGTGAGTGCAAAGGCCTCCGGAAATGACAGGCCCGCCCTCAGAGTACCAGATTCATTCTTCACGGGGGGTGCACTTCCCATGTGATTTGAAAGAATGTGTCAACGTGAAGCCCAGTGACAATCAAGAGTGTGCCAACAGTCACAAGCTTGGCTGTGTAGTGTACCATCTTTGAAGTGGATCCTACAGTATTTCTGGAATGTTAAGCATGAACTCTGAGAAACACCCCACTTGGCAGTTCCTTCTAAAGCAACAAAGACAGTTAAATAAGGCCCAAGTAGCACAGGATATTATTGTTTACATGCGACCTTTATCCCACGGCTGTGGGAAGTGGAGCCAAATTCCACAAGCCCTTTTCTTGCAAGAGACACTTCACAAAACAGAGAAGACCAGCATTGCTTCACTTGAAAATGAAAAATTATGTCCTCAGAATTTAAGCTCCAACACTGGGGAGACGTATTATGTTGCTCCATTTGTAGTTAAATCTGAGGATGCAAAAGTTAAATGAGCATCGTGTTTGCCGCAAATGAAGAACATAATGGGGAGATGGCAGAGGTGAATAACTCATTCATCAATGTAACTAAGAAGGGATCTCTGATACTTACTTAAAAGGTTTCAAAATTTGAAGGGTTTCTAATGAAACAAGAGGGAATGTTTTCTACACAAGAAAATCAACACCTTGGATTCTAATAGCACTCTTTTTTTCCCTTGAAAATATCACCAAAACACATTTGTTATCCACGGCCGTGCTGTTGGGAAACGGTGGCTACAGAAGCATGTGACTGATGGAAGAGGCCTATCTCCGTGCCCACAGCGTGCTCTGGCCAAGCACACAAATCAGGAGTACCTTGCCCTACGTCTCCAAGCACAAGCAAGCTAATGCCAGCACCCACAGGCTTCTTGGTTCCCTCTGCTCCCGAGATAAATAGCTGCAACAAGTCTTAGACAAGCTGGTCTTAGCATGCTTGCTTAGGTCTTGGCAGTAAAGGAGAAAAGTCTTTTTGAAAGCACCATCTTTGTGGCCAATCTCCAGAAATGATAACATTTCACAGTTGGTTTTACTCTTACTGTATTCACCTAACATTTACTACAGGCCAGGTTCTGGGGTAGGTGTTCAAGAGAGAGCGAAGAATAAAGGAGGAAGTAATCAATTCTGTTTCGTGGAGGAGGGATTGGGCTTGATACTATTTGAGCTGGTCCTGGAGGACATGAAAAGTGCTTTAACAGGCATGGGGGTGGGGATGGAGTTCTAATGAGAGAGAAGATGTAAGAAGGAAAGAAGCTGGCTAATGGCTCATGTACTCATTTGCTTAAACAGTTGGAACACTGGATTGTAAATGGTTGGGGCTGTTTTCTCAATGTGAATGAGTATATTCATGGAACACACACATTATTAAAATGATGCAATGCCCTTTTGCAAAAGACTGCATGGAGTAGAAAGCAATGGACTCCCATAACTATGTTAGCACTCATTTATAAGACTTCCGAAGCTTCTGATAAACAGGAATTTGGTCTATTTCTAATTAGGTTTTAATAGCTCAGACAGAATTAAGAAGTAGAGGAATCTGATATGATTTTTTTTTCATTTAAACTTTCTATCATGCTAATCTCTTTAGAAACTATAAATTATAACTTACTCTCATAATACTATAAGCAAAACCCATAAGCAAAGGAAAAAATAATCAGATGTTTCTAGTTTTATTAGACAAATATTGTAACCACAGCCCTATGTCTGGTCAATAATGCCACAGGAAAACTCATTTATTACTTTCCAGCCTATTGATGAAACATTTTATGAAAATAAAAATCATCTCCTGTACTGTTAGAAGATATGTCTGTAAAGGTACATTTTATATCTATACTCCAGATGGTGATATTACATCTATATCATTAACTGCGGAAGCACTCAAAGCTGATGATCAATTATTCTCCATTGTTTGAAATTCTTGATGCTCTTCTAGGGTTCAGAAGAAATCTATCGAGGTTAAGTTCCAATGTCATGCAATACATACCTAAAGAATTTTAGGTATTTTCCTTTTTTTAAAGAAAAGAGGTAGTTATACCAGTTCTTATTAAAACTGCAAAATTATAAACTGACCTTTTTCCCAGAACCCAACCTTAGACATGTCACAGAATCCAGAGATGGATGGTTCTATCAAAATAGCATAAAAACAGTGAGGAAACATGTAGGAAAACAAAAGGTGAATGGGTTAGGGAGCTGAGCAAGGTAGGACTAGGGGGAAAGACAGCCCGAGAAAGAAGGACAAGAACAATGAACAGGAGTTAAGGTGGGAAAATTTTTTAAAAGTGCTCGTTTTTCTCTCCTTATCATTGTCTTGAGAAGACCATTTTCTGCCCCTTTGCCACTGGGAGGCATATAAGTGGTAGACCAGTGCCCACCAGGGGTGGCAGGGTAACTTTGGGGTGGAACTCAGAGCTATCTGGGATGATAGGTGCTAGGTAACAGGTACATGTAGATGGCTGGCCCTTAAGAGTTTTCCATACCTGCATCCACACCCTAGTACCCTGAAAGCTAGAGGACTACAACAGGTAGAGGCGTCTCTTGAAAGAAAGTAATGCCCAGGCTGAGTTACCATTTGTAACACTAGAGGTTTTCTCCCTGGAGGCATCTCTTCCAAGAAAACCCACTGGGGGGCACTGGCCAAGACTTAAGGTTTAATTTCTCCCCATAGCTACACATTACAACCCAAGGTAGCCAATAACTCTAGTGGAATAGGAAAAACAGCCAATAGGTATTCACTGGGAAGCATGGCGGGACAATTGAGAATAGCAGCTGAAACTGGGAGGGGTTGTACACTCTACAATACCAAGTGAGTGCAAGGGGCCTGTGGCAAGAAGGACTGAAGGGGCTGGAGGAATCTATCCCCTATGGACTCTCAAAGCTGGACTGCCAAGGATCCCTTTTGGGACAGAATTCCATGTAAGGACAAATTGGTGAGAGTGAAATCAAAATTGAGCCGAATAGTTTATTCTGCTTCTGATATGGCTGAGTAAAGTCCTAGTGATCCTGATGCTCCTGTAGACAGCAACTATAAATTCTGGAAAAATATAAACAACAATATAAAGAGATTGGAGAGTGAACAGAAGTAGGCGTATTCTGAAGGGGAGTTGACACATGGTGAGTTAGCCATTTTTACAGCTTTTAGACTGAGGGCACACTAAAACTGCCAAGTGGCTAAGACTCCAGGGGTAAGACACCAATAGTAAAACCACAATCTTTCTGGTATGAAGAACAATAGCACAGAGCTGAGGACAACCAAAGCCATTGGAAAGCAAGGGGAGAATCCTGGAAAGGAGAGAGCCAGACAGAGAAAGTGCCAATTTCTGTCTATAGATTCTATCCCAGTGTCAGCTGACTCCCGAACCACATGGGACAGACTTCAGCTAAAGATCAAGGCCCTGAACTAAGATTTCAACTACTACCCAAGAGGCAGAGTTTAGAGTTTGAATCTAACCACATTAACTATCCACCAAAACAATAAAATCAATATTTTTCAGAGGAATAAATCAGAATCCAGAGTCTCCATAAGATAACACTCAAAATATCCAGGATAAAACCCAAAGTTATTCAACTTATGAAGAACCAGAAAATTGTGATCCATTGTCTAGCAGACAAGACTTTTAAAGCAATTATTATAACTACATTTAATGGAGTAAAAGAAAATATGCTCATAATGAATGAGAAGTTATAAAATTGCAGCAGAGAAATAGGAACCTATTAAAAAAAGAACCAAATAAAAATTCCAAAATTGGAAAATATAGTATCTGAAATTTAAAAAAATCACTAGATAGGCTCAACAGCAGAATGTAAATCAAAGAGGAAAAGTTTCAGTAAACTTACGAGAGAACAATAGAAATATCCAATGTGAAGAGCAGAGAGAAAAATATATTAGGAAACAAAAACATGAACAGAGCCTCCGAAATATATGGGGCAATATCCAAAGGTCTAACACACATGAAATTAGAGTTCTAGAGGGAGAGGCGGGACACAATGGAGTAGAGAAAATATTGAATGTACAATGGCTTAAATTTCCCCAAATTCAGAGAAAGACATAAATTTAAAGATTCAAGAAGCTCAGCAAACCCCAAGAGGATAGAAAACAAAATTCTGGGAATATCAGAAACTGCTGAAAACCAAACATAATTATAAAATCATAAAAACAGAGAGAAACAACACTTTATATACAGAGGGGAAAAAGTTTCATATATGGCTGACATCAGAAACAACAGAGGCCAGAAGAGAACACATGAACATCTTTAAAGCTATGAAAAAAATGCCAACCCAGAATTCTATACTCAGCAAATATATTCTTCAAGAATGAAGGCAAAACAAGGACATTTTTGGATAAAAGAAAATTAAAAAATAAATTTTGCCAGCAGACTTGAACTATAAGAAATGCTAAAGCCATAGAACAGCTCCACCACACAGTACCCCAATGACCTCTTTTGTCTCTTTATGGGCCACTTGGTCAAGGTTTGACGACAGTGTGACCTGGGTCTTGGGAGAACATCCTGCAATTCCTCTTGGAGCAAGGGAAATAGGCAGCCTGGTGAGGAACTATCACAAGGCCATTCTCATCTATCTCGTTAATGTCAATTGATTACAGGACTTTCTACCTTGCCCCAACTTAGGATACAGCTGCACGCTATAAAATTGCCTGATGTAGTTTAGAGTTGACTCCTCAATGGCAGAGCAACCCATTGTCTGTCATCTGGCTCTTCTGTTTTGGTGTCATCCTGTGGGACTAGAAATATGGGATCCTAATGCCATGCTGATCCTGCTGTTACTGTCTAAGTTATAAACCAAATGCATTTGGGCTTGTTGTCTCCTTACCAGCTGAATCTATGTGAGTGTGACAAGCTGACCTAGCAGCTGCAGTAGTGATCCTATTGGCTTCACTCTCCACAGCACTGCTGCCTAGATATTACTTGACCTCTTGACAAAAGGAAGTTCTTTATCAGGCTGAAGAGAAATGAACCAGATGGAAATCAGATACTCATTCCAAAAATAAAAGCAGGGGCTGGCTTGGTAGTGTAGTGGTTAAGTTTGTGCGTTCTGCTTTGGCAGCCCAGGGTTTGCAGGTTTGGATCCCGGGCCTGGACCTAGCACCACTCGTCAAGCCACACTCTGGTGGCATCCCACATAAAAAAATAGAGGAATATTGGCACAGATGTTAGCTCAGCAATAATAGATGTTAGCTCAGCAACAATCTTCCTCAAGCAAAAAGAGGAAGATTGGCAACAGATGTTAGCTTAGGCCCAATATTCCTCACACATACAAAAAAATAAATAAAAGAAGTGATAAATATCTTGGTAAATATAAAAAACTAATTTTGTTCCTCTTAATTTCTTAAAATACATAGGACTGCTTAAAGCAAAAATGATAGCGTTGTCTTCCAGGCTTTATACGTAGATGTAATACTTGCGGCAACTATAGAAGAAGGGACACAAAGGGGTTCAACGGAGGCCTAACGTCGTAAGGTTTCTACGTTTTACATAAAGTGTTAGAATGTTATCTTTATATAGTAATCTGGAAAGCACACACTAAAAACTACTATAAAGAGGAATATCTAAGAAGCCAGCAATTCTTATGTCATGTAGAGAATTTGGAGTAAACTGCTTAAAAATAATTTAAGTTTGTTTGCCCTAAACTTGAAATAGGCTAACATTAAACTCCCTTGCCCTATCTTGGTTGGTAAAAATGATAAATGACTTAAACATTTTTAAAGGCAATAAATAAATGAACATAGGAAGACTTAACATTGTAAAGGTGTCGATGACCCCCAAATTAATGTATAATTCCGTGCTGTTCCAAGTAAAACTCTAGCATTGCTTTTTAATTTTTTTCTTTAGAAATAATTATAGACTTACAGGAGGTTGCAAAATAGTTTATAGAGCTCATTGACTGCTTCCTCCAGCTTTCCCCAATAGTGACATCTTATATGACTGTAGTAAAACACAGTTAACTAGACTACAGAGCTCATTCAGTTGTCACCAGTTGTTATATGTACTCACATGTGTATGAGAGGGGTATAGTTCTCTGTAACTTTTCACAAGTGTAGGTTCATGCAATCATAATCACAATCAAGATAAAAGACTATTGCATCACCACAGTGGCACTCCCTGATGCTACTTCTTTATAGTCACATCCACCTCTCACTCCTGTCCCTGTCCCCTGGCAACCACTAATCTATCTATTACCTGTATATTTTGTCATTTCAAGAAGTTTCCATAACTGGAATCACACAATATTGACCTTTGAGATAGTTTTTTTTTTTTTTACTAGCATCAAGTCCTTAGTATCTATCCAGGATTCTGTATATATCAGTAATTCATTCTTTTTATTGCTGAGTAGAATTCCATGGTATGGATGTACCAGAGTTTGTTTATCCATCACCTATTGAAGGACATTTGGGTTGTTTCCAGTTTGAGATTATTATGAATAAAGCTACCATGAACATTTTGTATACATCGTTACTTGAGCATGGGTTTTCATTTATCTGGGATAAATGCCCAAGAGTACAATTGCTAGGTTATATAGTAACTGCATGTTTAGTTTTATAAGAAATTGTTATACTTTTTGCAGTAACTGTACCATTTTACATTCCCATGAGTAATGTATGAGAGTTCTAGTTTCTCTATCCTCACCAGCACTTGGTGTTATTACTAATTTTTACTTTAGCCATTCTAATGGGTATGTAGTGATATCTCATTATGGTTTTAATATACATTCCCCGATACCTAATGATGTTGAATGTATTTTCACATGCCTATGTGCCATCTGTGGATCCTCTTCAGTGAAACGTCTCTTCATATATTTTGCTTATTTTCAAATTGAATTATTTTTTTCTTGTTGAGTTTTGAGAGTTCTTTATATACTCTAGATGCTAGCCCTTTCTTGGATAGGTAGTTTGCAAATATTTTCTCCCAGGCTGTAGCTTGTCTTTTAATCTCTTAGCATGGTCTTTCACAGAGCAAAAGTTTTTAACTTTTTTAATTTCAATTTTTTAAAAAGTTTAAGTTCAAAGAGTTACAATTTATAAATATTTTCTTTCATAGATCATGCTTTTGGTATCAAGTCTAAGAATTTTTCACCAAGCCCCAGATATGGACTTTTTTTTCCTGTTTTCCTTTAAAAATTATATATTTTATATTTTACATTTAAATCTGTGAACCATTTTTATCCAGTTTGCCTTAAAACACATTCTGAATAAAATGGTCAAAGGACAAGAATTCACATTTCACTTCTTCATAGGAAGAAACACAACTATTAAACAAGTATGGAAAATTCAGTCTCGCTAGTAATCAAAGAATGCAAAATTGCAACAATGAAAGTTATATTTTTAATCAACTAAATTAGGAAAAGTTCAAGCAGTTTGCCCCGACACTCTGGGTTTGGTTGACTGCATTATTATGGTGTCCTTAAAATGTAGGTTTTATTATTATTCAGGTATAGTGAGGCCAACAGATCAGGAGACAACTGCCGTTGAAAAGATAATTTGTTACTCACAGCTCCTAAGAAGGGGACATGCCACACCACTTAGGGCAACATAAGGAAGCACCAATGTCAGTTGGGAGGCACAAGGAGTGAGAGGAGAGCATGGAGGGGCAAAGGCTTTTACTTGGGTTTTTCCAGAGAAAGAAGAGAGAAGTAGAAGAGGTTTAGGATTGGGTAGTTTGAGTAATTTTGGAAGGCTCTGGGCTGTAGGGGTGGTCCCTAGTTGTCCAGTACTTGGCCCTGGGGTGATTTATGGCATAGGGATAGTGTCCTGGACTGTAGAAGCCTGACAAATGGAGGAGGGTGTGGTGTGGACTCAGGATTAGTTGGTTTGTATATCAAAGATGTGCTGCAGGCAAACAGTTTATCTCTAGAATTAGCTAATTCTAGGAGGGGCAGTCCTTCCCCCAGTGGCCTACAAGGGCCCCAAATGTCAAAACACCATAAATACAGAAAATTAAAAACATAATTAATATACATGGTGTTGTGGGGGTGGGTGTTTTGGTATTAGAGTGATTAGTATATACCTTTGCAGTTACTACATCATGAGTTTTCCCAGAGGCAATAAATATAGAACTGAGTATCCTCCCATAACCGTGGAATATTTCCCTTCCAGGCAGTCCATTTGCAGGATCTTCTGGTCTCAATGTACCAAAAGACAGTGTTTTTAAAGGAAAAGAAAGCCAACCAACAAAAGTAGTTGGGCAAACTACAGGAACACAAGGCCAAGCATACTAAAAGTGAGCTTTCCTCAATCTCCCAAAAGTCTCCAAGGTACCATCTGTTTCTGTCCTGCTCTGCACAGCCCAGTCTCCCGACTGGGGTGATTCTGGATTCAGCTCTGAAGTGCATGGGATTGAAGCTCCCACCATCAGACTGGCAGATTTAGCAATGACTGTCCCTTCCCTATATCCTGGTTTTCCAGTTCTTGTGCATTCTGCCTCTTGTGGAAATTCCTCATTGCAGAACACTTGCTACGTGCCAGGCAATGAGAGAATCTGGGTATAAACATCATCTTATTTAAAAGATATTAGGAAATTGACTCAAGCATATATGGAAATTTCATGTAAAAGTAGCATCTCAAATCATCGATCTCAGTGAAGATGGCACTTCAAGTGACTTTTAAGTAAATGGTACATGCAGCAACAACTGTAAAACTATAAAATAAGATCCATACCTCACACCATACATGAGAATAAACTAAAAAAGGGGAGGGGATTTAAATGTAAAAAATGAATCCATACAAATACTAGAAGGAAACATGTCTAAATTCCTCTTTATCCATGAGCAGGGAAAGGTTTTATAACTATGGCTCAAAATCCAGTGAAAACAAAAGACTGACAAATTGGACTATACAGAAGGAAATAATCTTGCACAACAAAACACACTAAAAATAAAGTAAAAGGACAATTGTTAAACTGGAAGAAAATATTTGTAGCACATATCACAAAAGGCTAGTTTCCTAAATATGAAGAACCCTGAAAAATTGAGGAACAAAGGACCGAAAATCTGGTAGAAAAATGGGGGAACGGCATGAATAGATAATTCACAAATATATATATATAATATACTATATATATAATAACATATATATCATATGTTAGAGGATGTATATATATACATCCTCTAACATATGAAAAGAAGTCCAACTCACTCAAAATTAGAGAAATGCAAATTAAAACAACACCGAGGTACCATTTCTCACCTATCAGATTGATGAAAATTCAACAGTATAAGAACAAATTTTATTTGTGAGACTACAGAGAAACAAACACTCTCAAACATTGCTGGGGGGAATGCACATGGGTACAATTCTTACAGGGGAGAATTTGCCAATAGCTAACAAAACTAACATGCACTTACCTTTTGACCTAGCAATCCTACTTCTAAGAATTAAGCATAAAGACACCCCTGCAACAATATACATATGTGGCACGTTTTTACTGCAGCATTGTTATTTCAAAATATTGAAAAAGTCCTAATGCCCACACATAGGAAAATGTTTGAATAAGCAGTGATATAGCCACATGATGGAGTTCTAATGCCACTGTAATAAAAGGACAAGAAAGCTCTCTATGAACTGACATGGGTGACTTCCAGGATATATCGTTAAGTGAGAAAAAGCAAATTGCAAAAGAGTTTCTATAGTACGTTATCCTTCGTGTAGGAAAGAATAGGATATAAGAAAATTTACATGCATCTGCTCATTTGTCCAAAAAGAAATACAGAAATAATAAACCAGAAATGAATGAGCTTACTTCCCTATAGGGGTGGGCGGGAATGGGGTGAAAAGAAAGGAGGTGAGAACAGTGTATACTAGGGCTGATCAAATACGTGCATATATTTTAGATAAGGAGTGTCAGCTTTCTCACTTCTGGAGAGAGGAGTTAAAAATAAGAAGGTTAGAATGAGCCCTGTGCTGTTAGATTGGAATTAGAAGTATCAGTATGAACTCATGGTGTCTAAGATAGACGGAGAGGTGCAAAAATTAGTGGGCAAAAGTATAATGATAAATAGGCTATGTGTACAGTCTCAAAGTATCTCTCCACAAGATTCTTATTAATTACAAATGGAAAAATAGCAGCTTTAGGGTGGATCAACCTGGCAGACATCCCCTTAACCAAACGATCAAAGTTAATATCACCAATAATGAGACACATAGATATCATGAACCCCCAAATATGATGTACTGAGAAGCGCACACATACTTCTGTGGTATTCTTGCTGGAAAAGAATAAACTCAATATATTCATAAGAAAACATGAGATAAACTCACATTGAAGGACAATCTGCAAAAGAACTGATGAGTACTTTTCAAAAGTGTCAAGGGCATGAAAAACAAAGAGAGACTGAGGAACTGTCTTAGATTAGAGCGGGATCTTGAATTAGATCCCCAAACAGAAAAAGGACATTAGTAAGACAACTAGTGAAATTTGAATAAGGTCTATAAATTAGTTAATAATATTGCATCAATGTTAATTTCCTGGTTTTGAAGTTTTACTACCATTATGTAAGGCGTTAACATCTGGTGAAGTTGGACCAAGTGAACTCTATGTACTATTTTTGCAACTTTTTTGCAAGTCTAAAATTATTTCAAAATAAAATCATTTTTTAGACTTTCTGCCTGAGCTAACACCAAATTCATTAAGGGCTCCTCAGGTTATCTTTCATGTGGAAGGTCAAAAACTGGATTGCAGCTTGGAGGTCTAAAGACCCCAAGACCTTGCTCCCTCAGGATCCCAAAGCAAGGTTGGTAAAAGAGGCAGCTAACTCCAAAGCGAGGGCAAGAGGGCCTTCCAGTCTCTGGATGAGACTGAAGAGAAGAGCAGATCCACAGGACATTAATGAAGCGTCTTTTTATGACTGAGGAGAAGCTACATCAAAGACCCAAACTAATCTTAGGAATCAATCAAAAAAGATAACAGGGGCTTCAGTTATCCAAGATAACACAACAGAAATGGAAATTTAAGCAATCCAATTTTCCAGTTAGACAAAGAAGTTCAGATTCTGACCTCTTCCCAGAAGTAAGACTAAGTGCAGTGGCAAGAAACTGGGCAGAACCAAAAGGACCAAAAAATAGTGGAAATTCTACACAGGAGCCCTAAGAGGAACAGAGAAATTTCTTTCCTACTCAGCTCATTCTCCTCCCAGGAAGGGAAAGAACAAATGAGGAAAGAAGAGAAGTTTTGGAGTTGTTCATTGGTCTCTCATCTGCTGACCCCTTACTGACCTTGCATTTCTTGTCAGGAAAATCCCTTTCCCTTTAACTTTACAATCTGCCACCTTAAGTTCAAGATCCTCCATTTAACATCTAAAGCTCTCCCTAGCATGGTCCTAACCTTTCTTTCCAGTCACGTTTACTTCTGAGGCATAGATCTTAGTGGTGAAGTAATGGATGTTAACTAAACTTACTGTGGCAATCATTTCACAATACATACATACATCAAATCACTATGTCGTACACCTTAAACTAATACAATGTTATACGTCAATTATATTTCAATAAAACTGGAAAAAGAAAGAAAAAGGAAGAAGGAAGGGAGGAAGGAAGAAGGGAAAAAAAACCCACACGCTTTGGAGCCCAACAGATCTGGTTTGAATCCCTGTTCTGCCATCTCTTAGCAGGTGACCAAGTTACTTAATTTCTGTGAGCCTAAGTCTCCTGATCTGTACAGTAGGGACCACACTGCCTATAACCAATGTAATTGTGGGTGGCAATTAAACAACAGAATGCATGCAAAGCACTTAACGCTATGTGTGGCACAGAGTAATCACTGAATACATGGACACTATTACTAGCCCTAAATGGATGCTGTGATTTCTCACCTTGTTACATTTACTCAAGCTGTTCTTGCCTCCTGGAATGCCTCTGCCTGTAGACATTCTACCCATTGTTCAAAGTCAGGCTCCAAGGCCACCTTCTCAAGCAGTCTCTCCTTTTGTTCCACCAGGACATGTTCTATCTCTGCTTCACACTTGCAGTTCCTATGTACTCCTCCCCTGGCACCTCCTCCACACTGATTAGTGTACCTGGGCACTGCCCAGAGCTGAGCCTGCACCGAGCAGGTGCTCTATAACTATTTACTGAATTAAATCCATGTAGTGCCCAGATGTTACATGATTTCCTGGAATTTTTTGGTAAGAATTCCAAGTACCTGAGCAATAACTCAATTAATTCCAGATGCCAAAGTTTCTGCTAACAATCTCAACTCAGTGCCAAAAACACATGACCAAGAACTGAATCAGGGCGTGAGAAAGCACAGAGCAGAGGATGGTGGGGAAGAACTCTGCTGACATTTATTGCCAATGATAATGTGATAACGTTGACCTCTGAGATGTGCCTGTGTCATATATGTGTTTTGTTGGCCTGCTATTGTCATTTTCTGTCTGTCCAGCTTCTTTTCTTAGGGATTTGCAACAAAATGGTAACTAGGGAAAGTTTGAAAAGTAGTTCACAAGCAAATATCTTAAACATAATACAAATGCTTTTTAGATGGGTGGAAAAGATGAAATTTGCCTACTGGAAGGGTATAAAGGAATAACTCTGATGCCCCTCTTAGCCCTGGTGTCTCTTGCTCTGCCTGCCTCCAAACACCAACAAATAACGCCTAGGGAAAGAAAAGAGTGAAACACTACCCACTTACCCAACTCTTCCCTGAAAGGCAAAGGTGTCTGATTGAAGGTAGAGTTCTTAGGGTTTGGATGCTGACAGGTGTGCACGACCCGTACTGTCTCAGTGGGCTCTCATTATACAGTCACAAAAGAGCAAAAAGAACTGCCTCGCTGAAGAAGGAAGAAGAGAGATTTTCACCAGCTCTGTGGAGATGCATTAGCAAATTCCAGACAAAACAAAACCCTTGCAGATTATCTTGCCTTCTTATTCCTGACTTGGGAATGTTTACTGGCATGTCAGTATATCACTTTCCATCATTAATGACTCAGAGGGAGTTTGAAGGTCATGGAAAACCAAGCAAATGATCAGTTCAAGTGGAGTCAAAATAAGCAGGCTGCCTTTAATATTTTGGTAGTGAAATGAATAATGCTCAATTACCTTCAAGTCACTCATCGTTAAAGTTAACACAGGAAATGTGGTCCACTGCAGTGGAATATATTGACACACATTAGGTTGTCATAAAAATGGGACAAAACAGCTATTGTCCTTTTTTGGTTGGTTGGTTTGTTTGTTTTTTGAGGAAGATTAGCCCTGAGCTAACTACTGCCAGTCCTCCTCTTTTTGCTGAGGAAGCCTGGCCCTGAGCTAACATCCGTGCCCATCTTCCCCTACTTTATATGTGGGATGCCTACCACAGCGTGGCGTGCGAAGTGGTGCCATGTCCGCACCCGGGATCCGAACTGGCGAACCCCGGGCCGCCGAGAAGCGGAATGTGCGAACTTAACCACTGTGCCACTGGGTCGGCCCCAACAGCTATTGTCTTGATTGGAAGCAATCCTAGCCCCATGTTCCAGCCTCTAAATTCCCTCCCTCCCTCTCTTTTTCTCTTCCTTCCTGGTGCAGACATTTAGTGAATACCTACCATGTACAAAGCCCTGTGACAAGTACTACTGGGAATACAGAAACGAATAATATTGTGTCCTCAGGTAGTTCATAAGCTTAACAGGAAAGGTAAGACTGTAAAAAAGCAGAAATGAGCCACTTGGGGTTCCTACAAAATAGCATATACACTGCAGACACTGGCTCCCTCCAAAGGACTCTATCCTGGAGATGCTACCAAAGTAAGAGGAAGGTTGATGGGTCTGAGAAATTAAAGGAACACTTACGAGAGGCTTCAGGGGAAGTCCACCCATTTATATTTATTGTAAGTGTTGTTTTATTGGACTTATTTCAAAGAAAGTCTCTGTGTGATAAACTTTCTGAGACCTTGAATGCCTGAGAATATTTCATTCTTACATTTAAATTATATTTAGCTGGGTATAAAATTCTAGGTTCCAAGTTTTTTCCCCCAATACTTCAAAAATCAGCATTCCTCTGTCTTCTTGTATTTTGAGTACTGGGATGTAAATATGGTTTTGTTCCTTTGTGGGTGATTTGTTTTTTCTTGCTGGGAAGTCTTCTTTTTGTCTTTGATATTTTTAAATTTTACTACTATGTGTCTAAATATAGGTTTTATCTTATATATCCTGTTTAGCAAACTCTGAATCCTTTTAAACTGAGGTCACCCATATTCCACTAAGACTGGGGAATTCTTGGTCTTTTTTCTTCAAATAATTCCCCTTCACTTGCTTTTTTCTCTCCTTCTTGGGCTCTTATTATACTGATTTGACACTTCTCCTTCCATCTTCTATGTCTCTAAAGTTTTTTTCATATTTTCCTATTAATTATCCCTTTCTGATGCCTTCTGGGAAAGTTGTTCAACCTGGTATTTCAGCTCATTAATTCATTCTTCATCTGTATCCATCTTGTTATTAACCTTCCCCACATCAAGTTCTTTGCTTCAACTCATATTTTTTTTTTTTAAAGATTTTATTTTTTCCTTTTTCTCCCCAAAGCGCCCCGGTACATAGTTGTATATTCTTCGTTGTGGGTCCTTCTAGTTGTGGCATCTGGGACACCGCCTCAGCGTGGTTTGATGAGCAGTGCCATGTCCACGCCCAGGATTCGAACCAACGAAACACTGGGCCACCTGCAGCGGAGCGCGTGAACTTAACCACTCAGCCACGGGGCCAGCCCCTCAACTCATATTTTTCATACTTGATATTTCTGAATGATTCTTCTTTTTAACTATTTATTCCTACTTGATGTTATCAATATGCTACCTTAGCTCTTCAATGATATTCTAGTTTGTTTTAAATTATTGTTTTGACTAGTTCATTAAGTTTGCTCTGTTTGGTAAGGTCTAAGTTTATTGCCTTTCTTTTGGAATAGTTGCACTCCTCATAAGACATGTTATTTAAGAGGACCAATGCTCAGTAACTTCTAAGGTTACCACAGCAGTTTTGTGATTGAGCAGACCACCTTGGTTATAACTTTTAATCAGATTTCTCAGAGTAATGTTAGTGACTCTACTCTCATTCTATCAGGTTTAGGTTGTACATTTACCCTTCCAGAGGTTTATTCACCCATCAAAGAGACAAACTTGCAATTATGGTATCACCAAGTGGTAGTGACTGCTATGGTTGCACAGCTTGAAGTGTTAGTATCAGGTCTATAGGTGTGAGTGAAAACAGCACTTGCCTGGAAATTGGTAGAACTAAGCTCCAACTACAGCTCTATTACATAACAGCTGTGTGATCTTGGACGCATCACCTAACTCTCTTTAAAATTATGGTAGAATTACATCATCTCCAATGTCCCTTTAAGGTATACAAGTTTATCATTCAGTATCATAAAGAGATACCACTCCAAAAAAAAATCAATATTCTATGTAGAGGAGTCTATTGTTTTAGAACAAACAAAAAGGTAAATAAATTTACTTTTCTGTGGAAGCCATGCAGTCTCATACAGAACAATGGAGAAAAGAAGAAAGGCTCTATGCAAACGGTCCAATTTGTAACTTATTATGCAAGAAAGCTCAGTTTCTAACCATTTCCTTTGTTAATCTTACTCCTAACTATAGGCTGCCTCAGGGCATTTTCACCGCTTTCACCAATCTGTCCCTGTTTAGTTTTAGCTGTTAAGTCTATAGATTCCCAGTGCTAAATACTAGATTAAAAGGTCCTCACTAAGAGTTCCAATATCTCAGCTAGCTCTTGTGCTCCCAGCTTAATCTTCTCTCTTGTCGTCCTCAGTAATCAGCCTTTGCATAGTTCCCAAGTCTCAGCCCCTTTCTCTAATTCCCATTATTTTTCTCTCCTTCTTGAATCAGAGTTTTTGAGCTGCCTTTTATGCTAGAGGCATATGATGTCATTGTGTCTACCCCCAGCTGTTCTTAATTTTCTTTCAGCTCAGCTCTCTTGAAGGACTCTCAGCAGGCCCAAAGACATAGCCCTCCCTTCTAGGGTGCAGATGAAAAGCTGGGGTGGAGGGGGATAAAGGGCAGTTCACCACCCCGTAATGACTAATCCTAGCAAAATAAAGGGCAGGGCCCTTTTAATAAACAGAGCACTCCAGGAAGAGGGTGGAGCCACCTGAATAAGCCCCAAGTTCTGATGAGACAAGTGTGCTCTTGGAAGCTGTCATAGCAACAGGAGTTTGCTATCCAGGATGTCGACTATCTTTACCTAAGGCAGTTCTCTAAAACCGGAGCATCACTCTCTGAGGCCATCATTGCTTCTCACTGTCCTGAAGCACCTGACTCTAACCAAGGGCTGGCCTTCTGTGTTTAGAAAGAGAGTTAAAATGGATTGTGAGGGTCTCTAGACAAATTTAGCTCTCCCCTCCACAGATGCCCAGTGTTTTGTGGTGTTGCAGAAAAAGCTCTGATACCCCAATCCACATGACTCATGATTCTTATTGGATTCACGTTCCAACATTCAGAGGCGCTGCTTGAAAAATAAGGATGCAATGATGCTTTAAGTAAAGGAATGACATTCTGAGGTGGAAATTCTTACTATATAATGGCACCTGGCTAGAGCAGATAGGACAGTGCCCATGCTAGTAACTTTGGAATGAGTTTCCCACTGGGATAGTGGTAGAAACAATTTTTTGCCTCATCCTTTTTAGGCCAGGAATCAGTCGAGAACAAATCCCTCCAGAGCAGGGCGATTTTGATGAAGGAAGGGCAGGCTACAGAGTAGGAGATTACAGTGGAAACCCATAGGCAGGACCTAATGGATGAGCTAGCATACTGGTTCTCAGCCCTGGCTACACATTAGAATATCCTGGGGGGGAGGGTACTTTTAAAGTTTATTTTGAAATAATTTTAAAATTACAGAAAAGTTGCAAAAACAGCAGCACAGACAGCCGCTGCACACACTTTATTGAGCATTCTCCACGTCAAAATCTTATGTAACCATGGCAGAGTTATCAAAACTAAGAAATTAACCTTGGTGCAATACAATTAACTAAACTATAGATTTTATTTGGATTTCACCAGCTTTTCTATTATTGTCCATTTTCTGTTCCAGGATCAAATTCAGGATGCCACATTACATTTAGTAGTCATGTCTCTTTAGTCTCCTCTAATCTAAGACATTTCATTAGTTCTTCCATGTCTTTCATGATTGTGATACTTTGAAGAGCACTGATCAGTTATCCTGTATAATGTGCCCACAAGTTTTTCTACTAATGTCCTTTTTCCGTTCCAGGATTGAATCCAGGATTCTATGTTGTATTTAGTCATCATATGTTCCTAGCTGCCTCCAATCTATGCCTCCAATCTGAATGTTTCCTTACTTTTCATGACCTTGACAATTTTAAAGATTACTTATCAAGTACTTTGTAGAATGTCCTCCAATTTGGGTTTCTCTGATGTTTTCTCATGATCAAATTGGGATTATGTATTTTGGAGAAGGACAGCACAGAGGTGAAGTGCCTTTCTCGTCACGCAGTTTCAGGAGGCACATGATATCAAAATGACATACTAGTGATGTCAGCCATGATCACTTGGTTAAGAAGATTTCTTCCAGATTTCTCCACTGTAAAGCTACTATTTTTTAAAACTATTATGTTGATATAATTGTAGATTCACATGAGGTTGCAAATGTGATACAGAGAGGTCTTGTGTATCCTTCACCCAGTTTCCCCCAATGGTACATGTGTATATTATTGTAACCACCACTGCAATTCAGAAACAGAACAATTCCATCACTACAACGATCTTCTTCATGCTATCTCTTTAACGTTACAACCCACCTGCCAACATCCCTAACACTTGGACACCACCAATCTGTTCTCCAACTCTTTAATTTTATCATTTTTGAGAACATTATATAAATAGGATCAATTAGTATGTGACCTTTTGAGATTGGCTTTTTTCACTCAACATAATGCCCATGATATCCATCCAAGTTGTATGCATCCGTAGTTCATTCTTTTTATTGTTGAGTTCCATGGTATGGATGTATCATAGTTTATCCAATCGTTTACCTATTGAGAGACATTCGGGTTCTTTCCAGTTTTCGGTTCTTGCAAATTGCTCTACTATGAACATTCATGTATAGGTTTTATTTATGGATGGATGTTTTCATTTCTCTGGGATACATGCCCAGGAGCACGACTGCTGAGTTGTATGGTAAGTTTATGCCTAGTTTTGTAAGAAACCACTAAACCACCTTCCAGAGTAGCTGTTCCATTTTACTTTTCCACCAGCAGTGCATGACCAATCCAGCTTCTCCACATCCTCAGCAGCATTTACTATTATAACTATTCTTATTTATCTGCTTGAATAGATATATAGTTATATCACATCATAGTATTAATTTGCATTTCTATAATGGCTAGTGATGTTGAACACGTTTTCATGTGCCTGTCATCTACATATCCTCTTCAGTAAAATGTCTGTTGCTGTTTTTTGCTTATTTTCTAATTGGATTTTTTTTGGTTCTGTTCAGTTTTGAGAGTTCTTTATTCTTTGTCAGATATGCACTTTGGTTTTCTCCCAGTCTATAGCTTGTATTTTAATCCTCTTTAACAGTTCTTTCACAGAGAAAAAATTTTTAACTTTGATAAGTTCCAATGTATCATTTTCTTTTCCTTTTTATGGATCATGTTTTTGGTGGTAAGTCTAAGAAATCTTTGCCTAGCCCTAGATACCAAAAGATTTTCTTCTATATTTGTTTTCTGAAAGATTTATAGTTTTACATTTTGCAAACATACATGATCCATTTTGGGATAGTGTCTGTATAAGTTGTGAGGTTTAGGTCATGGTTCTTTTTTTTTGCCTATGGATGTTCGTTCAATTGGTCCCACAGCATTTATGAAAAGGCTATCCTTCCTTCATTAAATTGCTTTTGAAACTTTGTCAAAAATCAGACATATTTGTGTGAGTCTATTTCTGAATTCTTTATTATTCTGTTACAACGACCTGTGTGTCTACCCCTCTGCCAAACCACACTGTCTTGATTAATGCAGCCATATAATAAGTCTTGAAACCAGGTAGACATTCCTTTCATTTTATTCTTCTTTTTCAAAATTGTTTAGCTATTCTAGGACTTGTGCCTTTTCATATAAATTTGGAAATAGTCTTCCGATTTCAGTTCCGAGAAGAGCTTATAAGTCATCACTCCCATCCTTACAAGAAAAACTGGGAAAACTGAAAAACTCAATGATGTTTCTTGGACCCATCAGAGAAGTGAGGTTTCAGGGCAAACCCCGCCCCCCCCCCCCAAATCTGGAGAGTCAAGAACATCCAGAGAAATACAGTTGCAATTTACTTACTTGGAGAAGAAACCTCTGGAATCATAAACTGGTAGGAACACAAAAGTGGTAATTTTGACAAATTGCTGGTGGCTTATTATGGACTTCTATGACAGTGACAAACTTCTGAGGACTGCAGACACAGAAGCATCCCCAAAATTTCAGGAAATCCACTAAATTCTCACAGTAAAGATCTGAATTAGATCCTCTTGCAGCTCTGGCAGGGGGAGGGTATGAGAAATCATTGTGAAATATGCCTAAAGCTTGCTCCATAACTCTACAGCGGAAAAGACTGACAGCACCTTATCCTAACTAGGGAAGGGCATTCCTCCCACTCTAGCCAATTGCAGAAAACAAAAGACAAAGAAAATATCTTCAGAGAAGACAGAGTGGTGGGGGCAAACACCTTATGAAGAAACAAACATAAGAATCACATCAGACTTCTTGCCAGAAACCAAGAAAACAAGAAGAGAGCAGACTGACGTATTTTAAGTTTTGATATAAAAAAAAACACCAACCCAGATTCTATATCCAGCAAAATTATCCTTCAGAAGTGAAAGAGAAACAAAGTCATTCTCAGGAAAAAACTGAGGGAAAGGAAAATGGACTTGTCCTGTACAAAGTGTTAAAAGAAGTTTTTCAGGGGAAAGGAAAATGATAGAGGTCAGAAACTCGGATCTACATAAAGAGTCAGAGAAGGGATAAATGAAGGTCAATTAAAATATTTTCTTTTTCTAATTCTTAATGATATAAAAGATAACTGTTTCAAGTAATAATAGGAACAATATACTCGTTGATTGTAGCATATGAATAAGTGACAACAATGTCACTAGGGATGGGAGGGAAGATTCAATAATTACCTGTTATAAGGTATAACCTGCTCTACATGTAAAGCGGTACAGTGTTATTTGAAGATGGACTCAGTTAAAAACGTTTATTGCCAACTCTAAGGCAGTGACTAAAAATTTTAAAAGAGGTGTAATTGATATTCTAAGAGAGGAGACAAAATGGAATCACATAAAATCTCAGTTAAAACCAGAGAAGGCAGGAAAAAGTGGGGGAGTAATTTTCTTTGCTCTAAAGTCTACTAAATCTGATATTAATATAGCCACTCTCACTTTCTTTTTGAATAATAATTGCGTTGCATGTCTTTTACTACTTTTACTTTCAACGTACTTATATATTAACTAGGAAATGTAAACAGTAAATGGTAAAACTACTATATTTTCCTTTCCATACTTTGTTAGTACTGAATTACTAAGTCCAGCCCACACTCAATGGAGGGGAATTAATCTCCACCTCCTAGAGGGAGGAGTGTCAAAGAATTTGTGGACACATGTTAAAACCACCATTGTAACTAATAAATATTTTGGGGGTAATACTTTGAAGCTATGCAAATATCTTGCCCTCCAAAATTATTACTAGGCCTAGTTCTTTTTATTTGAAAATGGTGTTTAGAAAAAAGACGTGGTTCTATATGAGCGCACCTCCACTTGAATATTGCTGCTTCTAGGTCCTGTCAGTGGACAGAGCTAGGAAAGACATGAATGTAAAATAACCTGTGTATACACACATATCAATATTTATTTCTGTATCTATTTATTTTTACATGTATATATATATATATATTTATATATTTTTATATGGATATCTCCAACTCTAATCTAGTACCACAGGGTTTATTCTAGCTTTCCCTCCTTGATTATTTGTAATTTCTTTCTGTGACAGACTCCCTAAGGTGTCTTTAAAAATACAGATGCCTGGAGCCCTATCCAATACCAATTAAGTTGGATGTATCCATATGTTTTAAATATACATCCAGGTAGGACTGGATGCATAATTTGTGGGGCCCAGTGCAAAATGAAAAAGGGGGGGGTCCTCTTGTTGAAGAAGCAAGGGAAAAACATCATTAAAGGTACCAAAATATATTTTTCCTCTCTTCCGCAGTTTCTCATTCAACTTGTCATGGTGTTTTCTATTTGCTATTCAATGTCATTCTAAGTCAAGGAAAAGTAAAACTTTAAATTATTAACATGCATTTTACTGTTCATGTTTATATTGTGCAATATCAGTTTTAAATAAAAATATCAGAGCATTTAACTCATATGAAGAATCACCAAAATTACACAATTTGTATTTTATGCCTCATCCCTGGAAGGTGCCTTGAGCTACGTAGAAGAGATGAATACAAGCCAGACTCAGGAAAGTTTGAAGGAGGAAGAGAAGGTCATCCACATAGGGAGTAGGCCCAAAGGACAGTGTCTAGGGCACAGGAATACTCATGGAGCAAGTGCAGACCCTTAAAGGCACCTGGGAACCCCACCTCATGACTTGTGTCATGTGTATGTGCTTGGGCCTGACAACTGTTGCATCCCCGCTTCCACCAGTTGCTGGACTGACATTCTATGCCTAGTCAGAAGGCAGGGAAATTGAGCCAGGCAGCTCCCTTCCCATGAGGCTGCCACCCCTACCGACAGCATATAGGCATCTCCCAAGGGTATTACAACCTGTCCACAAAGATGCATTAGGTACCTGGATCACGGATGGGTAAGAGGCTCACCTCCACTGAGTTACCCACTGATTGTGCCTGGTGCTGTAAGCCAGATGCTAGGATGGTCATTGCCATGTCTCAGCTTTAGAGGCTTCAGGGTGCATGCACCTGACCTTGAAACTCCCTACATCCAGGTTCCCACTGGGGATGGATGGACACGCGCAAGTGGGTGGGTAAGAGGGGTCTAGGGTACAAGGAATCAATAGAGTGGCAGTCAAGAACCCATCTTGAAGATATAAGGAGGTAGTGGGAGATGGAACCATATGTGAATTGAGGTTCCAAGCCCCCAGTACATGCTCTACTGTCCTACTGGACTTAACTTAGAAAACACAGTTTCAAAGATAAAATTATAGAGAATGTCGGGGCTGGCCCCATGGCCGAGTGGTTAAGTTTGCGTGCTCCGCTGCAGGCGGCCCAGTGTTTCATTGGTTCGAATCCTGGGCGCGGACATGACACTGCTCATCAAACCACGCTGAGGCAGCGTCCTGCATGTCACAACTAGAAGGACCCACAATGAAGAAAATACAACTATGTACCGGGGGAGCTTTGAAGAGAAAAAGGAAAAAAATAAAACCTTAAATAAATTATAGAGAATTTCAAATGGCAACCACAGAGCATTAAACCCCCAGCATAGGGCCCCCTTCTGAGCATGAGACTCTGTGTAACTGCACTGGTCACACGTCTAAGATGTCCCTGCCCCCTGATGAGTCTAATGTGAATTGAGAACTAGTGAGCTAGATACTCTAAGAGTTGGTGGTCAAGGTGTTCTTGCTCAAACCAACTCCTAGGCTACCAGAGCCCCCACAGAAAACCATGGATGGAGATACTGACCCAACAGTAGCTGAAAGGAGACCAGACTGGGTGTCACTGCCTGAAACTGTCATTGTAGAGACCAGAGTATGGAAGCACGGAGGTCAAGCCTTCAGTATTATTTATTTTATTTTATTTCACTTTTTAAAGATCTAATTGGCTTTACTAGTGAAACTGGTAAACAGTTAGCCATTGATGATTTGGTAGCTAGTAACTAAAGTTGTTTTTTTGCAATTACTAATTATAGCTTTTAGTTGTTTACCCACCCATTGTTAACTGCGCTGCTTAGGCAATATACCATCCGACTCCCACTAGGTTCCTACAGATAACAATTCCGTGGCACCTGAGTCACCATTGTAACAGTTGTTTGAGCTGTTTTTCAGGAATTAGAACCCCTCATCCAGTTCAGGCTGGTTGAGACCACCAACCCATCAACCGGGCCTGCACAGGTGCCTAATAAATGACATTTTGATATCAAGAGGCTAAAAAATCCACCCTCAGATCATGCTAAGGTCACTATCTCGTGAACAAGTGTCCTATTAAGAGGCTCGCACAGATCATCCGTTACCTCACCTCTCATCATCTATCTCCACACTTCAGGCCACCTTACCCCACTACCCCATAAATATTCCTGAGTCCCCATTTTTGAGGAGGTGGATTTGAAACTCCTTCTCTCACATCCTCACTTGGCTGCCTTGTGATTAAAACCCTCTCTCTGCTGCAACCTTGTCTCAGTGTTTGGTTTTCTGGGCGACGGGTGAAAACGAGCAGGTTTGGTTAACATTAGGTGACACATGAATTGAGCAGCATTCCAAGGTGCTCCAAAGGGTTGTACAAAATGGAAGGTTTTTATAGGAAGAAGAGTGGAGCAAGGGAGTTATTAGCAAAAGAAAAGAAAGGATTATTTTTGGGCCACTTTGTGGGGAGAAGGGACTGGCAAGGGTTTATCATGCAGATTGCCTCTTCTTCCCCCAGGGGATGAAAAGGGCCTACATGACAGATTACCTTACTGGTGCTTGACCAGAAAATTCCAGACTGGTTGATTAAGATTACATTTCTGGGAGAGGTTGAAACTGCAATTAGATCAGGTACTAAGTTTAGGTTTGGAATCATGGGCTTTAGCAAAAGTGACGCCATTTTGGGCCTGTGGTTTTCTGTTTAACAATTTCCCCTTTTGATCAGATTCTCAGTCTAAGTGAGAGATATGATCAAAATTTAAGGCATTAGCACTACTCTCAGCTACTGCTCTGCAGCTCTGTTGATCCTTGGTGTGACATGTTTTTGCTTTAGCCCCGTGACATTCACAGGTCAAGGTTCCAGATTTACAAATTTTCCCTCAGTCATTCTCTTCATTTCTTTTCCAACTGACATTCCAGTCTTAGGGAGATCACTTGTCAAGCCTTCAGTTTTAAAGAGAGTCTCTCATTCCTCTCTCTCTCGGAGCCCATAGCCCTGCCTCAGTGACTGCTGGTTGCATGTTGTGCTGCCAGGCCCAAAGAGAGGGGTTATAAGATACAGGTCATACACACCTAAGCAAATTGCATGTGCCAGCTAAGTCATGGAGGCCACCTCTCTCAGCTCCTTCTATTCTCACCTATTTTGCCCATCAGCAGGCCAGGTTCTTACCAAGGATCTCTGAGGCTGCTCCAGGCAGCCATCTGGGCCTGGGTCTAGTGTTTATCAGCTGAATTCCGGAGTCAGAATGCACAAATCCTCTCACTTCTAGCCACTCAACACAATACAAGCTCCTCAAGGGGCTTCTATCCCTTTTATTCAACCTTGATTTTTTTTAGAACCTTTAGCCTCTGTCAACTTCTGTACTTGGCACATAGCAAACACTCACTCAATATCTGTAGCCTGACTAATTTGCTTGTTTTTGGCCTGTTCATGGTTCAGTCATTATATTCTCTCCCCTAACTTCCACCGCCTTTCTTGGCTCCTTACTCAGGTAGAACTCCTTCTACCTCCTAGCATTCTCTTTATAACTTTTCTCCAGTACCCTAATGCCGCTTTCATGACACCAAAGTAACTGCACTTACACTGCAGGGGAAAAAGAAACAGAATGAGAACTTACACATATTGGGGGATTTATCACAGGTCCCTTCTGACATTTTGGCCCTGAAAGTCAGTCCCATATGGAAAATGGACAAGGGCAGTGTCAAGAACTAGAGCTCTGGAATTTGAATCCTAAATCTGCCTCTTACCATGTTGCTGTGTAAGAGGCAACATGTTGCTTGGACAAGTTACTTAACATCTTTGTTATCTACATTCACTCTCTATCCTGCTTTCCTCCCCAGGAAACTAACTGGTATAGATTATATCAACAGGTTTCACTAGCCTCTGGCTTATGGTTGGGTTTGGCCAGAAAGGGACTCTGGCCAGTGATTAAAGATTAGGAGAATAGCGTAGCTTCCTCCCTGTGGAGTCACCATGTGGGGAGTTAGCCATGTCCCTTGACCAAACACCATTGCTCGTCTCAAGGCTACCTGCTTTAGACGTCTCTCCTTCTAGATGTTCTCTTTCTAAACTCTCCTTTCTTCATCCCTTTGGGCCTGAGTGGTAGTGGTGGAGCAACAGCCCCAATATACTAGCCCCAGGGTATTTCACTAGCCCTTGTGGCGTCCCTATACCCTGCCTACACCTTGTAAAGAGTCCCTTTACTAAACTCTCCTCAACTACCCTAATTTGAGTGTGCCATGATTCCTGTTAAGCTCCTGAGTAATACAGAGCCTCACTTCCCTTGACTTTAAAATGGAGAAAGCAATATCTATATCACAGGATTGTGTCAGAATTTAAAAGAGGCAAGTTATATGAAAGCATCCAGCAGTATCTGGCACAAGATAGATGCTGAATTAGCTCCCTTTTCACTTTCCCTTCTTCAAAAGCTATTTTTGTTTTTGGGTTTGAGTCCTGGCATTGCCACTTATGAGCTAAATAATTTTCAACAAGTTGTTTCACCACTCTGAACAGTAGTTTCCACATTTTTGAAATGGAGTTAATTTAACAAATTAATCCTATCAATATTAACTAAGATTCTACTATGTCCTAAGAACCATTCTGAACAGTGAGTAAAGACTACCTGTCTTGCCTACTTCACAGTAACTGTAAAGATAAAAAAGGCAATGAGTCTGTAAATATCACAAACTACCAAAACTCACCCAAGATGAAACAGATAAACTGAACAGTTCTATAAGTATTAGAGAAATTGAATTTGTAGTTTAAACTTTCTGAAAAAATCATGAGGCCCAGATGACTTCACTAGCAAATTCTATATATTATTTAAAGGAGAAATAATATAGTTCTACATAATATCTTCTAAAAAATAGAAAAGGAGAAAATGTTTCCCAACTTATTTAATGAGGCAAACCTAATACTGATAGCAAAATCAGACAAAAACAGTTCCAAACAATCAAATTACAGACCAATATCCCTCGTGAATATAGACATAGAAACCCTCAACAAATATTATCAATCAAATACAGCAACATATAAGGAAATAATATACCACAATCAAGTGGGTTTTATCATGGAATTACAAGATTGGTTCAATCAATGTAATCCATTATTAACACTCTAAAGAAGAAAAACTACATGATTGTATCAATTCATACAGAGAAAGCATTTGAGAAAAGTCAACATAAATCAGTGATAAAAATTCTCAGCAAATAGGAATAGAAGGAAACTTCCTCAATCTGATAAAGAGTGTCTCCCAAAAACCTACAGATAATATCATACTTAATGGCAAATGACTAAATGCTTTCTCCCTAAGACCAGGAACAATGCAAAACATCCTTTCTCATCACCAATTCAACATCATACTGAAGTCTTAGTCAATGTAATAAGACAAGAAAAATTTTAAAAAGGCATAAATATTGGAAAGGAATAAATAAAATTCTATCTGCAGGCAACATAACTGTCCAGACAGAAAATCACAAGGAATTCACCAAAAATATTCCTAGAAATAATAAGTGAGTTTACTAAGGTGGTAGGATACAAGGTCAACATATAAAAATCGATCATACTCCCAATGTACCACTGGAAGCCCAAATAAAAAAATATACATATACCATTTACAGTAACTCAAACAAAATGAAATACTTCAGTGTAAATCTAACAAAATATGTACAGACTCTATATGCTGAAAACCATAAAACACTGATGAAAGAAATAAAAAAAGATCTAAATATACAGAGAGATATACCGTGTTCATGGATTAAAAGAAACAACGTAGTAAATATGCCACTTCTTCCCAAACTCATCTACAGATTTAATGTAATTCCAATCAATATCCCAACAGAACTCTTTTTGTATTTTCAGATAAGTGGATTGTAAAATTTATTTGGAAAGCAAAGGAGCTAAAAGAGCTAAACGATTGTGAAAAAGAATAAATTTGAAGGAATAAGACTATCTGATTTTAAGACTTAGTGTAAATCTATACTAATCAAGACAGTGTGATATTGGCAAAGGCAAGGAGCCAAAGATCAATGAAATAGAACAGAGTCCACAAACAGACTCACACAAATATGGTCAATTGATTTATGACAATTGCAAAAGCAATTCAATGGAGAAAAGGTAGTATTTTCAACAAATGGATCTAAAACAATTTTACACCCACATGCCAAAAATATAACCTTGAACTAAACCTCATACCTTATACAAAAATTAACTCAAGGCAGATAATAGATCCAACTGTAAAACATAAAACTATAAAGCTTTTAGGGAAAAAAACATACAAGAAAATGTTCATGACCTTGGGTTAGGTAAAGAGTTCTTAGATATGATAGCAAAAGCATGATCTATAAAAAAGAAGTTGTAAATTGGACTTCATGAAAATTTACAAGTTTTGCTCTGTGAAAAACCCTGTTAAGAGAATGAAAAGATACGCTACAGATTGGGAGAAAGTATTTTCAAACCACATATCTGACAAAGGACTTGTATCTAACACATAAAGAACTCTCAAAAGTCAACTCTTCATCCTCTTAACTATAAGATCATTCTGATTCAACCTGCCCTCATGGAGCATGTGCTCTGGGCTAGACCTAGTGCTGAATACTTCCACACCCAATGTCTCATTGAATCCTTATACTAACCCTTAGGGGTAGGTAGTCATTATTATCTCCATTTTAGGATGAGAAAACTGAGGCACCAGTGGTAAACACAGAAAAAATAATAAGCTCAATGGAAAACTCGATAGCAAGGCATTTCAATCTTTTTTTTTTTTTTGAGGAAGATTAGCCCTGAGCTAACATCTGCTGCCAATCCTCCTCTTTTTGCTGAGGAAGACTGGCCCTGAGCTAACATCCGTGCCCACGTTTCTCTACTTTATATGTGGGACGCCTGCCACAGCATGGCTTGCTTAGTGGTGCCATGTCTGCACCCAGGATCCAAACCGGGGAACCCCAGGCCACTGAAGAGGAATGGGCGAACTTAACTGCTGCACCACCAGGCCGGCCCCAGGCATTTCAATCTTAATCCTGGATTACACCATTGTGATTTCTCATTATGAGGTCATGTTATGGTTCATGGAATTAGTAAGAGTTTTTAGAAAGAAGAAAAGTTTTCACCGGAATAAGTGGTAGGGGTATTAGGGGTACTAGGTAGGGGAAACCTGGTCATCTGAATCAAGCCCAAATTAGGGGTATTTGCCCAAGTTGTTGGCTTCCATGCCTGCAAGATATAGCAGGAGAGACTTCAGATGATTAAAAGAAAGACTTCCTGGCTGAGCAGGAGCCTCCATTTTTTCAACATATTGATTGGGGAGCTCATGGAGTCTTTGCCTGCAGGAGAGGGGGTATTCTCAAGAGTTTCTTTCAGATTAAGAAATAAGAGAAAATTGGGAAAGTAAAACAGAAAAGTGGAGGAAAGATATCCAAAATGCCATTTCTTCTGCTTTAGCAAGGTCCGTTCAACCTGTTATCATGTCTTCCCTCTTACCTCCTTTCTAATTTCACTATTTAGATCACAGATCAAGTATTTAGCTTCATTACTTTCATTAAGACATGATCATTAGTGTGAATCACAGGGTCAAAAAGCCCAAGTGCCTTTTGGGAAATCCAACTTGACCAGGTTTTTCTTCCTTAGCCTCATACTATGAACAGCGATGTGGTAATTTGTCTCTCAAGGATCATCAACCACACTGAACCTTTTAAACACCTATCAAAACTGGTGTTGATGAATGGAAATATTGTCTTCAATTTTAAATAGATCTTATGGCATAAATAATCCAATATCATACATCATTCTAGTAACTAGAGGCCAAGCCAAAATGGGTTACACAAATGTAAGGAAGGTCCCTGTGTTAGGGAGAGTTTGAACCACATCTCATTCAGTGTAAAGGTTTTCCATTTGAAAGGAGTAGATTTAAAACAGGCTCTTTGCAATTCATTGGGGGCTTTCCGAAAGGTGGAAAACTTTAAACAGGCATACTTTATTCTAAAACCCCTTGTTGGACACCTGTATACATACAAAGATGACAACCAATAGCAAGAATAAAGGTTTTAACTCATTTTCACAGTACATTTTCCTTAATATGCCTCCAATCATCACTGCTCTACCTCTGGAATTCCAAGCTCAACTTGTATCTAAGCACTATCAAAGGAAAACGAGATAATAAAATTACTAGTGTGTTGCAAGGTGATTAAATTTACATAATAACTCTGGATTTGATTAAATGCCAGATCTCTCCTCTGAAAAAATTACCTGTAGAGGCATTAAATCTTACAGCCACACACACTTCACTGCGTTTATGCTTTATCCACAGAAGCTCAAGTTTATCTTAGCTGAGATTACTGCCATCCCTTTGCTGGAACACAGCATGCAGGTAATGCCTGGAAGCTTATTTAGTAGAGTGGCAGGGATTTATGCAGATGATTTGCAGAATAAATATCAAAAAAAATGTCAGAGAGACAGTCATTGTGTTCATCTAGAGAAAAGACCATACCACAGGCTCAGAGACGGACTTTTCTACTCTATCAAAAATGAAATGGCTTCTTAAAATGCCATCCAAATACTTTCTCCCAAAATGTAAGGTTTTTCTCCCACTAACAAACTCTAAGGAGCTCACCGGGCTTGCCCTTCCAGGCACAACCTGGCAAGGAATCAGGCCATGGTGTGCCAGATTTGGAAGCCATTCTTGTCAAGTAGGTAAGTAACAATGCACATTCTCTCATCCTAAATATTATCCCAGACCAGGATGGCATAGTGGGGTATTTTCTCATTGCTCAGTTGCTGCATGGCCCTGGATGGCAGTCTTAGAAATAAAAACATTCACACAAATGAGTCAAAAACCTATGCATTATAGTCATGACAGGCACCAAAGCAAAAGGCACCATGATACAGCTTCCAGAATACCTGTCATACCTATTGAAAAGGATTACACATCAAAAGTGCTCTTAAACATCATTTGCCCCTAGACCAAGCAGTTGGAAAGGGGCTGGTACCAGCTCAGAAAGGAATAGATGTCTTACCACTTTCCAATGGAACATTAAGAAAAAATAAACAAATGGAATTACATCAGACTAAAAAGCTTCTGTACAGCAAAGGAAACCATCCACAAAATGAAAAGACAACCCACCAAGAGGAGAAAATATTTGCAAATCTTACACTCAACAAGGGGTTAATATCCAAAATAGATAAAGAACTCATACAACTCAACAACAAAAAAACAACCAACCTGATCAAAAAATGGGCAGAGGACATGAACAGACATTTTTCCAAAGAAGATATACAGATGGACAACAGGCACATGAAAAGACGTTCAACATCACTATTAGGGAAATGCAAATCAAACTATAATGATATATCACCTTACACCCATCAGAATGGCTACTATTAACAAGATAAGAAATAACAAGTGTTGGAGAGGATGTGGAGAAAAGGGAACCCTCATACATTGCTGGTGGGAATGCAAACTGGTGCAGCCACTATGGAAAACAGAACAGAGATTTCTCAAAAAATTAAAAATAGAAATACTATATGATCCAGCTATTCCACTTCTGGGTATTTATACAAATAACATGAAGACACTAATTCAAAAAGATATATGCACCCCTATGTTCATCGCATCATTATTCACCATAGCCAAGACTTGAAAGCAACTCAAATGCCCATCAATGGACGAATGGATAAAAAGGATGTGGTGGGGGTGTGTGTGTGTGTGTGTGTGTGTGTGTGTGTAGTACTCACACATAAAAAAAGATAAAATTGTCCCATTTGTGACAACATGGATGGAACTTGAGGATATTATGCTAAGTGAAATGTCAGATAGAAAAAGACAAATACCATATGATTTCACTCCTATGTGGAAGACAAAAACAACAACAAGCAAACACATAGACACAGAAAATAGATGGGTGGTTACCAGAGGAGAAGAGGAGAGGGAGGAAGGTGAAAGGGATAAGGGGCATATATGTATCGTAAAAACTAGACTATTGATAGTGAACACAATGCAGTCTATAGAGAGGTTGAAATGTAATAATGTACACAATGAAATTTACACAATGCTATAAACCAATGTGACCTCAATAAAATAATTGATAAAAAGAAAAAGAAAAAACGGAAAGTGACTGTAGCATCAACATGTCGTTGATTCACTTCAGTAAGGGAAAATCAATTACTTCTCTACCATAACTGATGTAAACTAGTCATTCCACACATTCCTAGCTTCAGTAGCAGGCAGAGTTTTGGCTGGGCAACTACAGAAATCTAACCTCGACCAAAGCTCTCGGTGTTGTTCAATGTTCTACGCATCCATCCCTTTCAAGGAATCCTACTGTTTGCTGTCAAACATGCATCAATCCTTTGATAGTCATTCACAAAAATTTAGAGGTAGCTATTCCACCTACAGCCTACCTACAGTGCACCGGCGCTGCATCCAGTGACAGTAAGACTCAAGCCAATGCATTATTGTTAAGTTGTAAATAGTTAACCACAACTGTGGCAGGCAGGTTGCCTCAGCAACCTAAAACAGCACTTTAGCATATGTCCAACTGACAGTACTTACAAAATAACCTTTTAAAAAGCGCCATTATTGGGCTATTTTTCAAGTGTGCTACAATCTGAATATAAAAAGACCACATTTCCACTTGCCAGCAAAAAGTAAGGACTATAAACTAGTGGATTAACATTTTCTAGGCATCTGTTATGCCCCTTAAAAATACGTGTGAGTGCAATAAATAGTTTTAAAGGACACAGGATGTCTTTTACTATGTTTTTAAAAATGTTATTATTTGTTAATTTTTCTAATAATTATTTGGAAGGCTAAAACTGAAATTTCTTTCCTTGAAAAACGTTTCTCTTTATCACCCTGGTTTATTATGGAAGTGTTGCTCTGAGTAATGAAACTGCCTTGTTCCATTTTTCTTTAAAAAAAATTCCCCAGGGAACTCAGGGAATTAAACCCATAAATTTAATTTCAATATCTGGGAAGTCGTGAGGACAATTATTAAGGCAGTCATTTATGAGTACCTAGGGGAAACCCAAGTGATAAACAGTAGTCAATGTGGATTCTTCAAACACAAATCATGCCAAACGAAGCTAATTCCTGTTCACAATAGGATGACAAGCCGAATGGTGAAAGAGGATGGAACAAAGTTAACATATCTTAGAGAGAGAAGCATCTGATATAATTTAATCTGACATTCTTACAGGAATACCAGAGAAAGACAATAAATAGAGAAACTTGATGGAACAGCTGGAACTGCTTTGGTATAAGCTCAAAGTGAGTGGAACTGATGACAGAGTAGGATAAATTTCAAATGCAATACCACCTAGATCATGAATAACCACTCTTGGGTTATATCAACTTGGATTGTAATCTTAGTCAATATAATCAAAGTACATGTAGTTACACATACTATTGGGGAGAGAAATAAATTAAATGCCTTGCTAATATATTGATGCTGTTTAAATCGATCCCATGTAGTGTTTTTTTTTTCAAAGACTGGCACCTGAGCTAACATCTGTTGCCAATCCTTTTTCTTCTGTTCTTCTCCCCAAAGCTCCCCAGTACATAGTCGTATATTCTAGTTGTAGGTCCTTCTGGTGGTGCTATGTGGGACGCCGCCTCAGCATGGTGCCATGTCCACACCCAAGATCCGATCCGGTGAAACCCTGGGTTGCCGAAGCAGAGTGTGTGAACTTAACCTCTCAGCCACAGGGCCAGCCCCGTGTAGCGTGTTTTTTAAAGTCTAGTATTTCTCATATAGATAGTCTTCATCAAATGAATATGAATGTAACTGGAAGGTATCTGTCTATACAAAAAGACCACTGAGAAAGACCCAGAAGCTGAGATGATAGGGAAGAGATTCCTATATGATTGGGGGCCGTGTGATAATCCAAGACTTATTTAGTCTACAAAGCAAGTCCAAACCCTTAGCCTAGTGTCAAGGCACTTCATAAACTGGGTCAGACTCACCTCTCTAGTTGTATTTTGTACTGCTCTCCACCTTACCAGACCAATCGCCATTCCCTGAGCTTTCACACCTGTAGGCTGCGTGTTTCCTCAGTCTAAACTGTCTTTCGCCTCAATGTCTTCCTGTAATAGTCTCATCAATTCTTGAAGACCAAGCTCAAAAGCTTCTTTCAAATATAATCTTTCCAGATTCCCTAATTAAATTTAATCTTTCACTCATTCAATACTCCCATAGCACCTTGTTTAAACTTTTGTATATACCTTTATTATTGTCTTCCCTGTATGAGAATTAACAGTGTACATACATGTTGATTTCCCTGCTAGACTGTGAACTCCTGGAGGGTGAGAGCCATGTCTCATTCATTCTTTATCTTTTTCACAGCAGGAATTCAACAAATATTTGTTGAATTGAATTGGATTGGAACTGGAATAAACACATCATCTAGACATTTATTACTGAGAATGTCCCACAGTTCCAGGGCAACTGCTAGTGGTTTGGCCCTTTCTAGATTTGCAGGTTTATTTTCCAGTGCTGCGAATAAAATAAAACAGAATAACTAAAAACCTGAAAATAACTAACTAAATAAATAAATACTCTTCAACCATTCACTTTCTACCAGACACTTAAGAAATAAAAGATATTTACTTGACATCTGGAATGACCTTTCTTTTAAACTCTGAGGGACTTAGAAATGCCCAGTTCAGTGACTGGGCCATGACCACATCCAGATTCTGAATCCCCAAAGCACGAAGGCAAGGCAGTTGGAGAATCAGGACTGGAGACAACCAAAAGGAGACCAGGACAGAAATCAGCTCTTAGTTACTATGTACCTTTCCTTACATGTCTCATTCAGATAAACCTGAATTCAAAGAGGCAACACCCAGGGCAGGCAGTATTGATAGGGAAAATGGAGAACCCTGATCTGGAAAATAAAAGACCATTTCCCTCTTGTATACTGGTGGTTTGGGTCAAAGTAAGGTTTGCGAGCCTGTATCTCTAACTGAAGTGGAGCATTAAGAGATTAAATAAAAATGCCCAATAGCTACTGATTCCGTCTGAGGTCTTCTAACAGTACTGCACAGGAGGGACTGTGGGGCTTTATAATGTGGGAATCTCTTTTCAGCTTGAATTAGAAGCAGGAAGTGCTTCTTCCCACCCAAGATCCTTCCCATGGTTTAGCTTGTGAGAAAATGCTATTCCAGCATGAGAACTCAACGCCACCCTCGTGCACTGAGCCTGTCCTGCTGCACATACTCAGGGAGTGGCTGTTGCGGCTTGCCCTTAGAGGATCACAGGCTCACAGAAAGGCTAGGGCTGCTCTATAGAATTGGCTAGCCAAGAAACACTTGCTGACTTAAGGGAGGCAGTGCATGTTCTGGTTAAAAGCACAGGTTCTGGGGCAGATAAACCTGGGTTCAAATTCCAGCTCTTTTAACTACTATCTGTGTGACCTTGGGCAATGTCCTTAACATTTATGTGCCTCATCTGTCATTTGGGGAATAATTATGACATATCCCTCGTGAACTTGTGAGGATTAGAGGAAATGAAGCACACAAGTTTGACATACAATAAATGCTCTAGTAAGGGTGAGCTAGAGTTAGCAGTTCTTTGAGGAAGAAGTCACATTACACATGGGCAAATGAAAACTAGTGAGGACAGAACATGTCCAAATAAGCAAGATCTTTATAGGTAATGAGGCCAGACCAGAAAATATAGGCTGAAGCTGAAGGAGAAAATTCTTATGAATAGGAGAAAAGCAATCGTCACCAAGTGTTGGGACAAGCTCTGGAGACTAGTTTGGGAGCTCCCTTGAGAGTGGGCAAGATACATGGTGTGCAGGAAGAGAAACTGATCAAGCTAATTTTGATTTCTCTGAAGCATTTGCAAGCCAGTGGAATCCTTCAGGTGTCAGAATGCATAACTGGGTAATACCCCCAATATAGAGAAAAGTAAAGGAAACCTGAGGACAGTGAATGAAACTGAGGTCATACAATCCAAGTTGGTCACCTTTAGTGCCCTTTATAGAATACTCATCAAAACCTCAGGGCTTTCCTAAAGTTACGTTTCAACCATGCAGCCTTAAAGAAAATCAGCAAGACTTCATGTGCTGACATGGTAAGCATACCAAGATATACATGGAAGTGGATTTACACAACTGTTTTCAGCATGCTTCAATCAGTGTTTCCTGAAAAAGCATATATGTATGTGTATGTATGCACCTATGTCTATATATATTCATGAATTTACACATACATACACACACACTTTTATGTGCATAGAGAAGTTCTGGAAGGATACACAAGAAATTGCTACTGATGATTATGCTTAAGGAGTGAGACTAGGGACTTGAATGGGCTCTTCTTTTCATTTTATAGCCTTTTCTACTGTTTGTATTTTTACCATGAATATGTATTACTTTTATAATTTAAAAAGGAACAATAGCAGAAAAGAATGACTCTAAAAACTCAGAATATTGTCCACTACTTTGCATGGAGTAGAACTCAGCAATGCTTGAACGAGCGGATAAAAGTCACTCAATCAGGGCAGCCCAGTGGCACAGCGGTTAAGTTCGCATGTTCCGCTTCTCCGCGGCCCGGGATTCACCGGTTCGGATCCTGGGTGCGGACGTGACACCACTTGGCAAACGCCATGCTGTGGTAGGTGTCCCACGTATAAAGTAGTGGAAGATGGGCATGGATGTTAGCTCAGGGCCAGTCTTCCTCAGCAAAAAGAGGAGGATTGGCAGTAGTTAGTTCAGGGCTAATCTTCCTCAAAAAAAAAGAAAAAAAAAGTCACTCAATCACCCCATCAGTTGGTATATGAGAAGGGAGAAAAGGATATAAAAAGAAGAGAAAAGAAATAAAAGGGGAGAATACAGAGATCACAGAAGCAACCTGGAACAGTTTTCACTACTTGAAAAGAGAAAAAATAGAAGGAAAGTCACCAAAGGAAAGAGCTGATGAGTATCTTCCCCAACCCAGTGGTGCCTGTTGGCTAAGATTCCAATGCGATTCACAAATACTGTCTGCAGATCTATACGAGGGTGTAAACAGAAGGCTCTTTATGGAGATGATCAAAGATGTGCTGTGCTCCAAACAGGGAAAGCACAGAGCAGAGGTTAACATCCTCCTCCTGGCCGTGAAAGATGCTTTGCTATGAGGATGATCTCAGTGAGGAGCCCAGGAACTACATGGAAAGTGTAGTAAAACATCCTATATTGGTAATAATATATGCCATTTGCAGAACACTGGTTCCCAAATATGATAGTTTATTATGAAATGCCTTTTCACAAAGAACAGTAGAAATTAAAGGTAGAAAACCCTACTAGGTCATCCACTGTCTCCTAGAAGGCCTGATGCAGACTATATTCCACTATATAAATCCTAATGCTTTCAATGATGAATAAGGCGGGTTTACGCTAATAGATCCTACATGGAAAACACAGGCACAAAGCAGCAGTACTGAATGCAATGGAAAGGGAGGCACCTTTACTGATTCATCTTGATGCGTTCCAAAGTGATTATGAATTTCCAGCATGTTCTTTAATTTATATTTTTACAAAGAATTACAACTTCAATGTGGTATATACATACAATGGACTACTACTCAGCTATAAAAAAGATAACATTTTTCCGTTTACAACAACACGGATGAACCTTGAGGGCACTATGCTAAGTGAAATAAGTCAGACAGAAAAAGCCAAATAATGTATGATTTCACTCACATGCGGAAGATAAAAACAACAAGAACAAACAAACACAACAACAAACAAACACATAAATAAGAGAACAGATTGGTGGTTACCAGAGGGGAAGGGAGAGGGAAGAGAGCAATAGGGGTGAAAGGGCACATGTGTGTGGTGATGGATGGCAACTAGACTTTGGGCGGTGAACACGATGTACTCTACACAGAAATCGACATACAATGACGTGCATCTGAAATTTATAAAATGTTATAAACCGATGTGACTTCAATAAAAAAAGAAAAATATAATTGCAACTTCATTGAAAGTTTAACTGATGAAGCTATCAGAATCAAGTTAAAACAAATGAACACACTTTCATTGATGAATTCAATTTGGTATGCTCACGGGGGATAAGCAAATTCCTGAGCAAATATGGGGAGAAATAGGGAGCTCTGGTGTGGTAGCAATCAAACCGCGCCTTCATTTTGACAAGGGCAAACACTCTTTGGCCAAGGTGGGAAGGTGACTGGACCGAGTGCAGTGGCTTTCTTGCTATTAAAGAAGTCCACAGGAAAGCAAATTTGCTCTTTAATAAAACCCATTTCACTGATCTTCAATTTTGTGATTTGGCAGGAAAGGTCCCTATAAATACGTTTTGTATTTTATTTCACTATACTTTTCAGACTCTTCTATTTACCTTCCCTTCTATCCAGCTGTGAAAAATAGGACTCTTCCTAAGTTTGGGGCAATTACTCACCAAATGGCCCATAGGAAAACCACGACGGGAATCCAGATTTCTCTTTATCAAACAACCTTTCTCTTTCCTTCTTTCTTTTCTTCCTTATTTATTGTCTGGAGATCTGAATGCCAGGCCTGTCTGCGCCACCAACTTGCTATGCGGCCTGGGGAAGTGGCTCCTCCTCTGTCAGGCTCACTCTCCCCATCTGCACAATGAGAAGCTAGACCAAATGAGTACTAACTTTCAAGGGCATTGAGTCTGTTAAGTCTGAATGAAAGGACACTCAGAAGTCCTATATGACCCCATTATCACCCTCACAGAGCTAGAGGCCCTTTCTAGTTGGATCCCTACCCCTGGTGGAGGATGCCCAGCCTTCAGGACTCCCCTCAGGAGAGTAAAGCCTCTCTGACATAGAAGCGAGGGCCTTCCACCTAGGCTTTTGGTTAACCTCTCAGGGATCTGAGACATTTTGCCAACCAAGCTCTATGGTGCAATACATACTCATTTAGTAGACACTCAATTAATTCTTTGTGACTGACTGACAACTCTGATAAAAGAACTCCGAATGACAACTCACTCAAGGCTCTCCATGACCCTGCCATTGTCTCTGCTCTAAGCTACACTGCCATCTTCATGGTGTCTGTTTCTGTCAGGGTTCTCCAAAGAAACAGAACCTATAGGATAGATATAGAGAGATATGGATATAGATATTGATATGTATACACATACATATAATATATAGATATGCAGATAACACATATATATAAATACATATATACACATATATACATGTATATATATATATATCATTTATAGAGAGAGAGAGATAAAGAGAGAGAGAGGTTTAAGGAATTGGCTCACATAATTGGAGGGGCTGACAAGTCTGAAATTTGTAGTGTAGGCTAACAAGCTATAAAGTCAGGTAACAATTGATGTTACAGTCTTGAGTCCAAAATATGCAGGGCAGGCAAGGCAGACTGGAAATTCAGGAAGGGTTTCTATGTTACAGTCTTGAGGCTGAATTCCTTCTTCTTTGGGAAGCCTCAGTCTTTGATCTTAAGACCTTCCACCGATTGAACGAGGCCCACCCACATCATGGAAGGTAATTTACTTTACTCAGAATCAACTGGTTTAAATGTTAATCACATCTAAAAAAAATACCTTCACAGCAACCTCTAGACTAGTATTAGACCAAAAAACTGGGAACCATAGCCCAGTCAAGTTGACAGATAAAATTAATTATGATGGTGTCCAAATACGGCCTGCCTTTGCTGCCCACCTAGGCCGCTTACCATTCTCCTTTGAACTGCGTTCACCTTGTGCAGGGTGTCAGTAGGTACCCTCCAGAGCCAAAGCAGGGAGAAACATAACCCTAAATATTCCAGAATCTCAGAATTGGAGAGCTGGAAGAGTTCAGCGCCCAGCACTAAAAAAATGGAGAACATAAGATCCAGAGTCCCTTTAGAGACCTGCCCAAGATTGCATAATGATTTAATAATAGAGGCTGGGACTTAGGTTTCCTGATTCTCAGCCCAAGGTTCTTTCCACCAAACCCCAAAGATGACTATTCCAACACCCACGCAAATCTGAAGATAGCTTTATGATAGCCCAATTTCCATCCGCGCCTCGGACAATCAAGCTGATTTATCTCATTTGGTTTCAAAACACATTTATAGATGTAGATCCAGCGGGTAGGGAGACTTCAGCAGCCATCATATATAATGAATTAACTTTCCTTCCAAAGCCTGACTTACTTTGTAATTTGAAAAATAAAGGAAATACCTACAATATGCACCCCACCACGTGTGCTATATTTAGTAAATTTCAGTAGCATGTTAATCTCAAAATTCCAATATTTCTCCGTTGCTATAGTTATGGCATCTGGTTAAATCAGAGTTCAGCAGTTGTGGGCAATGCTAACACTAATCCCAGCCAACTTTGTGCTTTGTTTCTAATGCAGGAGGAGGAAAATGGGAGTAAAACAATCACTTTCTCTTCCACTCCCTCCCAGGAACAAAGCCCCTTAGATAGTCTGGGTTAGACAACATATTGACTTCCCAGTTAGCACCAATACAACTGGAGCAGTAAGTCCCAAGGTATTGACTTGAGGATACAAGCAGCTCCAGGTCCATCACTGGGAGTTACGTGTTCAGGATGTGCTAGTATGCCAAAGCTGTAATCTGCTCAACCAGAGAATTTTGATGCCTTGTATAGCTAGATGCTTGAATGTCAGTTTCTTTTACAAACATACCATTTGAGGATTACCTGGACAGGACAAAATGAGGGCTTTCAAACAGAGTCATCACTTTGGGCTACACAGCTTTCCAATTTTTTTTTTTTTTTTTACTGAAGTATCGTTGACATACAATATTATATTAGCTTCAGGTGTACAACATAGTGATTCGACATTTATATACACTATGAAATGATCACCACGATAAATCTAGTAACCATCTGTCACCATACAAAGTTATTGCAATATTATTAACTGTATTCCCTATGCTGTCACAGCTTTCCATCTTTGAATTTTCATTTTGAACTCCTATTATTTGAGGACTTCTTTTACTTGCTTTTCAAGAGAAATTGTCTTAGACAGGCTTCTTAGGTCTACACACTGGGCCCATTAATGGGCTCTAACCTCTCTACACAGCCCTCTGTTTCCTTGACTCTGATTAGTGACTTGGTCTCCAAATATTATTCTGAATGTTTATGGGCCATCATAAATATACATGACAGATTATTTCCAAAGTTATGACAATAAAATCAATATTGGAGGGGCTGGCCTGGTGGCTCAGTGGTTAAGTGAGCATGTTCCACTTTGGCGGCCCGGGGTTCACTGGTTCGGATCCCAGGTGCAGACACGGCACCGCTTGGCAAGGCATGCTGTGGTAGGCGTCCCACATATAAAGTAGAGGAAGATGGGCATGGATGTTAGCTCAGGGCCAGTCTTCCTCAGCAAAAAAGAGGAGGATTGGCAGTAGATGTTAGCTGAGGGCTAATATTCCTCAAAAAAAAAAAAATTAAATAAATAAATAAAAATCAACATCGGATAAATTACAGCATGGTTTTGTAATGGCAGGCTAGCTTATAGGATTGGAATGTAGAGCTAGGCCCATTTTTTAAAAAGGCGTTTAGCAAGTTTTCTATAATCCTTCCCTCAAATGTGAATTTTCTCTTTAAATTTGATATGTTTTATGGGTACATGTTTTCTGGAAAATATGATCTATATCTGAGTTTAAACGGACTTTTCAAAAAATCATTCATACTCACCTACTGAGATTGTTTCATTGATGTCTAAGCAAATTGGTAATAAACACTTCCACGTAAAGAAGTTCTGATAATAGACTATAGCGCACCCCTGACAGAAGCATGTTCTCAAAATGGTCCTTCCTTTCCTTGACCATTTTAGAGTGTGATGCACTCCTGGTTGACCAACAGTCACTGGTTTCTGGTAAAATGACTGTAGAGCTTATGCACTGTGCTACGTTCATTTAGTCTGGGCTGGTAGACACAACTATGATAAGTGACTCTGCCTTCAAGCTTGAAGACTTTCATCTGGTCACATTGCCAAGTCCTCACAAGGCTCTGAAAATCCTTCACAGAGACAGAACAAGGCTTGGGGCATCTTCACACAATGCCAGTGGCTCATCTCAGTTACTGTAGTTTCCACCTGGAAGCCCTCAGGTTGAGAGGGACCTAGATTCATGGGAGGCCCACTACAATGATCTATAGGGAAACTATATAAATATGAAATCTGGAGACTGGCACTTCTTCTTTTTCAAATAAAAAATGTCCACAGATTGCATTCAGAGTGTGTTCTATGTCTCCAATACCCAGAATGTTAGCAACAGCTCCCCATTTCCAACTCTTGAAAACTCATGTATGCTACTTACATGCCAGAAGGAATTCTGCCATTCTGATTTTCTATTTATACTGTTGTTGCAATAATATCATTACATGGCATCAATGTTCCATCACACAATAATATGCATTATTGGCCAATGTTTCCATTCCTATTTCTAAATGTCTTCTTACTAGTCCCATGTTATTAAAACATTCAATGTACAAACTCCTTGCAATAATGGGGAATTATCCTCACTGATGTTCACATCAATTCAAAAGTCAAAATGACATGAACTGCTGTCTTTGGTGAATGTGGTAGGGGTGCTTAGGAGAGCAATTCAAGAATCTTAAAAACTTTCTCATATAATTCCACACCAGTTGAAATATATTTCAGAGTGAAATGTAATTTGTTGACAGTGATTAGAGAGAAGGTGGTACAAGGGTATTCTTTATTAGCTGGTTCTTGCTTGTGTCCTAAGTTAAGAAAACACGTAGTATAGGAGCAAAGCACTGAACTGGGACTCAGAAGACCTAGGTTAGTCTTTGCTCTGCCACTTACTAGCTGTGGAACATCGGGCATGTCCCTTATCTCTTTGAATCTCAATCTTCCCATCTGTAAAATGATGGACTTGGACCAGCTGATCTCTAAAGGCCTTCCCACTCCGGAGTCTGTGGTTTCCTAACATTTTCATTCTGAAAATAGTGGTGAGAGTCATCTCCAGTTTTCTGATATCCATGCTAATGGTATCACTACCAGCCCTAACTCATTCAAAGCTTAAGCTTCTGAATTGTGTTACCAAATTGGTCTTTATTACCTCATTCTCAAATACTTCCATATGATTCTTTTCCAAGTTGCTTTTAATTTGAAGTTCCTTATATATACCTCACGGAGCTTATCTAGACCAACAAAAAGTAACAAGAGAAGAAATTGACACATTTTATTCAATAGGAAGCCTTTTGTGCCCTCATAGATGACAGATGGATGGGAAACAATGTCATTTGATGACTAGCGGAAGGAACTTTAAATGTTTACCCTAGACAAGAGAAGACATGGCAGTATATGAAAGCTGCTTTGAGGTATGTGAAGAACTTTCCATTGGCAAAGGACTTGCCTTGGCCTGTGTGGCCCAAGAGAGTTTAATCTAGGGCCAAGTAGTAGAAGATACTAATTGAAAGATTTTGGTGCAGCTTAAAGAAGAACCTTCTAATAGAGCAATCTAAAGATGAAGTAAGCTGCCTTGAGATTTAATGGGCACTTTGTCATGGAGGTATTCAAAGAAGTGGCTAGCCTAGCACTTGTAGGAATGCAAATCAAAGGTATTTAGCCTAGGCTAGCTGATCTTTGACGACCATTCCAACTCTGAAATTCTATGGGCTCATTTCTACCTTTACTCTCCCTCCTCCATCTCTCATTTCCTCCACTTGCCCTCTCCACCCACCCCAAACAATCATCAGTCAGGCAGCTCATCTAAATGTACCCCTCCTCTCTATCCCCACTGTCCCTGTCCTAGTTCAAGCCCCTATCCTTTCTCATCTGGAAACAACGAAACAGCTGGTAACTGATATCCCAGCTTTCAGTAACTCTCCCTCCATCCAGTTTCCACATTGATGCCAGAATAATCTGAAATAAAAAATTGGTAACACTACTTCCATACTTAAAACTCTCCAGGGCCTTCCTATTATTCCATAGGAAAAAAAACTTCAAATTTCTTAGCATGGAATGTAAGTTTTTCAAAGCCTGTCTTTTGCCTATCTTTCCAGCTGCACACTCCATGCCTTGGTCAAAATGGACTGCTCATCATTGTCACTCCTCTCATATATTTTCCTCTGCTTAGAATGCCCTGCCCCCTCTTGTCCACCTGAAAAATGCCCATTCAACCTTGAAAGTATAGCCCAGTGTTCTGTAGGTTTTTATCACCTCTCCAGATAGCATTAGTTGCTCCTTTATCTGTGTGATGCTACCATTCTGTGGTGATGTATTTGGTGAACTGGGTATGCGGCCGTGTCTGGAAACACAGAATGCAAATGTGCCCTGAAAGAATTCCCAGTCTACTGGATTGAATCTCCAATGTGGCACTGCAGAGTTTGTAAACTATTTAGCTTCTTTAATAATACTTCTTTATGCTTTGGTCTCAATTCAATTTTTAGATGCTTAGAATGGAAAGGTTTTATTATTATGACTTTTTCTGAGAATTTTAAAACATTAGTTGCCACAGCATCCTGAGGAGAAAGATGTTGTTGTGAAGAAAAATGCAAATGGCTTGCTCATGGAATACAGTGAGTCAGTAGCGGATGAACAGGCATAATTTAATTTTGCAGGGTTAGACAATATAGAATGGAAATAGAAACTAGAAATGCTTTCGTCTTTCTGAGTGATGAATTCTACTTCTTCCTGTTCCAAATTAGGGTCTTACCAGGTCATGGTGGCAGGTTGAGAGCAGGTCAGAAGTAGAAAATGATGAAACCAAACCAGATAGCAGAGAGGGCTGGTCCAAGAGAAAGGAACAGAAAGCAAAAGGACACACAGACTGGTGGGCAGAGCCAGATGGGAAGCCCCAAGACCATGCAAACATCTACGTTCATGCTTATGTGTGTACAGACTCACTCTAGGGGGAACCACAAGAAGGTGACAGTAGGAGTTGCCTCTGGAGGAGGGAAATAGGGGACTAGGATCATCTAGGAGAGGTGGGCTTGCATTTCACTGAATACATTTATTTTATTTGCATGTTTATCATATGTGTCTTGTTTTACCAAAATAAAAAAAAGCTTACAAAAGGAGACGAGTCAGCAACTGTGAACAGTGAAAATGTTGAAGGAACAGCACAAGATACTCAAGGGCCAGAAAACCAGCAAGGCTGTCCTGACCTAAAGCAATAACACAGGCCAGAGGACAAGGAAAGGCCCCTGCCCTGGACGCTGACCCTGAGAGCAGTGCTGCCGAAATTGCAGGCTCCTGTATTTATTCCCTTCCTACCTTGTGGCAAATTAATTCTGAGCAAGCCTGATCTGGACAGCTACAGATGCAACTGAAAATATCTGGCTGGGCAGAAGTTGAGGCAGGGAGCAAACAGGGTTTTCTGGCAGTGTGATGGTTAATTTTATGTGTCAGATTGACTGGGCCATCAGATGACCAGATATCTGATTAAACATTATTTCTGAGTGTATCTGTGAGGGTGTTTCTGGAAGAGATTAGCATTTAAATTGGTAGACTGACTAAAGCAGACAGCCCTTTCCAGTGTGGGTGGGAGTCATCCAATCCATTGAGGGTCTGAATAGAACAAAATGGCAGAGGAAGGTAGAATTCGATCTCTGCATGACTGATTAAGCTGGGATGTCACTCTTCTGCCTCTGGCACTTCTGATTCTCAGGCCTTCAGACTCAGACTGGAATCTACACCATTGGTTTTCTGATTCTTAGGCCTTCAAACTATACCACCACTACACCACCAGCTTTACCAGGTCTCCAGCTTACAGATGGCAGATCGTGGAACTTCTCCTATTGGTTCCATTTCTGTGGAGAATCCTGACTAACATAGACTGCTTTGATAATTGAGTTCCTCAGTGCACATTAAACATATGTTCTTATAAAAGGTCTGATAAAACCTTCTAAAAGTCTATTACAACAATGGGCATTTAAATGGCGATGGCCACTTAAGCCCTATATGATGACTCAATCCCATCTTAGTGACAGATACATTATATGCCATGTGACCAAAGTCCAGAAGCTCTGGTAATGGTGTGGTCAAGGCCAGCCCTAGAAGCAAATCTAGGAAAATACCCTAAAGTAAATGACTTACTGAAGGGAAAGGCATCAATAATGTCTGCTTTCAATACAAAAACAATACATGATGATGGAACATGGGAGGGAACTATCATTTTCTCAGCAATTACATGACAGGCACTACATTTAGAACAATTCTACCAGGTCACGATTATTATCCTCATTTTTACAGATGAGAGAATTAGGCTCAGAGGGATAAAACTAGCAAGTAGAAGAGTCCCTTCAAAGTCAATTATGTCTGATTCCAAAGACTATGCCTTTTTTGTTCCAAGAAACTGGGATCTACAAATCCTATTATGTGCAGGGAAAGCCAATACTGGAAGGAGAGCCTACCAGAAAGGATCAATATAGCTGTCTGATAGGTCCATGAAAAGATGGTAGAAGGCAAGGTGTGTCTGCTTGGGACAGGTCTAGGTCACAGGGTCCCCAGTCAAGGGCTGCCACAAATTATTCCAAAGGATAGGACATGGGCAGCAGAAAACTGAGGTTCATCCATCAACAGGATCATAATAGCTGAAGCAAAGGTTAACAGGGGAGAAGACCAAACTTTGGGGTGAGACATCAGACTGACTCAGGGATGAGCAGAGGCATGCATCATGTGGCTTGCAGGAAAGGGGTTGGACTGGGCCCAGATGCTGGCTGTGCCCCCATTGTTCCTTAAAGAAGAGGATCATGGACCAGCCTTGTAAATCTTAGGGAAGCTCTAACAATAATAGAAATGACATTCTGCTGACATAACTTTATCCACATGTTCAACTAATGTACCAGTAACATTCACCCGTGCACTTAATAAACATTTATTGAGGTGGTATCATATCCCAGGCACCATGGCAACAACAAGAACAATAGCACAGTCCCTATCACTACCTGTGTGGCTCAGAGTTGGGCATTTTTTGGAACACTCAATGCATTTGTGATGATTCTTTCAATATCTGCATTCACTGGGAGATCCACGTGTGTAGGGAGTGACTATATTGGTCTGAATCACCCCAGTATCTGTAGCTCCCTCAAAAAGGACCTGGTATATAGCTGACATTTCCATTCTAGGCATGTCTGCTGCATTAACAATACATCTCTGGGGGAGAGACAGCTGGAAAGTCAAGTATATCAAGGATTACAAAAAAAAAAAAACATGATAAGCATAGTAATGATGGAGATAAACCAGGGGTGGGAGTGGCTAAGGGAGTCCAGAGGAAGGCATCTAAATCCAATTGGGATGAGGGTGGTCAAGAGAAGCTTTCCAGGAAGAAGGGGCTCCTCACACTGAATTCTAAAGAATAAGGTGAAGCTGGCAAAATAAAGAGGAGGGGGAACTGTTCCAGTAGATGGAACAGCAATGACAACATTCTGACTGAACAAGCCTAAACAATTAGTCATCAACTGGCAAACCTTCAGTTCAATTAGTTTTTAACCAATCAGAATGACAGACGCAGCTGTATGTGGACACAAGGCTGTGCACCGTGCCCTGTGAGTGTGTGCTAACCAGCAGAGTTGGTTGTTTCCTGGTGTGATGTGGAATGTTGAGCAAGAGGTGGGGGGGCATCAGAGGAACCCTCCAGGAGAACACAAAGGAACACTTCAGACCCTCTGCTGCTTAGTCATGAAAGGGTATTCACCATACAATTCAATAGGCTTTCTAGTCATTTCTTCAAGGTGGCCTGGGTCTCTGGATTATTTGTTGACCAGTTTGCTTCCTGCTTCAATGGCATATAATTTCCTCAAGGAGAGCAGCTTGGTCTGTCTGTGATGTTAAAAACATCTGCCAAGTCATTGCTATTTCTTTCACTGAGAGGTAGAATCTAATCACCTTCTCCTTGAACCTGTGTTGGCCCTTAGTGTCTTGTTTGACCAAGAGAATGCAGTATAAGTGACATTCTGGGACATCAAATGCTGGGCCACGCACTGGGGCCAGCCCTGTGGCTGAGTGGTTAAGTTTACGCACTCTGCTTTGGTGGCCCAGGGTTTCGCTGGTTTGGATCCTGGGCATGGACCTAGCATCGCTCATCAAGCCATGCTGAGGTGGCGTCCCACATGGCACAAATAGAAGGACCTACAACTAGAATATACAACTATGTACTGGAGGGCTTTGGGGAGAAGAACAAGGGGGAAAAAAAGATTGGCAACAGACATTAGCTCAGGCGGCAAAAAAACAGGCCATGCACCTCCCCTGGGTCACTAGAACACTGGCTCTTGGAGCCCTGAGTTGCCACATAAAAACTCCAATCACAGTGAGCTCACCATGCTGGTGAGGCCATGTGTAGGTGCTCTTGTTAGCAAGGGAAGTTAAGCCTGGCCTTCCAGCCATCCCTGCCAAGGCACTGGACATGTGAGAAAAGCTGTGATGGGCTCAGCAGACCAGCCCACCCTCCTGCCAAATGTCACTGAGTGATCCCTGTCAATGACAAGAATCACCTAGCTGAGCCCTGTCTAAATTCCTGAATTAAGGAATATTGTAAAATGGTTGTTGCATCAAGCCACTAAGTTTTAAGAGTGGTTTACTGCACAGCAATACATAAGAGGAACACTATGTTAGTCACCATTATACCTACTGCGCTAGCACTGTGTCTGGCACGTAGTTGACCTCTAGAATATATTCACTGACCAAAGGAATGAGGGTTAGAGAGAAGCTTAGGAGAGAGGGCTAGCAGAGAAAGATAAAGATGACTTACAAATGGCAGTTGTTATACGTTGAGCGAACTTCAGATAAGTGAGTATACTTTTCTAAATAATATGGTACGTACTCTGGGAAGTTAAGCAGAGCAGACACTTAAATTCTCCTGCGGGTGGGGGATCAGAAAGGAACAACTGAGTCTTTACCCCATGTTCCCTACCATAAAGTCCAGCTGTCCAGTGGCTTTCCCTTTATCCCAAGATCTTACGTTTTTCCAGCTCTCATGATATGGATCCAGTCCACTTATAACGAATATGCTTTTCCTTCTCTTCACTGTAAGATCTTTGCACTTTCCTGGAAGTGATTAACTCCAAAAAGACCAGCTAGAAACTGCAAGCAAGAGAATAATTACCAAAACAAATGCACTTCCAATTTTGGCTTCAGAACCAGACCCACCTTGCAAAGTATACACACAGACTATGCCTCCTAACGGAGATACACGGACTTTGATTCTAAACGTAACTAGGTTTTACTTCCCTCACCTTTAATTGCCTGAAGTTTAGACTGAAATTCAATCAGTAGACTATTGTTTTCTGCTTCCTGGGAAGCAAGTCACAGCTGAAAGGAGAGCTGGAGGAGAACTGGGTGGGGTTAGAAATCTGAATCTTGGTGTGACTCTTGTGAATTTTCTTTTCCATTTTACCCACCTCCTTCTGGCTCTGATGTTATCAGTAATTTCCCGAGACAGAGAAAACCCAGACTTCCTCAAAGAGTTCAACTACCTGCCTCAGCAAAACCCAAAATGGGGAGAGACTAGCTGCTTCATAGAAACTCTCCTCCTGTGTTTGTGTCCAAGGAAACGCACACAAAGGAAACACACTGGCAGGCCTCTTTCATTTCTGCCTTCCTCTAGTTGGCAAAGAAGCAAAGTCCATGGTGATCCTGGGCAGCCCATCGAAAGCCAGAATGGACAGGACACTCTTGCAGCCAATGAACAGCCAGCAAAGGAGAGAGAAAATCAAGCCACTCCTGATGTATTCAAAGGCATGGGCTAACCAGCACCAACGAAACAGATGATGAGCTGTGCAAAAGGTAGAGGAGAAAGCAGATTTACTTTAATTTTCTCATGAAGTCTAGAGTTTTGGTTGCTCAGTGTTAGTTTCTAAATAGCACAAATGTTAAAAGACCACATCTGGCTTTTAGTTCTAGCAGTGAACTTGAAGTCAAGAAACCTTGGCTCTAGTCCTGCTTACGCTATTGACTGACTGTGTTATCCCAGACCAGCCTCTTCCACTCTCTGGGCTTAAGTTCTCTCATCCGCAAAATGAAGAGCATGGACAGACAGTGTTTAAGGACTCTAAATGACAAATGCAGTCAAATATTCATTATCCAAGAGCATATTCTCATGAGTGTAGCTTCTCTGTGGGTCACTTTGCCTTCAAACGTACAGACAGCACCTTCCCCGCTTATTTAACGCTTGGCTGCCATTTCAGTGTCTTCTTTACTTTCTATTCAGAAACATCCTCTGAAATCGACACACTGAACTACCTCCTGTGTTGTAAAGGAAGTCTTAGAGAGCAATGCTTACATCATTCTAAGAGAACTACCAGACAAGGGGACATACATCCAGATATAAGTACAAAAGCACAACCACTAAATAATAGGGACCTCATATTAAATGCTCACTATGTGCCAAGACTTTACGTGGATCATACTAATCCTTACAACAGAAATAAAGATACCAGCGACAGTTGTTCATGAGAGCCACACACTGTGCTGGACACTTTGAAATAAATGCTCTCTGATAGCAAACACTGCACAGCATTTACCACCTGCCAGGCCCTGTTCTAAGTGCTTCAAGTATACTAATTTCTTCAATACTCATACTGACTCCACACGAGAGGAGGTATTATTAACCTTGTGCTACAGATGAGGAAACCAAGGCACAGAAAGTTTAAGTAACTTGACCAAGGTCATACAAGTTGATAATTAACAGAGCTAGGAATCAAATCCAGAAAGTCTGATCCATACAACCCTTCAAGGAAGATGTCCTATGCGCATAGAGATGCTTTTAGCTGTGGATTAACTGACAAATTAACCTCAAAACTCCATTGGCTTAATACTACAACAGTTTACTTCTCACTCATGCTACATGTTCATTGCAAGTCGATGAGGGTCTATACTCTCCATAGTTACTTAGGGACCCCGACTGATGGAGGCTCCACCATAAGGATTGTTGCTAGTTGCCATGGCAGGGAGAAGAAAGCACATGGAGATTGCATACTTTCTTTTGTCTGCTTCAGCCCAGAAGTGACATAGGTAATTTTTCCTCACAGCTCATTGGCCAGACTTAATCACATGGCCCCACCTAACTACAAGAGGGCTTGGAAGTTAGTCTTTCATGTTTCCAGAAGGAGAGAAGCAGATGTTAGTAAACACTACTAATGTCTCCTACAAGTTGCAAGTATCCAAACATTCAACTAAAAGTTCAGCTCCATACCTAATGGAAAACAGCATTCTTTTAACAAAGAAGAAGGAAATGGCTTATTGGATAGGTAACTAACAGTGTCCGTCATATGCCCTCATATTAAGATGATGAACCTAAGACTTAGAGAGGTTTAGTAATGTACTCAAGATCACTCAGTAAGAAAGTGGTAGAGCCTAAATTTGAACCTCAATCTGACTCCAAGGTCTATACTCTTTTCACTCCAGCAAACTGTCTCCCAAAGAGAAAAAAAATTGTTTTCTGATCATCCACCACTCAGGATTATCCACAGTGGTCCAGAGAGTCAGAAGGAGAGAACTGGAGCTAGAGCTGGCTATTGACCACTGCTGCATCACATGGAAGTACAAATGTCAGAACTGGAAGGGGCTCTCAAACAAGAGACCAGATCACTCTTCACTGCCTCAGCACATTTCAGACACAGAAACTGTGGCCTGTCAAGTGCTTTGTCTAAAAGTACCTAGGCAATGATGAAATAGATGAGACAGTTCTACTATAGCATTTCCATCAGCCAGGGCCCTGGCAGGAAAGAGACAGCACATTCAAAAGTGTAACTGAAGGTGTGGGCAGGGTGAAGGGGACTAACAAGGGACAGTGCAGCAGGCCCAGACCAGTAGCAGGGAAAAGCCATTACTATCCTTAGGCCTGAAGTGGGAAGGAAAGCAGAACCTGGTAAAAGCTGAGGCTGTGGGAAGGGGCCACCCCAACAGAAGGTGTGGCATAAGGTAGAAGAGCACAATCACTGCCAAATATGACCAGGCAGAGAGGGAGCTGGAGAAATAAAGACCCAGACCTCTCTTTCCTCCCAACTCTCTGATCCTCCTCTATCCCCTACTGATACCTCCCATTGGCCAAATCCACTGGAAGCCAGAGGACAAGGGAGCCTGGGTGATGCAGTTCGTAGAAGTCGGTCTCTAGGGGCCCAGAGTAGGGTAGAGAGAAAGGTATAGAGGGGATCTGAGGTGGTAAACTGAGAATATCCCTTATAGCATCTTTCCTTTTTTCCACTGACTCATTCATTTATTCATTAACCATGCTCAGTGTCAGAAAGTGCTAAAAACATTTATTTTCCATCAACATTCAGGTTTTATCTTTAAAATTTAGTAATGAAGACATGTCACCTATCCAAGTATAATGCTATTTTTATTTAGAAGGGTATATTTTAAGGTCATGTTTAGTTCAGCACGAGGTAAAGAAAATCACATTTTAAAAATTCTTCCACAGCTTGACTTTTGGTTAAACATGGCAGATTGACCACATGTGATTATTTCTCTCTCTCCTGAAGCCCCATTAAAACAGTAAAAAATTAATACCCAAACAAATAAAAACAACAAAAGAGAGAAGAGAGAGGACAGAGAGGTATAAGTCCACTCAGACTAAGAGAGTAGGAAAGGAGACCTTAGTGGATGAGAACTGTCAAGAAATTTTTTCAAGATGGGAAGTGAGTGGAGGAAGCTATAACATATGTGCTTATAGAAGGATATGCCAATGAAAAGTGAGCCAATTAGCCTCCAAAGAACCCTGGGAAGTTTCAGGACTTAGAAATACCAGGTACCATAGAAGTTAAGGGTAAGATACAGGAAAACAGGAATTGAAAGTCTGTATATGGAGGAGCAGGCTCCCATGTTTCCTTCAACCCATGCAGCTAGCCACTTAAACTGTTCCATTCACCCTTTTGGCCAGGAAACAAGAGATGTACTCTCTGAAGACACTGGATCAGACACACTCAGGACACTAGGAACATCTGGTATAGGAGAGGGTGGGGTGAGGAACATGACAGAAAATGGAAGTATTAAGTGAAAATCTACATAAGGAATGACAAGAATCCAGCCAGCCTGCTCCCAATCCCAAAACACCTATAGGCAGACTAATGGATTCTATCCTTGAATAAGTGAAGGTTACTAGAGAAAATTCCTCTATATACTGGCATTTGGATGTCCTCCAACAAAAAGTCACTCTCCAATGAAGCCCACTAGTTGACAGGCTCTGCCTTTCCATCCAACACTTCCAATCAGCTAGTGAGGGCTCTGCTCTTAAACATGAATAGAAAGCCAAGGATCACAAGACATTTGAGGAAAGCCTCTCACATGAGACAGGCCAAATAAAACTAACTGCAAAAGGGAACTCAGAGAAAAGAGAGATGATACAAAAAGAGCAGAAAACTTTACATATATTTACATATCAATATCTATATATGTATATATAGATATTTCAGAGAGATAAGAGAAAAAATTCTATCCATAAGAATGAACAAGACACTACGAAAAAGGAGGCAGAAAACAAGGAAACTGATGGACATTGAAAATATGATAGTCAACATGCAAAAAAGAGGAGTAGGAAAATTAAAATAGGGAAATTCCCAAAAGTAGAACTTAAAGACCAAGAGATGAAAAGATAAGAAAAGTAGAGGAACAATCAAGGAGGTCTAATTATCTAAATAGTTGAAATTTGAGAAAGAAAAAACAGAAGAGAGAAAATTATTAAAGTAGTAATATAAGAAAATTTCTTAGAAACTAAGGACATGAATTTCCACATTAAAAGGACCCAAGGCGGGCTGGCCCGATGGCATAGCAGTTAGGTTCACTCGCTCTACTTTGGTGGCTGGGGGTTCACAGGTTCAGATCCTGGGCACGGAGCTACACAAGCCATGCTGTGGTGGCATCCCATAAACAAAGTGGAGGAAGATTGGCACAGATGTTAGCTCATGGCCAATCTTCCCCAGTGGGGGAAAAAAAAAGAGAGAGAGAGAAGTGAGGCAAATATGGGAAAATGTTAACATCTTGTTAAATGGAAATGGTGGTTTGGGGGTAGTACGTGGGTATTTGTTATAAAAAAAAAAAAGGGCCCAAGGAAGGACCAGCAAAATGAACACATAAAGATCTACACCAACCCATATCATCATAAAATTTCTGAATAGTAGGGGTAAAAGAAAATACTAAGAGCTTCCAGAACAACAACAATAAAATCTTATACAGATGAATAGGAGTCAGATTGGCATCAGAATTTTAAATAACAACACTGAAAACTCGGAGACGATGGAGCAATGCCTTCAAAATTCTGGGGGGAAAATCAACCTATAATTTTATCTGCAGCCGAACTATATACTTCCTATGGTGAATTATACAATTTTGCCTGTAGGAAGATTATACTTCCATGCTCACTGACATCAGGCTTGGCCATAAGATTTGCTTTGGCCAATGGTAAATATGAACAGAAGTGACGCGTGCCACTTCTGAGCAGAAGCTTTGCGAGTCATCACTGGTTCTCTCAGTGTTCTTTTTCCTCTGCCATGTTAATTACTTTTCCAAGAAAGGGGTTTCTTCCTCAGCCTGGGTCTCAGAACAAAAAAGATCTAGAAAGAGCTGCAGCTGACCCATGAAGGACATAGGGCATGAGTAAGAAAGAAAACTTGTTGTGTAAGCCATTGAGGTTTTAGAATCATTTACAAACACAGCATAACCTACTAAAAAGCTGACTAGTACATTTGCCATACACCTTTACTTATGAATCTATGAGAGCATGTGCTCCAACAAAACAAGTGAGTAAACCAAAAAAGAAGGAGGCATGGTACCCAGAAAACTAGAACTCTAACACAAGAAACTGGCAACAGGAAGTCCCAGGATAATACCTGTGCAGCTCAGTCTGAAGCAGGAAGCTGCAAGACTCCAGGAAAAAACAAAGTTTATAGATTACCTGATAGTTTTTAGTATGTAGAAAACAACACTGAGAACTACTTCACAAATCTGACAGACGTTGTGGAGAAAACAAGGAGTAAACACAAGAAAACAAGACAAAAAATTAGGCCATTTTTGACCCTGGGGAAAATAAAATATTATTTTAAAAAGGACATGTACACATAATGCATTGGCTTGGCAGTGGACAATATTTACAAAGCTATAATAATATAAACATTGAAAAAATATATGATTTACTTATATTAGGGCAATAGGGGAGGGAAAATGGAGGGGGCTATGTGGCATCCACTAGGGCTGTTCACAAATATTCCAGGGCATCTCCTTCCAAGCACTTGGTAGGACTGCACTTCCTGGCCCCCCTTCAGATTACGTGTAGCCATATGATTTTATTTGATCAATGAAACATGAGTGAAACTGACATATCATAACTGGGCAGAAGCTCTGAGGGCCAGTGTGCAATCATCCTATCATTTGCCCTTATTGAAGAGATCTTGGAATCAGGTGTTGCAATGGAGCTTCCATCAGCCTGGAGGACCAACATAAGCCAGAGGCTCCCTGTCCACCTAGGTTGAACATGTAGCATGAAGAAGAAATAATCTTTTATTGTGTAAAGACACTGGTAATTATGAGTGGTTTTTTTGCAGCATAAACTAGCCATGACTGACTGAAAATAGTCTATGAGACAGCTAGATTCTCATCTACCATTACAGGAAGTTAAAAAACAACATCTAAAATAATGAATCAAGTAATAGCAGTAAAAAACAGATTATAGGGCAGGCCCTGTGGCCAAGTGGTTAAGTTCATGTTCTCTGCTTCGGCAGCCCAGGGTTTTGCCGGTTGCAGATTCTGGGCGTGGACATGGTACTGCTCATCAGGCCATGCTGAGGCAGCGTCCCACACAGCACAACCAGAGGCACTCACAACTAGAATATGCGACTATGTACTGGGGCACTTTGGGGAGAAGAAGAAGAAAAAAGAAGACTGGCAATAGTTGTTAGCTCAGGTGCCAATCTTTTAAAAAAAAACACATTATATAAAATATGAGGGTAAATACCAAAAGCAACAGCTAAAACAGTTAAAATGTGGTTGCTCCAGAGGAGCAGGCTTAAGAGGGAACAGTGCTGGTCTGATTGTTTTTGTTGTCATTGTTGTTATAAGCCTGATTTTTAAAAACTATTTGTACTACTACAATGATAGGAATAATTTTAAACCATTCTATATATGCATATTCTAGACGGGATCCAGTATAAGGAACAAGATACTGGTAGCAGCTGGGTTATAGTATGAATTTCCTCTCCAGTGCTCAGGATTTCTAATGAAGAAAAGAAAGCCCAGCCTACACTGTTTTCAATAGAGAAACTCAATTACCACCTGACCCTAAAGACAGCTTCCGCCAGATTAAACACTAACTCCAGACGTTTTGCTGGACTTTTACCTCCAGGATCATAATTGCAAAAGCAGCAATGATAAAAACAGTAGAAATGTATAAATTAAGAGAGTTTTCATACTAAGTAATCTCAGTATAAGATTATACAGTATAGTCTGTCAGGAGGACTTGGAGATTGTATTATAAAACCATCATGCTAAATTCAAGAAAGTGCGTGTTTCTCCAAGGATTGAGCAGAAAAGGGCTCCTCAGGAGCAGCTCTGTCACAATAGGACGCCTGCCGAAGTGAACCTTGACACTTCCTTCCAGGGATTTTTCTTTCTTAGAGAGTTTCTCGGCTCATGTTTGGAGGAATTTGTGCTGTGCTTCTTGAAAGGAGGAATATCTCCCACAACCCAATAGTGAACAAGGGAGAGCATCCTAGGAAGGGCCCATGCATAGAGATGAAGCAGCAAGCATAATGGCTCATGGTGAGGCCCATGTCATCAACCAGAAGAGCACTACCAAAACATCAGGAGAGAGAACCCCTAATGAAAGTGGCCACATCAACCCAACCTTGCTCCCTGTTATAACATGGCATCCATTTGGAAGATGCTGTGTTGGGAATGAGGATAGTACTTGTGGCTTTGGATCAGAGGGTAATGTTACACACACCTGAATCAGGGTATACTGAGAACAACAGTTCCTGACTATGGTGCCCAATGCATTCCTAAATGGCTTGATCTTTGGCTGCTCTTGCAAGCCTAGTCATTTGATCGTGGCTGCTTTGTGAAGTGGAATCACATAAATGAACCAAACTGGCCCTTCTTTTATATCTGAACTGGATGCAAGGTGTTCACACTTACTTTTAAATATGGGCATGTTAAATACAACATGTCTGGGACATGACAAGGTTTCAAGACAATAATGAAATCAAACAAAAATTTCTGACTGGTGGGTAGGTGCAAAACTATCCAGCTTTGCTATCCTTCCTTCACAGCCCCTCCTCCAGAACCAAATCTTCTCTCCCTTCCCTAAGCTAAAGACATACCACATACATATTAGACACTGGATGCTCTAATCTCTGACTCAGCAGTCCCTAGGGCTGAGGATCACTGTTTCAGCTTTAATACCTTCTTCTTCCACCTCTTGCTAAACTGAACAAACATTCTAAGAATGTCAACAGAATTGTTACCTTGTATCTAACATCTTGAGTTCAAGTGATCAACATCATCTTCTGAAAACTAAAAATATCAACTCCTCAAAAGCTGACACAAATCTACCTTCCAATCTTTTCTCCAGTAGTTTCCTGCCGACATCCGCACCATGCTCCACTATACTACATTACTTGGGATTCCCTGAGCAAACCATATATTTGCCTGCTCTCAACCTCTGCTCGTGCCAGTGCCTTCACCTGAAATTTTCTACCCAGTTTTAGAGTGTTACAGTTATTTGTTGGTGTGTCTCTCTCTTCCACTAGACTGTGAGACAATCCAAGAGCAGGGTCTGTACCTTTCTCATCTGTGCATTCCCAGCACAGCACCTAGCCCACAAGACGTACTCAATAAATGTGTGTTAAATTGATCTTAAAAGACACCACAAAGCATTTGCTGACTTCCTAAAGTAACAAATGTACGAATTGAAGCATACTACTCCACATGATGCTTCAAAATGGCCAATATCAAGGTTTATATACCCTATATATGAGCTAAAGAGCCTAAATAACTAACTTGAGATGATCTCAGATTCCATCTTAAAAAACAAAACAAAACAAAACACACGACTTCTCAGAATACTACTTAAGTGTGGCCAGAAAGCATGAGGAGCTCTCAGAAGTCTTCCAAATTCAGAACAAAAGCACAATGTAAGTTTTTTAGGGTCCTCCATGTGTTCTGAGCCTGGAGCAAACGGCTCTACTCGAGATAGGATTTTGTTTCTCACCCGGGCATTGAGAAATCAGAAACGTGGCAGGAGAACACAGCCATAGTTCTTAATTAACAGATCTGTGATACCCTTTGTGTTGAAACAAATGCAGAATAAGAGGAGATGAAACATACCCTCTCCCCTCAACACAAAATGGTAGCCCAGAGTCCAGGTGGTCCACAACAACACTGAAGGATGATCCAGGAGTCAACTAAAAGATCAAATGCCAACATTTACTACACTTGCAGGGCAGAAATGCTACAATAGCTCCCCCATACCCCCACGAATTGGTTTGAGGGTTTCAGCACAACAGATGCCATTAAGAACTTTTTTTTTTTTTTGAGGAAGATTAGCCCTGAGCTAACATCTGCTGCCAATCCTCCTCTTTTTGCTGAGGAAGACTGACCCTGAGCTAACATCTGTGCCCATGTTCCTCTACTTTATATGTGGGACACCTGCCACAGCATGGCTTGCCAAACGGTGCCATGTCCGTACCCAGCATCCGAACTGGCGAACCCCGGGCCCCCAAAGCGGAGGATGCGAACTTAACCGCTGCACCCTGGGGCCAGCCCCAAGAACTTTTAAGTTAGATATGCTGTGGATAATCTACACATGATGAACTGGTTACTGTATAGATCAAATGCCACTGTACTTTAGATGTCACCCAAAAGTCTGCTGACGTGTACTTTTTAGACATAATTTTTACCCAAAAGTCTGGAGTTCTGAAAGAAAAATGACACTTGCAACCCTATATGGAAAGTGGTGGGAGGTAGGGATAAAAAAAGAAGTGTGGGAGACAGGAACAGTAGGTTGACAGCAGTCAACAACGATTTGTGTAATTGCACTTGTCTGGCCTTTCCAAAGACCTTGAAGTAAACCCAGCCGCCAGCTGACAGAAGCAGTAGCAATTCAAGTCTGTTTGCCAGAAGGCCAAGGACAAATTCTATGGGTAAAGAGTAAAACATCACCTTTGGGCTCTAAAGAGGGACCCGGGCTCAGTGTCTATTAAGAAAACAAAAAAGAGAAAACTATTTTTAAAAAGATACATGACAGGGCCTCTTTAATGGTCACAATATCGTGTGATGAAGGTGAAAGGTATTTGGAAAATAATCGATAACTTTCCTTAACAGCTTTTGGGGAAAATGGTGGTAATCCTTTTGTTGGCTCCTCCTCAGCCATGTATGGATGACATACGGCAGCTCTGAATTCCTCCAGATGACAATTCACCCTGGAGAGTCTATTTCACCCTGGACTACAGAGAAAAGAGAAAACTGTCAAAAAGCTAGAGCAGCCAGATTTTGCTAATAAATCTGGACAGTTAGCTGTTTGGTACTGCATAGCATTTTATTTCATAGGAGGCTGGCAAATCCCCTTGTGCCTTCTTCAGTTAATGCTTCCTAGAGAGAAGAGGCAGGAAGTGTGAGTGAGTTCAACCCTGAGTGAACTGTGAAATGCCCACAGCTTCCCATGAATGTGTAACTGACTTATGGGATAAAGTAGACTATTTTCCATATTTCGCAGCAAAATTTTTATAGTGATAGCGGGGATGCCAAAGATTTCAATGCCAGGAGAGCAGGAAAAGGAGAATGTACATAAATCAAGCAGAGTCAGAACTTGGAGGGCCACAGAGTTGCCCCCAAGGAGGCTGACTGGCCCTTCAAATACAAAGATCAAAAAACCATGACAAATGCAAGTTGGCCATTTCAGATGGCAATCTGGTTAGGAAATGGCAGCAGTGGCAGTACTAATCATTAGGCAGGTGGCAGCATGGTGTTTCCACAAAGTTTTATTTGGATTGTACCTTAGCTGGCAGCCAGGTAGAGAGACAGAGCCCAGCACTCCAGGAAAGGCCTAGCAAATCCTAGACTGAATATCAGAGCCTCAGCCAAGCAGGATAGCCTTTAGTGGGTTCCTGGAGCACATCCCAGCATCACCCATACCATAATGTAAAAAGGAAGGCTGCAGATTAATGAGCCCCCATGGGACTCAGGGGCTCTTCCCAGGGACAATTAATACTCGAGATACCAGACTAATTCCAGAAGTCATCTACTGGTACGTGCGTGGGAGAGGGGATTTCTATTATCCTGCAAAGTTTCAGGTACTGGAAGTTACCGAGTCTGCTGGCTGCTGATCTTTAGTACCTACCCGTGACTGGGGCTGGGGCAACCAGAGTCTGACAATCAGGTGGCAGGACTGGAATGCAGGATCTATCTTACCATTGTGCTCTGCCAAGAAGGTCATCAATCCACTGTGCAGGGTATCCAGTGCCATGTAAGGGAATGGAATTCAACCTTTGATTCAGTAACCTAGGGCATTAGCTCATATTATATCAATGTCTAAATGGTACTAGTAGATAAAATCTAGCATTAACATTCCAGTGTCAGTGGCCTCAGAGAGAGCTTCAACATATGTACCAGATGAATTCACTCTTAGATTTAGTTCCCTTTTCTCAGCAAACTCCTGCAACACCAAAGGAATAATTACTGCTTAGTGGAATACTGCAGAGTGCTAGCCAAAAAATAAAGTCACATCAATTTAAACCAGCAAATATGAACTTTGGGAAGAGAAAAGAATTCTCTTTCCAGAGACAATTGTCTCTTCAGAAATGTTTGCCAATATAAAATCCCCCTCCCCTGCCACTAAACAAAAAAACCGAGAATCACAGCAGAGCATCTGCACAGAAGGGGCTGGAAGGCATTGGGCAGAGTGGCAGAGATGGCTTTGTATGGAGCCTTGTGCACTGCTAAGGGGAGGACAACCTAAATCTAAAACTCATATGGAGCTGAAGGCACACTCACAAAGGAAAGATGGCAAATGGTAGGATGATCTTCATTTCTTCATGTTTGCCCCACTTGACAGATTACAAAGCACTTTCGTATTCATTATCTCACTAGAGCCATCCAACATCTCTGCAATGTAGGCAGGGCAAGGACTGTTAGATCTGTTTTACAGATGAAGAAGCTGAGGCGCGATTGCTGGAACAGCAATCTAAAAAACTTCACTTCAGACCTGCTTCTGTCCCACAACCACGGCATCATCAAGGTGGCGGTGGGCACAAAATGGCATACTTCATCCCTCCACTGGCCACCTCACCCCAACCACACCAGCCACTGCTCTTAATTCATCGAGGAAAACTGCCAGTATCCCAGGTTTGGAGGCAGCTACTCAAAGCCCTTCACACCCACATTCAACTGTCTTCTGCCAGAGGCCAACAGTTGGTCTAGCTGAATGATCATTAGGCGCTAAAGAAGGCACTTTCACTGTATGCTTTCTATAGATAAGTCAACAAATGTGTCTCCCTAGCTACTGAAGAGTTTGCTTAGAAAAGTTCACTTTGATTCCCTCTTAAAGCAGTAATAGTCCTACCACTACCACTCCCCCACACCGTAAAGAGCCATCAAGGCACTGGCAGCCGCCTAGTATCTCAAGGAGCCATGAACCACCCCTCCAACTCCCACCCACATGGACATTTAGGACATCTTTCAACAGTATCACTCTTAGACCGGCCATCCAGGTCCCTGCCAAAGGCCCCACACTTTACAGAGCCTTGTTCTTGCCCTATTCCAGCCATACCAAACCCTGTAGAGCAAGGAGTCTGTGGAACCAAGGAGACCTGCCCACCCAAAGTCTATGCTTCCCTCTTTTATGCTACTCTCAGAATACCCAAGACCTTGAAAGTCTCTGCCCACATGCCCCAAGCCTGTGTTCACGGCCTCTGCAACTTTCATCTCTAGTTCTGCCTTCCTAAGGATGGATCAAACCACAGGTGGCTACAACCCTAGGCCTGAGGGGTGAACACGAGTGGCCACGGGGCAGCTGTTGCCCTTCCACTTGGTAACGATGGAGCATGAACATGTGGGCTACAACAGTACTTCTCAAACTTTAATGTGCTTGTGAATCACCTTGGATCTTATTAAAATCAAGATCCTGGTTCAGTATGCCTAGAGTGGGCCTTGAGAGCCTGCAGTTCTAACAAGCTCTCAGGTAATGCTGATGCTCTGGACTGGAGTCCATACTTTGAGGAGCAAGGCTGGTGTCTACAGGCATATGTGGAAGGCCCCTCTGGGTAAGGGACAGAGCCAAGAGGTTGGAGAGAAGGGGGAGTTGGCAGTGAGCTTGCATTTTGCACTCTTGCCCCAGGCCCACCAATGTTAGGGGTGGCTTTGCCTTTCAGCATGTTGAGAAGTATCAAGAGTATGTCAACCATCTCTAGGCACCAAAGAAAAATAGCCAAGTGGGAGATACCATCTGTCTTTCCCTCAAAGCCCCTACATCCCTCTCACCATCACCTCCCACGCCAGAAACAGGAAGACTACCACCTGGGATCTTTCATAGTGACACATGTCATCAGTTATTAATATCAACTGCCCCCTTTCATGGAAATTCATGCAGTGTTTTACTACCCTGTCACAGTGTCTGGTTCTCAGAAATCATACATCCCACCTTGCTCACCACTGATCAGCGTCAAAGAATGAAGATATAGAATTCAAGTAAGCTGGAGAAGAGATACTAGATTCTTACTGACAACACACCTCCCACCAAGCAATCCCATCTGCCCCCTAGCTTGAAAGGGAGGGCAGGACCTTTCAGGTAGACCTGATCCATTCATACTAACACAGAGCAGAGAAGCCATAAAAACCCAGCCTCAGGCACTGGTCCACCAACTAGTTATAGACAATCTATATTCAAATTATCACACCCACATGAGCAAGCCTGGAGATTTTTTTATCATTGTACACAGAAGGTTAAAAATAAAAATAAATGCAAAACCACAGAAATATTATTTAATTGGAATATTCAACTGGGGGAGCAAACCACCAAATGCATTCCTGCCACACAGTTTTCAAAACTTTTTCAACATGAAATCACTTAAATCCAAAGGTAGTGTGAGCCCATATAAAACAAATGAAAACAAAACTTTGTATGGAGTATGAAATGGAGGTTGGCAGCCCAGGGTGGTGTTTACTTGGGTTCTCATTGATTGATACACACCAAGACCCCCAAGGCAGCTCCAAGAAACCCCTAGTGCTCCAAAGTGCCCCCTTTGGAAATCATCACTGAAGCATATGTCATTTTATTAAGGTCAGATTTTCTTCCTAATCTCACTTATTAGCACTCAAGCACAAAAGAAGCAAAAAAAAAAAAAAGGTCAGATGAAGGAAGTCATGTCACAGTGGTCCAAGGATTGGGTCATAGACCTGCCAAGTGTTTTAATAATACATCCAAATGAAGCCTCATGATCACTTGAGAAATACAGAACTGGGTCTGAGTCCTAATTCTGTAGCTAACTCACTTTGTAACCTGAAATAAGGCCCTTTCCTACTCTGAGCCTCAGACATAGGATCCAGATGGCCTTTGTCCAGTTCTGCCTGACACTCTGGGGCTTTATGATATTTCAGGATTCCATATCTAAGTGAAGCTTCATGGCCATATCATTCATCACAGATAGATGCTAGAGAAAAATAAAGAAAGGGAACCTTTATGTTTTTCTGCTGGCACAGTTCTGTGCTTTTGTTCAGAAGCTCAAAGCATTTTAATAGCTTATTCCATCGGATCTGAAGCAATAAAACAAAAAGGAAATTAATCTTGAGGAAATCATATGTCTGCAATCTTTGAATATCTCTTACTCATTAAGGTTCCAGCTATTTCTGCACGTTGCCAGTGCTTACTGACTTCTGGACAGAGGAGGAGGGAACAGTGACTTTCTGTGGGGAGGGAGGTGGTCTAGGGTATAAGACCAGAGAGGCAGGGAGACCAGCAAAAGCACCTGCAGTAGTCTAAAGAAGAGATGATAACGACTTGAACCAAAGTCTTGTCAATGGGAGGTGGAAAGTAGAGGACAGATCCAAGTGGCCTTCGGGAGGATACACCGATAGGACTGGGTGCTGGAATTGAGGAGAGAAGGGGAGAATGCATGCCAAGTGTCTTACCTGGGTGGTGACATGCATGACAGTGCCATTATCCAAGCTATGACTCTGAGAAGGAAAAAGAGATTTGAGAGGCAAGACGATGAGTTAAAGGTTGAAATGTTGACTGTGAACGTCTGTGGATCATCAAGTGGAAATGTCCAGCAAGCATGTGGGTTTACTGGTGTAAAGTCCTACAGCTCTAGGCAGCATCGAATGCAACCATGAGATTAATTTGGAAGTCCTCAGCATATAGAGCCCCTGCCTCCTTGTAATTTTACCACATTACCTCATTTTTTCATTAAAATATTTAGAGTCTCACCCCAAAATATGTAGAGTACCTACTTACTTTGCTAGGCAAGGGGATACATGGGTGAATAAAATTAGACATAGTCTCTGCCATTGTATAGCTAATAGTCTAGCAGGGGAAACAATTAACAAGAACAAAGATATAGGTACCATTTTAAATTGTGATAAATATTATGAAGGAAACAGATGGGTACAGTGATCAGGAATACCAGAGGGAGAAATGGGGACCTCTTGAAAAGGGCTTTAAACCAAAACTTGAAGGCATTCCTGGACAAGCAAACAGAATATGCAAAGACCTAGAGGCAGGAAGAATTCAGTCACAAAGCTGGGGTACCCACCACCTCGGGTTCTGTGGTATGCCTAGAGTATTTGCTGCTGCTGTTACTGATATTTAAATGATAGTAATAAAGTAGTCCAGTAAGGCATGATCATTAAATTATACCAAAGCCAAAGCACTTGATGCTTATGAAATGGTGTTTAACAATTTTATGTTGTTACAGATGGGACTAGATACAGATGGTTACATTAGCCAGATGTAATATTAACTTAAACAAAACTTTAAATAAAATTGCTACAGAGCTCTGCATTCCATTACTAATGGCTCTGATTGCCTCAAATCACATCAGCATACTGAAGTCGCACTCTGGGCAAAGTCACCATTCTGTAGGATTTCAGTCAAACACTGTTATTGAGGAAGCAATACTTAAAATAACGTTCCTTTTAATGATTAAATAGGGGGTTGGCACAAACTGCAGAACAGAAAAAAAAATTCTATGTTGCCCCTGGGGAAGGGATAAGTAGGTTGTGTTTTGTAATTCCTTCCTGGTGGGTTTACAATTATTCCACAGCATGACAGCTAAAATGCCTGAGAAATCACTTACCTGAATCTCAAAAATAATTAGTTCTCTATCCTTTGTATGTTCACCATGAGTTCTGTTGACCTCGCCACATGGAAAGACTGAGTTTACCCATTTACAGTTCTAAGTGTGTATTCCTTGCAGGCAAACCAAAGTGTGCTGGAGGTTGAGCAATTCCTGGCAAGTAGTGTGTATTTTAACGAGGATGTTTAAGATGAATCAGTTGAATAATTAATGCATAAATCTTAGCCGCCTGGGTAAGGAAAATGAAAATAAGTTTTGTTTGTTATAGACATACATTTAGCTACATTAAAGTGCCTCTATGTCAAAAAAGGCAAAAGACAGAAATACTGCTCTTTGTAGTGCAATTAAAAAGGAAATTAACAAAGTGTGTTAATTTGTTGTGCTTGTAATTTGGCTGAAAACCGTGATGCTGCAGTATTACCATTTGGGTGTGGGACGGCATGCAAATGAAGAACTTACCAGCACTTACCAACTATTTGCTTATTCCCTCGTTTGTAAAACTATTCAGAAATGCGTGTCCTGCCTGTGGTAAGCTATACTTAAGGCTATTTTTTATAATTAAGGGCTATTTTTTAAATTAACATCAAGCAGGATCTACAGGGTGGGCCGTTCAGAAAAGGCACTCAATCTTACCGCAGGTCTCAGCAAACGAGCCATGTGTGATTTTGGCAAAGGACTAAAGGTCTGCTTGCTAGTGGAGTCTACGTCACTAGAAGGCTATCAGTCCCATCTGAGTCCCTGGAACACAGCGGACCTCTGGTTTAACACCGGTGTGTAAGCTATTGCATCTGCAGAGGCCGAGGAGCACAGCTGTTCAACCCTGTCCAGTTTGCTTCGTACGATTTCCACAAATGCTAAATAGCCCAACAGAATGCAGACTGTCTTCAACACCCCTGGCTCTAGCAAACAAGCTAGAGAAAGGATTTGACTATTTATAGTTCACTTTGACTTTCAGGGTTTCCATAGGTTCAGCTCAAATGGAGGGCTGAGGATGTATTGCTTTTCCTCAAGTCAAACAAGCCAAATGCCAAAGGCCACAGAATTCTTTTCTGTGCTTTACAACTCATGACTGATAGATGAAATATACATCTGTACCTCCTTGATCTTCATTTTAAGTACATAGAGAAACCGAAGCTCTGAAAAATTAGATGACTTACCTAATGTTTCCTGGCCAATTAGTAGCAGAGCACTGGCTAAAACCCAAGAGTTTTGTTCCCTCCCAGCAGGGCTCTTTCCAACACACTACATCACCCCCTAAACTCAGCCTGCCAGAAAACGTCCAAGCAGTGAGTTGTATGGAGTAATTTACTGTATAAAGAGATATCTATGAGATTATAAATGAACAAAAACTCCCAGGTTCTTACAGAATGGCCTGGGTATTGAGCTGCTCAGCCTCCCTCTGTGGTCAGACCAAAGCTTAACAACTTGCTGGGACACGATGGCCCAAGGAGGGTTTGACTGGCTTAGGCTTGAACCAAATCCCATTGTTCCTTGTATCTGTTACCCCTAACTCTGAGCCATCTTCCTGCGGCTTGGCTTGTGACCTAACACTCCTTGGCTCCACACTTTAGCTCGTTCATAGATTCTTACTCTTTTTCCCTTCCTCCCAACTTCCATCCCACCATATTCCCTGTCCTTGAATCTTCTACCCCTACTGCTGCCCCTCCCACTCCTGTCATCTCTGAATTGGAAGTCCAGGGCACCGCAGGCAGAGTATTCCCTCTCTTGGTCCACCAGTTCCTGTGGATGAGGACCAGGGGCAGGGAGTGAGGTGGGGGAGGCAAGAGTATTTAAACACTCACTTTTTCAAAATATCAACTAGAAGCTTCTCTCAACCAACCCATGACATAGCTACAGTACAATGAAAAAGCATAATCAAAAGCTGACCCAGGGCCTTGCAAAAATCATGAAGGTCCTGGGGAGTAAAAAGATGAAATTAGATTTCACCCACAATTAGGACTGAATGTATTTTCTTATATCCTTGGATTTTCAAAATGGGTCACCTCTATGTGATTTATAGTAACTTTTTCCTAGCTAGAATGTTTGCTAGGTATGAAATTACTCTTATTTGGGACAATTGTTTTGGTGATGCTTTTAAAAGAGCCAGGAAGTCACCTAAACTATTATAAAGATAATTCCTCATCAAACAGCATGGGTGGGAGATCTTTCATTTAGAGAAATAATCTCTACGTAGAGAAAGTTAGCAAGAAAATTGTTTAGCAAATGTATGTTACTAGTGATTGGCAATAAAATAAATACTTAAAAATATGATTCAATTCAAACTATCTCTAAATTTGTGATAATTCAATCACAGACTAGCATGTTTTACCTTTCCTCTATCTATTAAGAAAACAGCGACAACAGGTTTCTGAGTGAATTAAGATTGTAAACATGAGCTCTTAGGGGATGCTTAACCCAGTTCAGAGAACAACCTGTTTCCAAGCTCGATGACAACATACATTTGCATATAAATAATTAGTGTGCTGATTTCAAATGATCTTTACCTACTCATTGGAGCATACTCCATCAAGACCTCTACTTTTTTATTTTTTATTTTTGGTGAGGAAGATTTTCCCTGAACTAACATATCCATTGCCAATCTTCCTCTTTTTTTGCTTGAGGAAGACTAGCCCTGAGCTAACACCTGTGCCAGTCTTCCTCTACTTTGTATGTGGGATGCTCCACAGCATGGCTGATGAGTGGAGTAGGTCCACACCCAAAATCCAAACCCGCGAACCGCAGGCTGCCGAAGGGAAGCGCACAGAACTGTAACCACTCAGCCATGGGGCTGGCCCCTACTTGGCAATATTTTGTTAGCTGTTTATAGTATCACTTCTGCTTGCAAATAGTAAAAATTAATCATTTTAGGGCTGGCCTGGTGGCATAGACCCCACCCCTGGCGACAAAACTCTCAGCAGAAACCCAGAAACCCGGCTTCTGCTTAAAGCCCTCCAGAGCCTCAGAGCTTCCTATCTCCCAAAGCTTTTCCCATCATCCAAAAGCTCAAGGCATCAGACAGTCTTTCCTGACACTGGGCCAAAATCTGCTTCCCTGTAATGTTTACATATTGGTCCAAGTTTCCTGGGGAAAAAAAATCTCTAATGTTTTTTATGGTTTTTTACATGGTGTTTTTCACATATATGTTCTCACTGGACCTTCTCAATAGCCCTGTGCGGCAGATATTCCTACCACCCTTGTTCTATAGATGAAGACCTGGAGGCCGTGAAAGGCTCACTCACCGCTCAGGGTGGCAGAGCGGTGAAGCGGCAGAGGCAGGGCTTCAACTCTGGTTCCCTAACTCCACCTTTTATGCCATTTTCACTACCCCACTTGTCTTGCTGAAACATTAAAAAAGGCTTCTGCTGCCCCATGAGAACAACCCTTGACGGCAGAAAAGGGTAGAATAAATAATGGCACACTCTCTACATACTCTTCCTGAGAGATCTCTGCTACTCTCATGACTTTAAATCCCCCCACAGAAGGGCCCATATCTCTATTTCCAGCTCCCCTCACATCTGGATATCCCACAGTATCTCAAATTCAGCGGGTTCCAAACGGAATTGATCGATTTTTCCCCATTCTCTTTCCACCCTCCATTACCGCTCTTGGTCAGAAATACCATGCTCTACCCAGGCAGTCATGCCAGAAACCTGGAGGCTTATCCTAGACACTTTTCTGCCCCTCACCCCTACTCCCCACAGCATCATAAGGATTTCACCACTTTGAACTCTCTTTTCATATCCCTTTCTCTCCATCCCCACTACTACTGCCTTATTTCATCCACCATGAAATCTCACATAGAAAAACTCAACAGCTTCCTAAATGGTCTCTGTGCCTCCAGTAGCATCCCTCTCAAATCTACCTGCCTCCATGTAGATTGCCACCAGAGTGATCCAATATGACAATCTATGTCCTTCCCCTGCTACCAACCTTCTAATGGCTTCTTGCTGCCTCCGGAAGTGACGGTCAAACCCAGCTGATCAAGAAAATCACTGGGTGTGTGAGTGGGACACCTTTATACATCTTAGGTTCCCCAGGTAGTCCGAATAAGCCAGCAGTGTTTGGGAACTAGTGGTGTACAGGGCAGTTTACACCCTCAATGATCTGATCCTACCACTTTGCTCTTGGCAACGAACACTTCAGCAACCCCAGAAACACAGCGTGCTGGCTCACACTGCTGTGCCACCGCTGAGGCTGATCTCTCAGCCTGGAATGTTATTTCTACCCTTGGCCAACCTCGGCTGAACTTTCAAACTTAACTGGGGTCTCACTTCTTCAAGAAATCTTTTGTGACCTCATCATAGTGGATTAGGTGCCCCTCTTGTGTGACCCCATAGCACTGCATGGAGTTCTCTGTCATAGCACTTAGCACATTGTGTTGAAATTATGTCCTTAAGTGTCTGACTCCCTAACAAGTCTATAAGCTCCTCAAAACCAAGAAACATGTTTATTCATCACTGGCAACTGCCTGTCACCTGATAGGTGCTCAGTAAGTGTCGACCTGAATCGAGCCTGATTTCAAGCTGAGGCTCTATACTAACTGTAGATCTGGATTTTAGGAAACTCAATTCACTCACTTGGGCCTCAGTTCCCACATCTCTAAAATAAGATAATAAATCCCCATGTTCATTCATATGCCAAACATATGAATGTCTACTAAGTATTAGGCACAGGGTTGTATGAAGATTGAACCAATCAATTAACGTATGTGAGGTTTTTTGTAAAACTGTTACACAGTATTACATATATACTGCTGCAATTTTGGTTTTTTCTTAGTCTCTCTAAACAAGAAATAACAATTTTATTTCATAAAAACAAAGTCTACTAAGCTTTAGTCTCCATTCGGCTCCCCAAGGAATCTGGGTAAAGTCACTTGCCCCAGAGGAAAGCGCACTGGCCTAACTAGGACTGGAGGTGCACTCTGGGAAAGCATAACACACTGAGACCCCACTCTGACAGGGGCAGTGCTACTCTCTCAAGGACACAGCCTTCACACCTGAGAACTACTGAGGAAAGGTCCCTGAACCCCAATCCTTCTCCCCACTGACTTCTGCCTAACCTGTGCTCAGGTTTTCATGGTAAAGGGTGTGGAGCCTGATGCAGTCAGACTGGGCTCAACAACCTGATTTCTTGAGGCTCATTCAGGTCTTCCTGAAGGCTGTCTGCCCACGTGAGTACTGGGTCCCCTGAGATTTTCCTGGGGATGTCACTCCCAGGGGCAGCAGTCTTAAAGTTCAGTCCAACAGAGCCCAGAGAAACAAAATTCATTTGCTGGCCCTTAGGAATTTGGGCCTAGAGCAGCTTTCGACTATTCTCTACCAAACTACATTGCTGTCCTTGAGGGCTTATATCCTACAGGCCCAGAGGGGACCATGAACTCCCCAAAGTCCTTGGACTATAGGATCTTGGGCATGTTCTAAGCTCCTACTCTCTCCCATAGAGTTGTTCATCCTCTAGGGGGAAGTCCCAGGCTACAGACTGCTTCTTAGCACCCCAAGCTCTGCAGGCATCTAGCAATGACACCATGTGACATAATGCCCATCCCCCTAAAGGAATCTGATTTCTCATTGGTCCAGAAGTAACTCTTAGAGTGGGGGAGCTATCAGAAGTTATGCCAAGAGCCAGGTAAGGAGGAAATAGAAGCATTTCCTGTATGTACAGAGCCCCCAGAAAGCATAAGTCCACATTCACTGAAACAAGTTCTTATCAAGCATTCCCTCTGGATACCAGCCAGGTGACCATGCCTACCTCCAAGAAACTGCAAGGTTTGAGCTCTTTGATTAAGAGAGAAAATAAAAGAGATGAAATCTGTGTTATCATGTTATTGGACACACAATGCCACATAGAGCTAAACTTCAGGGATCACAATTCAGCCCATGGAACATCTTAATCATTCATTCAATAAATATTTACTGAGCACCTACTATACAGCTGGAAAATTAGCCAAAATCTGGTTTTGGAGAGCTCACAGCCTGATAGGGAAGACAGACATATAAACAAAAGAGTTACAATATAACGTTGTACAAAGTACAGAAGAATCCCGGCACTGGATGTAGTTCACTGCGCTGGAAGCCTCAGAAAACTCTTTCCAGAGAAGGACACACCCAGACAGGGTTTTGAAGGATGAAAAAGAGTCTGAGCAGAGGGAATATGTTAAACATCCCAGAAGAATTACTGCTGGAGCCTGAGACAAGATGCGGGTGGGGAGTATAATGAGAAATGAGGCTAAACAAGTTGGTAGAAAGCATATCAGTATGCCAAGCTAAGGAGCTGACTATGTGCTTTAGGAAGTGAGGAGCCACCAGGGAGACTCTCAATATTTCCCTGTTTTTGTTGTTCTTGTTTTTGTTTGATCTTTGCAGTGAAATGGCATGACTAAGTTCTCAGTGTGGAAAATCACTTTGTGTTGGTGGACTGCATGGAGGGGGGCGGAAGATGAGATTGAAGATCACTGAAATAGTCTAAATGACAGATGACAAAAGCATGAACAAAGAAGTAGCATGGGGATAAAAACAGCAAGTTCAAGAGAATTTTAGGATTCAAGAGAACAGACTTGGTGAATATTTGGCCTTAGGGGAAAGGGAGAGAAGAGGAATGATGGCCAGATTCCTGTTCTAAGAACCTCAGATGGATGGTGTTGCCATTGACTAGAAATATGAGAGGTGGAGAAAGTTTGGGAACAGCTGAGATGGGAATAGTTCACTTCAGACATACTGGGTCTGAGAAGTCTGTGAAATAGAGATGTCCTGCAGATAGTTGGATAGATGGATCTGAAGTTCTCAAGATACTCCAAGACTAGAAACATATATTTGAAAATTATACGTGTATAAATGATAGTTTACATCTTGGGATTGCATAAAAATAACCAAGGCAGAAGGTAAAAATTGATCGCAGAAGATGGTCAAGAAAGGGGCAGGTCATTTAAGTGACAGGTAAAACTAACCTAAGATAAAATGATCAGAGATCCAGGAGAGTAAGAGATTGAGAAAGTCAAAAGAGGATGGAGATCAAGAAGGAGAGAGTAAAGACAAAACAGTTTCAAAATATTCTGGAAGTGACATAGAACTTGGAAATGAATTGACTTTTTCCTATCTCATTTCTCTTACATCCGGCTATGATGCCAAGTTTCAAGCTTGGGTGGTTGGAAAATATTGGTATAATTAACAGAATTAGGAACACAAGAAGAATAAATAGCTTGTGAGGAAAACTGATGAGTTTCTGTTGGGATATACTAATTCTGAGATGCAATCAGCACATTAATCTCTACAGATGGGAATCTGAGACAGTCTCAGGATAAATAAACTGTGGCACATCCAGACAAAGGAATATTATTCAGCAGGAAAAAGAAATGAGTTATAAAACCGTGAAAAGACATGAAGGAACCTTAAATGCATATCACTAAGTAAAAGAAGCCAGTCTGCACAGTGGGTAAGTTCAGCACACTCCTCTTTGGTGGCCCGGGTTCACAGGTTTGGATCCAAGGCGTGGACCTACACCACTCATCAAGCCATGCTGTGGTGGGACTCACATACAAAACAGAGGAAAGATTGGCACAGATGTTAGCTCAGGGCCAATCTCCCTCACCAAAAAAAAAAAAAAAAAAAAGAAGAAGAAGCCAATCTGAAAAGGCTACATACTATATGACTGCAACTACATGACATTCTGGAAAAGTTAAAACCATGGAAACAATAAAAAGATCAGTGGTTGCTAGAAGTTCTTGGGGAGCAGGGAAGGACTGCACTAACAATCCCCTGTGCTTGAACTATTCATCAAAACTATTGTATATGATGCTGTAATGGTGGGTACATGACATTACGCTTTCGTCAAAATCCATAGAACTGTACAACACAGTGAACCCTAATGTAAACTATGAACTTTAGTTAATAATAACGTATCAATATTTGTTCATCAACTGTAACAAACGTACCACACCAATGCAAGATGTTAGTGGGAAAAACTATCGTCACTGGGAAGAGAGGAGTATATGGGAACTCTGTACCATCTGCTCAATCTTTTGTAAATCCAAAACTGCCCTAAAAAAATTAAAAGTCTATTAATTAAAAAAATGTAAAGGGAGAATGAAGTACTCGTACATATTATAACATGGACGAACCTTGGAACCATTATGCTAAGTGAGAGAAGCTAGACACAAAAGACTACATATTGTATGATTCCATTTATACGAAAGGTCCAGAGTAGGCAAACCTATGAAGACAGAAAGCAGATTAGTGGTTGTCTAGGGCTGGGAGGAATCAAGGGGACAGGGAGAGTGATTGTTAATGGCTACTGGAGTTTCTTTTGGGGGTTTTGAAAATGTTCTAAAATTTATTGTGGTGATGGTTGTACAGTTCTGTGAATATATTAGAAACACTTCAAATGGATGAACTGTAGACGATGTGTATTACAGCTAAATACAGCTTGAAAATGCTAATGAATTTGAAAATCCTAATAAAATGGATGATTTTCCAGGAAACAGCAAATTGGAATCACAAAGAGGGAGAAAACATGGGAAAAAACCATGCTGTTAAAAACATTTCCTCCAATGATTATTATAATGCCCAGATAATTTTATGAGCAAGTTCTTTCTAACTTACAAGGAACAGATAATTTCCATGCTCTAAAAGTAGTTCCCAGTATAGAGGAAAAGAAGGAAATAAGCCCCATTTATTTTATAAAACTAAAGTTATCCTGTCCCCAAACCTGATGGACACACACACAAACACACAGAGAAAGAAAACTGAAGACTAATGTCAGTTACAAACATGGATGCAAAAGTCCTAAATAAAATACGAGCCAATCAAACCCAGTAAGACAAAAGGAATATTATACTCTAAGAAAAGAGGGACTATTCTAGGAGCGAAATTTAATATTAGGAAATCTAGACATATAGTTCGTCACAACAATTAGCTAAAGGAGAAAACCTGCATGAATGACAAAGAATTAATATTTTAAATTTATTTTTAAAATCTCTTAAAAAATAAGAAAAATATCTATACCAGAACAGAAAATTGGGCAAAAGAGTAAAGAAAAGAAGAAAAGTTCAGCTTCACTAGTAATAAAATAAATGTAAATCTTAAAATGTTACTAATTCTTTGCAGTCAAATTGGCAAAAAAATCTCAGTGATATCAAGAATTCAGACAAAAAGGGCACACCCATACTCCACCTCTCACATGAGAATTATTATAGGGCTAGTTAGCAATATCCATCAAAAGCCTTAAAATGTGCATATCTGTGGAACCAACAACTACACATCTAGGAATTTATTCAAAGGAATCAATCAAGAGTTTTTGCAAAGACTTAGCCACAGAATACTCATCTCTACATTGTTTACGTGGCGAAAAACAGAAATAACCTAAATGTCCAACAGTAGTGAGTTGTCAAATAAATTGTTGTACTTTCATACAATGAAATGCTATGTAGGGGGCCGGCCCCATTGCCAAGGGGTTAAGTTCACGTGCTCTGCTTTCACAGCCCAGGGTTTCACAGGTTTGGAGCCTGGGCACAGACTTAGCACTGCTCATCAGGCCATGCTGAGGTAGCGTCCCACATGGCACAACCAGAAGGACATACAACTGGAATATACAACTATGTACTGGGGGGCTTTGTGGACAAGAAGGAACAAAAAGATTGGCAATAGATGTCAGCTCAGGGCCAGTCTTTAAAAAAATATATAAGAAAAGAACTGCTACGTAACCACTGAAGGTATAGAAACATGATGAACTTAAAAGAATGTTCAGAAAATATTAAGTGAAAAGCTTATGAAAGAGTGTGCAGAATATAGAGAAAAGAAGACCGAATGGGTATAATAAAGTGTTAATAGTGACTACCTCTGAGTGGTAAGAATATGGGTGACTTTTACATCCTTTTGCATTCCCCTTCTTGTATGCTTGTGTTTTCTCCACAATCTATAATAAACTTGCACTACTGTGCTAAAGAAAACTTCAATGAAAGAGTGCCTTCTAACGTTCGTACTCTTTAACTCAAAGTTCCACTTCAAGAAATTTATTCTGATAATCATCCATTCATGTAAAGATTTATGTATAAGAACATATATTATTGTAATAGTAAAAAAAGGAGACGAACTAAATGTCTAGCAATAGTAATTAGAAAGTATGATATAGCTATAGCTATAGGATGGAATACCAGGCAACTATTAAAAACCATGAGGTGGAAGAATATTTAAATACAAAAGAAGTTCAGTGAAAAAGGTAGATTATAAAATCTTAAAAACAATACAAAGCTATTTTTTTAAAACTATGTAGAAAAAAGACTGAAAGGAATTACACCAAAATGAAAATCTACTATGGTTCTCTCCAAGTGGTAGGGCCACAGATGATTTATTTATTTTCATCTTTCTGCATTTTACACTTTTTCTACAATGTAATTTTAAACTTAAAAAAAATGTAAGTTTGCACTTGAGGAGCAAGGAGACAGAAAATGTAGAACAACATAATAGTTCTCTCTGCCACCATTAGGCTGTGAGCCATTATGTCCGAGCATGTGGGCACCTCATAACTGAATTCAAAAATTCGTCCTGTATGGGTGGGAAGAACACAGATTAAAACAAATGAGAAAAGGGGCAGTATATTAGTATGTTGTCTGCACAATTTTGGAAAAGTGTAAAAATAGAAAACTTTGGAAACCAATATATCAAGATATTAAGAATGGTTAATTCTTGTTGGTAGGGACATGGGTGATGGTTACCTTTGTGGATGTGATTTCTCATTAAAAAAAAAGATAAGCGGAGCCAGCCCTGATGGCTTAGTGGTTAAAGTTTGGTGTTCTCATTGCTTTGGTGGCATGGGGTCAGTTCCTGGTCACAGAATCACACCACTTGTCTGTCAGTAACCATGCTGTGGCAGCGGCTCACATAGAAGAACTAGAAGGATTTACAACTAGAATATACAACTATGTACTGGTGCTTTGGGGAGGGGGGCAAAAAGGGGAAGATTAGCAATAGATGTTAGCTCAGGGTGAATCTTTCCCAGGAAAAAAAAAAAGGATAAATGAAAGGAAATGAGAGAGCTATAGATATTTGGATTTATTGGTTCTGGAACAGTGGGGGCACATTTGATCTTTTGTCCCTGAGACTGTGGAAGAGCCCAGTCAGTTCTGGGATAGGAGGGAGCATTCATGGCTACTGCTTTCCCTCACTGGACTCTGGGGCTGAACGTGGGGGCACTACCAGTGAAATTATGCAGTGATGCTGGTCTCTCTATTCCACTGCACATCAGGGAGCCCCTCACTATGCCAACAGCCCCACAAATCAGGGTCATGGACCTCTGGGCCTTCAGAATCTTCAGTCAGAAGCATTCTCTCCCCTGCCATGGCCCTCTACTCTAGCTTTTAATGCCATCTGCCTCCTGCCACTAGACTGTGAGTTCCTGGAAGGCCGAGGCTGTGGTTTCGCTGAAATCCTGCCTCTGTGCCTACCATAGCACCAATTAATATTTCTGAGACTTTGAAAGGCAGGCAGGTATGAAACAGCATCTTGGTGCCCGACTTAGGAGTAGAGGGACAAGGATACCAGCAACCCAGAAGCATTTCATCCTCACAGGAAAGCACAACCAAGCCCACTGCTTGGCCACTTCTTGTAGTGTACACAGCTGCGGTAGTCTCATGGGTAAGCATGCCACCTAGTGGATTGAGTAGGCATGGGCAGTGAAGAAAGGAGGTCAAAACAGAAATTAAATGGTTCAAACAGATCTTCTGTGAAATAAAAATAGACAAATTTTCACGATAAGTGGAGCAGTGGGGAACTGGCTGTGTAAGGACACGGCAGCAACAAAGTCAATATGGCATCGTTATACAAACTTACCTGTGACACAATACGTTTCCTTTGTTTCACAGTGAAGGAATGCATCCCATCTCACTCCCAAGGGCTTACAAATTAACCAGAAGGGTCAAGGTTTATGGTACTTACTCAAGGTTCCTGTGGATGCTGCGGTACTCCCATAACTTAAAAATTATTCTACCATTTTTCAACATTATTTCTCTTACTTAGTAGGGAGATGATGGAATTTGTCTACCATAAGAAGTATGTAAAGGGAGAAACCTCCTTTGCTAAAAGTTCATACAATGAAAGTTGTAGAAAAATAACTTTTTTCATTAAAACAAATCAATCCTTTAAGTATTTGCTGGGTGTCCCAAGCCACTAACCAGTGTTCTTAGAAAAAAGCTCTTAAGGACAGAAAAACTCAAGTCAAAATTGCACAGCACTTGTATTTCCCCCTTCAAATAGAAGCCAAATAGTGGTTGTCAAACTGAGCACAGGGAAATTCCTCCATTTCCTCTAACCTCAGAATGAAACGAGGCCCCACTGCTCAAGCTCACACATAACAAGTCTGAAAGCATGTGTGGGTTAAACACCTCAGACTTAGTCTGTGTGAAGTGATGTCCTCTCTTTCAATGCAACAAACTGAAGATAGTCAAACTAGACTTGGAGCTTCATGGGACCACATGACTTCATGATGCCAAGAGTACATCATGTAATCACAGCTTGAGAAGCCTATTCTATTCTTTTTGTTTGTTTGTTTGAGGAAGATTAGCCCTGAGCTAACATCTACTGCCAATCCTTCTCTTTTCGCTGAGGAAGACTGGCCCTGAGCTAACATCCGTGCCCATCTTTCTGTACTTTACATGTGGGACGCCTGCCACAGCATGGCTTGATAAGCAGTGCATAGGTCTGTGCCCAGGATCTGAACTGGCAAACCCTGGGCCTCCAAAGCAAAACCTGTGAACTTAACCACTGCACCACCTGGCCTGCCCCTTGAGAAGCCTATTCTAAACAAATACCTTTAAAAGGCAAGGCAAAGGATCTTTTTTTTTAAGTTGAGCCAGGAGAAATCCTAGCCAGCATAACTAGAAGGTCTGTGGAATTCAAGAGGTAACACCTCACCTGCTTTTACACTAGCACAATAATGGAGCTCACAATAAAGTAAGACAGGGGCTGACCTGGTGCCACAGTGGTTAAGTGTGCATGTTCTGCTTTGCCGGCCCGGGGTCCACGAGTTTGGATCCCGGGTACAGACACGGCACCGCTTGGCAAACCATGCTGTGGTAGGTGTCCCACATATAAAGTAGAGGAAGATGTGCATGGATGTTAGCCCAGGGCCAGTCTTCCTCAGCGAAAAGAGGAGGATTGGCAGCAGTTAGCTCAGGGCTAATCTTCCTTAAAAAAAAATAAAAGAAAGAAAGTAAGATCAACCTCCATAACTCCTTTCATTTAGATTGTCTGAGTTTCTGACTGATCTCTCTGTCTTCAATTGTCTCAATCTGGTCAAAGCTACACATTCTAGCTATATTAATATTCTTAGAGTCTAACTCTGGTTATTTCACATTTCTCCTCCAACACCTGTTCACAAACCTTCAACGCCTCCAAACTGCCTATCAAAAAAGGTTGAATCACCTCAGTATAGTATTCAAGGCCCTCAAAAATGTGGTCTCAGGGGCCGGCCTGGTGGCACGGCAGTTAAGTGCTGACATTCCACTTTGGTGGCCCGGGGTTCACTGGTTCAGATCCCAGGTGCAGACATGGCACCACTTGGCAAGCCGTGCCATGGTAGGCGTCCCACATATAAAGTAGAGGAAGATGGGCGTGGACGTGAGCTCAGGGCCAGTCTTCCTCAGCAAAAAGAGGAGGATTGACAGCAGATGTTAGCTCAAGGCTAATCTTCGCCACCCCCCCCAAAAAAACGTGGTCTCAACCTGCCTTTCTGAACATATTTGACATAATTCTTCCATCATGAGCCTGTGCTCCAGTCAAACTAAGCTGTTCACTGTTCAAGCGCATCAATATACACTTTCTCACCTCTCTAGCAGTGAAAAAGATATCAGGGCACCCCCAAAAGGCCATTAGGATCACGCCCAAGTGCTGTAAAAAGCCTGCTCCGAAGGGAAGTATCTTCAGATGTGCCATCACACAAGCACTGCCTTTGGAAATACAGATCCAGCGAGGACAAGACAAGAGTTCATACCTCTCAGCACCTGACCTGGATTCTTTCATTGCCTGTTCTGGTACTGACTAGTCCACTGCTTCCCAAATGTCTGTGGAGTTTTGACATTTCATTGGTTCTACTTGTTTATGGGGTTTTTTTGGTACTATTTTTGTAAAACTCACTGACTCCACCCCCACAATGATGTAATTTCAAAAAAAATTACAGTCAATTAAGATGATTTTGGCTTTGAGAAATTTAGAGCAATTTTGCAAGGCATTTTGAGATCCTATGAGACACCCTGGAATATCCCAAAAATGGAGTTGAGAATCACTGTCTTGGCAAATACATTTGCCTTTCCATGCTTTATTGTTTCCACCCACAGAATGAGAACTAATGATGTTCCTACTCTCTCCCAGTCTCTCACCCTGGATGTTATGAGAACACATGCTGTACATAAAGAACTTTTTTTCCCCAGAATGAAGGAGACATAGATAACCCAGATAAAGCAATTAAACCATAATTCCAAAATCCCGTTATGACAGTAAACATCCTAAATGTTACAAACAAAATATGAGACACTATCACATTATTTGATAACACAAAGATATACAGTTCTTTCAGGTTGCAGAAAGACATTTATGTCACTGAACTTACATTTGGAGAGCACAATGCTTGGGCAGGTGTGCATCCAACATCCAAACAGGATTACCCTTGGGAAGGAGCTGGACTTCGGACTGGCTTCAGCTTCTGTGAACAGAGGAGTTCCTTCTGCGGTAGGGATGGGAGTTCAGCACTTTGAGAAGATAACGTCTCAATTTTGACTTGGTTCTCTGTTGAAATGTTTCTTTCTGCAGAGAGATTAGAAGTGAAGCACTGGAAGGAGAGGCTGGAAAACAAACATAAGGCTCCCTTGTCAGGAGTACATTTTGTCCCCACAAAGCTATTTTGTTTGCAATCACAATTCAGCAAATTCTTTTTGATAGAATTCTTTTATTGCAACTTTCTCTAAGAGGTTGAACTTCTCCAAGCAGCAGTCTGTGGAGAATTCCAATATTAGACTATAACTATAACTATAAATAAGAGTTGTACAAGTCATCAGAGAGTCTCAGACCAAAGAGAAGGTGACAGACCATGAAGACTACTGCTCTGCCCTCAGGCTAAGAAGCCCATCCCAGGTAGACTGGAAAGAATCCAAGTCATTCTAAGGGTTACAGGATGGAATCCAAGAATTGTAGACCTATCTGAGAGCCAGAAAAGACCTCATTTGCTGTAGACCTTTTGCAGAGAGCAAAAGCTTAGGCTAATTTTATGTAGGCTGAATGTTTCTTTTTGTTTGTTTTTGAGGAAGATTAGCCCTGAGCTAACTACTGCCAATCCGCCTCTTTTTGCTGAGGAAGACTGGCCCTGAGCTAACATCCATGCCCATCTTCCTCCACTGTATATGTGGGATGCCTGCCACAGCATGGCTTTTGCCAAGCGGTGCCGTGTCCGCACCTGGGATCCAAACCGGCAAACCCCGGGCCCCCGAGGAGCAGAACGTGCAAACTTAACCACTGCGCCATGGGGCCAGCCCCATGTAGGCTGAATGTTAAGAAGTTATCACATGGTAACCTCAGAGGAAAATAACTAATGTAAACTAAACAATACATGTGTATAATCTCATATAATAAGATTAAATAACTTTTAAAATTCTATGACTATTTATTGCATATAAAAAAAGGTCAGCATAAATTAGTCAGTTAATCTGAAAGTGCTAACGGTCCCTCCAGCTTCTTAAGTATCTCTTCTTCCCCATGCTGTCGAGGAACTGCTTAGGTCACTAGGTGCCTCCAGCTCTTACCAGAATCACCGTGATTTTGACCTTTCAGAGAAAGAACCATCCCAAAGGCCCAAAGAAACCCTGGAGGGATGGGCTGGCACTTGGTTTCCCTTGAGAACTTCCATATGTTTAGAAAAGGGGATCTAGATTAAACCAAATCCATTTTTAGAGCTGATTAGACATCTCAACAGGAGGCTGTAAGTTTCCCAGATCAGAAGCTAGGCAAAACTAAACACACAGCACAGCTCTGGGCTTCTGAAGTCTTCACTGCCCTTCCCTCCTCAGCCATAGGAGATCAGAAGTTCCAGGTCTCCCAGGACTTGGAATATGGGCTGGCCAACAAGCACAAGGAAAACTTCTCCCATCCCTGAAAGAGCTCTGCATGCAGAAGCTAAAGGCCATCCAGCTGGGACACTGAAAAGAAGGTGACTGCATTGGATGAGATATGGGATTAGGTGCCTTCCAGCTGGGGGACTCCAGGAACACCAAAGGGGGATGAAACAACAGTGATCACACCAATCCTGATTGGTATGCTGTACTTTGAAATTTACAAATGACCCCCCCCCCCATTACTACAGTTGATCCCACAACAGCCTTATGAAGCCAATATTGTTAGGAGAATTTTAGAGATGAGGAAATTTATGCACAAGTGAGTCAGTGGCCCAAGATCATGTAGCTGGTTAACAGCACAGCTGAGTTCAAACACTCCTTTCATGGCAATACGGGGCCCACGAACCGAAGATAAGTTTTCTGTTTTTCTGTGGCCCTATCACCCTTTCCAGAGAGCCAGGACAAAGACCTTGCAGAAGACACAATCAAATCTTCTCTTGAAACTTTCTGCACAGCTGTGGAATATACAATCAAAGGTGTCTGTGGCGCTGTGGCAGAAAGCATGACAATTAGCAAAGTAAATTCTATTCTCCAGGGAGTTCCTGTTCTCTGGCAGATTTTTCAGAATGGAGCTCTCTATCTCTAAGGAGGAACACTGCTCCTGTGATTTATTGTGAGTGCCTATGTCTACGTCCTTGAGAAGTAAATAGAGGATGGTGTTTTACTAGAACAATTAACATACCAAGAGGAAATAATTTTGAGTAGCAGCACTATGTGAGCTTCACAGTGACCAGAAGGTAGCAGTGTCTCATTCATTCAGATCCTAAAAGCGCAGAAGTTAGGACTGATATCTATCTTTGTGGTGTCTACGAAAAACTAGTTTCTCTTCTAATTAATCTGATACTAACTTAAATAATTCCTTACTTTTTCCACACTGAAACAGAGGTCAGGAAAATGATGCAATAATTAAAGTAACACAGTCTCCCTCAGTCTCGGCCATATTTGTTCATCTTTGAGAGTCTTTATTCTTAAAGAGCAGTGATGAATCTATCTGAAAAGAAGTCTCCTAAAATGTTCCCCTTCACCAATTTCTGCAGCTCATGAAGAAGAGATTTCGTTTGCAAATATTTAGTGTGTAGGTCGACTTCTGATTGTGAATGCAATGAAGTAGCTTGTAGCAGACAAATACTCCCACTGAGAATACCTAGGAAAGCCAGAGAAAATTGTAAAAGTATTAGAGCAATGATGAGGTGGCCAGTACTTCAAGAAAGAGAGGCAATGAGAGTCTGCAGCCATTTTTCTCCTCAGAACATTTGCTGATTCTGGGCATGAGACAAATGGGTGGGGATATGAGTGAGGGCCTCTAGTAGGGGAGATTTGGGTAGTCTCTTGGGGATGGAGAAAAAAATATTAGAGGCATGAAGAGCCAGGATACTGGAGAGAAGAAGGGTGGGAAACAGCTCAATATCCTGCCAGATTTTCCCTCAAGATATTTACTGAATTCTGAAACTGCATCAACCAAAAAACTAAGAAAATCACTGTTAAACTAGAATTTTATAATTTTATACCTAGCAAAAATACTTTTCAAAAAAGTAAGGCAAGATTTTAGGAAGAAAATGGCAGCAGTGGCATCATAGTTTTTGGATCTCCCTAAATCACCCACTTAAAAGAGATAGAGTGCTAAAATAGTAAGACAAAAACCCATAAGCAACATCTACAACAAAACTAGGTGAAAAGGGAACCCAATGAAACCCAAAATATGACCAGGTAGAGATAATCCTCTAATAGCTACAGGACAGTATAGTACCAGCAACTACTGACACGAAGCAGGAGGAATAAACAGGGGCATCTGAAATACCTGAAAATAGGAGTACCCCAAAATAGTCAACATGTACTTACTGCAAAACACAGCAGAACATTTCGAGAACAACGGTCGCAGGAAGGAAGAGTTCTGCACACTACAATGTATGATTAACTACAAAGAGTCTGAGGGGCTGAGCAGTCTGGGCTCAAGGAAATCTAAAAATTCATCAGCCAGGAGATAGCTTCCACTCTAGGATACAGTAAACTAGAAGAAACATCATTCCTCTAGTTAAGACAAAAAACAAGCCAGACTAACTTCCAATTTTCATGGATGTTTTCCAATGCATTGGAGAGCTGACGTTGCAGAGCAGCAAACTTGCTCAAAATTTGATGAGATACCGTCCCTGCAGGAGGAGGGGGATGTGAGCACTCATTTATCTGAGGTAAGCTTACCAAAAATCAGTAAGAAGAGTTCAGCGAGAAATACTGATGAGTTGGTGAAGGCGGAATGTGGACTGGCAGGACAGTGTGAAGCCTCTGAGGGCCGCAGAAACTGGGGGAGCCTGTGCTCTTTTGTAGGGTCTTTCTCCACGAACCCTACTGGGTGCTTTTAGAAAAGATCAGAACGAGCCCTAAGATTGGACCACTGACATGTAGACCTTGGAGAGTGGAACATTAGCCACGTAGGAGGGATAAGAATCTCTAACCAATGCATTTCCTCTATCTCCCCTAGGGAAAAACATGCCTTTCTCTGTGGCGGAAAGGACCAAAAACTCTGTAACCTCCAGGGTACTGGTGGAAACTCAGTGCAGCTTGGAGAAGGAAAGAGGAAAAAACTACTCCCGGGGCAAGGCAGAAATATGCACTGGGCCCAGAACTACACAAGGGGAGAGGCAAAAGACTTGAGAAGGACATACTCCTGAGACCAAGGGACACAGTACCTAAGACCGGGGCATAAGCAGAAAATTCCCTTCTCCCAATTCCCCACATCACTAAGCAAACAAATTCAAGTAATTAGTAACAGCAGAATACTACTGGGAAAGGGATAGAAGAGGAAGAGCATGCAAAGAGAGCATCTGGGGCCAGCCTGGTGGTGCAGCGGTTAAGTTTGCACGTTCCGCTTCAGCGGCCCAGGGTTCGCCTGTTCGGATCCCGGGTGCAGACATGGCACGGCTTGGCATGCCATGCTGTGGTAGGCATCCCACATATAAAGTAGAGGAAGATGGGCATGGATGTTAGCTCAGGGCCAGTCTTCCTCAGCAAAAAGAGGAGGATTGGCAGCAGTTAGCTCAGGGCTAATCTTTCTCAAAAAAAAAGAAAAAAAAAAAGGAAGCATCTGATGCACAGTGGAAAGGCAAGACCTAAAGCTCAGGGTTGTAAAGACACAGCTCTGGAATACCACCCTTCATGTGTGCCCACTTCCAGGCATAAAAACGACTGACCTCAGTCTCTTCTGTCCTACACAAGATGTGTGGCTTCAAAAAAAAATAAGAAACAAAATGGCAAGAAAAATCACACTCCCAAGAAACAAAGAAATCATCAGAACCAGAACCTGGTATGACACAGACATTGGAGCTATCAGACAAAGAATTTTAAGTAATTATGATTAACATGTTAAAGGCTCAAATGGAAAAGGTGGATATCACGCAAGATCAGCAGGTAATTGCAGTAGAAAAATGCAAACTCTAAGAAATAACTAAATAGAAATGCTAGAAATGAAAAACACAGTAGCAGAGATAAATAACACCTTCAGTCGGCTCACCAGTAATCTCAATACAGCCAAAGAATGAATCAGTGAACTTTAAGATCAGTCAACAGAAATTAACCCAAATTGAAACACAAGGAGAAAAATTAGAAATAAAAAACAGAAAAGAGTATCCAAGAGAACATAAAACAGTCAAATATGAGTGTAATTGGAATCCCAGAAAGAAGAGAGAGGAATGGGAGGTTATTTTATTTTTTTAATTTAAGAAAACACATAATGCATGAGAATTTCCAAAAATTAAGTGACAGACACCAAACCATAAAAAACAAGAAGTCCAGAGGCCCCAATAAACCACCCCTTTTAGCATATCATATTCAAACTACTGAAAGCAATAGATAAGAGGAAATCTTGAAAGCAGTCAGAAAAAAAGAAATGTTACATAGGAAAAAAGATAAGAATTGCATCAGATTTCCTATCAGAAACCATGCAAGTCAGAATTCTATACCCTCACAAAAAAAAATCTTTAAAAAAATTTAAGGTGCTATTGCTCATGTCAATGTAAACTGGTATAGCCACAGTGGAAAACAGTTTGGCAGTTAGTTCCTTAAAATGTAAAACATAATGTAGTTATGATGTAAAAAGTAAAATTATCCAATGACACAGAAGGAGTTTCACATTAAAAAAAAATTATTACTGTCAGCCCTGTGGCCAAGTAGTTCAAGTTCCATGCACCCCGCTCTGGCAGCCCAGGTTCATGGCTTTGGGTCCTGGGCGTGGACCTACTCCACTCATCAGCCATGCTGTGGAGGTGGCCCATATACAAAATAGAGGAAGAATGGCATAGATGTTAGCTTAGGGCTAATCTCCCTCAAGCAAAAATAGAAGAAGATTAGCAACTGATGTTAGTCAGGGCGAATCTTCCTCACCAAAGGAAAAAAAAATCATCACCTTTAACAAAATAGAGAATGAATAGTATTATATAAATATTGTATCTTAAATAGTTTATTCAACCTATTTTAAAAATAGCTTAATTTACTGAAAGAAAAATTTTTTTTAAATGTTTAATATAAATTTACCATGTGAACCAGCAATTTCACTCCTAGGTAAGAAGTAAAATGAAAATATATGTCCATACAAAGATCTGTAAGCAAAATGTTCCTAAAAGCATTATTCACAACAGCCAAAAAGTGAAAACAATTCAAATGTTCATCAACTAGCAAACAGATGAACAAAATAGGATAAATCCATACAATGGAATACTACTAAGCCATACAAAGGAACAGAATCCTGATCCATGCTACAACATGGATGAACCTCAAAAACATTACGCTAAGTGAAAGAAGCCAGATGCAAAAGACTCAATATTGTATGATTCGATTTATATGAAATCCCAAGGAAGGCAAATCTATAGGCATAGAAAGCAGACTGGTGGTTGCCTGGAGTAAGGAGTCGGAAGGTGATTGACTTATGGTCTGAGGTTATCTTTGGGGGTGATGGCAACATTCTAAAAGTGGATTTAGGTGATGGTTGCACAACTCTGTAAATTCACTAAAAATCAATGAAGTGTACACTTAAAAAGGTAAGTTTTGGGGGCCAGCCCCATGGCCGATTGGTTAAGTTTGCGCACTCCGCTTCGGTGGCCCAGGGTTTCGCTGGTTCGGATCCTGGGTGCAGACATGGCACCACTTGGGGGGCTTGGGGAGAAAAAGCAGAAAGAAAAAAAAAACAACCTCAATGAATTTTAAAGAATAGCTATCGTTAAAAGTATGTTTTCAGACCATAATGGAGATCAATAAAAGACAGATATCTGTAAGGGACATTGTGAAGGGAATGAAAAGATTAATCACAGACTGGGAAAAAAATCCCTGTAAATCACATATCTGAAGAAGGACTTGTATCCAAAACATATACAGAACTTTCCAAATTCAATAATAACAATAATCAAGACAGCGTGGTACTAGAGGAAGGAGAGACACACAGATTGATGGAGCAAATAGAGAACACAGAAATAGATCCACACAAAGATGCCCAATTGATTTAAAGTATGACCCATAAAAGTAAAAACTGATAAACTATACCTCATCAAATCGAAAAACTTTTATTCTGTGAAAGACTCTACAGAGGAAATGGAAAGACAAATTACAGACTGGGAGAAAATTTTGCAAATTATATATCCCATGATAGACTTGTATCTAGAATATATAAATCACAAAACTCAACATCAAAAAAACAATCCCATTAGAACATGGGCAAAAGACATGAAGAGACATTTAACCAAAAAGGATATACAGATGCAAATGTATATGAAAATACAAATGTGCAAATAAGAACATGAAGATTTTCAACCTCACTAACTGTCAAGGAAATGCAAATGAAAACCATAATGAGATATTACTACAAGTCTATCAAGTGGCCAAAATAAAAAATTGTGACAACACCAAATGCTAGTGAGGATGCTGAGAAAATGGATTACTTATACACTGATGGTCGAGATATAAAATGGTGCATCCACTACGGAAAATAGTTTGGCAGTTTCTTTAAAAACTAAAAATGGGCTTATCAGATGACCCAGCAATTGCACTCTTGGGCATTTATTTCAGAGAATTGAAAACTTATGTTGGTGCAGAAATCTGTACACAAATGTTCAAAGCAACTTTATTTGTAATAGCCAAAAACTTGAAATTACTGAAATGTATAAATGGTTAAATTGTGGTATATCTGCACTATGAAACACTACCCAGCAAGAAAAAGAAACAAACTATTGATACAGGCAACAACTTGAATGAACCTCCACGGAATTACGCTGAGTGAAAAAAATTCAGTATCAAAAGGTTACATGCTATATTATGGTTCCATGTATACAACGTTCTTAGAATAACAAAATTATAGGGATGGAGAACAAAATAGTGGTTTCCAAGGGTAAGGGATGTCAAGGAGGAAGGGGGGAGGCTATAAAGGGTACCTATGAGGTATGATGATAACATGGTGATGGTACATTTGTGTACCTTGATTGTAGTGGAAGTTACATAAAGTTATACAGGTGAGAAAATTACACAGAAATCCCCCCCCACACACAGACAGACACAATTGCATCTATAACTAGTGAAACCTGAATAAGCCTTCTGGATTGTACCAATGTCCAATTCCTGGTCTTAATATTGTGCTCTAGTTATGCAAGATGTTCACATCAGGGGAGGTTGAGTGAAGTGTGCATGGTATCTCCCTGTAGATCTCTTTGCAATTCCACTGAATCTATAATTATTTCAAAATAAAGTTAAAAAAAATTAACAGTAAAAAAATAAGCACGTTGATTTTTTAAATGGGCAAAAGATTTGAACACAAAATTCACCAAAGAAGTGATATGTATAGTAAATAAGCATACAGAAAGATGCTCAACATTATTAATCATCAGAGAAATGAAAATCAAAACCACAATGAGATACCACCACACACCTCAGAATGGCTAAAATTAAAAAAAAAAATTAGCAATACCACGTGCTGGTAAGGATGTGGAACAACTGGAACACTCATATGCTGCTGGTGGGGATGCAAAATGGTATAACCACTCCGCAAATGTTTGGGAGGTTCTTATAAAGGAAAACGTTCATTTACCATGTAATCCAGAAATCTTGCTCCCGTACATTTACTCAAGAGAAATGAAAATTTATGTTCACACGAAAACCTATATACAAATATTTATAACTTTATTCATAATAGACAAAAACTGGAAACAAACCAAATGTCCCTCAACTGGTGAATGGAAAAACAAAATGCAGTACATCCATATAATGGACTACTACCCAGCAATAAAAAGCAGTGAGCTACTGATACACACAACCACACAGATGAATCTCAAAGGCATTTTGCCGAGTGAGAGAAGCCAGACCCAAAAGACTACATACCATATGACTCCATTTACTTGACAATCTGGAAAAGGTAAAACTATAGGAATGGAAGGGCCAGCCCGGTGGCGCAGGGGCTAAGTTTGCACGTTCCACTTCTTGGCGGCCTGGGGTTCGCCGGTTCGGATCACGTGTGTGGACATGGCACGGCTTGGCAAAAGCCATGCTGTGGCAGGCATCCCACGTATAAAGTAGAGGAAGATGGGCAGGGATGTTAGCTCAGGGCCAGTCTTCCTCAGCAAAAAGAGGAGGACTGGCAGTAGTTAGTTCACGGATAATCTTCCTCAAAAAAAAAAGAAAAAACCTATAGGAATGGAGATCAGACCAGTGGCTGCCAGGGTCTGGGAATGGGAGAGGGGTGGAATACAAAGAGGCAATACCAGGCAATTTGCGGTGTGATAGAACTCGTCTGTATCTTGATTGTGGTGATGGATACATGGCTTTGTGCTTCAGTCCAAAGTCATAAAATTGTACACTGCAGAAGTTTGCTCTGTGTAAATAAACAAGCAAATCAAAACAAGATCCCCCTGCACATCCACCTAAGTGACAGAGTGTGCTATCAAAGATAGAGAGTAAAGGGAACTCATACACTGCTGGTGGTAGTGTAAATTGCTACTATGGAAAGCTATTTGGCAATATCTCCTAAAATTAAACATACGCATGTCCTATAAATAATGAATTCTACCTCTAGATATACATGCAACAGAAATATATATTTACCAAAGAAAGTAAATACAAAGATATTCACAGCAGCTTTATTTGTAATAGCAAAAACCTGGAAACCATACGAATGTCCACAAACAGTGGAAAGGATAAATCAATCATAGTATAGTCATACAATGGAATACAGTATGGCAACGAGAATAAAGGAAATACTGCTCACATGACAACATGGGTGAATCTCACGAACAACATTACATATAAGAATCCAGACAATAAGAGTACATAATGTAGGATTCCATTTACTAAAGTAATCAAAGATGTTACAAGTCACAACAGTGGTTACCTTTGGGCAGAAGTAGTGACTTGGAGGAGATCACAAGGGAGTTCTAGCAATGTTCTATTTTTTAATATATGCTGGTTACTGGTTTGTGAAGATTTATTAATCTGTTCATTTAATATTTGTGCATTTTTTCTGTTTGCAAATTATACTTCATTTAAAAAGTTTTAAAAGCAGAGTATGTACATTTCATTTTCTTTCCTTTTTAGAATTTAGGTTTGCTGATCAAAGATTCTCTGATTCCAAAGGGGAGGAGCAAGAATTATACATGAAAACCTTTGTCCCTGATTGGAAAGGTGGGTGGAGGCAACTTTTGATCACTTGCTCTATCACGAACAGGGCCAGGGGCTTCACAACAACTGAGAGAGGTAGGTATTTTATTTTTGTTTTTAGAGATGGAGAAGACCCAAGGACTATATGATGAATGGTTTCAACCATGATTATGTGATTCAGCATTTCTATAATGATAAACTCAAGAAACATCAGAGAGAGAAAGGCCTCTAAAGAGCATCTAGTCCAGCTCCCTTGTTTTACAAAAGGGGGACATGTGTCCTAGAATGGAAAGGACTCATTCAAGATTAGCCATTTACTGAAAAAGAAAGGACTAGAACTTCAGTCTCCTAAGTGCCATCCAGTATATATCCAATGCGCCATGACCACTGCTCACGTACAAATTATCAAAATACTTTATGAAATGGAGGGAAGAGCATTAAGTTGGGAGTTGGAAGACCTGGATCCTGTCCCAGTTTTGCCAAGTGAGCCTGACTTCCACTCTAGGTTTTAATTTCCCTACCTGTGAAATACGGGGTAACAATAACAAAATCAATAAGAGGTAGCAAGTCTTGGATCCATGACAAAGGGAGATCCAGGTTTCGTGGGACCTGAAGCTTATAATACTTGGAGCTCTCTTTAAGGATAAGAATACAAAATTACCAATACAAAATTAGGAACAAAAGTACATGTATAAAATGAGAAAAGAAATACAATAGAGTACACATTTGAAAAGGTCAACAAATGTTAGACATCTCAAAATTCAGGAAAAATGATATAATAAATACAACTATATTTTTATTAATCAACTGCCTGATACACCTCTATATCATTCCCACTTTTCTTGTCTGTTATAGTTGAAGACTCAGGACTCAGCATATAGTTGTACTCACAGCTAAGATTTATTACAGCAATTACAGTGGGGACACACAGACGGATCACAAGGGGAAAAGACACAGGCAGAGCCAGGAGGAATCCATGTGTAGACTTCCTTATGCCCTTTTTCTCCCATGAGGGGCCACACAGAACACAATCTTCCCTCAGCAATGAAAATGCAGGGACACATGTGTGATGTTGCTGCCCAGGGAGACCCAGACTCAGCACCCATGATTTTTATTCGGGGCTGGTCACGTAGGTACCTTCTACCTAGCTTGCACCAAAATTCCAGACTCCCAGGAGGAAAGCAGGTGTTCAGCATAAACCACATTGTTTGTATAAACAATCTAAGCACAGTAAGCCACTCTCATCAGTTTCCTGTTAACTAGGGACACTCTGAGAACCAAGTTCCCAGATGCCAGCACAGGGCCACCCTTACCAGCAGGCCTTTCTAAGGACGGTAGTCACAGGCCTGCCATATTAACTCTCTTCTGCACGCTACTCAACGTTTGTACTTCTGCTACATGTCTGTGCCTTACAATCACAGGAGTTCTGAAAAATTCCTTTTGACAGAACTCCCGTGAAAATGTTAATATAAATGTATGTTGTGTTTATGACTGCATACGCTGTACACTGAGTATATTCCTGACAGGAAAGAACTTGCACTTGTTGATTTTACATATCTGATTCGTGGCTGGAAGACTTTTCCACAGACTAGCTTCTGGCTCCATACATTGTGAGCCTTGATTCTCCTCCACTGCCAACATACTTCCGGCACCTAGTGTTGTCAAGCACAGTGACATCACAATGTACTCTCCAGCCCCACCCCTCCTGTACTGACACTGCGTGCATCAGCACAGTAAGCAGTATTCCTGGAAGCAGTTTCAATACAGAGCAGCTAGCAATAACTTGAACAGGTACAGAATTGGTTGTGAGCCCCTTAAATGTCTCCCCAAGTCCAAACTAAATATATCCCAATTTAATGTCTTGTTAGCTAGATTTCCAATATGCCTCCGGCCATTGCATTGCGACCCAACACGAGATCAAGTGAGGGAGACAGCAGAAGGGAAAGAGAGGCGCCCTGAACCAACTGTGGCTAAAATATCTTTTGTAGATTTTATAAACCATACAACTATCATAAACCATAATGCTAGGGCTCCTTCCAGCCCTGTGCAAGCCCGTGACCCTGAAGTTTAATCTCAAACTTCACTAGCTTCACTGTGCATCAGTGTCTGGTCCAGAAAGTTACAGAAGAGAAACCAAACACTAAGAAAAGGCTTGGGACCCAGATAATAAGGCAGAAGGGAGGAGAGTACACAACCAGAAGCAAGGATAAGAAAATCAGGGTGAATTCCAGATAACCAGAGTGCAAAAGCACCCTTGAATGAGTGACCAGCAAACGACCTAGGAATGGAAAGATAGCCTGAGCTGGGACACAACACAAGGACTCCAACTACAAAGCTGTCTTTCTTCCACGGCTGAGGTGAGAAATCTAGTGTGAGGTTTGGTAGACAATGAGTGGACAACAGGAGGAAGTAGTTCAGAGGAGTCAGGCTTCTTGAACCACAGGCAGAGAGGAACTGTGCTGGGCAGGCACAGAATTGAATTGAGCAATCCAGGAACCAAGGAGAGAGTTAAGAAAGACAACGTTCTGAATTGGTTAAGATTGAATTCTCAAACTACAGCCCAGCATCGAATATTTCCCAAGCTTTAACAGGCCTTCTAGGTACCACATGCCACTCTCTGCCCTCTGTGGGTACAGGGAGCAGATCACCATAGTCAGAATCAGAAGAACTGGTTGAGTGCTGCCTCTGTCACTTACTGCACAACCTAAGATAAATCACTTCCCCTCTCTGAGCTCAGCTGCCTCATCTCTAAAGTGAAGAGAATGATAATGCAGTCCGAGGAGCCCATGGAGAATGCAATGTGATACTAGGATGAGGAAAAGGAACTGGAGAGGCATTCTTCCAGAACCAGAACACAAAGACCCATGGGAAAGCATGCTGTGAACTGCAAAGCTTTGTAGGAACTGAAAAGCCTTGTAGGAATGTTAGCTTTGCTTTGCTACAGTGGAGACAACAGCACAGGAGCTGTGCCAAACTACCTCTCTGCATATAGTTGGAACGCTTAGAACATGCCAACTCACTGACTCTTCTCTCTCTAATGTACAAGCAGTGTAAAGCAGTGGTCTTGTTGATATTCTAAGGGGAAACTGACAGTACTTCTTTGGTTTTTATTTGATATGAATAATGGTCATTTTACAAATAAGATGTACTCCAGTAAGTAGTTTTGCTAGGAAGGGAGAAGGAAGGAGGGAGAAGGGGACATGAGCAACCATCAAAATGTCCGAAAGAGGGAGGAAAGCAAGGGTAGATCTGCTGTGACTCTAGGTAACAGTTGTACCCCTCATCTCCCCACTGACCCCTGTCCAAGCCCTACTCTATCCTAGTAAAAAGATATATATGGAAGAGATTGGCAGCAATGTAAAGAGGTATGTGGTTTTTAAAGTCACATGGCCTTGGACTACACAGATCCTCAGAAGCAAGTGACAGACTTGATGGCAACTCTGGTACCCCAGGTCACTCTGGAGAATCCATCAGCAGGACTCTCAAGCATGGGGATAAATGTATATGCTGGATTTGGCAGTTATCGGCTGCAGTATTAAGGATGAAAACGTAAGGATGGTGCCTTTGGACAGCTGTGCAGCACAGCAGGCCATTAAGCTCCCCTCTGATTCAGCCTCTCCTCGCACTTGAGCACCAGCCACAGCTGAATAAACCAACTTGACTCTTTGTTTGCCATGATAAAGCATATTCTGTTAAATGCATACTCTTTTGACCCAAGTGCGACAGTCCCTCCTGCAATCTGAAGGAAGATGTGGACTAGCTCATGGACAAGCAACACAGTTCAAAGTCCCAGAATCACACAGCACTGGAGCTGGAAAGAGCTGAAGCAGTCCTTGAAGCTGAGCCCCTTGCTTTGCAGATGGGAATCGAGATGCCTAACAAAGGGACTTGGCCAAGAACACACGCAGGGCCCAGGGCCAGCCCCACACTTCAGGAGCGTAAATCAGGGCAGCAGGCTCTTAGCCTTGGCATCAGGCTCAGAGTGCATGTCCTGTGTTCTCAACTTGTTTGGCAGGATTCTGGGTTGGCTGATCCTGAATCCCAACTCCCTCTCAGCCATCTGAGAGAGCTTAGCCAAGTCCCTCGGCCTCTATGCTCAGTTTCCTCATCTGTCTTGTGGATCTAACAGCACCTATCTCACCAGGTTGATTCAAGGACCAAAGGAGATAAGATGTGAGAAGCACCTTTGCCCCACTTCCTTTGCCTGAGCTATTGTTCCTTATGGCCTCTGATCTCCTGTCCTCCCAGCCTAAAGCTGACTTGTCAGGAGGGGACTCCTGTATCACCACCATCAAAACCCTGCCCAGATTTCAGCACACAGCTCAGAGCCAGCCTCCCTCTGGAGCCTTCCAGATCTCCCAAGGAGATACATCCTGCCCTCTCCTGAGGCCTAGTAACACTTCACAGATAGTCTTTCTGTGGACAGTTATCTGGTCCTGCCTCAAAAGAGTGTCTGACATACTTGCCTTTCCTACCCAACTAACATGCACTGACTCCAAGGCAGGGCCTATCTCACTGATCTGCCAGCTCCAGTATGGTATAGTAGCTTACCATAGTAGAGAGTAGCTCTACCATGCTGGATCACTCCAACTGAACAGTTTATCATCATCATCAGTCAACATATACTGAGTGTCTCCTCTGGGGACCATACAAAAGTGAACTGGGCAGGGTCCTTGTCCTCAGAGAGATTCCAGTCTAGCTCGGGTAACAGGGCACACACATATGCACATGAAATGGAAACCACTCAAGGTAACTTTACACGAAAAGAGTACTACAGATAGGGTTCTGGAAGGTTGTCAGGAAGGAGCAGTCCTTGAAGCTGGCCTCCGAGGGTTCATGAAGACATAGGAAGTGAGGAGTGAGGGCATTCACCATGAGGCAGCAATATGGAGGGCAGTGGCACCAAGTGCTGGAAACCGGAGAAGAGCCCAGGCTGTGGGAGTGGAGGCGGCAGCTATGATCGAGAAGGCAGGGGAGGGCCACCTTGAGCAAGATCATGTTATGATCATAGCCTCATTAAGTTTACAGGGTCTTGGCTGAGCCCAAGCCCATTCACTGCTCAGAGTAACCCCATGGGTTGAGGACTGTTTTTATTATCCTCATTTGACAGATGGGCAAACTGAGGCCAAAGAGGTTCAGGCACTTGAATGCCAAGCATTGGGAGCCAGGACAACCCCTGGGCAAGGTTGTGTTTTAGGAATCACGGTTATGCTACAGGGGAGACCACGATCACAGGGGCCCAGAGAGGGGTTAGAAATCTGCTTGTGTCATGTGAGCAAAGGCCTCAGCTTTGAGAGAGCTCAGGAAACATCTGAACAGGATATTCTTCCAGAAACTTCTTTTCCTTAAGGATTCTATCTATGGTCCCTCTACTTTTCCCTGCTGATTTTGTACCAGAAGTCGGGGATCCAGCCTACCTGGCATTCAGTCTTCCTTTACTTTCTCAGATGGTGCACACACTACCTCTATCCCCATGGGAAAGTTTCCATCCTTCTTAACAAAGGGCTGGGGCAAAGCCCAAAGAGCACTCTGCTCTTCTGTGACATTCCACATAGGACAAATGACATTTAAACACATTGGCCACTCTAGCAACTGGGTTCTTTATCTCGTTCCTAAAGTGGGCTTCCCATTTCAGGAATGACATTAGTGAAACGAAACAAAGACTGATGAGCAAAGCCCTATAATCTGTCAAAGCAGCAGCTGCTCTTCTGGATACACACAGGAAGAGGCCAGTGAAGAATGCGGAAGACAGAGCACTCTACCAACGTTGAACTGGGGACACTCAACTCAGCATTGGATAGAAAGGACAGAAGCCATTTACATGAAGGCGTCTTTCTAGTGCCATGTCATTAAGATTATCAAGAAAGTACATTGATACCAGACACACTAACAGCTGTCCACAATTCTAAACTTTCACTTAGATTTAGAGCACGGAGATAGGCCTTGGCCAGAGTCTGAGAGCAGGTCACACTTGTTTCTGCCATAAGCTCCCTTGGAAAAGTGTCCATTAACTCCCATAATTAGACGTCCTTAGGATCCATACTACAACCAAAAAAAGTGCAACTCTCCCTGATCGCATGGATAATTCAACAACCTCTTAACTCAAATTGCGCTCCTTACAAAATATTTTACAGATGCTTCATACATTCAAAGTTGGGAGAGAAACAAATATTTGCTGTCTCCTTCATATCACAGAAGGTCAGTTTCTACATCTGCATAATCGAGGATTTTGCCCCCAATAGAAAAATTCATCTTATACAAATTTTCAATTTATGATATAATCAGAGTATCACTAAGTACTCAAAATCAAAGGATTTGAGATGTACAAGGCATTCTGTGATGAGACTTTTCTTTTCAAAATGCTATGCATGGACCAGCCACCTAGGCATCACCTGGGATCTGGTCAGAAATGCAGAATCTCCAGTGCACCCAGAACTTCTGAATCAGAAGCTACATCTGACAAGATCACTGAGGGATCTGAATGCTCATTAAAGTTTGAGAACCACAGATCTAGAACACCAGTTTTCAAACTGTGTTCTGTGGCGTGCTTTATGGGCCTCTATGGAGAATGGCCCAAGGAGAGATTGGGAAGAAGGAGTGGGTGGATTGGGCCTTGCTTTAGCTGAGCAGCCTGCCTCTGATCTGTTTGCGGGGTGGAACCTCTGGCCAGACCAAGATATTCCACGGCAACAAAAGTGTGAGAACCATTATTCTAGACCAATCATCTCATTTTCTACATGGCACAACTGAGATCTTCCAAAGAGCATAAGGGACTTTTGCCAAGTTCACATCATAGTCCCTTGACCACTGTTAGAAAACTCTGAAATTTACAAAGCCTGGGAACCAAGAAAAATCTTCATAGTCAGTGTTTCTGGAATAACCTCCAACCTGCAGAGTAGAAGCAAAAATTGAGAACTCGAGCCTCACCAGGAGAGGACATGATATACAAGGCTCTGCTCTGGAAACAGCCCTGTGAGGGAAGCAGCATTTGTGCCACCTGGTTTACAAGAGAGGACAGAGACACTAAGTTCCAAGGTCACAGGAAGAGAAGAGTTGATGTCCAAACCCAGGTCCCCGGACCCTAAAGCCCAAACTCTGGACATCGTCATTCCACCACCTCCTGGCCACACACCCTTCAGCCCCTCTGTGGGCCATATGCACTGGCCCAGCCTATGAACCACATGGACACACATAAATCAAAAAAGGGAGTGCTACTGTCCTCATGGGCCCTTGGAAGGCAAACAATGGGCTCACATCCCAACCTTTAGGCTCCCAGTATAGGCTCTTCACAAGGAAAACGCAAACTAGACTGCTATATCTTCACAGTAATGAGCATTAGGAGTCTGTTTGTTTTAATATCCATCATTATATATTTGACATCTCTTTGTCTTGGGAAAGTCAGAAAGATCAAGAAGGCAGGAATACTCAGAGGAAGGAAAGGAGAATACTTTACAGTGTACCAACACATTAGTCTTAGTATACTTTGTTTTCATACTCACAACCCCCAAGCATTGCATGGAGCTTTCTGCCATGGAAGCTACTCGCTGATCAAGTCTCTGACCACCGATCACCTTCAATTAAAAATGAAGTTGGATGAGTCAGGCAATAGATGGCACAATGAGCAAGTAGCACATTACTACTGTCAAATCCTAGCTAGTGTCATCTCATACAAAAAGCAGGCCCCTTTCCTAAAACTTCCTCCAAGTATCATTTGGGAACATTCAAGTTGGGTGACAAAATATGCCAAGGTCACCTGCCTTCATCGTCTTGTCTTCACCACTCACCCTCCTCCTTCAAAGGCAGCATGTCCAGTGGCAGTGAGGGAGGGGCCTGCACTGCCAAAGCTCTCCTGGCCCTGGATGCTGTCAGAGCTCAGGCCATCCGTAAGCTGGCCTGGGCGAACTCACACCACGCCTCCTTTCTATGGGTTGTCGGCAGCAGCCACTCTGCTCAGTCTGGGCAACTCAGGGTGCCACAATGGGCAAATCAACTTTCTGGTGGGGGCCAGGAGGATCTAGCCCCAACATCCTCACCACCCCCTCCACGGTCCTCAGAACTTAAAGACCTAATGTCATCTCTCCAAGCTTTCTTCTAAAGTCAGGAACAAGAATTAGAAAGCTCATCACAAGCCAGGAGAATGAGGCAGCCTCCAAAGAAGACCCATATGTTCAGAACAAGGACAGGAGCATGCTGCAGGGATCACTGCTCATCTGTGGAAGGCTGCTCCTGGGCCACCCAGGGCTGCATCTTATTCACCTGTCTTTCCTTGTTGTCTACACGCTGCCTGGCCCATCAGAGGCACCCAAAGGTTTGTCAAATGACTGACTAACCAAACAAGAGAATCAATGAATTCTTCTCAGGGAGAGAAGCAAACTTGCCTTTAACACTGTTAGTGAGCGCACAGACCAGTTGCACCCAGAGTACAGCGCAGAATTCTTAGGGCAGCCTCTATGAGTTAGACCCAGTATAGTTTCTCAGCCACATCTCCAATGAACTCACACCACAAACAAGTCTGCCTCAGCCAGGAATCTTCTCCCAGCTCCCTGAATGTATCTGGCCCTTTCAGGGGGCCCTTCCCCCATTTCCCACCTAAGGAGACCCTTTTCACCCTCAAGACCTAGATGAAATGGTCCTTCTCTCTGAGGCCTTCCGCAGCTCCTTGCCCCGAGTCAGTGGTTACTTCCCCTTCAAGTTTTCCTGACCCCATAGGGCCTCGATTCAGATCAGGTGGTTTACAGGACTGCCTGGAAGATGCCCCCACCAGCCCTGAGGGACGCAGAGCTGAGTGCGCCTGTGGACCTGCACCGTCAAGGAGCCTCTTACAGGACAGGTGTCTGCTGACAACTCTGCTTTGCCCTGTGCTGTTCCCTACCCAGGTCTGCCCTCTCCCATCAGCCTGGGCTTACAGTGATGCTAACAGACGCTCAGCTGGGAAACGCCCTGGAAGCACACCCCCTTCCAAACCCAGCAGTCTCCTGATGCACAAGAAGCCGAAGCACCTCCCACCAGGCCGGCCGCAGTGTGGAGCGCGGTTTTGCCCGAGGAAAGGCACCTGGTGCCCTATGTGTGCTACTTGGTATGCACCCATTCCTGGGGCACCAATTTTGGGTGTTGATTGACCCGTTCAGTCCACCTGGATTGCAAGGCCTCAGGCACAGTGAGGGCCTAACTACCCCGCCGAGTACAGGTCCTTGAGGGCCGATCCCTGCTCTGCAGCTCCCCGATGGGCTGGGAGAGACTGTCAGCTCGGTGTCACAGGCTGAAGGGACAACCTGTCCAGCCCTGCTTCTCCCTGCTCCCTTCGTGGGTGTTATTCCCCAGTCAGCCTTTGGCACACCTCACTCCCTCTCAGGGGGCAGCTTCCTGAAAGATTCCACCTGAGACAGTTGCTTCTCGAGTGGTCCAAAAAGCAGGTGCTAAGACAGGGTCTTGGTGCGGGATTGCTCATCACCTGCCCCAGTGGTAACGAGGACCTCATCCCGGGGGTTGGTGGTGTGCAGACAGCCCAGTGGCTAGCACGTTCCTGTCAGAACTTTTTGCTGGGCTGGCGGGTGGAGAGGAATTTGCCGGCAGGTGAGGGGACCCAGGCGTGTGGCACGTACAGGAAGGACAACTCGAAGGACAAGGGGAATGGATGGAGGTGACCCTCTTGCTTTGATGACTGGCAGGGTGATGAGAATCCCGGGGTGATTAACAGAGTGAAAACTAAGGGGGAGCCCCAGAGTCTCCTCAGTAGGTTGCAAAGTCGCCCCATCTCAGGCAGTGGACGAAGGGCAAACCCAGGATTTGATAGGAGTGGCTGAACTTCAAAGACAGCTGAACGTTCACCAAGGCAGGTCCGTCAGGCCAACATCAGAAGCCCCATTGGGAAAACCCACACCCCTGACACAAGAAACAGGCACATCCGGGCGAGGGCCCTGGAAGAGCTAGACTCCCCAGATGCCTCTGAAACCTCTGAGCCTGGAGCAGTGGCCCATTCCTTCCCATAAAGAGCTAATGCACCCATCCCATCGCTGAGGGAGCAAAAAGCCTGCACATCTTTCTCCATGGGTGCCTTCCATCCCAGAAGGTAGAGTGACCAGCCATCCTGGTTTACTGTAGGACTTGCAGTTCTAAAACCAGGAGAGTCCCAGGAAAACCAGGAAGAGGTGGTCGGCTTCCTGCCAGGGCCCCAACCAGAGTGAAGTCACCACACAACACAGGCAGGATGTGCCAAGCCTGCTAAGGGAGGAAAGGAACTGCACAACCGCCTGACCCATGAACGGCAGTAGAGGTCCCAGGGTGGCACTGAACGGCCAGCATGCGGGGGCTGACACTGATGGACACCACTGGCAAGGAGGCCTGACCCCTCCAGCGGCAGAGGGGGTCAATACCACACGGCCTCCCTGGGGGCACAATGGATGGGCAACCCACCAAGGTGCAGCCTAAAATGGACCCTCTAAAGAGCAAGAACACACAGCAGGTGGCTGAGGGCAGCCACCCCAACAAAGTCATGATCCCTTGCCCAGGTTCTGCCCCTGAGCCAGTTTTCTGACCTGGAACCGTGGACTAGGGAGGTGGCCAGGACCCTAGGGGGAAGGACGCTGTAGTGCCATGGCAAGTAGGCACGGGAATGACCCCCCAACCCCTCCCAAAGGGACCTCTGGCTATGCACTGGGGGACTGAATGCTGGGAAATGGGATTACCAGACCGTGGGAGGCTGTTGGACACAGCGTCCAACCCGGCATTGACACTGGAGTCTCAATAAACTCAGTCTCCGCGTCCACTTCAGGAGGACCCCCATGCTGGAGTTTCTGACCAGAGGACGTCACTGGGTCCAAGGTGTGCTGGGCCATTCTCGAGAATTTGTCAGTTGGGCTTGAGCAGGGAGAGCCTGGAATCCAATACACTCCACAACAAGGTGCAGAGCTGAGTGAGATGTCTTCTGAGGACTCTTTCAGAACATGGGATAACACTTAATGTTAAACGAAAAAACATAAGACAGAATGGTCACACAGCAGGAGCTCAACTGAGTAAAGAGGAACTACACGGAAAAAGAATGGGGGGAGGGTCAGCCCCATGGCATAGTGGTTAAGTTCAGCGCCCTAGGCTTCGGCAGCCCAGGGGCACAGGTTTGGATTCTGGGGCACTCACCAGCCACGCTATGGCAGCGACCCACATATAAATTGGAGGGAGATTGGCACAGTTGCTAGCTCAATGCTAATCTTCCTCAGCAAAAACAGAAGTGGGGAAATAGACCCAAACTGTGAGCATTCACGCCTCCGGGCAGTGCCTCCTGAGCAACCTTTGTCCTGATTCTTCGTATACTTTCTGTACTTTCCAAAGTCGCCACAGCGAGCATGCAGATACTCAGGAGTTAGCCGAGTGGGTCTTCTGCAACAGAGTGCATTAGTCCACCCATTCAAGCCCCCATCACCATAGCTATGGGATGGCAACACGTGCTCCAGATCCCCCACACCTGAATCTCGTAAACAAATAAGCTGGACCATACACTGTCACTCAGCCACAGTGTGACGTTTGGATGCCGTCCCTCAAGCTGTGGAGGGCCTGGCGCGGGGGTCGTTGCTTGTTTGCTCAGAGACTGAGGACAGTAAAGAAGATGTTACTGAAACTCAGAAGATGGAAACATGGAATTGAGCCTCGCCCCGCCCCCGATTGAAGGTGCTTTTCTGGCTTGTGATATGAATGCAAGTGAGGAGGTTGCCAGAAGTTCACGGAAACTCCCAAGGTTCCAACTCGGCTGGGCCACCCTCTGTGTGCAGGCACCACACCTAAGCAGTGGCGGCAAAGTAGCTCGTGGGTGACTGCAGGTGCCTTGTGATGCAGCTTCCTCCTGTGGACTTGGAGCGTCACTAAGACAAAGCAGAAATAAGTACAGTTCTCAGGTTGGACCACGTGATCCAGGCCGTACTGAGAGGGATGCAGCCAACTGGAGCTGCCCAGGGGACAGGGAGCAAGAGGAGCAGTGGAGTCTGCCTGTTGGAAGCAGGCCACATGAGGATTGGGAGGAAAAGGGAGACTGGGGCCGAAGAAACAAGGCTCGCTGTCCTCTTGCTGCTGCACGGCTGCCGGGCCTCCTCTTCAGAAAGGTCAGGACACGGAACTACAGCCAAGCGGTGACAGAGGGAATCACAGGGATGAGAAGGAGCCCATTCTCAGGGGCAGAGTGCTGGACGCAAGGGCACCTCCTCCTCGGGGACCACTCCTCCCAGGTGGTGGGGCCTGCCGGTGGAGGGCAGCCTCCAGCTGGAGGGGCAGTGGACATTCCCTGACCTTTGGGATCACTTACACTTCCAGAGTCTAGGTGAATGCCGAGTGCAAAGCAGGCATGCAAAGGGAGGAGGAGAGCAGCCCCCGAGGGCCAGAGGAGGAATCTGAAACGCAAACAACCAAGGGGAGATGAGCACCCAGGCTTCGGAACCAGCTCCCACATCTCCGCACCAAAGAGACCAGCAGCTCAACAGAAAGACGGGCAAAAGGCGTTTCAGAGAGGAGGAAACCGGACCTGCCGAGAAGTATATGGGGGAAACTGGGAGTTTGGGTCAAGCCGGTCCCAGACCTGTGGTGCTGCAAAACACGTGGCAGGAGCCAACGGGAACCTTCCCTGGGCCTCAAAGAAGCACATGGGAGGCAGAGGCAGCATTCTCCATGGTGCACTCTGCACCTCTCGGCAAGTGAGGAAAATGGGTAACAGGCGCAGCAGAGGGGAGGGGATGCAGAGAAGTAACACGGAGCAGAGAGGATGAGCCAGGCAGGAGAACATCTGTGCCAGAGAGGGGGACGGCAGAGCCAGGGTGGTGAGCACCGAGAGGCCTCGTGGCAGCAAGTTCCCAGGGGACAGCTGGGGGGGTGGGCTAGATGGACACGGGTCACTGGAAGGGTGAAGGATAAGAAACTGCAAAGGCGAGGGCTCAGACAGCCCATCTGGGACAGTGAGTTCTGCAGGGTGCTGCCCGGAGGGAGGAGGAAGAGAGGCTGACTGAGCAGATGCTATGGGCTCCGAAGAGGAGGCGACGTCCTGGGGGCATTTGCCACAAAGAGCAGTGGTGGACATGCTAAAAGGACTTCCTAAAAGGAAGATGGGCTGCGGTATGGGGATGTGCGTTATGGGGATGGAACCATGGGCTGAGAAGAAAGCAGGCCCCCTGCAGCCGAGGCCTGAATCCCACGAAGGGGCCCTCTGCTCCTCACCTCACCTCAGGGCCAGCATTCGTGCTTCCTGGAGCTTCGGCAAGGAGCAAGCAGGTGCAGCTCACTGGAAGAGAAGGCAGTGCTCTGTTGATCCACACTGACTGAGCAACTACTGTGCCCCGGGCCCGTGGCTTGCAGAAACGAGTAAGAGCCAGTCCTGGCCTTCAAGGACCTCAGCGCTCCTGAGGGGGTCCCAGACTCTTGGAGAGCAGCTACAACCCTCGGAGATAGGAGCCCAGGGAAGGGAGGGAGGGAGAGCTAGAGTGCCGCCAGAACCCAGGGACAGGAGTGCCTGCCACCAGGCGTGGGGCAGAGAAAGGGATGTTCAAGTTGTGCCTGGAAGGAGGACAGGAGTCTGCCAGGACAAGAGAGGCAGGCATTTGAGCCCCCGGGGACCATGTGCCAAAGCAGGGAGTCCTGGCAAAGTGCGTACACTCAGGGGGCAGGGGCTCCCCAGCACACTGACCCACATGTTGGGCCACAACGGGGGAGAGAGCTGGCCCACCAGAAGGCCCCCCAGGGCCCCAAGGGGTTTGGGCTTCAACAGGCAAGGGCCCAGCAGGGTTTTCAGGAAGGCGTTGATGAGGGCAGATGTGCTGCTGGGAAACGGGATGGGTGGCCTGTGCAGCTCCCACTGGACTAGAAAGAGCCGGCACCCAGGCCGATGGGGAGGCACTGGGAACAACCAGCACGGGCCCCAGACTATGGGGCTGGAACTCAGGAAGTGGCCATGGGGCAGGAAGAGGGGCCTTCATTCTGATCAGGCCTTTGGGAGGCAAAGCCCCAGGACTGGGTCATCCAGGCAAAGACCAGGAAGGGCGCAGGGATGTCGAGGAGCACAGCGCGGCAGTGAGTGCCTTCAGCTCCTAAGTGAGAGTCAAGACAAGAGGCAGCTTTGACAGAGAAGGGGGCACTGGGGGGACACGTCAGGTCTGAGGGGCAGCAGAAAAGAGTGGGGACTTTCCTTCTCACCTGCAAACAAAGGCCATATCAAGCCTGCCCCTCAGGACCTCCTGGCACGCCCGCGGTGGCCTGGAAGAAGGAGACCCTGACACTCCAGGCACAGGACTCAGCCTAGGGGTCCTGCCCTCTCCCGGCCTCCGCGTCCCCCAGGGTCCCTTCGGAGGGTCGGCCTAGGTAGCCAAGAACTCTGTGGCTGCCACTCGACTTCTGCCTCTGAGGTCACCGCGCACCAGGCGCCTAGCCCCTCCTCCTCCTCCCTCCCTTTCTCCCAGCTCCTCCCCCACCTTTCTCCCAGCTCCGCCTCGTCTCCTGAAGCCCCGCCCTCAGCCCCGCCTTCTCTTCCAATAGCGGCTCCTCCCTCGGCTCTTTTCCTCAGGTCTGGCTTCCATAAGGCTCCCCCGGCCCCTCCCAGCCCCGCCCCTGCCCCTCCGCCTCCCCGCAGCCCCGCCCCCTGGCTCACGTTGTCCCCCGCCTCACTCTCCCCCTAACCCCTCTTGCCCGTTCCTGACCTGCTCCCAGCCGCTGGTCTCCAGGCCCCGACTGGGCCTGCTGAGCCCTCGTCCCTTGGGGCCGGGGGAGTCCACTGACTTCTCCTATCGGCGGGGGCCCGCGTGCACTTGTGCGCGTGACGTCAGCGCGTGTCTTCGTAATGAGCTGGCTGCGTGCCTGCGTGCCTGCGTGCCTTCGTACAGGCGTGCTGAGTTCCGGCGTGCTGCGTGCTTACGTACGTGGTCCGTGCTCGTGCCTTCCCGCAAGAAAGGGGCTTCAGCGGCTGGGCGAGCGTGGCGCGGGGACAGACCGCCGCTGCGGTCTTCGGTCCCTGGGCGTAGTCTCCTCGCCTGGGTGTAGGAGGCGGCCCCGTCGGGACACGGGTAGGCGGAGGACCCTGCTGCCCAGTGGCTGCAGCGGAGTCGGCACAACGCGCCCGCCACTCGCTCGGCCCGTGGATCCGGGAGACCCGCGCCGCGCAGCCCGAAAGGCTCCAGGACTCAGCCCTCCGCGGGACGGTACCCCTGGGCTGGGAGCGCGCGCAGGCGACCCAGGCCGCTCTTTCCTGTCCCTTCGCCGCCACCATCACACGCCCGCCCTCCTTCTACGTGTGTGGACCGGCGACGTGCGTCTGCGCCTAGAAGGGCGAGTGTGGCGGTCCACAGGCACCGGTAGGTCCGCCCTCGTGTTTGCCCTCCTGCGTCCCGCTTGGCCCTTCAGCTGTGCCCCCACCCAGGCCACGGGCTCCGCTGTGCCCTCAGAACACGGTCCGCTTCCGTGACGTGATGTGCTGTGCTGCTGGCTGCTGGGGCGTTATGTGGTCCCACAGCCCTCAGGGGCCAGAGAGACCCACTGCCGTGATGAGCAGAGCCAAAGCGTGCGTGAGGGGTTTCCCTCCAGTTGGACCCTCCCGGGTCCTGCTGGCCTCCAGTCCCTGCTGAGTTGAAGACCGTTCTGGTACTTTAGCCCACATTGCTGTCTCGTACCTGATGACCTTGTCTCGTTATCCCTCTTGTCCTTGTGCAGGCGAAGGAGCCGAGACCAGAGGAACAGGCTTTCCTCTTCAGGCCACCAAGCAGGTACTCTCCGCATCAGGAGGCAGGAGGGCACTCGGCCCCCTTCGTACCTTTACGGTTACCTCAGTTCTCTCTAGGGATCCCAGCCACACAGTTCAGGTCTCCTGGTTGTGATTTTGTGCTTCTGATGAGAAAAGGACCAAGACAGCGAGTGGCAGAAACTAGGCAAACCTGCAGTCCGGTCGTCTACCCCAGGAGGAGAGTAGAAGTGGCCAGGCCACAGGGGGACATCCAGCCTCTCTCGTAAATAATCCAAAGCCAGTGAACAGGGCGACCCTTGGTCACCCATCCGGTTAGCAAAGGTTAAGTGAAAGGAGATGCTCAGGGCCGATGAGTGTGTGAGGAGATGGCCCTTGCCTGTGGTTGGTGGAGTGTACGGAAGTGAGCCCCTGTGGAAAGCCTTCTGCTGGTGCGGATCGGCACCTCAGATGTGCATGCCCTGTGACCCAGGCCTCCTCCTAACTATATCTTCAGTCAACACCTGTTTGTGGGGACGTCCTTTATGGTGACAGAAAGTGCAGAGCAGTCTGTGACTCACCATCAGGAAGATAGTCAGTGAATTGTGGGAGAGCCAACTATGGGATAGCATACAGGCGGTGACGAATAGGACAGAAGAAGATGTGCAGACGTGAAAGAACGTGCTTGATGTGCTGTTAATGGAGAAATCAGCCTCCACCCTTGGAGACGTCCAGGCAGGAGCACACAGCTCTGTTAGTTTGCCAGGGCGGTCATGTCAGAGTACCGCAGACTGAGTGGCTTCAACAGCAGAAAGTTGTCGTCTCACAGTTCTGGAGGCCGGAAGTCCAAGATCAAGGTGTCGGCCGACTTTGCCTCTGCTGAGGACTATGAGACAGAATCTGCTGTTCCGCCCTTGTCCCTGACTTCTGGTGGTTTGCTGGCAATCTTTGGCATCCCTAGGCTCATAACTTTCTGCCTTCCTCTTCAAATGGTGTTCTTCTGTGTGCGTCTCTCTAAATTTCCCCTTTTTATGAGTACACCTGTCGGATTGGATGAGGGTGCACCATAAGGAGCTCATTTTACCTTGATTACCTCTGTAAAGACCTTTTCTGTGTATATCAGGTCAGATTCTGAGGAACTACGGACTGAGACTTCAAGACGTGAAACTGGAGGGGCCACAATGCAACCAGTAACAACCTAGAAAGTCCCTGCGGTAGGAGGAAAGCCTTCGTGGCTGCAGGGTGGTGAATAAAGTGGGGACGAGAGTGAAAAGCTGGAGGGGGGCGCAGATCACGTGGGGCCTTGCAGGCCGTGGTGAGAAGTGTGGGTCTCTGCTGCTTGGGGAAAGAAGCCTCTGGAAGGTACTGGGTTAGGTGCCCTCAGTGCCTCAGCCCCCATTCTCACAGTCTTGTGGAGGATGAGGTTCCCCGAGGTGCCATGACCCAGCTGAGGGTTGGGCCTGGGGCCCTGCTCCTCCCAGTGCACAGCTCTGTCCCCTAGTGACAAGGAGGGATCCCCTCCAGGGACAGGGAAAGGAGCCAAGGACAGGGTGTGCATGCTGTTACGTCCCCGGTAATGGTGAGCTCTCTCTTCATCCTGCAGTGCCTCCGTCTCAGCTGTAGAGTGGGGTGACAGTAGCACTGCCCCTACCCGGTAATTTGAGGGTTGAATTCTATGATCCGTGGATCGTGCCCATCCCAGGGCCTGGCATGGAGATGGTGCCTGCACATTGCTGCCGATCGTTCTTGCTCTCATGATTCGTTTCTCTCAGCTTGGGACTCCTGCTGACAGCGGAGAGCAGTGGTGCAAGAAGGGGTTGGAGGAGGATAGCAGCCAAAGGGGTCAGTCGGGAGGAGACACTTGACAGGGCCATCTGAGATCGAGGGCATCCGCTGGGCCCAGCTGAGGTTGGATAGCAAGGATTTCTGGTAGCAGCCCTGTGGTAGGGGCCGGGAGATTTGGGACCTGCGGTGCCTTGGCAGTGGCAGTGCCAGGAAGCAGAGAGGGTTGGAGTGGGTGGGGGTGGCAGAAGAAGAAGCATAGCCCAGGACTGTCCTTGTCTGTGCTGGGAGAGGGCTAGAGCCAGCCCACTGTGCTGTGAAGCCAAGGGGCCCTCCCTCCCTCCCTCCTCTGTGCTGCCCTGGGGCTCAGTGACCTCTGTTGTACAACTGACCACGTGCTGTCCTGGCTGTGCCTTTCTCTAGCTGTCCCCAACCTGCTCCGAGAGCTCCCCAAAGACTCCATGTGACGGGCGAGTCATCCCAGTGGCCAGCCTCTTCCGTCAGGCCTGTCAACTGACTGTCTGGTGATTGAAAGGAGGAACCAGCACTCTCCGCTACTCCACCGTCCAGGTCAGTGGGGTTTCAGGGCACCTTGGGGACGCTGGGGAGAGGTCAGGCCCACGGGCCATGAGCTTGGAGTGCCGGTGCGTGAGGTTTATTGACATTGCGGTTCTGCGTTTCCACAGGCCACGTGAGGCCCAAGGAGCTCTGGGGAGATGAAGTTCAGCTGCCTCTCCTTCCGGCAGCCCTATGCAGGTTTTGTCTTAAATGGAGTCAAGACTGTGGAGACGCGTTGGCGTCCCCTGCTGAGCAGCCACCGGGACTGTACCATCGCCATCCACATTGCTCACAGGGACTGGGAAGACGCAGCCTGGAGGGAGCTGCTGGTGGAGAGGCTGGGGAGGACCCCCGCTCAGATTCAGGCCTTGCTCCAGGAAGGGGAAAAGTACGGCCGTGGAGTGATAGCTGGCAAGTGCTGCTGTGCCGACCACTGCTCAGACACCTCCCAGGGCTGCCCCCGGGACCTTGCTCTGGAGATTGGTGGCTTGTTTTCTGTTGAACTGCTGCATGTGTGGGCTATGTGGTTTCTTTCAGCAACACACCTTCAGAGGGGCAGCAAGGGGCACTTGGCTGAGGGTTGGCAGGCTGAGGTTCCACAACCCAGGGTGAACCCTTTCTCCATCCTGGGCCTCCGTTCCCATTTGTGATTCAAGAGGCAGGATGAGGTCCGAGTCTGCATGTGGGGTTTGCCTGTGTGTATATGTGCTTGTGCGTGCATGCGTGTGGCAGAGTCCATGAGATGCAGCACAGCACACAGAGCGGGTTGGACTGGCCTCTGGACTCAGGCTGCCTGCCTGGCTTTATGTGCCTGTCCCACCCCCAGTGGCCGCTGCATACTGGGCAAGTCCCCTGACCCCTCAGTGGTTGAGGTCCCACATCAGTTCCGGTCACCTGGTGAAGTGCTTGGGGACCCGAGGGCCTCCAATTTCCCTGCAGGGGCCGGGGCCCTTGTGATCTGTACCTGCTGCCCTCAGCAGTCTGACTGGTATCTGCCTGTTATTTTGGTGGGGTTGTTGAGGACAGGACCCTCTCCTCCTGATTGTCCCTCCCTCGGCCTCTCCCAGAATCCTGCGGACAGAGTTTGGCACGTCAGAAGTGCTCATTCAGAGTGACCCACTTCACTCCGTGTCCATTGGGCGATATCATCTTAGTCTCTGATGGCTGTAACTTTGAATACCCATGTTCTCTGACAGGCAGGCCCTGGTTTATGGAAGGAAAAACATCTCTGTGCTTCTCTCTTTGTGTACAGGGCTCGTTGACATTGGGGAAACTTTGCAGTGTCCAGAAAACTTAGATCCTGATGAGGTTGTGGAACTGGAAAATCAAGCCGTGCTGACCAACCTGAAGCAGAAGTTCCTGACGGTGCTTTCAAACCCCAGGTGGCTGCTGGAGCCCATCCCCAGGAAAGGCGGAAAGGATGTCTTCCAGGTAGACATCCCAGAGCACCTGATCCCCTTGGGGGAGGAGGCCTGACGAGCGTGGGCTCCTCAGAGGAAGGTCACCGAGAGACCAGCTAAATCATGACCCAGCAGCTCGTCGTCAAACGGAGGACGTGGAAATCGGGTTCCGTGTGGATTGGCACCGCAGGGGAACGCGCTACCCACTATGTGCTGTTCATGTAAACAGCTTCTCCACTCAGATGCAGGGATGGGGGAGCGGGACTTTCCTTGCACGTCTCTGGGCTCGGTGACAGTCTCAAGGACTTTGACCTTCAGGAAAAAGGGAAAGCTGCCAGAGAGTTCTTGGCACTGCCACTCATTTTGGTCCAGCTGATTTCTGGATTGACCAAAAAATACGTTTTAAGAGGAATCGTTAGTGTTCTCCCCTCTCTTTGTTCTAGTCAAACTCATAGAGTGTTTGCACAGCATCCAGGGGATTTTGTGTGGAGGCTGGGAGCGGGCGCTGAGTGATTGCTGGAGAGTGACCAGCCCTGGATGGCCTCATTCCTGATGAAGAGGACCTCAGACTTGGAAACAGAGCACCTGTCTGTCCTTGCAGAAGACTCTTGCTCTGTTGTAAAAGTGTCCCTTGGCTCATGGGGCATGAGTGTTAGACATGTTGCACAGCCACTTCATGTGTGAAGAAAGGAGCCTAAATACAGCTCTTTCGGAAAAGTGATAAGTAGCATTGTTTATTTTATAGAAAGTCTTTTTCTTTGTTTTGTTTTTTTTTTGTCGTTTATTGGGAAAATTTCTAATGGTTGTTACCTATGAGCATGATGGGCTAAACCAGGCAGTGGTTGGACATCCCTCGGCAAATGAGGTGGCCCTACTTTTAGGTGGACCTCTTTGGAAGACCCCTGGCTCTTGGTCAAGAGACATTCAGCTGCTGATCAGAAACTTTCTGGCATCTTAGGGGGACCCATGAGGAAAGACTCTCCTGTTTCAAGATGCATGAATAGTGTTAGATGATAGCCCCAAGGTCAACAGTCAGGCTGTTCTGTGTCCTGACCACTAGGCCAGGCTCAGGGAACGAGATCTTCCTGGGCTTGCCTTGATACTCCCTAGCCAAGTCCTTGGCTGAATGTGTGAAAACGCTGGTTCTTTAAATGAGAGGACAGTGGGGACCAAAGCCTGTTTGGGACCAGGATTTCCAGCCTCCTCAGGCTTATCTGAGGAGGTGTGTGTAGTATCACAAGTTAGAAAGAACACCGGGTTACAATTCTCATTAGATTCTTTATTTACTCTCTCAGAATTTTGCATCATGGTTATAAACAGTCGTTTTTATCTGTCACTGGTCATCTGTGAGCTTAGGGACCTGGATTGTCCTTGCAGTGCTCACAAAGTACACATTTGTAATCTGAGGAGCCCTTGTGCTCCTCGTCCTCGTCAGGGGCCTCATTTGAGGACATCACTGAAAGGGCAGCCAGCAGGATGGAATAACAGGTGTTGTATAAGGACATCACCGAATCATGATCTGGGTAATGTGGGGGGCTGGTGGGTGGTTCCCCTGCGCCCTCCCTTCCAGCAGTAGCCAGGGGCACAAACATACTATTCCTGGACGTGCCCTCCCCACTTGGGCTGCCTGGCTCACTTCGGCGACCATTTTCCAGGGCACATCTCACAGAACAGATATCAGAACACAAGAACCACCAATTGCCACTGGTTCCCTGAGCTTTAGGGGCTTCCTTCTGGGCCATTTCGTCAGCTGCTTTGGTGGGTTCATTGTGACGGATTCGTGGGGAGCGCCTCGTAGCTGCTACCTGCTTCTTTCTCTTTGGAGTTGTTGTGCTGGTCCCAGGCTGAGCGATAATTCTCAGGTCGCCTCTTCTCCGAATGTTCTCGATGAGCAGAGGCTTGTCTTTCTGAAATTTGGAGTTACGGTACATCTGAAATGAAATCAATCCTGTTAGTCATCCTGGGAGCAAATATTCACACCACCCCCCCCCCCAATCAGAATGGTCTTGTTTTCCTGGGGAGAAAAGATCTTTTTAACTTGCTGGCAAGTTTCATTTTGCCCTGGAGCCTGAGCTCACTCAACATACGTAATACCTAGGTTAAGGTGCATCTATCTCCTTGACATTAAGTAACCTCTCAGAGTCTTTTGTCACACCTGCAGATTACCTCTGAGGGGGTTGTCGTTTCATAGGAACAACTATACCTTCTCATCTTTCCATAAGTAAAGTCTCAGGTGAAAAAAAGTTATCCTCAGAAATTAAGCCCTTTCAGTGCATCATTCATCTTGGTCTACTAGGAAGATGTTCGAGGGACGGAGAACATGGGAAACAGAAGGACGCTCTACTTTACCATGATTCTCTTGTTCCCTGAGAATGAAGAGTGAAGCGAAGGGTCGTTTGGACGAATTTTGCTGAAGCCGTAGAGATTCAGTTGGCGGATAAAACTCTTCAAGCTGTCTGTTTCAAAAATTCTCCCTGGGCCTCTCTGGTGAAGAATCTCCCTCTGGAAAAGATCCTCTTCAATGATCACGGTGTCTCCCTCGTCATTCCAGCGCACAGACGTGAAGGCGTCGTCCTCAGCTACCATCCAAAGCTTTCTTGGGAAGGAGAGCCCGAGAAGGTGGTGGTTTTCTTCCACGTGGACGGTGCCTTGGTTTGGATCCTGTGGTCGCGGGTTGTCTTGGGGGCCTGGATCTTGGCTTATGGCTTGGTCACTGTGGGTCTCCAAAATCTCCCTTGAATCCAGATTTGGATCCAGGGATGAATTAGATGGGACCTCTGTTGCTGGCTCTCCGTCACCTGATGGGGCCTGCTTGACTTCATCTATCTGGTCGGTACTCTGACTAGCCATGGAGCTAGTCTAGGTCAGGAGCATTTTCTGTCCGAGACCAAATCACTGAACTCTCAGATCAGAAATGCCTTTGGTCAGGGTGGGGATGCCCAGTAAATACTGTCCACAAAATTCTAGAGTCTCTATAGTGGGGCAACCGGGTGCTTAAGTCATCGTTCTCTTTAGTTGTCACATGATGTCACAAGGGTGGCTCACAGCTGGTCTGGAGCAGGAGCCCTGGCCAAGTGTGGGGGAGGGGAGGGATGCAGTGTCCCAGCTTCTCTCTTTTCTAAAAGGAGAGAAACTTCTGGTTCAAGTTCCCAGAAAAGACTCCGGTCAGTCACCAGGCACATTGTTTCATGGGGCTGGGCCCTGGATGGGTTGAGAAAGCATGATCCTATCTCCACTCCCACCCCTAAAGACGGGTTGGGGGACCTGTTGCTGACCTCTCTGGTGTGCTCAAGGGCCTGGCCCTGGTTAGTCCTAGCTTGGCTCCCACCAAGACCAGGCGGGTCAGATGGACCCTTGGGGGACTGTGCTTCCCAGTAGACGGTGGTCCCTAGCAGGCTTATTTGCCTAGTCTGGGTTGATAGCCCCCTCTTTCTTCCTCTCGACCCCACTTCTTGCTTTGGTCTCTTCCTGCTGCTCCTGCTGGTTGGTTGGTCCTGCTCAGATGGACACAAACAAGGAGTCTTGCCCCTGGGTCAAGTTGTCCCCAGAGTAGTGCTGTGCTGGAGCACAGTGGGAGTGCTTCTGATGATCCTCAACCTCAGTGTCACCCAAAGCACCTCAGACAGTGTTACCCACAGCACCGGCGTGACGGTGGATGGCCACATCCTCCACTGTGCTTGGGAGGGAGTCTCCTCTTGAACTCTACTTGCCCCCAAATCTCATCCCTCTCCAAATCACAGTAGGATTGTCTTTAGTTTCCATTTCTTCGCCATAGAAACTCTTCTGGTTGCCCTGGATGAGCTCACTTTGGGAACACCTGCATGTGCCCTTTTCAAATCACCTTACCCAGCTTCTCGGATACAGCCTCCCTGGAGGCTTCCTCTAAAGCCCTATTTCCTTTCTGCTTTAGAGTGGTTTGGCTTCTGCTCTGCCAGATTTCTGGCCTCTCACTTCCAAATTGGATCTCCTCTAGTACTTCCCCTTTTAATTCCTTCATTTGGGGGTTTCAGCATCTATTCTGTTCTGTTGAGACAAAGCATTTCACTGACTCATTCCCCTGAGCCAGCCATGCTCTCCTTGCCTGAAGTCCACCTCCACCCCTGACCTGTGTGTTCCTCCCCTGCCATTACCTGGATGGTAGGTCCATTGAATAATTTTGTATGCTCTTGAGTTAGATACTTTTCAAAGGGCCTCCTTTACACAGACTCACTCCCAAGGAAAATTCCTACTCGTTTAGCTAGACGTGAGTAAGGAAACCAATGTGAAGATACTCATCACTGTGTATTTGAAAATAGATGAGAGTCTGGGTGTGGAATGGGACAAAACCCAAATGAAAGTCATCCTCATCACACAGGAGAGGATAGGACAGGGATTTTGGTGATAAGTGTTCTCTAGATGTTGTGGACAAATTTGTCCTTAATATTCACTCTGCATCTAGAGATAGAGTGGTACCATAGGAAGGCCCTGTCTTCAAGGATCCTAGGTGTTTGTCCTCGCTGCCACTGAGTAGGGTCATTTGCCCTCTCTGAGGGTCAGTCCTTTGTTTCTAAAAGGGGAGTGCAAAGAGGGTTGGAAAGAGAATCTCCCAAGATGCCTTTCAGTCTGGGGACTGCAATCCTTAATGGAGCCCCCAGGTCAACATTTGGGCTTGATATGTGGTCTTTGTGGTTCTAAACAGGTTTCCAAAGCATTCATTGAAGAAGTCCATTTATCCTGTAGGGGCATGCCCTCAGAAGCTAAAAATTTTAATGGAAGCCATTGGTGGCTTCTCAGAAGGGGGCTCCTAGAGTCTTTGGATGAACAGCCATCTCCCTTCAGTTGCACACCAGAGTATTTTTGCCTCAGTGAGTTCTGTAAAGACTGAGAATGAAATTTCCTTGTGGCCTGTGCTAGCTCATGAACTCAGCTGATGACCTATACAAAGGGATTGGACTGTTTGGTTGGAGAAGAGAAAATGTCTTGGGAAACCAAAGTCTGGCATCCTGCAGAGAACCAGTATTTACTTGATATGATTTAGACACTCGTATGTCCTAAGTCTTCCGTAGGACCGTTAGCTCAAGTCCTTTGTTTCAAGAGACACCGAATTTCCATTGGGGTTAAGAATCTAGGACATGAGGCTCATCTTGTCCTCTGAAAATGAAATACCCATGGTGCTGACTTCAGCCTAGTTGACGAAAGGCATTATGGAAATGGCTTCCCTTGACAAAGTCTTCTCAGTCCCAGAATTTCAATACTTGGCCCTGTGGCCGCCAGTCCGACAGTCTTTATTAGGTACCAACCATGCTCAAGACCCTTTGAGAGAAATGACTGGTTGGCTCTTCAGTGCTCCAGAGGCCCCAGAGATGACCCATAGGTGTCACTGCATTATGGACCAAACCCCCAGAGTCAAGTGGCTGTAGCACAGCATGGCTGATTGAGCGCTGAGGACAGCCACCCCAGAGGGAAAGTGATTTCAGTCTGGACTCACTGCAGGTTCTGCTCAGCCTGCAGCCAGGGAGGAAGTGCCTAGCTCTGGGCTATGGGGCCCAAGGCCTGGGGCCACCAAGGGGCAAGCCTGGCTGTGTGGCCTTTTTGCCTTCCTCTCTTTCCAGCCCTCATCGCTCAGGAGGTCCTTGAGGGTGCTGCCTCTTTACTGATCTCCCTCCCTCCTGGGCACCAGCCGTACCCCTGCAATTGGTCTACCTCACACTTGAGGTGTCTCTCTCAGCCATGGCTCAGACACAGGCCCTCATGACATCCAAGGCATGCCCTTTCCAGTCTCCCGGCCACTGCGTTCCTCTTACCTACTCAGGCTTCTGCCAGCCCAGAGGCCCTCCAGCCGCTTTCACTCACCATCTTCTGAGCTCCAGCCCCACTGGGCCCCTGGTGCTATTGTTTGACATACTGGGAGCTCCTGTCAGGAAGGGTCCTCCTGCTACTCCCTCTCTGGCAATGCTCTTCTCTGTCCAGAGGCCCCTCAGCATGTCGGGGTCCCACTCCAAGACCTCCTCAGTAAGGCCTTTCTCCTATCCCAGGTCCCCCTCACAGCTCCTTCCCTGGGGTTCCCACAGCCCAGCTGCCATGTCCAGTCCCAGTCATAGTGCCCCTGCCCCACTGTGATGTTCGGTGCATCGGTCTCCTCCTCCGGACTAGGAAGGAGGACCTTGAGCATGAACATGGCAGAGACCATCATGTGAACCCGGTCCCCAGTATGCATGTTGGAATGAAGGAAGTTCTGTGTCACCAGGAGCTGGGTGGGGTTTAGTGTCCTTGAACACAGCTCTGCATTGTAACAGTAATGATAGGAGCAGTCGTGGAGGACGCAACCTCCTGCGTCACAGTGCCTGTGCGAGTGCTCTGAGGGTCTGTGCCATTTGCTCTTCAGCACAGTCCCTGGCAGGTACCAGGAAAGGCCCAGCCTAGGCTTGGCAGATGGAATCACAGGCCCAGCTTCCACCCTGAGGAAGAAGTAGAGCTGGAATGGGGCCCACAGCCTCACCCCCAGAGGGGGCCCTTCTTTCTGCCGTGAAGCCACTGGCACACTGCAGGACAAGCACCAAAGGAGAGTCTTTGTTGTCTGGTCACGTCTCATTCTGTAGTGGTCCAGGGCTAAGGGCACACCAGGGAACGCGTCCTTAGAGGCTAAAAATGGCACGGGGACCACTGGCTGAAATGTGCCTTTCTAAAGGATCCATGTGCAAGCCTTGTTAGCAGTCGGCCTCCCCTTCTTGCCTTAGACAGGGAGGCCTGGATTCTAGGGATTTCCACGAGCCTTACTCTCCTTTAGGGACGTTATCCCGGTAGGAATTGTGGTGTTAAAGTCAGTCTCAATCAGTCTCTCTCTCTGGTGTAAACTCTTTGAGGATTGGAAACAGAACAAGTCTCCTGATGATTTTTGCTTATTGGAGCCCCTGGAAATAGGAAGACAACTTGGGACAGAGAGGCCGTCTCAAGATAGAGATAGACTTGTAGAGCTTTAAAAAGCAGTGTTCAGATCATGTTATACAAATGATCCAAGGATGGATGACCTGTGTGTATGGGCCCCTAGGTTGTATATTTCTTGACAGCAATCTGCGTCCTGTTGGCTTAAAAACCTGCCAGCCCCCAACCCAAATTTTCACATGTGCAGTTATTTCACACGGTGCTCATACTAGTGGATTTTTGGCCCTTTAGAACCTGCCAAACCTCAACACACATCTGCTAAGAATAGATAAGATACAGCCTTGTGGTCCTAAGACCCAAGGCCACTCCCCGAGCTGCTGAGTGACATTGTTTTGACATGTGGGCCGCCTCTCTGATGCCTCTCTCCTAACAGCTCCCTTGCCTTCCCCCCTTAGCCCGGTCCTGCTGCTGTAACAAAATACCACAGACTGGGTGGCTTAGAAACAACGCAAATTTATTTCTCACCGTTCTGGAGGCTGGAAGTCCAAGATCAAGGCGCCAGCATGGTGGGGTGAGGGCCCTCCTCCTGGTCCCTAGCTGCCACCTTCTCGCTGTGTCCTCACATGGTGGAAAGGGCTGGGAATCTCTCTGGAACCTCTTATATAAGGTGACTCCCATCCATGGGGGCTCTACCCTCATGATTTAAGCACCTCCCAAAGGCCCTGCCTCGTAACACCATCATCTTTGGGGGTTAGGGTTTCAACATATGCATTTGAGGTGACACAAACATTGAGACCATAGCGCTCCCCTTCTGATAGTGCCCTCCTGACCCATAAACCCCAGGATGATCTCATGCTGTGAGGGACTCCCCTCTAATGCAACCCTGTTGAGGCACCATCCTGTAAATCTGGTGTTGTGTTGCTGCCTCTCCTGGTCATCTCTTCTTCCTGGGTCAGCCCCCAATCCCTCAAAACCCCTACAGTTGGCTAATGAGCTCTTGTGAAATCACGTGTCTGACCCTTAGAGGCTGATGATCATCTGACCTGAGGTGTGTGTTTTTCAGGCGTCAATTGGGAGGGACTCTAAGGCTGACAAGGCAGAAAGGGCTTAGGACAGCTTGTCACTTGGACCTGGACCTTCGTGGCCTGGCCTTGCAGCGTCTCGGCTTTCCTGCTGCTGCAGAAAAGCCACTGATTTTCTTTTGGACCTCAAACTGACAAATCCTAATTGACCAACTTTAACTCTAAACTAAAACCTAAAACTGCCCACGATGGCCTCTTTGAGCCTCAGCATGAACTGTGCTGGACGGAAAGCGGGCCAAGCTCAACGAACAGGTCTTGGACTCTGGGACTGTTGTGGATTTGGGACGCCCCTCTGTGGGGCCTGAATCTGTCAAAGCTTCTTGAGTGCTGTCTTGCACCATCTGGGTCTTTTGCAGATGCCCGCAACAAAGGGCTTGATATCAAATGGGACCAAGTGAGATGGAGCTGCTCGTGGGCACTGCATTTCCGAGGTGGATGATTGCACTCCTAACTTGGGATGCCTGTGCAAGTTGTACATTGGGGGCAGGCCCATCATGTGGACTGGGAGCCCTCCATGCACACCAGACAGATTCCACTCAGACCCCCTCTCAGGACATTCCTCTGCCTTTGACTAGACAGGTTGGTCGCAGTTTGCAGCAAGGACTGACTGCCTGGCTGTTTCCCTCACCTTTCTCCTGGTGCATGCACCAGGCAGTGTGAGTGTTAAGGGAGCTGTCCCCAGAAAGGCCTTGCCCTCTTCTCCACCCCTCACTGGATAAGCAATCAGGATGAAAAGGGTTATGTAAATCCGTTTTGAAAATCATTGAAATGTTAGGATTTCATCCTGACCACACCCTGAATATGACATGTCTTTCTGGCTCACTTGTATGACAATGTTTGTCTGTGAAAATGCCTTTGACCCTCTTGCATACAATCCTTCCAGACAAAAGGATCTGGGGGAGAAGAGGGGATGATGGAAACAATGTAAATTTGATCACTGTGTGGGACAGGCTGATTTTGTAATGATGGAGGAAAAACAAATCCCGACACTGAGGGATATGTGGTGCAGGGGAGAGCTTTTTGATCTTGGTTTTCCAGAACTGCTCCTGGAAGCTTTGGCCTCCTCCTGAAGGAAAACTCACCATGCTGCCTTTGCAAGCTGCTGCAAGTGATGGAATCCAAACGACTGCTGAGCCTGGGAGCACACCTGACAGCACTGAGTATGACACAGCCCGGGGTGGGGCCAGCTCTGGCACTTTCCGCTCAGAACAGCTGCACCACACGTCATCGACACTGGTCATGGACAGCTAAAACTGTTGGGAACAAAACTCCTTCGCCACACTCTCTGGCTCCCAGGGGACGCCCTTGTGGTCCTCTAGCTAGGAGATGGGTCTCTAATCTCCTGACAGTACTGTGCACTTCCCTTCAATGGGTCTGACTTGCTGGCCAAGTGGCAGGAACAGAGAGAGAGAGTATGGAAATTAATAAAAGAAACCTTAACTAAATTGAATTGGAGTCAGGAAGGCCTGTAGGGGGAGCTGTAAGGTCCTATCATATGTCCTCAATGACACCAAAAAGGAAGAGGTGGATTCCTGCACCTTGGACAGGAAGTAAAACTACTTTACTACTGAAGGAAGATTTCTCTCCTCATCCAGCAACAGCCCAGCCAATGAGAAATGCCACAGCTCAGCCAATGAGAAGCTATGCTGCCCTGAACTGTTACTTCCACCGAAGGATTTTCCTTTAGAACAGCCTCTCCCTACTTCCCCTTTTTCTCTACAAAAGCACCTCCCCCCCTTTTCTTTTCCAGATTTGCCTGTGGTTTGCTATAGCATGCACATCCCAAATTGCAATTCTTTTGGCCATTCCTGAATAAACTCATTTTGAGATAAAATAACAGGCAAATTGGCTTTTTAAGTTGACAAGAGAAATAACAGAAGGGATTCCTCTCACACTTTGGGTTCCCTCTGGCTTCTTTCAAGTTTTCTTTCTCTTTGATTTTCTGCAGTTCGAATGTGATATGTCTGGATATAGATTTCTTTTTTTTTTGGTTTTTTATCCTACTTGGTGTTCTCTAAGCTTCCTGAATCTGTGATTTGATGTCTATCACTAATTTGGGATTGTTCTCAGCCATTATCACTTCAAATATTTCTTCTGTTCCTTTCTCTCTTTCTTCCCCTTCTGGCATTCCACTACTGCATATGTTTCACCTTTTGCACTTGTCCCACATTTCTTTTTCAGCCTTTGTTCTCTTTACATTTCAGTTTTGGAAGTTTCTGTTGATGTTTCTTCAAGCTCGCTCATTCTATCCTCAGCTGGGTCCAATCTATTCATGAGCCCATCAAAGGCATTCTTCATTTCTGTTCATCTAGTGTCTTTTTTTAATAAGATATATTTTTTTATTGCGGTAAAATAAACATAACATAAAATTTATCATCCTAACCAGTTTTAAATGCACATACCACTTCTTATTGTTGTACAACCATCACCATCATCCATCTTCAGAATTCTTTTCATCTTGCAATACCGAAACTATACCCATTAAACAATAACTCCTCATTCCACCTTTTCCCAAACCCTGGCACCTATCATCCTACTTTCTGTCTCTATGACTTTGACTACTCCAAGTACCTTGTGTAAGTGGAATCATACAGCATTTGCCTTTTCGTGTCTCGCTTATTTTACTTAGCACCATGTCCTCAAGTCTCATCTGTGTTGTAGCATGTTGACCTAAAACAAACAACCAGTTATTTTACCAGAAAAATGGATTCATTCGGGAACAACAAGGAACTGCAATCGGTGACATGTGGTCTGTGGCAAACCACAGGCATGTCCAGAGAAACAAAGGAGGAAAACATTCTCTTATGAAGTTGGGTGGGGCTGTTATATACAAAGAGTCCATTGGAGAAACTTGGAAGTTCGAAGTCTAGTGAGTTTTCATTGGTGAGTTATGGCCGTCTCTCATTGGCTGAACTGTTGCTAGACAAGGAGGAATTCCTTCCTCCCTTCCTTCTGCTGGGGTAGTAAACTATATCACTCCCTTTGGGAGATGCAAGGTATGTCTCTTCCTGTTGGGGTCTGTAGTGTGCACTGAGAGGCTCGTGCATGACAGATCTCTTCTCTGGCCCCCTGACTCCATTTAAAATAAGATTTCTGTATATTAATTTTCACCAGAATATGTCAGGATTTCCTTCCTTTTTAAGGCTGAATAATATTCCACTGTCTGTTTATACCACATTTTGCTTATCCAGTCACCTGTTGATAGACACTTGGATTGCTCCCATTCTTTTAGTGTCCTGACTCTCAATTTCAACATGGGGTGGTGGGGGGGGGGGTTCTCACACATACAACAAGATATTCTCAGACACCAGAAGGGTGTCCAAGAATTCAACTCAATTCTGACACTATCTACCTGGAGACAACATCAGATTCCACAGGTTAAGGGTTCAAGTCCTATAAGACTTCCCCACCTGCCGCTTAGATGCCAGTTGTAAACCTGGGTTGTTACCTGTGCTTCTCATTGAATGGCTATAGGTTGGAGGTTCCAATGACCCCCTCCAACTCAGGGTGCCAATTGCAAATGCAGGTTATTATGTACTTCTGACCAACTGGCTAGGAATCAGAGGTTCCTACGCCACTTTCCTCAGGTTAAACTAATTTGCTAAAGTGGTTCACAGAACTCAGAGAAACATGTTACTTACTAGATCACTGGTTTATCATAAAAGGATATAATTCAGGCACAGCTAAATGTAGAGCTGCATAGGGCAAGGTACATAGGAAGCGGCACAGAGCTTCCACTCCCTCTCCGGGCAGACCACTGTCCTCGAACCTCTATGTGTTCACCAACCTGGAAGCTCTCCAAACCCTGTCCTCTTGGGTTTTTATGGAGACTTCATTACATTGTCATGAGTGATTAAATCATTGGCTGTTGGTGACTGATTCAACCTCTAGGCCCTCTCCCCTTCTCAGGGGTTGGGAGAGTGGGACTGAGAATTCCAACTCTCTAATCATATGCTTGGTTCTCCTGGCAATCAGCCCACATCCTTGGGTGGGGTCCAAAAGTCAGCTTATTAACATAAAAAGAGTTACCTCTGTTGCTCTCAACACTTAGAAAATCCGAAGGGATTTGGGAGCTGTGAGTCAGAAATGCTGGACAAGGAACAAATATATATGAGAAATATATGTTGGTCATCTGAGTGGCCAAATATGTATTTTTCTCAAAATCACAACGTCATACCCACATTTTAGCTATTATGAATAATGCTGCTATGAACATGGGTGTACCAATATCTTCTTGAGACTTAGCTTTCAATTCTTTGGGGTACATACTCATAAATGGGATTGCTGGATCACATGCAAATTCTATTTTTAATTTTTTGAGGAACTGCCATACTGTTTCCCACAGCAGCTGTGTCATCTTACATTCCTACCAAGCGTGCACAATGGTTCTAATTTCTCAACATCCTCCCCAATGGATGTTATTTTCTGAGCTTTTATTTGGGGCTGTGGGGGGGACAGTAGCCATCTGAATGGGTGTGAGATTGTATCTCGTTGTGGTTTTGTTGTTTTTTTTAAAGATTGGCATCTGAGCTAACAACTTTTGCCAATCTTCTTTTTTTTTTCTGCTTTTTCTTCCCCAAATCCCCCCAGTACATAGTTGTATACTTTTTAGTTGTGGGTCCTTCTAGCTGTGGCACATGGAATGCCACCTCACTGTGGCCTGATGAGTGGTGCCATGTCTGCGCCCAGGATCCTAGACCAGGATCCGAGCCAGCGAAACCCTGGGCTGCCGAAGCACAGAGCGCAAACTTAACCACTCGGCCACGGGGCTGGCACCCCTCATTGTGGTTTTGATTTGCATTTCCCTAATGATTAGTGATGTTGGGCATCTTTTCATTTGCTTATTGGCCAACTGTATATGTTCTTTGGAGAAATGTCTAGTCAACTCCTTTGCCCATTTTTGAATAGGGTTATTTGGTGTTTTTTGTAAAAGTGAGCTATATCTATATGTGCTGTCATGGGAATATCCTGCATTCATCTTATTAAGTGGCAAGGAAAGTGACAGATCAATATGTATGTCATTACCTATGTACGTTAAAAATGCCGCATATTTCATAGCACATTTACGTATGAAAAAGCCTAGAATAAGCTTTGAAATAGCGTACAGCAATATATTATTGGTGGCGAACTCAGAGGAGGGGGCTGAATTTGGGAAGAATTTTGTAAAGGGTGGAATTGTGATTTAGTTCTATTTTAGAATTTTTTGCAACAAGAATATATGCAATATATGTAATATATAATATATGCAATATATAGTAATCTTTATATTATAAAGTATTTTTATAAATCTAACAACAGCAAAAGTAGCTATGTCAATTAAACTTACTGCTAGTGGGGGCAACAGACCAAACCTGACATTTCAAAGGCTAACGCAAGAAAAGTGTGTTTGTTGTGCACATAAATTCTGATGTGGTTTGCCAGGGGCCTTCTGCTCTAGGTGACCCAGGGATCCAGGCTGCTTCCATCTTTTGGTTCCACCATCTCAACACGGGGTTACCATGTTTACTGGCGAATTGAGAGAGAGAAAGAATGAAACTGGTATACTGGCTCTCAAATGCCTGGATGTGACAAACAATGCTTCTGCTCAGGTCTCCCTGGCAAAGGGTTGTCACATGACCCTGCGTAACTACAAGTGGCCTGGCAATGTAGTGACTCCTGTGTCCAGGAAAGGCAGCTAGACAAGATACGGATGAACACTGAAGTCTCTCCCATGACCTGTTACATAGTAGGTGCCCAATACAAAGCAACCATTATAACTTGTTATCACGACAACCGTACTCATTGTGTGGAGGAGTTTCTGAGGTCAGGTTTGCCTTGAAATTCTCTGAAGTGTTAAGTGCCTACTATGCAACAGATGCTCTCAAATACAGAAGCACATCTCATTGTAAGAGGATCCTGTCAATCTCAGCAGGGAGGGTTAGCCTTCTTCGCTCTATGGCACTTTTCTGCACTCCCTTTGCGATACCGTCTTGTTGACAAAAATAATCCACAACCAATCTATAAATGAAAATTTGGGTGAGTTTATTCTGAGCTTAAATCTGAGGATTATAACCCGGGGCCTTTCTTCCCAAAGGAAGAAAGGGCACCAAGGAAGTGGGGTGCACAGACTGGTTATATACCCCCAGAGAGGATGTTTCACATAGGATTGAAATGTCCCTTTTACAATAGTCGCGAGACTGCTCTGTCGGCACAGCGATTGATGGAAACAGCAGGTAGGCCTTCTGTCTCAGTGAACACAGCAGGGTGGCAGTCTGTTGTCTCCAGCTGAGTGGTCACAGGTGAGCTGGGTGGTCAAAGGTGAGTGCAGCAATCAGTTCCAAGCCTAAGGAAAAATGCTTATCTCTAAGGAAATGCTAATGTGGGGGGAAGTTGCACCTTTATCTCAAGGGCCTTTGTTCTGGCCATAGGAAATGTCTAAGCAGATATGCAATGGGTGCTCAACAGCCAGTCAGGCCCTTTTGGAAAAAAAAAAAAACAAAGTCAGGCCGAATTAGGTTTACACCAAATGGCTTCCTCATATATTCCAATATATCCTATTACTTGCCATTTTTATTTGTCAGTCTATAATCTCAGTAGGCTTCCTTCTGATGCAGGGGTGAAATCTTAGCCTGTGGGTCTCGTCTACCCTCCACATGACTGAACTTCCCTGAACAGCGGCATAGGTGCCCCCAGGCTCACTGAAAGCCAGGACTGTCCTGAGGGGCAGGTACCAGACAAGACACAGTGGGAGAATGGTTGTTTTATCTTTGTAAGTTTGACCTAACGTGTCCACCAGGGAACCATTTCTCACCTCCTAGGAGGATTCCAGGGTTCGTAGGAATTCAGCTTCAGTGGATGATTGCTCCTCATCTACCGCTTGTGATGAGGCGTTAACTTCTGACCACCTAAACCAGCTCTTTCACCTGTGTAGGTGTTCAGTTCCCAGCATCAAATAAGGAGCCCGTTAAAGTCCTACTGCAAAGACCAGGATGGCTTCACAAATCCTTATGTAACTTCAGGGTTGTATGCCAGGTCCTAGTAGTTTATAGGTGCAATCAGACTCTACTCACAGCCCATTTGGCAAACAGCGAGTGTGTCGAACGCTCCCAGGGAGGGATGACCAGTTGTCTAAACGTCACAGTCCAGAGTAACCTTTCTCAGGAAAGCAGCTGTGGCTCTATGACAGGATCGAGGGTGAGCTATGGGAGGGCACGGGGACCCCTGCAGGGAGTAGGAATGCTCTGTGTCACGGGGAGGGCAGGAGGTCCTGTGCAACCTTCAGGGAGGGCGGCAGCAAAGACCCTGTCAGCCAGCCAGGTTCCAGAGTTGGACAGGAGGGCCCATGGGGGAAGACCAGGAGAAGGGTGCTGTCATGTGGAAAAGTGCTGAGACTGGACAGAAATGGAGACGCCCGGAGGAAGCAGCCCTCAACAGACCTCAGGCCATCCCCAAATTGTATTTGATCCTCATTGTTGCCTTCCTTCTTTAGGCCTGCTTTCACTACCTGGGCCTCAGGGTCCTAATTTTGTCACCTGAGAGACATCATGGAGAACTGGGAAGAGAAATGAATGAGGAGTCAGAAGGTGGGCTGCAGGCTGGGATGAGTGGCAACAGCATGGGCTCTAGATGAATCCAGACCCAGGTCTAGTCTGTCTGTCGCTTACTAGCCATGTGATCCTGGGAAAGTTACCAAGCGCTATGACCCTCGGGCTCTTCCTCTGCGAAGGCAGTGGGTTGGTGAGCCCTGTCTTGTAGGACTGCAGGAACAGATGGGATGTTTGAAAACACCTGGCACAGTGCCTGGTATACATGGGAACTTTGAGGACTGGCACTTATTTCTAGGATTGTTTTGATCCCAGACCTTCCACTCTCTCCTCTGGGATTTTGTTTGTTTGTTGTCCAGGTCGTATTAGAGAACATGCAGCTCAACAGGACACGAAATAACTAATCAGCCAAAAAGGATGTTTCACAAATGAAACTCAGTAGATCTTCCCAGCTAGAGGATATATGTGAAAATTCGGGGGTGGGGGAGTCTTCCCAGCTGGATGGAACACAGAGCTCCTAGAAACAGAGTCAAGGACCGACTCCTTGCCTCCCTCCAAGCTGCTCTTCATCCAGACCACTACTTCCATTCATTTCACCCCACCAAAATCTAGCCCTTGATTACAATTGGCCAATTAAACTCAATTAAGATTAACACCTAATTTATGCTGTGGGCTCTGGTTCTCCCAGGCCTGGGAGAGGAGTGCCAGGCCACTGACTTCTGGGAAACACTTCAAAGGAATGTGATCGTATTTCTTGGGAAATCCATGCAGATGGATGGCTGTCAAACACCATGTTCTTCACTGTGTTCAACTGCAATGAGACAAGAGCCCAGGACACCTTCCCTTCCTGCCCAGGAGGAGATTTCTCTCTGGTTACCCGTGATCCCTAAGAAAGTCTTCAGAGAAATTTTCCAGTTCAGACTTGCCCCTCAGCCCTAAGACACACTGTGAGTCTGGCCATTGCCACCACCAAGCTTCATGACAACCAACTCCCACAGAAGGAACCGCAGTTTCCCGAAGCCCCACACTGCCCTGACTCAGGGCGTTTACACGTGAGCGCGCTCCCCTGGGGCTGCACCACCTCCCACCTTCTTTGACTTGTCCTGGAGGGGACACCTCACCACCTTTCTTCTGGGACTGCCGCTCCCAGACTCTCATTCTATGGGTGTGGGGGTACCCCCCCCATCCTGCTGTCCCCGAAACTGACACAGGGCCTTCCAGAGAGCAGAGGCTCAGCAAAAGTCTGGGGAAGAAATAAGCCAGTGAGCAGGGGTCTTATTTATGCAGATTAAATTTCTCCGACTTACTCGAATCAACCCAACAAATCCGGGTATACATATTTCTTTTAGTTTGATAGAACGACAGACGAGAAGGGCTAAGAAGCCAAGAATTAAGTACCTTCTACATTTATTTCTTCACCTTATCAATTTGACGGCTAAGTTCTTTCACATTTCCAAGAAATTCCTGTTCCAGTGCCATGTCATCCAGTTCAGATCACAGACTATGATGGAAGGTGCCCTAATTACTTTTACAAAATGGCAAAACTCTTACTCTTGGACTGGATAAGTATAAATTCATATGTGATCAATGTCATCACAGACACTGAAGCAAATTAAACTTTCTATTAAAAGGAACAACATTTGAAAAATTCCTAATGGAAACCAAGATCCATCTCCAGGATACATCACAGAGGACAGGAACCCACAGACGCTATCCACCGTGTCCTCCCACCTCGCCCCTCCACTACTTAGGACACTCACTGCTCTCTGTTGAAACACACAGTGAAGAAGTGGCCTCACTTCATGCCCAGCAGGAGAAGCTGCTGGACGTGGGCCTGGACCGTGCCTGGCTGCCCTCGGGCTCAGGCGCCTCTTCCTCATCACTCACAGCCTCTTCACACAGGTGGAGGAAGGGACTGGGATCCCTGCTACTGACCCTGAGCAAATACTCCAGGACTTTCATCTTGCTGGTTTCAGCGTGGGCCCTGGGATGCCACAGGAACTTGTAGCATGCAGGATCGCTGCTGGGCACCTGCCGGTACTCCACGTACTGCTCCTGCACCCAAACGTGGGTGAGCAACTCCCTGGGCTCCCCATAGATGAAGTGCTCCCTCCCGGCACGCACCCCCATGACACTCAGTGCTTCCCAGATGCCCTCCTCAGGGGGGCAGTTGCCCTCCAGGAGGATGACGCCCAGGAGCATTGCCAGGAGACCAGTCCTGGGCATGATCTGCTCACCTCTCAGCATTCCATCGTAGGTGAGACCCAGTGTGGTGACCAGAACATAGGAGTGGTCGCTGGGGTCCACTTCCTTCACATCAACACCAAAGACGAGCTGCATGCACTCAGAGGCTTCGCTGAAGATCACAGGGAAGTGGTCCTGGTAATCTCTGAGGACCGTATTCAGCATCTCCGCCTTTGTGGTGGGCTCCTTTGTGCGATACTTGAGCAACAGGAACCCCACCAGGTCAGTGACCTTCAAACGTAGTGCGTCTTGGAGCGAGGAGTCAGTGTCTCCCGGGTCCTCCCATGCGTTTGGTCCCTCCTCATCTTGGCTGCTGGAACCATTGTCTCCGTACTGGCTCCATGGAGTAGCTGCCATGGCAGTCGGGGACGGCCAGGCACTCTGAGAGCCCTGGTCAGGACTCCGGGTTACAGCAGCAGCCACCTCCTCCAGGGTGCTCAGGAAGGGGACAGAGGGGGAGGAGGAGGGGGATATGGCCTCCTCCTCCTCAGCCCCGGACAGCTGCGCATCCACCAGGCCCTGGGCCTCTCTTGGGTCCTGATGGTCTTCCTCACGCTTGCAGAGCTCACCCATCCGACCTAGAGTCATGACGATGTGTGTCCGGCACCCGGCAGGAGCATGGGCAGGAGGTGACTGATGGGGACCTTGGAGCCTGCGGGAGAGAGGGAGTATGAGTGGCCTCAGCTGAGAAACGCACCCTTGGTGGCTCGGACAAAGGCGACTTGCAGGTCTCCTCTTAGGGGTGCTCTCGGCTTCACAGGGATCTGTTGTCCAGGGTGGCCTGTGCCCTAGGGATCTGAGGGAAGAAATGAGGTGGCTCCCCAGGGAGCACCCAGCACAGCCTGAGGTTCTGGTGCTGGTGGTGGGCTGGGGCTGGGTGGGTGGGCTCGGGCTCTGCAGGGTCTCCTCAGTTCTGGTGTCGGGGAACCCCTGGATACACATTCGGAGTGTGTCCCTTGCCTTGATTTCTGGCACTGCCTGGGCCTCTTCTGCTCTGTGACCTGAGGACACAAGCCTTCACCACTGGGTTCCTGGAGCCCCTGTAAGAGGAAACATGGGGCACCTCAGGGTGCAAACTGAAAGCACAGCCCTGGCCACCAGGGCTGATGGGAGGGGTGGGCCGGACTCTGTGAGGTCCCCACTGTTCTGGGGTACGCGGTGCCCTCAGAGCTCACTCAGGGTCCTCACCTTTCCCCTGGCTGGGCTGGACCCCCACCCCTCTGCTGGCCTAAGGCAAACCTCTCAGAACAAGACCACCCACCCATGAGACTGAGCAGAAGGAAGTAAGGGGGCCCCACATCTGGCCACACCTGACCAGGGGCTAACAGGAGGCAGCAAGAGACGAGAAGTGAGACCAAACTCTGTGTGTTGCATCTGTCCTGGAACGAGTGGTCTGCTCAGTCTTCATCTCGACACCCTGCATGGCCTGGGTCAACTCCCTCTGTTGACCTGGGGCCACCCTCCTTCAGCCAAGGCCTGGTTTCCCGAAGACACCGGAAGGGGAAGTGAGGGGGACTGAATCCACCCACCGATCCCGGGTGTCCCCATGGCAGACAGCAGGGTAGGGCTGCCTGGGCTGCATGCGTCCTGGGGTGTGGGGTCCCCTCAGTCCTCACCGTGACCCCGGCCAGGGCCTGGGATCCTGCCTCCGCTGACCTGAGTCCAGACCCTCAGACCAAGGCCCTTGCCCCCTTCCCCAGACCACCGACTTGGAAATGAGGAGGGGCTCAGCCAGACAGGCCCTGTCGGGGGGTGCCAGGGCTGACAGTAGGGCCAGGCCAGATTTCCGTGGGCCCCCTCTTTGTCCTGGCAATGGGGGTACACTCACTCCTCCCTCGGGGTCCTTGACTCCTGGAATGTGTCAGCTGACCAGATGTGCTTCCTCAGATGACCTGACGTTGTCCTCACAGACAAAGGTCCTCACCTCCCTGAGCCTCTGAGAGAAACGGGAGGAGGCTGCACATTCACCCCCACCCACCCGCACCCCTGCTGCCATCACAAAAGGTGGCAGCAGGGACCAGCCCCGTGTCCTGGGGTGGGTCCCCCAGACCTCCTGTAGGTTATTCGTCTTTTCTCCTGCTGGGGCCTGCCCTTCCTCCCAGCCCGCCGCCTGGGACAGCTGACATCTCCCGCTTAGACCAGGCCCTCTCCTCCTGAGGACCCCCACCTTCCCGCCCAGGCTATAAGTGAGCGTGCCATGTGGGACCACCGCTGACTGTTCCTTCCAGGGCTGAGAACAGGGGACAGCCGGACTCTGTGCCGTCCGTTCTTTGCTGAGGTGGGGGGTACCTTCAGTCCTCAGGAAGGGTCCTCACCCTGACACCAGGCAGATCCTGGGACTCCGCCCGCGGCTGACCTGTTGTGCCCCTCAGACCAAGACCTCACCTCCCTGACATCCCCCTTCCACAACCATATGACGGAAGTCGGAGCAGGCCACATCCAGCCCTCCCTGCCCTGGGGCCACCCAGGCTGAGAACAGGGGAAGCTGGCCTCTGTGAGGTTCCTTCTCTTCTGGGGTGGGGGGAACCTCCATGCCCTCCGTTCCTCCCAAAGGCTCCTTGTCTGGAGTCCGGGCAGATCCGGGACCCCTTCCTCTGCTGACCGATGTGGCTCCCTCTGCTGACCCGCCGTCGCCCCACAGAACAAGGCCTCATCTGGCAGAGCTCGAGGCAGAGGTGAGTGGGCTGCACCACCAGCCGCCACCCCTGCCTGGGGTCTTCAGGGTGACAGGGGCAGGGCCGATTTCAGTGGGCCCCCCTCTGCCTGGGGTGGAAGTCCCCTCAGAGTCCTCAAGGTATTCCTAGTTACTCCTGGCCAGGCCTGGACCCTTCCCTTCTGCTAACCCGAAGTAGCATCCTGCAGGCCAAGGCCACCATGCCACTGAGACACCGAGCAGGAAGTGGACGGGCCACCCCTCCTGACATCCTGCCTGGCCTCGCAGGACTGACCACAGGGGCAGATTTCTGCTGGGGTCGCCTATGCCTGGGCTGGGGGTGTGCTCAGTCCGCCCACGGGGTCCGGGGACCCCACCCTCGGCTGACCTGAATCCGCAGTCCTCACCCCCTCGAAGACTCCGGAGGCAGAAGGCTGGACACGCCTCCTGAGGTGGCCCTCTCTGGGGCCTCCCAAGCCCGAGCGCAGGGCCACAGGGTCCCTCTCTGTCCTGGGGTCCAGGGTCTTCAGCCCTCCCTCGGCGTCTCCCTGGGACTCCAGCAGCCCCTGGGCGTCCCGCTCTGCCCCCTCAGGCGCTGCTCCTCTGACCCAGTCCCCCGTCTCTCTGAAACCCGGATGCGGAAGGGGGGAAATGCCAATCTAGTGATGGCGCCCCGGGGCCTCCTGGCACTGACAGCAGGGGCCTGTTTCTGTGGGGTCACCTCTGTCCTCCCTCACCTTGAGCCCTGGTAGGTCCTGGGATCTCCCTCTGTGGACCTGAGCCCTCACGGCCCTGAAACCCGTGGGGAAGTCTGTGGTGATTGCCTTAGGCCACTAAACCCGGGGACTCCCAGGGCTGAGGGCAGGGATCAGGAGAGACTACCTGGGGTCCTCCACTGCCCTCTGCTCCTTCTTTGACGCCCAGCACAGCCTGGCCCCGCCTCTGCCCCTGAGTCTGCTCCCTTCCCCGAGGCCCTCCCCAGCAGGCTCCTCTGAGGAGGGGGACGGGGGCTCAGCCGGACCACTTCTCGTCCCCCAGGGTCCCTCAGGGCTGACAGCAGGGGCAGACCTGGAAGCCCTGGGCCCGGAGTCCTCCCTCCTGGGGCTCCCTGGGCGCCTGGCTGGGCCTGGCCTCCCTCCCTCTGCTGCCCTGAATCCGGCCTCGCTGAGTGAGGCCCTAGGTGTCCACAGACCTCCAAGGCGGAAGCCAGGGAACGTCACATCCGGTCACCATGGCCACGGGTCTCCCGGGGAACCTCTCCTTGACTCTCGCTCGCCCTGGGCCGCAGCCCCGCCCTGCCCCCTGAGTCTGTGTCCCTCACCCCCAGGCTCTGACCCCCTGTTGGCTGCGGAGGGGGCGGGTAGCCCTCGGCTGACAGTCCTGCCCTGGGTCCCGCAGAGCACACAGGAGGGGCGCGGGGCTTCTGTGGGCCTGTGCTTGGGGGGGGGCTGCCCTCCCGCCTCCCTCGGGAGGGTCCTCGTCCACCCTGGCTGAGAAGGGCTGCCATCCTGGGGAAGGGCTGGATGGGGGCTGTCGCGCCCAGGGCCGAAGGGGTTCACGGGAGAAGCCCCCTTCCCGTGGGGTCTCGACACCAGCGAGCCGGACTCGGCGAACCATTTCTTTTCGGGATTGTGTTTGTCCTGTCCAGGCTGAGCAGCTGCGGGGACTTTGGGATGCTCCTCCGGGTTTATGGCGACCTCCTGTTGCGTGCTCAGTGCAGGGATTTTCACTCATTTATCCTCCTTCCTAGTAAGAAATACATTGTACATCTCTGCCCACTGCGGGAGTCTGTATCTACATCTAGAACACATTTGTAGCTGATATGTGCTGCTAGACTCGTGTGTGGACATGGCACGGGAGTATGCACCTAGGCACGTGTATGTTCCTATTATGTCTTTATAGCTATATGTAGACTATATGTGTGTATGCTTATTTGATGAAAGAATGCCTTCTCTTCATGTGATTGGCTGTGATACTGCCTCTTCCGTTTCTTGTGTATTCTTTATATTCTCTTAAAATGAGAATCTTTTGAAAGGCCAGTCCTCACCGGCTAAGATGGTTTCAGGCCGTTATTAGCACAGACTCTGGACTCAAATGCCTTAATCAACCCATCTTTCCCGCTGCCCTAGTGTTGCCCCAGGGCCACTGGCCTGTGTGGCCTGAGGGGCTGCTTCAGATGTGTGCAGTGAAGCAGGAGCAGAAGTTTGAAGCCTCTCCTCTTCCCCAACCCTTCATCTGCATCTATGCAACCTACAGCCCCTCCCAACTTGACTGCCGCTGCCCACGCCCCCACCCAAACACAAGTACCAGCTCACTGCAGTCTTCAGTCTCCCCCAGGGCTTTCTCCTGTTTGGTTGTTTAGTTATCGTTGTTCATATTGTGTGTTGCTTTTGAAGACTTTATTTAGAGCTTCTTAGGTGCACAGAAAACTGAAGAGGAAGGTACAGAGATTTCCCACTTACCCCCTGCCCCAACACATTCATTGCCTCTGTCATTATCAACATCCCCCACCAGACTGGGACATTTGTTATAATTGATGAAGCTATACTGACACAGTGTATTCCCCAATGCCCATCATCTACATTATGGTTCTTACTTGGCTTGTACATTCTATGGGTTTGGACAAATGTATAATGACATGTGTCCATCGTTAGAGTGTCATCCAGAGGAGTTTCACTGCCCTAAAAGTCCCCTGTGCTCTGCCTCTTGCGCCCTCCCCTCACAACCCCTGGCAACCACTGCTCTTTAGATTGGCTCCATCGTTTGCCTTTTCCAGAATGTTCGTATAGTTGAACTCATACAGTAGGCAGCCTTCTCAGATTGGCTTTCTTCATTGGTATTATACCCTTAAGGTTATTCTACGTCTTTTCATGCCTTGATAGCTCATTTCATTTTTGTACTGGATCATATTCCATTCTCTGAATGTACCTCAGATTATTTACCCACTCACCTACTGAAGGGCATCTTGGTTGCTTCCACACTTTGGCAGTTATTGACAACGCTGCCCAAAGTATCTGTGTGTATGTTTTTGTGTGGACATACGTTTTCACCTCTTTTGGGTAAATACCCATACGATTGCCGGATCATGTAGTAAGAACATGTATGTTTGGTTTCATAAGTAACTGCCACACCGTCTTCCAAAGTGGCTGTACCACTTTGCACTCCCATCAGCAATGAGTGAGAGTTCCTGCTGCTCCAGCTCCTCCACATCCTCCACATCCAGCATTTGGTGCTGTCAGTGTACCAGATTCTGGCCATTCTAATAAGGCAATGGTTATTATGTGCGTGTGTGTATTTACTTTCATTCTCCATTCTAGGGCTTCCCAGGGCTGATTTTGGGAGTGGAAGACAGAAGTCCCAGTTTGCTTGTCGTTTCGGCCCCTACAGTTTTGAAGCAGAATTGACATCTTTGCACTATTCTGTTCTCATTCGAGGAACATAGCATACCGCTCCCTCTGGGAGGACTTCTCTTACCTGAATCGATCAGTAAACTTGTATCATTGTGTTCATAAAGGTCTTGTGTATTTCCGTTCGGCTTCTTCTTAGTTAAATTTCGGATTTTGTCGCTGTCACGAATGGAGTATTTTCTATTACTGCACGTTCTAAATAGTTTTTGCTGTGTTGTGGCAAGGCTCTTGGTTTTCCTATGGTCGTGATCTGCCGTCCACTCTTTCTCTGATGTCTGGTTTTCATTTGAATATTTGATGTGCCCATTCCTCTCAATTTTCTAGAAAGTTGATGATCATGTCACACGCAATAGTAGCTCTTTCTTTTCAGTGCTCAAACCTGACACTTATTTGGACACCCATGGCTCTGGCTTTGTGTTCCAGTGCAGCTTCAGAAAGGAGAGTGATACCATGTATCTATGTCTTGTCTCTGACAAGAGTGCTTCCAGCATTGCACACTTCAGCTTGTTTGCTGTTGCTTTCAGGAAAGGGAAATCCCCTTCTCATCTTATACTGCTAAGAGTTTTTTTCTATAAACTCGTGCTGAATTTCCTTCAAAGGATTTTTCTGTACCCGTTGATGGCATCAAAGATTTTCTCCTCCCCCCCCCCCACTAATTTGTTAATGCAGGGAATTAGAATTGAGAGTGTTCTCTTCTGTTAAGTCACGTTTTCCTTCCTTGGACACAGCCCGTTTGTCCATTTTATTCTCTACTGTGTTGAATATGCTATTCATTTATTTAGGATAGCTGCTGCGATGTGAGTGATTTGGGCCTAAGTTTTCTTTGCACAGTGGAGGCCTCCTCTGGGATTTAAATCGAGGAGAGCTAGCTTGGGAAAATGAGTTGAGCAATTGCCCCTTTTTTTGATGGTTTGAAAGAGCTGACCTAAACGACGACCAGCGCTCCCTGACCGTTTGGTAGAACTGGCCTCCACGACTGCCCTGTCCTGGAACATTCGAGGGCGGCTGGAGCTTGGGATACAGGTTCAGTTTGTATGTACAGTTAAGGTGTTCTCTGTCTTCAGGGTCACATTTTTTCCTAGAAAAATGGTACATTTTATTTAGGATTTCAAATTCAATGGCATAATATTTGCAGATATAAACTTTCTGTTAATGTCTCAAACATGGAAACAGTAGGAAATACTAAAATAAACCCATCTACCTGAGACCCAGGGCCAAGAGTCTTCGATACACGGCCAGTCCCGCTCCAGCCACACCCCTGCCTCCTCCATACATCAGCCGCTGGGATGCGGTCGAGCACATCCAAGCCGTCGTACCTCTTCATCTCTGAGTACCTCCGTATGCATTTCTGAAAGATAAGTACTCCTTTATAAAACATAAAGCCGACATGATTATTATTTAATAAGTCACTAATATAGTGGACTGTCCACTTATTTTTCACACTTTGCTGGAAGTTTTTAAATGCTGCTTTTAAAATGCAGGTTTTTCGAATCGGTGTCAAAGTTTGTTCTATACGTTTTGATTGTTCGCGTCCCTTGTCGTTGTAAATCTCCACTTTGTCCCACAGCCCTCTTATTCAGCAATGTTTTTGTTGAATAGAAAAACACACCTTGTGTTCTGTCCAGTTTCCCCTTGTCGGATTTTACTGAATGAAACGTTTCTCTCCTTGCGGTATCCATCTGTCTTTCCATGGTGTCCATTTCTTTCTCATCAGAACCTCTTCACATTTTAAACAGGGGTATTTTACATTCTTGTCTGGTAATTCCAACATTGTTGTCATGTTTGAGACTCTTAATCCCCAAAACATATTTGAGTCATATTTGACTCTGGTCCTGATGCTTGCCTTGTGTGTCCAGATTGTGTGTTTTCTTGCCATTTGGTGTGCTTTGTAATGTTCTGTTTGGAGCCGGATGTGTTGTGTGGGGTCATAGGAACAGAGATAATTACGTCACAGGTGTGAAGTTTTATGTTAATCTGCCTGGAAGTTGGGTTTTATTTCTTGTCCCTTTAAGTGCCAGAGGCTTCGAATTTCTCCAGTTTCTTTGTTTTTGTCTTCTCCCTTGTATTAATTCTGACAAATGTACAGTAATAACATAAGATGATGATAATAGGGGAAACTACATGTGAGGGATATGAGAATTCTCTGTACTATCTTTGCAATAATTTTGTAAATCTAGGCCTTTTAAAACAAAAAAAGTTAATAAAAGTGACTCATTGGACCCCATTGGAAGTAACAAGGGCAACCACTCTTCATTCTGAGAATTGGCCCCCCACGGGAAGGAATTAAGCTTTTATCCTGCTTTCCCTGTACTGACTGCATTTCTGGATAACGCAATGGCTGTAGTAAATGCGGGAGAGTTCCTCCTTGCTGGAGGGTTCCAGTTGAGGAAAGTGCAAGGTAGGATAGCGCGGAAATTCATAAAAGAGCCCTTAACTGAATTGGAGTCGGGAAGGCCTGTAGGGGGAGCTCTCACGCCTTATCAAACAGGAAGAGAGGTACCTTGCAGCTTCCACAGGAAGTAAACCTATTTTATTACTGGAGGAAGATTTCTCTCCCCACCCAGCAACAGCCCAGCCAGTGAGAAATGCCACAGCTCAGCCAATGAGAAGCTCTTGCCGCCCTGAACTGTTCCTTATCCCCAGTGGACTTTCCTTTAGGATAGCCCCGCCTTACTGTCCCTTTTCCTATAAAAAAAGCAACTCTCCTCCTTTGTTTTCCACATTTGCCTGTGGTTCACCATAGTATGCAAATACTGAATTGCAACTCTTTTGGCTGTTCCTGAGTAAGCTCCTTTTGAGGGTAAAATAAAGGCGAATTTTCTTTTTAAATTGGCAATAGAAAAAAGAACATGACCATTTTCAAGTCCCAGGGACATAACTGATGTAGCCCAGGATAATTGATGGATGAAACCGTTTGGAGAACAGCTGATGAGACCCTTTGAAATGGAGGCACGAGCTGTCACCACCTGAGCCCGCTGCTCAGCACCACTCTGATCCAGAGTGGAAGAGCCAGGAGTTATATGCCTTCTGCTGGAATGCAGTAGGAGGTACATAGTACCTCATAGGAGTACTTTTCCCCTGAGAACGTTGAACTTGCTCCTTGCCTCCCCCTTGGGTGAACCTACAGTGACAGGAAATACAGCTCTCTGTTCAAGTGAGCATGCCCCTCAGTGAAGACACAGGGTCTGCTCTGTGACAGGGGCTCTAGGCATCAGCAGAGAGGTGTCTGCTTTGCCCTACACTGGGTCTGCTTGAGGCAAGCACACTTTCCTGCCGACCTCAGTGGTGCCACAGCGCAGGCCAACAGCCTTGCCCATTCCAGGACCATGGTGTCTTCTCTTGCCTCTGTCACAGGAGAAGGGTCTCTGGATGGCTAGACCTGCCTTCGTTCCCCACCCCTCAGGTCAAGTCAGAAACCTGCATCCCACAAGCCAGTTCATGGCACAGCGCAGCTGACCTTGCTCCGAGGGTGTCCCTGGCTCAGAGGATCAGTCTCTCCCCTTGAGCTGGCCCACCGGGCTCCCAGACTGGCCTCTCTAGACCTCTGCCTCCTCCTCTCTGCTGCAGGCCCTTGAGCTACCACATGCCATTGTTCTCACCTGGGCATTTGCTCCTGTCATGCTGCTAGTGCTCCTCCTGAGCTATCCTCAAGTCTCTCTCCCTCAACGTGGCCTTCTCCGAGTGTCCTTCTATGGATATACTATCCGAAATTGCAATCCGTCCTCCCACCCCATCCCCTACATTCCTTATTCAGGTCTGCCGATCCATTTGTTTCCATGGCATTCACCACTATCCAACCAACGTCACCTTTTACTTTGTTCCACGGGTCACTCCGCCTACACCCTCCCCCACACACTAGACTCTAAGCTCCACAGAGGCAGGGAATTTGTTCACTGCTGGATCCTTACAGCCTAGAGCAGGGCCTGGCACACAGTACATGCTCACTACTCATCTGAGGAATGAATGAAGAACTGCCTGCTCCGAGGTGCTGGTATTTGGAGCCTCTCTGCCCTAGACCCCCTTGGCATTTCCAACCCCCAACCACCCAAACAGGCAAAGTTTGAATGCTTCCCACCATCCTCTAATTGTTGGATGGTGGGCCAGGTAAGCAACCGAGCTTACTGAGGACTCTGGAGAGCCATGGCCCCAGCCTTGGTCTCTGCTCCTGGCATCCTGGGGAAGTCAGCATGGCAAGACTCTGAACACCCGTGGCTGACTGCACGCTCTCTCCCGCCAGCAGGCAGCTGTGGCCTTTGCCCTATGCCCTGCCCCTCTCCCGGGTCGGCTTGGATCTATAAGTCACCACAGTCAAGGACTCACATGTCCCTGGGTTTGGGCTGGGCCCCAAAGGATTCTACAAAGAGCCAGTCCAAGCAGCACATGTCCATAGATTCCTGGGCAGGGTCTGGAGAGCATGCCCTTATTCACCAATGCCCTTGATGATGCTTCCCCGGAGAAAGGAGGGGGAGTGGCCAAGAGTATTTGCAAGATTACTTTCAACCTGAAAATGCTCCGACCTCTAGCGTTCCTCCCCATTGCCAGAATACGGGTGCCCTCCCTGCCTCTGCACACACTGATCCTTGCATCTGGAAGTGTTGGAGATACCGTACCTGCGATGAGAAGAGCTCTTTCTCTCTGTGGTGTCCTTCACAATAATGTGTAAGCCCAGTCTTATTGTGAGAAGACATTGAACACACGCAAACTGAGGGACACTCTGCCAAAACCAGAGCAGTACTCCTCAGAAGTGTCAAGGCCACTGACATAGGCAGAACGATGGCCTCCCAGAGATGTCCACATCCTAATCCCCAGGCGCTGGAATATGTTAAGTTCCACATCACAGTGGGATTTAAAGCTGCCGCTGGAATTAAAAGGACTAATCAGCTGACCTTAAGATAGGGAGTAATTCAGGATCCTCCAGGTGGACCCAATGTTAATGCTATGGTCCAAATGCGGAAGAGGGAGGCCATGTGAGGAGGTTCCATTGCCCATTGCTGACTTTGAAGATGGAGGAAGGGTCCAGGAGCCGAGGATTGCGGTCAACCTCTGGATGCTGGAAATTCACAAAAATAGCTTTCCCCCTGGAGACATCTGAAAGGATCACAGCCCTGCTGATGGCGTGATTTTAGCCCAGTGAGCCTCTTTCTGGACTTCTGACTTCCAGAACTGTTACAGAACACATTTGTGTTGTACCACAAAGTGTGTGGTAATCTGTTACATCAGCAACAGGGAAGTAATACACTTTCGGTGGACCCGGAGATACTGAGAAACCATCACAGAGTGGAGGACCCCAAGGGGACGTGATGATGACTACATGCAACGTGGGACCCTGGGTCAGGAAATAAGACACCTCCCTGCCTCTTTGCTTCCAGGAGTCTTGGCCACTCTACAGTCCCTCTGGCTGTACCATCCCTCAGGACACCTTCGGCAGGTGCCCAGACAGGACACGTGCTGGAGACTCAGGCTGAGCTGGCAAGACAAGACCCCCATGAGGACAGCGTTTTCCTCTCTCCACCTCCCTGTCCCCAGGATCGAGTATTCTCTCCACCCTGGTCAGGAGGAAAAGAGTGACAGGGATGGGGAACTGGCACCTGACAGTCCAGGGATGGCGAGCAGGAAGCTGAGGGCACAAGAAGCTGCATGATGTTGTTTCTATAGAAGAAGCCTCAGGAGCCAGGGATTTCATTCCCACACCATGAGACCGGAGACACAGGCCACTCTGAATGCACACCCAGGGACTTAAGCCACGCACATTTGCCCTTTTGATGTGAGATGCCAGATTCTGAGCCTTTAAGGCCCTGGCCAGGGGTGGGGATGTTCAAAAGAGGAGCTGCCCCACAGCAAGCTGACTCCAGAAATGCCTGGGATGCTATGCACACCCTTGACAGCCCTGAGCTGCACTCATCAATCTCCTGAGAGCCATAATGTCCGGCAAGGCTCAGGCCAGTGGTCCAAATGGTCCTGCTGGGAAAGGGGGTGTCCTCCTCCTGGAGGCCAGCCCGGAAGCCCCATCATCCCTGCTGTCCGCTCTGCCCACTCTCTCCCCAGCCTGGCCTCCTGGGTCTGCCCAGCGTGGGGCTTTGCCCTGCCTGTCTCCCCGCTGACAACCACTCAGTCCCCGGTGCCGCTGTTCTTGTGCATGTATCTGCATTTGGAGGTCCCCAGAGAAGAATCCTCTCTCAGCACAGCTGAAGTTCAGGGAGAGCTGGCAGGACGTGATGTAGCCTTTTGCTGAGTCTCCTGGTCGCTGGTAAGTAATAATCACTGCCATGTGGGTGTGAGCCAAATCACTGTGGCTAGGGGTTATTTTCAAATAATTACCCATGTAATCCCAAGGGTTTGATTAAGATGATGGCCTGCTCAGGGTGACTATGAGGTTTTGCTTTCTGAGGCTGAGCCAGACAGGGGGAAGGAGTGTCATCTCTGCCACCCACAAAACCAGCCAGGACCTTGGGGTCCCCAAACAGGCAGTTTGAGCGGACGAGAAGCTCTAGCAGATGGCAGGGGTGGTCACCAGGATGCTCCCCAGGCCCCAGGCTCCCCCAGACTCAAAGGTGGGTTTGGAAAGGAGCTGGGCAGGAGAGGGCTTTGGGGTCCCAGGAGGCAGGCTGTGAAGAGGGTCAGCTCCCAGGAGTCGGGGAAGGCGGAGGACCCGCCAGATCCCATCTGAAATGCCCTGGGCTGGCCAGGGGAGGGACGTGGCAGCAGATGTGGCCAGAGGTGAGCTGGAGCCCTGCACCACATCATGAAATGGGCGCTCTTGGGACAAGTCCCAGGACCAGACCCCTGTGGGGCACTCCGGGATGGAAGCAGAACACCGCGTGCCCGTTCCTGGAGCAAACTGACTGGCATGGGACAGCACTCGCCCAGGGCGGCTCTGGAAGACAGGGCTGCAGCAGCCTGGATGCCCCAAGCGGCCTCTCCACCTTTCTCAGAGGCATTTTCAGGATCCGACATCCTCAGCAGCAGCCTTTTGTGCCAACACACATTTCCCAGAGCCTGAGCCTGCATTCTTGTTGGAGGCCAAATGTCGTGATCCGATAAGATTATTTGACTTTTGAGTACAGTGTTGTTTAACCAGCATATCAAGATCTCCTGCTGGGCACTAAGGCCCATGGTGGGCACCAGGGGTTCGGAGCACGGCATTCAACCCCTGCTCTGATAACCCAGGTGTTTTGATCGCAGAGTGCAGTGCTTGTATAGCCTCGATAGGAAATTCTTTCTGTGTGGTTCTGGAAGAGCCAAGGTATGTGTACCACAAAAATTTAGAAGTAAAAATAGGTGTGTTTCCAAGTAAGAATAGTTAGCCAGACTTAGGTTCGTGGGAGGCAGTTGGGGCTCTACAGCCTGGATTTGAATCCTGGCTCTGCCACTTCCTAGCTGTGTGACCTGGGCTAAGCTTCTGACCTCTCTGTGCCTCAGTTCCCTTATCTGTCAAAAATGGATAGCAATGGTACCCACCTCATGGGGCAGTAACGAGGACTAAACCAGGTGCTATCTGTAAGGCACACACAGCAGAGCCTGGCACGCAGTAAGTGTCTCATGAGTGTTTATGAAATCAACAGCTTCTGACCTCACCACTCACTGGTGAGTGACCTCAGGATTAAGTCAGTCAGCTCATGGAAGGTTTCAAACAGGGTGAAACTTGTACTCCACAGGGCTGTGATGAACTTGAAGCGCTGAGCCCTCTGCCCGGCACAGTAAACAACCAGGACAGGGTGTTAGGCTTATCCTCATCCTTGAGGCTGGCCCTGAAGCCAGTAGATCCTCCGACGCTCCAGAGGGCGCTATTGCACCTGTCAAATGTTCTTACTGTCTTGGCAACCACCCAGTGACGAGTTCTGGTGAAATCCCTTAACATCCTGAATAGCTCCTGCCATCGTCACACAGTGCTGTTCATCGTGTGTGGGTCACAGGCGTTTTCTCCCTGGAGCCTACTGTCACCCAGGTGTTTTGACTGCAGAGTGCACTGCTTGCCCATGACTACACTGCTTACTGGGGCACGCACATATTACTGTCATCACAATAATAAAGGCAACCTCTCACTAGTACTTTTCAGTGTGTGCACTCGGTCACAGAGATGATCTCACTTGCCAAAACAGGCAACAATAGGCTCCAGATTCTGGCTTTTGATTGAGCCCGGGCCAAACACCCAGGGTGCCCTATTCCGGGAGTTTCTTGCAGGACACACAGATGGCCCCCCTACCCACGACTTAAGCCTCCAATAGCGCAGTCATGGTCGACCTTGGGTTTCATTCTGCCATTCACTTCTGCTGCCATTTCAGAGCACAGCGGTCACGGCAATAATTGGAAATCAGACATCGACTGGGGAGGCCCTGCAGAGATAAGGCTAATCAAAGCAAGGGGGTCAGGCCTTTGTATCCTCCCCTCATTGATCCCTCGACTAGTCTTTCGAAGAGAGCTGAGCCCAAGGAGGCAGTTGCCTTCAACAGAGGGCGATTCTGCAGAAGACCTTGGCTGTGAGGCATCATTCCCCCACCCTCAGCAGCTGGTCCCAGAGGAGGTCTGGGTGGTACCACACCATCCACGATAATGCACCCCGTGCATTAAATCTGCTACCTACATACAGAAAGTTCACCTCATTTGAGGACAGCTCCTTGAGGATTCTGGTTGGTCTCTCTCTAAAGAGGCTCACATGAGAAAGGATAGTGGACCCTCTGTTGCGTCAGGCTTCTACTCCACAACTCGTGATCCCTCTCTCCTGTCTACTCTCCATTCTGGAGTCCCTTTAGTCTCAGCCAGCCCCTCTGCTGTTTTCAGTGGCTCGCCTGGTGAAGGAATGCAGACTTCTGCCCCTGAGGGTTCTAATGCCCTCGTCAGGCTGTGGCACTTGCACTTGTCCGTTCACCAGAGAAATTGGGCAGCAATACCAAGACACAGTCAAGTGAATCACCTGAGTACTAAACGTATCCTTCTCTGTTCCCATTCTGCCCAATCCTTATGATCAGGGTCCATTACCCCTGCCAGCATGGTGACTGCTCTCTGTGCCTGCTGGTCCCGTAGCATGAGGAGCCCAAAGTGCCCAGGAGGGAAGCCTGGCTTGGAGTTCAATGGGACTCTTACTGTGTCTCCTGGTGGAAGCATTCTCACTTTGGGAACCAACATGTGCAGCCAGCACTGTTCCATCCGGTAACCACAGGCACATGTGGCTATTGAGTACTGAAATGTGATTAGTGTGACCAAGGGCCTGAGCTTTTAATTTAAAATAAATTTAAATAATTTAAGCCTAAATGTAACTAGCGGTGTGTGGCTAGTGGCTCCCGCATTGGACAGCACAGGTGTAGACCTACAGAACCTAAACTCGCGGGACAGGAAGCACAAATGCCCATGTAGGTCACAGGGATTGAGAGGAAGTGGGGTCACTGTAGCCCTTGTTCGTGGATCATGTATTTTATCTATTGGTGGCAGATAACGATAACAGAATTAGAGTGTATATAGTACCCTGGAGGATGACACCCCATCCTCACAGGCTAACATCTCCAAATTTGCACCTTGTTTGTATTCTGAAGCGGCCGGCCATTCCGTTGCTTGAGAAGACCTGCAGCTTCTGGATGGTGCGAGTCGAGAGAGCAATTTTGGGTCTCATGGTCATGTGCCGTCTGAGCACCTCGTTTGTTCTAAGTGGGTCTCGTGGTCCCAGGTGATCATGTGAAATATCCCGTGTCAGTCAACCCAACATTCTGCAAGCCCTCCCGTTAGGGGTGCCAGACAAGATACTGCACGTAGGAAAGTCAGAGCCATACCCGGAATGTCTACCAATTCCAGGACAGGTGAAGCTCACCCCTCTCGAGGATGGAAGTGACCTGATGTAATCAGGTAGCCATAAGCGGCTCCTTGGTCTCCTCCAGGGAGGGTGCCATACTGGGGAATTCAGCATTGGTCTCTGTTGCTGGCACGATAAAACATTTGGCATCAGTGGTAGCTAGTCTGCCCTGCTGGGTAGGAGTGTATGCTGTTGAATTCAGACATAGCATCCATTCTTGCCACCGTGGCTCCTCCACACATGAGACCATTGTGCGGTACTGATGTGGCCAATGACAATGGCTGGCTGATGTCGATTAGTCAGGTCAGTCTGTCTTCTTGATTGGTTAGTGCCTCTCCTGTGGTGATGCTTTTGTGAGCATTAAGATGTGATGCAAACATCTTCCTATTTAGTGTCCCTTCCCATACGTCTGTCAATAATGCCTTTCCTTAAACCTGCTTGTTGCATTCTTCTGATACTTCTCATTCTAGGTCCCTGACCAGCTGGCCAATCCATTTTCCATCGTCCATAGTCAGGTGTCTGTTCTTAGCCTGGGCCCCTTCCTTTATCCATCCAAAGTGGATCACTAGATGCATCGTCTGAAGTTCTGCCCACCGGGCGTATTTCCACCCACTACTGTCTTTCATGGTCATACGTGATGAAGGTAGTACTGCAACGGGAGTCCAGTTTCAGCTTGCACCCTAAATCCAGCCAAGTCATCCATTATCTAAGCTCAGCATTTCTACTCCTTCAGCAGCTGGTTGCAAGAGAACTCCCTGGCCCATTAATCTATAGGAATGATCTAAGGGAGAGATGCTGGGGCAACATTCCAGTGGTACCTGGGGTTTAGGTCACCTGCTTGTGGTCTGTGGCTCTGCTTGTTTCTCATCGCAGGCACACCACTTCCATCTTTTGATGGATTCCTGTGGAAGTGTGGGTCTAACAGAACCTGGCTCATGATGATCAGTGGCTGCAGGCTATGGTGATCTGTTCTAGCAAAGATAACAAATCTGGTAACGCAGTTGCAATTGAGTTTGCAATAATGTGATTTGGGTCATCCTCTTAACCTACATTGGGTTTTGGTAGGAGCAAGCTGTTGAGAGTGCGGTCAGAGACCACCTCACACGGCATCCTTTCGGTCGTAAGGTGGTGGCATTTGTCATCCCCAGATGAGGATGTAGCTCTCTTGTTGTCATGGTCAAGGTGCAGGGAGTGCAACTGGTTTTCTCCACTCTGATGGCTCTGCATTATTGATGGCCACGGATTCAACTGGGGCTTGTGCCCGTTATCAAGCATGTATGTTTTAATTACACATTTGGAGATTGGAGGAATGAGCACTCTAGGTCAGACCTAGGCCAGAAAAAGAGAACTCCATGCGTACCTGGTCCACCTATGCTTCCACTCTAGCAGGGGGCACTGATGAAGCTTCAGGTACTGGGTATCAGTGTCAGTGCAGATCCTGTTTCCAGCAGTACTCGACAGCTTTGGCTATTTCCTCTTTCCCCACTCTTGAAGTACCGAGGTGAATGGACACAGGTCTCTTTGGAGGATAGACTTGGGGAACCATTACTATGTAAACTTGCCATGGTGTTGCAGGGTCTTTCCTCATAGGGACCCCACCTTTTCTTCAGTCATTGGATTCTGTGTCTGAGAATTGGCTCAGGTCTGGAAACTGGGGAAGAAATCGTGACTTTTTATTGGAACAGTTTGCCCTAGCCTCTTGCTCACTCATCCTTCATTTCTTTTGATTAAAGACATTAAGCAACATACTTGCCGACTGTCCAGATAGCCTGACCCTCAGAACACTGTGTTCTACTAACGATCTCTATACCTCTCTGCAGGTCAGACCCCCTGGATGCTACTTCAACTTTGCTGCATGTTGCAATAGTTATGATTACCTTGCTTTTGAAATTTAAGTGCCACCTCTTGACTTGAAGGGACAAGTGGCCAAAAACTTCCAGTTTTGGGGTTTTGGGGTACAGTTGCAAGAAACAGAGCCTTGTAGTCAACACCTGCACGACACCACCAATCCCAGGATGCACTGGCCACAGGTTCCTCTGTGGGCACTGCTCTCCTGTGGCTTCCCATGGTCTGGACCAGGGAGCAAGTGTAAAGTTCACTGGAGCACTATTGGTGAGCACACATGAGGCAGCTCTGGGAATTCTAAGAAATAACCAGGTCATGTTGTCAAGAGGCTAGAAACCCCATATCATGCAGGGGTGAAATTTAAATGGCAGCTGGTGAAATTTAAATGGTTACTGTAAATACACTTCTGAAGAAAAAAAGTGAAACTGATTTTGCTTGTAGACAACATGATCCTGTCTATGGAAAATCCTACGGAAACCACCCAAAAAACTACCAGAATTATTAAATGAGCTCATCAAGGTTGTAGGATACAGGGTCAATATTATAAAAAATCAATTGCGTTTCTATATACTAGCAATAAATATTCCCAAAGTAAAATTAAGAAAACCATTCCATTTGCGATAGGATCGAAACGAATAAAATACTTAGGAAGAAGGCTAACAAAAGAAGGGCACGACTTATACGCTGAAAACTACAGAACGTTGCTGAGAGCAGTTAAAAAAACTAACAGTGAGAGATGCGCTGTGTGCATGAGTCAGGAGATGTAATGTTGCTAAGAGGCTACTTCTCTCCAATTCGGTCTACGGATTCTACACAAACCCTCTCAAAATCCCAGCCGACTTTTATGTAGAAATTGACAAGCTGATTCTAAAATTTGTATTAAAATGCAAAAGGCACAGAATAGCCACAAACTTTTTGGAAAAAAAAAAGTGGGAGGACATTCACTTCCTGATTTCCGAACCTAAAATAATGATATAGCAATCATGACAGCATAGTTTTGGTATAAGGACAGACATACAGATCGGTGTAACAGAATTTAGAGTCCATAAATAAGCTCATGTATTGGCAGATTTTTAAAAAAGGTGTTACGATGCCAGTTCCATGGGAAAAGGATAGTCTTTTCAGCAAATGATGCTGGGAAGATTGCATATCCACCTACATAAATATGAATTTACACCATTATCTCAGACCATACACAAGAATTAAATCATAGGAGGAACTCTTCATGACCATGACAACGCTTTCTTAAATGCGGCACCAAAGGACAATCCACGAAAGAAAAAAAAATCAATAAATTGCACTTCATCAAAATTTAAAATGGTTTTCACGTATCCTTGCAATGGAATACTAGTTAGAGATAAAAGGGAAAGAGCTGCAGGTAAATGGTACAGCATGGATCAACCAAATGAGCCATGTGACACGATCCCTTTTACATGGAATTTCATCAGAGATGGAAAGTAGATTAGTGGTTGCCTGGTAGTGGGCTCCAAACACAGATTAACTGTAAGCGGCCACAAGTGATCTTATTAGGTGATGGAAATGTTCTAAAACTGGACTGTGATGATGGTTGCATGACGTAGTATATTTACTAACAATCGATGAATTGTACATTTTAAACGGGTGAGTTTCATGGTATGTAAATTATACCTTGATAAAGTTAAAAAAAAAGAAACCACAAAAACGAACAAAGACTGTGCTCCCATCCCCCTAGAATTTTTAACTTCTAAGCTTGTCCACACTGAAGCTCCAGTAATTCTTCAATTCCGACTTAAATGTTCTACCCCGTTACTGGCTCCAAAGGCGGCTTCTGTTCTGGTAAGCTGTAATTCTCTGCATCTGCCTCTCCGTCTCTCCAATTTGAGGGACAGCAGTTTGCCCTGTGACCTCAATTCTCTGACGAATCTGAGAAGAATTGTTGATTTCCAATTTGTTCAGCTTTTCTCTTTTTATGAGGACAGGGGTGATGACTTCCAAGCTCTTTACATGCTAGAGCAGAAACCAGAAGTCTCCAATGAAGGTTTTTTTGATTTCGAAAGGTGATATCAAGGCACCTTGTATAAAGGAGCAAGCATGATCCAGTAGAGAGTGGAGATTAGATGATGCAGGAGAAAGGGGAGAATTTCAAGAGAAAAGTCCTTGAGAAAGACTGAACTTTAGGATCTGAAATAGGACTCTTGCAGGAAGCTTGTTCCCCTGCCAGAGGATTAGGGACAGAGAACATAGATATCTTGGTGGGATCATTGGTGGGAGGAAAAGAGGAAGATCCCCGTGGATGGCTTCCCTTTCCCTTATGAAATATGTGGCAAAGTCATCAGGCAGAGGTGGAGGGCAATGTGCGCTGGAGACTCAAGGAGAGAGAAAGGTTTGAAATACTCCCTCTCACCGTGAGGAAGTGAATTCACTAGAGCAGTGAGTAGGTTTTCTGGGTTGCTTGGGCTTTGTGTTCACATATTCAAAGCTTGATCCTAAACTTGTCAGAGGTGTATTTTTTCCTTGAAATGGGATTTTCATCTGCTCAGGTGCCATCGTGGAGAAAGTTGCTAATTAGGTTTACCAGTGTTGGGGGTGTTTGCAGAGGTGGATCACCTTGGCAAAGGTGTTTTTACAGCTGGATCGCCTCTACAGCTGTTGCAGTTGCCCAGAAGAAAGGCAGCAGTTGTAGTGGTGAAGAAGACAATGACCCAGATATTCTACACAGTGCTGAAGATGGGTGGTGGTGATAGGAGGGCAGCAGGGAGTATATTCTGATAACCGTGTCCTTTTCAGGAACCAGGGGCCTGTAGAAAGAAGGAGGAGGAACAGTGTGGAAGAGGCAATGAGAAGCAAGGGGCACACCCACCCCTACTCCAGGCCCTAGTGTGTGAGAGGGTGAGGTGGTGGGAGACAAAACAGCTGGCCCTTGACAGGGCTTTGGGCTGTCTTGGTTGAGGGTAGGCCAAGCCAAGGCAACAAAGGCACCACGGCATGTGAAATGGTGTAAACCCAATAGAAGTTCATTTTTCATTCCAGGAACAGTCAAAATTGGGTGTTCCTGCACGGGAGCCATGCTCCATTTCGTGATCTGTCCCAGGCTCTGTCTGTCTTGAGGCTCTGCCAGGAAGCCCTGGTGACTCATCATCTGCATCCAGGTGACAGAAGAGGAAAGCAAGAGTGGAGGAATTGGAATTTTCTAACCCTTGGCCAGGACATGGCACACTTAACTTCCACTCAGTCTGATTGGCTGGGACTCAGCCGCATGGCCACACTCGACTGCAAGGCAAGATGGGAAATGGAGTCTACCTTCGTGCTCAGGGAGAAAAAGGAGCCTTCACGTTTCAGGGAAGAGCTGGCAGTCTCTGCCAACAGGTGGAGCACGTACCCCAGGAAGCTGCCAGGTTCAGTAAAAGAGGAAACCTTGAGGGAAGAAGTGGAGGTTGGGAGGGTTTTCTGGCCACTGAATCGTGGTGTTTCCCTAATGGGGATTCTCTATTTCCCTCATTCCTTCTAGACTTCTACACGTATTAATGAAGAACAGGTTGGTGGTTGCCAGGGGTACAGAGGAGGAGGTGGCTGTGGGAAGGAAGTGGATGTGTCTATAAGAGGGCAACATGTGGGATCCTTGCAGTGATGGAAATGTGCTGTATCTTGACCGAATTGCCGTCAGCATCTCCATCATGATACTGTACTACGGTTTTGCAAGATGTTATCATTAGGGGAAGCTGGCTAAAGGGTACACGGGATGTATTTGCATTATTTCTTACACCTGCGTGTGACTCTATGGTTAAGTCAAAAGTACAAGTTGGATTATACAATTCTCTGCAAATGATGCCCCCCATATTGCCTGCACCAGAGGTGAACCACTCCCACAGTGCCACCCTTGGTAGCCAACTACTCCATTCCAAGTTTTCTCAGCAAGAATGTGGCCAGAGAGTGACATCCACATCACGGCAGAGTGAACTTGCCCAGGGACTCTCTTTCTCCAACATACAACGAAAAGGGGCATCCATACTCCAACAGAGGACATACAAACAACACACAAACGTCAGAGAGACTCGAAGCCACAAGCTGGAAGGCGGAGAGTCTGGAGCCCCCCTCGGAGGAGCTGGAACGGGTTAAGAGAGAACTTTGCTCCCTCTGCTAAAGACTGTGATCGCGACTAGGGGTGGATCCGTGAGGGAAGGAACGGGGGAGAGGTCACTCGTTCATGGGATCACCAGAACTCCCTAGGGCCCTTGCAGCCTAGAGGGAAGCCCTCTAATGGGGCAAAAGCTTTCACAGGGGGTGACTGCATCAAGCCAACACCCAAGGAGACCAGATAGCGAGAGCAGAGGGTGAAAAAGCCCAGACTGCACACAGGAGAATGTGCCCCTCGCCCGCACCCCCCACCCCCATGCCACTTCACTGCCTAGGATCTTGGCTGAAGGCAGAGGGCTCAGAATACATGGCTCTCGGCCCCCATGCAGTGGCCATAGGTGGTAACTGCAAATGAATAATATCAGAATGCGAAAAACCTGACCCACCTCCTCTAACATCAGACAGTTCATCAAATCTCCAGACCAGAGAGAAAATGACAAACACCCAGAAATCAGTCCTGAGGGCACAGAAATACGTAAGCTAAGTGACAATGAATTCAAAATAGCTGTCATCAAAAAACTCAGTGAGGTAAAAGAGAATGTAGAGAAACCATTCAATGAGCTCAGGAGCTACTTCACAAAAGAGATTGAAACTATAAAAAAGAATCAATCAGCAATATTAGAGATGAAAGACACAATGGAAGAGATAAAACAAAATACAGATTCCCTGAATGCTTGAGTGGACATCACAAAGGAGCATATTAGCGTCATCAAAGATAGGCATGTTGAAACGCTCCAGACGGAGGAGGAGAGTGAACTAAATTTAAAAAGAAATGAAGAAAGTCTCTGAGAAATATCCGACTCAATGAGGAAATGCAACATAAGAATGATAGGTATTCAAGAAGGAGAAGAGAAGCAGAATCGAGAAGAAAGCATGTTCAGAGAAATAATAGCAGAGAACTTCCCAAATCTAGGGAAAGAGAGGGAAACCTGTGTGGAAGAGGCTTCCAGATCTCCTAGATTTGTCAATGTAAAAAGACCTACTGCAAGGCATATAGTAGTAAAACTGGCAAGAATGAATAACAAAGAATACTAAGGGCAGCAAGGCAGAAGAAAATGACCTACAAGAGAACCCCTATCAGGCTTTCAGTGGATTTCTCTGCAGAAACCTTACAAGCTAGGAGAGAAAGGAACGACATATTCAAATCTTCAAGGGACAAAAATCTTCAGCCACAAATACTCTATCCAGCAAAAATATCCTTCAGATATGAGGGAGAAATTAAAACTTTCCCAGACAAACAAAAGCTAAGGGACTTTGTAGCCATGAGACACCCCCCACCAAACAAGAAATCCTCAAGAAGGCCCTCATACCCGGGGGGAAAAGAGAAAGGGAGAAAGAAGTCACAAAACACAGAATAAGGAGATAAATAGGTAGACAGAATCAGAATAGGATAGCACATATTCAACTATAGCATTAAGCTACAGGGAAGGAAAATGCCAAAAACAAAGATAATCCTGTCATTTTAACCACCAACTCATAACACAAGTTGGAATAAGATAAGAGAAAAACAACCTAGGAGGGGAGGAGGAAAGGGACTGAATCGATTTAGAAATAAGGAAATAAGAGGCCATCAGAAAATGGACTATCTTATACACGAGATTCTGAATACAAACCTCAGGGTAACCACTAAATAAAAAAGCAGAACAGAGACACAAGGAATAAATAAGGAGAAAACAAATAAACACGTCATGAAAAACTACATAATTCAATGCGTAGACCAAAACACACAGGACGAGAAACAAAGGAAATGCAGCAAAACTGGAAAACAAGTGATAAAATGACAGCATTAAGCCCTCAGACATCAATAATCACCCTCAAAGTAAATGGATTGAATTCTCCAATAAAAAGACACAGAGTGGCAAGATGGATCAAAGAACAAGACCTGACAGTTCGCTACCTCCGGGAAACACATCTCAGCTCCAATGACAAACACAGGCTCAGAGTGAAGGGATGGAAGACAATACTCCAAGCTAATGGCAAACAAAAGAAAGCAGGTGTCGCAATACTTATATCAGAAAAAGTAGACTTCAAGATAAGACAGGTAAAGAGAGACAAAGAGGAGCAGTATATAGTGATCAAAGGGACACTCCATCAAGAAGAAATAATGCTTATAAATATCTATGCACCCAACACAGGAGCACCAAAGTTCATGAAGCAACTATTAACAAACCTAAAGGAAAATATTAATAATAACACAATAATAGTAGGGGACCTCAACACTCTACTCACATCAATGGATAGATCATCCAGGCAGAAAATCAACAAGGGAACAGTGGAATTAAATGAAAAGCTAAACCAGTTGGACTTAAGAGACAGATATAGAACACTCCATCCAAAAACAGCAGAATACACATTCTTCCCAAGTGCGCACGGAACATTCCCAAAGATAGACCGTATGTTGGGAAACAAGGCAAGCCTCAATAAATTTAAGAAAATTGAAATAATAACAAGCATCTTCTCTGATCATAATGGTATAAAGCTAGAAATTAATTACAAGAAGAAAAGCTGAGAAAGGGACAATGATGTGGAGACTAAACAACATGCGATTTAACAAGCAATGGATCATTGGAGAAAGCAAAAAATATCTGGAGACAAATGAAAATGATAACATACCATAGCAACTCGTATGGGATGCAGCAGAAGCCATATTGAGAGGGAAATTCGTTGCAATACACGCACACCTTAACAAACAAGAAAAACCCCAAATAAGCAATCTCAAGTTACACCTAACTGAATTAGAAAAAGAAGAACGAACAAAGCCCAAAGTCAGCAGAAGGAGAGAAATAATGAAAATCAGAGCAGAAATAAATGCTTTTGAAACAATAAAGGCAGTAGAAAGGATCAATGAAGCAAAGAGCTGGTTCTTTGAGAAGATAAATAAAATTGACAAATCCCTAGCTAGACTTACAAAGAAAAAAAAGAGAGAAAGCTCAGATAAACAAAATCAGAAATGAAAGAGGAGAAATAACAACAGACTCCACAGAAACACAACAGATTATAAGAGAATACTATAAAAAACTATATGCCAACAAAATGGATAATCTAGAGGAAATGGACAAATTCCTAGACTCTTACAACCTCCCAAAGCTGAATCAAGAAGAAACAGACAAGCTGAGTAGACCAATCACAAGGAAAGAGATTGAAATAGTAATCAAAAGCATCCCAAAGAAGAAAAACCCCAGGACCAGACAGCTTTCCTGGGGAATTCTACCAAACTTTCAGAGAGGATTCAGTACTTATCTTTCTCAAGCTATTCCAAAAAATTAGGGAAGATGGCACACTTCCTATCACATTCTACGAGGCCAACATCACTCTGATCCCAAAGCCTGACAAGGACAGCACAGAAAAGGAAAACTACAGGCCAATAACGCTGATGAACATAGATGCAAAAATCCTCGACAAAATTTTGGCAACCCGAATTCAGCAATACATCAAAAGGATCAAACATCACGATCAAGTGCGATTCATACCAGGGACACAGGGATGGTTCAACATCCGCAAATCAATCAACGTGATACACCACATCAACACACGGAGAAATAAAAACCACATGATCATCTCCATAGATGCAGAGAAAGCATTTGACAAGGTCCAGCAGCCATTTATCATAAAAATCCTTAACAAAATGGGGATAGAAGGAAATTACCTCAACATAATAAAGGCCATATATGACAAACCCACAGCCAATATCATACTCAATGGGCAAAAACTGGACGCCATCCCCCCTGAGAACACGAACAAGACAAGGATTCCCACTATCACCACTCTTATTCAACATAGTACTGGAGGTTTTGGCCAGAGCAATTAGGGAAGAGAAAGGAATAAAAGGACTCCAAATAGGGAGTGAAGAAGTGAAACTCTTGCTGTTTGCAGACGACGTGATCTTATATATAGAAAACCCCAAAGAATCCATCGGAGAACTGATAGAAATAATTAACAACTACAGTAAAGTTGCAGGGTACAAAGTCAACTTACAAAAATCAGTTGCTTTTCTATACTCCGATAACGAACTTACAGAAAGAGAACTCAAGAATACGAGTTCCATTTGCAATCACAACTAAAAGAATAAAGTACGTAGGAATAAATTTAACCAAGGAGGTGAAGGACTTATACAATGAAAACTACAAGACATTACTGAAAGCAATTGATAATGACATAAAGAGATGGAAAGAGATTCCATGCTCATGGATTGGAAGAATAAACATAGTTAAAATGTCCATGCTACCCAAAGCAATCTACAGATTCAATGCAATCCGTATCAGAATCCCAATGCCATTTTTCACAGAAATAGAGCAAAGAATCCTAAACTTCATATGGGGCAACCAAAGACCCAGAATTCCTAAGGCAATCCTGAGAAAAAAGAACAAAGCTGGAGGTATCACAACCCCTGACATCAAAATGTACTATAAAGCCATAGTGATCAAAACGGCATGGTACTGGTACAAAAACAGGCACACAGATCAATGGAACAGAACTGAGAGCCCAGAAATAAAACTGCACATCTGTGGACAGCTAACCTTCAACAAAGGTGCCAAGAACATACAATGGAGAAAAGATAGTCTCTTCAATAAATGGTGTTGGGACAACTGGACAGCCACATGCAAAAGAACGAAGGTAGACCATTACCTCACGCCATACACAAAAATAAACTCAAAATGGATCAAAGACTTGAAGACAAGTCCTGAAACTATGAAAGTCCTGGAAGGTAGTATAGGTAGTACACTCTTTGACATCGAACTGAAGAGGATCTTTTCAAATACCATGTCTTCTCAGATGAGGGAAACAAAAGAAAAAATAAACAAGTGGGAGTTCATCAGACTAAAGAGCTTCTGCAAGGCAAAAGAAACTAGAATCAAAACAAAGAGACAAGCCACCAATTGGGAGAAAATATTTGCAAATCATATATCTGACAAGGGGTTAACCTCTATAATATATAAGGAACTCACACAACTGAACAATAGAAAAACAAACAATCCGATCAAAAAATGGGCAGAGGATATGAACAGACACTTTTCCAAAGAAGATATACAGATGGCCAATAAACACACGAAAAGATGTTCAACATCACTAATCATCAGGGAAACGCAAATCAAAACTACACTAAGGTACCACCTTACGCCTGTTAAAATGGCTACAGTCACTAAGGCTAAAAATAACAAATGTCGGAGAGGGTGTGGAGAAAAGGGAACCCTCATACACTGCTGGTGGGAATGCAAACCGGTGCAGCCGCTGTGGAAAACAGTATGGAGACTCCTCAAAGAACTGAAAATAGAACCACCCTATGACCCAGCTCTCCCACTACTGGGTATCTACCCAAACAACTTGAAATCAACAATCCAAAGTAGCACATGCACCCCTATGTTCCTTGCAGCACTATTCACAATAGCCAAGACATGGAAACTATCCAAGTGCCCATCGACTGATGACTGGATAGAGAAGATGAGGTGTATACATATACAATGGAATACTACTCAGCCATTAAAAAAAGGACAAGGGGCCAGCTCTGTGGTCGAGTGGTTAAGTTCACGCGCTCCGCTGCGGTGGCCCAGGGTTTGGATCCTGGGCGCGGACATGGCGCCGCTCGTCAGGCCACGTAGAGGTGGCGTCCCACATCCCACAACTAGAAGGACCTGCAACTAAGATATACAACTATGTACCGGGGGGGTTTGGGAGATGGGGCAGAAAAAAAAAAAAGAGAGAGAGAGAGATTGGCAACAGTTGTTAGCCCAGGTGCCAATCTTTACAAAAAAATAAATAAGTAAAGACAAATTCATACCGTTTGTGATAACATGGAAGGGCCTGGAGGGAATTATGCTAAGCGAAATAAGCCTATGCTAGGCGAAAATAAGTTTGAGATAGACAAACACCAGATGATTTCACTCATATGTGGAATATAAACAAACACATGGACAAAGAAAACAGTTCAGTGGTTGCCAGGGGAAGGGGGGTGGGGGCTGGGCACAGGGGGTGAAGTGGAGCACTTATGTGGTGACAGTCAAGAAATAATGTACAGCTGAAATCTCACATTGATGTAAACTATTATGAACTCAATAAAAAAATTTTTAAAAAGAAAGTGGCCAAATCGGTGTTGGATTGGTGGCGTCCAAAGACTATCGTTTTAGTGCTTCAGATTGCTCTCGGTGACTTTTAGTACAGCAAGGATTTTGGTCCTTATGAGTGCCTTACATCTTAGGACTGGATTCAACAAACACTACTATGAGGTAGGTGGCCTGCAGGCAATTACTTTGTGTGCCTTTTTGGAGACTGGCACTGCCACCCCACAGAGGACACCTCTCCCCAACTAGGTCCACACCCCCACACACACACAGAGAAACACCAAGTCCTTTTCCTCTTCTCTCGTGGGAAGTTTGTGTTCAGTGCTGAGTCCTGGCCCAGTCCTTGTCCCCACTGTCAGGCTAACTGGACCTTCTGGTCTGACCCCCGACCCCGCAGGACTCACCTCCCTCCCCCTCACACAGCTGCCTCTTCCCTTCCTTCCCCGCTCCCCCCATGAGAGAACTCTCAGAGACACACACATTTTCACAACAGGTCCGTTTTATTTAAATCACCATCAGGGCACCCTGCTGCTGTCAAATGACGTCAACACCGTTGGCCATTTCTCAGGGGCCAGACCTCAGAGACTTCTCAGATGATTCCTCTCTGAGGTCTGTGGCCTCGCTCTGAAGTTACCGGCGGTGCAGGTAGGCACGTGAAGTGCTGGGCTTCTCCATGCTCTCTCCGTCCTCCTCTGGCTCATCTTGATTCAGCTCTTCATTCAGCCTGTGATAGTGACCGAATAGGGTTGTTCCTCTCGCTTCCTTAGATTTGACTGAAGAGGTGGGACATTTTCTAGAGGCTTTTTTAGTGGATCTCCTTCGAAGGGGTCTTTTGGCCCCCGTGGTTTTCTTGGCCGCCTGGAAAGACAACAGGGGGCGCCCAGAAGGGCACTGGTTTGAGGGAAGAGTGGGGGGGATGGGTGGGAACAGGGGCTTCCTGAGAAGGGACGTGGGCTGAGGAGGGGCTGTGTGCCAGGCAAGGACAGGGGAGGAGTCTTGGTGGGGGGAGTCAAAGGGGAAGAGGAGGAGCTTGGGCGGGGTCATCTCACCTTGACACTGCCTCCGGACCTGGGTTGACAGGAGGACTTCCTCATCTTCCTCTCTTTGTTCTTTGGCGACGGTTGTTCCGCGACTGTGCTAGAAGCTTGTGATTTCCTGGTCGCCTTCGGCATGTCAGCGCCTCCCAGTGGTCTACCCCAGGCCTCCTGACCTGCCTATATATACCCCTCTCCAGGACAGCGAGGGGCCACACCCTTCAGCTTTGTTTGGTCAGCAAGGCTCTCCTCTAGCCAATGGTAGCCGTGGGTGGGGCCTAGACATCACAAAGCCCCACCATGATGTCTCTTGGGGAGGATGGGGAGCAACCAAGTTGTTCTGATTGAGGAAAGGGGGCATTTTTTGACACCCCTAAAGAGCCTTCCAAACTGACCAGCTTCCCCCCACCCGCCTGCCCCATCTTCCCAGTCAATGCTGGTGGTGCACATGGCAGGGAGAGGGTGTTTCCTCCAAACTTTGCCCCACAGCCACCCTATTCAGTGCTTCATTCTCTTCTTTCCCCCTTCACCACTACCTAGTGTTATCCGCAGCCCCGAAGGGCAAGGAATGACAGGTACCGCCAAGGCCACTTGGTTGTTTAAGCAAGCAGAGTTTATTGATAAAGGGGAACAGAGCGAGGAGCGGGGAAGCAAACAACAAATCGGTACTTACAACATGCACACCACAATCAGCCTGGGAAGTCCCAATAGTTTGTATGGCGGGCGGGAGTGTCGATTGTCCGGGTCTGAGGCAAAGAGTCCTCTCCTCAGTGAGACTCCCGCTTGTTCTATGCCTGTGACTCCCTTTTATCCCAATGTTTTCTGGCTTTTGACTCAGGGTTTCAGACATTTAGATACTTTGAGTTATTTCTTCTTGTTCCCATGGGTGGGAAGATTTTATCTTTTTGTTCCCACGGATGGGATGTTTCTATAGTCCGGTCGGGCTATAGAGCCTGTCGGGGGTGGCCAGCCCAGACGAGGAACACGATGCAGGACATTTTCTTATTAACCTGTGCCTTGGGGTCACGGTCAAAGTGGCCATCTCCGGCTCCAAGCCCAGACACATTCTTTCACGTAGGCCCCAGATCCCAGTGTCCCTGGAAGGTGGGGAGGTCAATGAACTCTGTACCCCTAGTTTCTGTATGACTTGCCTAAAATCGACCCATGGTGCTGTGGCTGTGTTTAAGTCTCTGTGGAGATGTGAATCATCCCGCTTCCTGACTGCAAATTACTCTTATGCGGCTTGAAGACCCTTTACGTCTGCCAGGGACCTTTTCCATCCCACCTCCTTTTCTCGGGGTCCATGTTGCTCTCCTCAGTTTTTTCTTTTCCGGTTATAAATCACTGCCTTCATCCTGTCAGACTTCCATGAATAGACTTGCTCTACTCAGAATCGAGTCCCGTTTCAAATCTGGGACCCATGCCCACCTCAGTAGGTGGAGTACCCAGGCTTGGGTTTTCACAGGGTCAGGGGGACGAGGCAGACACATGCTACAAGTTGTGCTGGATGTTTGTATGCAGGAAACTACAACCTAAGGCTGCTGAGTTCACCAGGGGGAGGGAGGCGTTCAACATCGTGCTTGGTGTCCAGTGCAACAAGGAAGAAAACGGCATCCAGGCTGGAAAGGGAGAGGTAGCACTGTCTTCATTCACAGCCCACAAGATGGTCTACACAGAAAATTCTATCAATCTAAAAACAAATGCTTCCAGCAGGAATAATTGACTTTAGCAAGGTCTCAGGATATAAGATCAACATATAAAAATAAAGTGTATTTTTATATACTAGCAATGAATAATGGAAAATTGAAATTAAAAACAGTGTGTTTTAAAACAGGATGAGAAAGACTACAAATCTGACAAAATATGTAGCAGCTCTCTACACCAAAATCTACAAAACACTGCAGAGAGAGATTAATGAAGACCTAAACATATGTAGGTATACATCTTGTTTGTGGTTTGAAGGACTCAATGTTGTTAAGACGCGAATTCTTCCCCAGCTCATCGATAGAGTCAACACAGTCCCAATCAAAACCCCAGAAGACCTTTTTAAAAACATAGAAATTGACAGGCTGGTGTTCTGTAGTGTAAGCCCTGACATGTATTTTTTTTTCTTTTTTGTAATGCACGTGCCTGACTTAAGCTTTGATTGCCAAGGCGTCTACTTCAAAGAGAGATCCACTTCAAGAGGGCTGTCTCGAATAAACACATTGCCAGCCACAGGACTAGATAAAGAGCCAGGCTCCCTCCCCCCACGGAGGCTCCTTTGATTGAGAGAGCTTGGGTGATTTCAATAACTGATAACTGCAGCCACTTGCTTTTCTTCTCTTCCCGCGCTTTAAATTCCTGCTCTTATGTTTTACATTCACCAATAAAGAGTGAGCCCATGAAACCCTAGGCACCCACCCTCAACCCCAACGAAAGCAGAACCCCAGGCTCCTGTGCTCTCTCTCTCCGGGCGACCTCACTGTGTGGCCCCAGGTATGCTGTGTAATTTCCAGGTCCTATGAGTAATAAACCTCTATTCTTTCAAAGTTTCCTGATGGTTATTGCTGAAGGGCATCTTGCAATCCTAATAAGAGCCACAAGGGCTGGTCCAACCACAACACTGGTAAATGATAGGCTGAGACCAGCACAAAACATGTTCCCATTCATATGGAAATGCAAAGGACCTAGATTAGCCAAAATAACTTTTTTGTTTAAGATTTTATTTTTTTTTCCTTTTTCTCCACAAAGCCCCCCGGTACATAGTTGTATATTCTTCGTTGTGGTGCCTTCTAGTTGTGGCATGTGGGCCGCTGCCTCAGCGTGGTTTGATGAGCAGTGCCATGTCCGCACCCAGGATTCGAACCGACGAAACACTGGGCCGCCTGCAGCGGAGCGCGCAAACTTAACCACTCGGCTATGGGGCCAGCACCCTCCCAAAATAACTTTTAAAAAGAGAACAGAGTTAGAGAGTTTGTTCTACTTGACTGCAAGGCTTGTTATAAAGTGACAATAACCAAGACAGTGAGGAATTGGCATAACGTAACAACAGAATTATATTCATGGAACAGAGGAGAGAGTCTAGAAATAGACCCACACATACATGCATACACAGGCAACTGATTACCGATAAAGATGCAGAAGATTAGAGGTGAAAGGGCAGTCTTTTCAACAATTGGATCTGGAACAACTGGATAGCCACATGCAAAAAGCACAGTTTAATCCGAACCTTGCTCCATATAAAAAATGACACAAAATGGCTCCCAGACCCCCGTGTCAAAACCAAAATTATAAAGCTTCTTAGAGAATCCATAGGAGAAAATCTTTGTTACCCTGAGCTAGTGTGGTAAGTTTGAGGATTTCGAGGTTGACCAAGGAAGAGACGGGACCACGAGAGGCCGGAACACAAAAGCTTTATTGAGCAGCACTTGGACAGGGCTGCATGAGAGGAGAAGTCCCTCCCAGGAAGAGACCTTCCAGAGACAGAGGCACAAGGCCACCACCCAGAAAGGGAATAAAGTAAGGGCCCTCCCAGGAGAGAAGGGGAAATGGGAGAGGGGCCTTCACGTGTCTGGGAGATGGTGCTCAGCAGTATGGGGAGGAAGCCAATTCCTCTACCCTCTAGGTCCTTCTGGCTGGCCTAAGAAATAAATTGACATGAGACAGAATAACAGGAGAAAATCAAAGTTTAGTAACATGTATACATGGGAGAAACCCAGGAAAACTGAGCAACTCACCAGAATGGCCAAAACCACCACCTTAAATACCATCTTCAGCTAAAGACAAAGGAGGATGTCGGGGGTAGTGGTTTGGGTCTTCAAAGGGGAGGAAAGCAATTTACATGGAGATGGAAATGCAAATGTTTGTTAAACAAGTGTTTGCTATGACCCGAGAGACGCATTTTGGGGTAGCCAATTCTGATCCTCCACAGCAGCAAGGCGGGAGTCTCTGGGTCAGTGAACTCCAGAGGGCAGTAGCAGTCAGGGATATTTTATCGCTACAGGCTTTGTCCTATCTACGGTTAGCAGGTGTTGGGTGCATCTTTGTGGGACACGCAAAGTAGGCAGCCTCTAAATGGCTACAAATATGTTTGTTTGAAGTATATTTAAAGAAACTGGATCCATAATAATTTGACTTTGCCACCAGTAGACTTTGGGCTAAAGACCCTAGCCTGCTGTGAAGAAGTAAACAACACGGGGGCCAGTTTAGGCCAATACGTAGGGGCCATCGTTGGCCCATTTACATAACTTCTTAGATACAAGGAAAAAATCCATTAATGAAAAAAATTGATCAACTGGACTTCATCAAAACTCAAAACTCCTTTTCCTTTAAAGATACTGTTAAGAGAGTAAAAAGACAAGCCACACATTGGGAAAATATATTTGCAAATCACATATCTGATAAAAATCTTGTATCAAGAATGCATATAGAACTCCCAAACTTCAATAAGAAAGAATCAAACAACCCAATAAAAAATGGGCAAAGATTTGAACACTTTCCCAAATAGACATACAGATGGCAAAGAGTCATACAACTAGAAGCTCAGCATCATTAGCCATTATGGAAATGCCATTAAAAACTGCAATGAAGTACCACTACACACCTATTAGAATGCCTAAACTGAAAGACTGACCATACCAGATGCTGGCCAGGATGTGTAGAACACTGGAATTCTCACACCCTGATGGTGAAAGCTGACAAGAGATTTTCACATATTGAGGTATATGGGGTAACTATTCAGAAAGTAGAGTAGTGTTTCCGTGGGGCAGACGGTGAGAACAGGGTTTAACGACAAGCGGCACGAGCTATCTCATGCAGGTGAAGGGTATTTTCTAACACTTGCTGCGATGGTGTGTAACTCAGTAAATTTAGTACAAATACTTAACTGAACATTTAAAATGGGTACATTTTAAGGCAGACACCCCCAATCCCTACAGGGCCATTTGGCAGCTGGCTGCCGGCCTCCTAAGAGAGAGGCGTCACAGTCCTGAGGGGACTGAAGGGTGTAGCACAGGGGCCTGAAGGTGCAGGTGGCAGGGGGGGATTCCTGCAGCCAGCTTCCTGTGGGGCAGCTCCTCTTTTGAACAACTCCACCCCTACCAAAACCTCAAAGGCACAAAATCTGGCATTTGGACACTAAAGGTCCAATGTGCATGGCTTAGGTCTCTCAGTGAGGAAACAAGAGTGGTCTGTGTCCTGTGTTGTCATGGCTTGAGAATTAATCCATGGCCCCCGTGGTGACCTTGCTTCCACTCTCAAAATCAACCCTGGAAAACTGTAAAATGGAGAAGGAAATTACCTACACACACACAACAAAACTCACAAAGAATCTCAATATCTGCACACCTGTTAAAATGTGCAAAATCTGGTACACAGGCATCACCAAATGCTCTCAAGGATGTGGAGCAGCAGGTGCTCTCATTCATTGCTGATGGGAAGGCAAAATGGTATAGCCACTTTGGAAGACATTTTGGCAGTTACTTATAAAACCAAACATACATTTTCTTACTACATGATCCAGCAATCCTATGGGTATTTGCTCAAGAGAGGTGAAAACGTATGTCCACACAAAAACATACACACAGATACTTAGGTCATCTTTGCTAATTATTGCCAAAACATGGAAGCAACCAAGATGCCCTTCAGGAGGCGAATGGGTAAATAACCTGTGATACATTCATAGAGTGGAATATGATTCAGTGCAAAAAAGAAATGGGCTATAAAACCATGAAAAGACATGGAAGAACCTTAAAGGCATAGTACCAAGCGGACAAAGCCAATCCGAACAGGCTGCCTACTGTATGATTCCAACTATATGAACATTCTGGAAAAGGCAGATGATGGAGACAGTCAAAAGAGCAGTGGTTGCCAGGGATTCTGAGGGGAGGGCGCAACAGTCAGAGCACAGGGGATTTTTAGGGCAGTGAAACTCCTCTGGATGACACTCTAACAATGAACACATGTCATTATACATTTGTCGAAACCCATAGAATGTAGAACAGCAAGTGTGAACCCTAATGTAACTCATGGACATTGGGGGATATGATGTGTTAATGTAGGTTCATCGATTATAAGAAATGTCCCATGCTGTCGGGGATGTTGATAATGGGGGAGGTGATGCATGTGTGGGGGCAGGGGGTAAATGGGAAATCTCTGTACCTTCCTCCTCATTTTTCTGGGCTCCTAAGAGGCTCTAAAAAAAGAAAGTCTCCAAAACCAACACACAATATGAATAACAATACCTAAACAACAAAACAGGAGAAAGCCTTGGGGGAGACTGAAGACTGGGGTGAGCCTGGTACTTGTGTTTGGGTGCGGAAGTGGGCAGGGGCAGCCACGTCGGGAAGGGCTGTAGGCTGCATGCATGTAGATGACAGGATGGGGAGGAGGAAAGTTTTCAAACTTTTGCTCCTGCTCCACTGTACACATCTGAAGCAGGCCCTCAGTCCACATAAGCCTGTGGCCTTGGGGCAAAACCAGGACAGTGGGAAAGACAGGTTGGTTGAGGCATTTGAGTCCAGAGTCTGTGCTAACAATCACCTGAAACCATCTTAGTGGGTGAGGACTGGTCTTTCAAAAGATTCTCATTTTAATAGAATATAAAGAATAGACAATACCAATTGGGATAAAACATCCACAAATCATTTATCAGGCAAGAGGTTGATCTCCAAAACATATAAAGAACTTATGTAACTCGACAAAACAAACAAACAAACAAACAAACAACCCGATGAAAAAACGGGCAGAGGAAATGAACAGACATTTTTCCAAGGAAGATATACAGATGGCCAACAGACACATGAAAAGATGCTCAGCATCACTAATTATTAGGGAAATACAAATAAAACTACAATGAAATATCACCTTACACCAGTCAGAATGGCTATGATTACCAGGACAAAAACCAACAAATGTTGGAGAGGATGTGGAGAAAATAGAATCCTTATACACTGCTGGTGGTAATGCAAACTGGTGCAGCTACTATGGAGATCAGTATGAAGATTTCTCAAAAAAATTAAAAATAGAAACACCATATGATCCAGCTATCCCACTACTGGGTATTTATCCAAAGAAATTGAAATCAATGGCCCAAAGAGATTTATGCACCCCTATGTTCACTGCAGCCCAATTCACAATAGCCAGGATGTGGAAACAACCCAAGAGCCCTTCTAAAGATGAATGGATAAAGAAGATGTGGTATATATATACAATGGAATACTACTCAGCCATAAAAAGGACAAAATTGTCCCATTTGCAACAATATGGATGGACCTGGAGAGTGTGATTTTAAGCGAAATAAGCCAGAGACATAAAGACAAAATACTGCATGATTTCACTCATATGTGGGAGATGACAAATACATGGATACAAAAAACAGATCAGTGGTTACCAGAAGGGAAAAGGGTAGGGGTGGGGTGGGCGAAAGGGACAAAGAGGCACATATGTATGGTGATGGATAAAAATTAGACTACTGGGGATGAGCATGATGAAGTGTCTTCAGGAATTGATAAACAATAATGTACACCCGAAATTACACAATGTTAGAAACCATTATAATCCCAATAAATTTACTTAAAAAAAAAAGGATAGACGAAACAGAATAGGGAGTGTCAGAGCAAAACACATGAAGAGAAGCTTTTCTTTCATCAAATAAGCATACACACATATCTAGTCTACATATAGCTATAAAGACATAATAGGAACATATGTGCATATACACGTGCCTAGGTGCATTCTCCCGTGGCATGTCCACACACGTGTCTAGCAGCACATATCAGCTACAAATGTGTTATAGATGTAGATACAGACTCCCGCAGTGGGCAGAGATGTACAATGTATTTCTTACTAGGAAGGAGGATAAATGAGTGAAAATCCCTGCACTGAGCACGCAATAGGAGGTCACCATAAACCCGGAGGAGCATCCTGAAGCCCCGACAGCTGCTCAGCCTCGTCAGCACAAACGCGATCCCGAAAAGAAATGGTTCGCAGAGTCCGGCTGGCTAGTGCCGAGACCCCACGGGAAGGGGGCTTCTCCTGTGACCCCCTCGGCCCTGGGCGCCGCAGCCCCCATCCAGCCCCTCCCCGGGACGGCAGCCCTTCTCGGCCAGGGTAGACGAGGACCCTCCGGAGGGAGGCCGGAGGGCTGCCCCGCCGAGGGTGGTCGAGGACCCCAGAGAGTCCCTCCCGGCTCCTGTCATCAGCCCTTGGCGTCCCCCGGCTTAGTGGCCCGAAGTGACCTCCAGAGACTTCCCCGGGGGTCTCAGGGGAGTGAGGGCCTCGGGTCCACAGAGGGAAGATCCTGGGACCTGCCAGGGCTCAAGCTGAGGACCCCGAGGGAGGACACAAGGGGACCGCACAGAAACACGCCCCTGCTTTCAGCGCTGGGAGGCCCCAGGGTGCCATCACCAGAGGTGGCCTTTCCTGCCTTGGGCATCCAGGTCTGAGAGAGACTGGGGACTGGTCAAAGTGTTATAGGCTTTTAATTAATACCAGCCCTGATATCACTTCCTCTACATTAAACCCGGTGTATATGGGGTTAAAACCAAAAGCACTCATCCCCTTTCCCTGCTGCTTTAGTCACACTCATGTGTAAATATCTGTTTCTTTAATCCTTGACTAGCTGAGCTTTAGGACCAAATAGAAGCTGCAAATTGTTAAAGCCCACGTGGCCTCACACTGGGCTCACACTAAAATTTTGGCTAACACTGGGTCTTTGAAGTTTATTACAGGGAAACTGATGTCCAGAGAATATCCCAAAACTAAAGCTTCCCAGGCCCCATCTCCTCGGGTTCCTGGCTCTAGAATCCACCATCCACCATGGAAGCAGACAACCAAGGGCAGCCATCTGCGGATTCCCTTATCTCACAGGCTCCCCCTCCCTGCAAGGTGATTAAGGCTGATGGGAAAGTTCTGACCAGCAAGGTCACAGGCTCCACCCTCCCTACAAGCAGCATACCTTTAAAAACCCTGTAGCTATTTCTTAAGGGAGAGCCAGCAGTTCCTGAGGCACTAGCCAGCTGTGAGTTCCCTTTACCTGGTAAAGAAAGTAAAGCTGTTTTTCTTTTTCAACCAAGACTCTGTTCTCATTATTTGGATTGGCACCAGGTCCAGAGACCAAATTTTCGATAACAACTTGGTGACCCACATGGGACTCTTGGGTGGTCTCTGCTGAGACCCCCTCAGTTTGATTGGACGCTCCCAAGTCAATCTCCATGCCTGCCCCAAGTGGGGAAGTGGAGGGTTGGAGAAAAGCTCAGAGAGGAGAGATAGCTGAGGACCAGTGTTTACTTGGCTGGACTCCACCCCAGGTCCAATCCAGGTCTGCTCCCTTGGCCAGACTCAGCGGAATGCCTTGGACAGCCAGAGAGACTGCTCCAGCAGCTGCAGAAGCCAGTTTTGCTTCGGGGTCCTTCCCTCCTGCTCCCTCCCCTTGGCAGTGCTTTGGATCTTGGTTACCAGGGAAACTGGTACCTTGGGGAAAAAGAAAGCAGCAAAAAGAGAAGTCAGGATGCCCAGGCCAGATTTTGGTAAGTCCCTAGGTGTGCACACTGAGGTCCCTTGTCCTTGCTCATTTGGGAAGATCTGCGGGGCAGATCTCCATTTGTTGGGTGCCGCCAAGTGTAGGACAGGGACTGAGCTGGGACTGGAAGCATCTTGGTTTGGGTTTTGGTTTGGTTTGGTTTTGGTTTCTGTGTTCTGGCTTCTATTTGGTGGCTGAGGGTTTTTGGGAAAGTGCACTTGTTTGGTCTCTGGTGGTTGTTTGTCTGTTTGTCTGCCCTTTTAAAATTGTTAACATGATAGGCACCACATCTATTCCACCTAAGAGACCCTTGGGGAAGATTTTGGCTGATTGGTCAACCTGTAGTTATAAGCCAATGACAAAAAAATATGGTATTTTATTGTAACACCACCTGGCCGATGTGTGTCTTGGAAAGTGAGGAAAGATGGCCATTGAATGGAACTTTAAATTATAACACTATCTTGCAGTTGGAGTAGTTTTGTGAGAGGTCTGGAAAATGGGATAAGATTCCATACGTGCAGGCTCTTACGCAGTTGCGTAATCAGGAAGGTGACTGGCCAGGGACCAAGCTGATGGTCCAAAGAAAGCGAAGCCTCCAGCAGTCAAAGATGCTCAGACACCAGAAGAAAAACTTAATGAGGACATGGCTGCCCTAAGTGTGTTGAATCCTTTTAATACTAATCTCAATGTGACACAGCCGCCAATCGCAAGTGCCCCAGACATTAGAAGGAAGCTCAATAAGGTCAAAGGGGCCATAGCCATGAGTTCTGGTCAATTGCTGGAAATTGCTTTGAAAGTCGATAACGTTCAAGAGGAGCATGAGCCAAGCCAGTCAAGGTGCTTTACACAGCTCCCCCAGATGGGAGAAACAGAAAAGGGGATCCAAAGCCAGGGAGGAATTACACCAAAAATTAGAGAAAAATCAATGTGCCTATTGCAAATAAGAGGGGCACTGGAAAAACAAGTGCCCTAAGTTGGAAAAAGGCATCAAAGAGAAAAAGTGCGATCCTCCAAAGAAGCTCATGACCTCTCAAGTCCAAGACTCAGAGGGGGAAGATGACAATTGATGGGGCCCAGGGTTCCTTGCCATGCTGGCGGCTCCCATTCCAATAGCCCTCCATGAGCCCCAGGTGCCAATGACAGTGGGGACACAATAGGCTGACACTCTAGTGGATCCTGGTGCCACTTATTCAGTGTTAAACTGCAAGTTGACATCATTAAGTAATTCCTTGGTTACCATTGGAGTCACTGGTGAAATGCAACCGAGACCCATGCTGCAACCGCTGGAATGCAACTTGGAGAAATAAAAGCTGAAACAGCTTTTTGTATATACTAGATTGTCCCATTCCCTTCCTTGGGCAAGATTTGCTTTGTAAACTGAATGCTCAGATAACTTTCTTACCAACAAAGAAGCAGCTCCACCTACAGGTGCCACTGGAAAATACACTCAGACTACAGGCCCTCCTGGGGAAAAAAAAAATGGCCATAAGAATGCCCTCACCAAAAATCTAGCATCTTAAGTGTCTTCTCCACAAATATGAATAAAAAAGGCTTAAAACAAAATTTGGATTCATAACTAGGGAGCTTTGTACTACTATGCCTGATTCATGGCTGTAATTTTAAAAACAATAACTATGGAAACTCTGTGTATATATGTCTATATGTATGCTATATATGTGTGACATTTTACCTCTGGATGGTATAGCCAAAATTAAAAGCTCTGTTTAATTAGCTTAAAGTAAACATATATATAAATTCTAAATGTAATAAAAAACTAGTCCAAACGTGTTTCAGGTTAAGATGATATAAAATGATCTTTGGTAAATAAGAACTTGTTTAAGTTTGTTGGTTTAGTTGAAATAAACATGTTTTGAGAGTTATCAACATTGGATGTGATACAAACGTTATCTCTGTTACAAAATTTTTCAGCAAAAAGTAACAGCTTAGAATAATAGCTGATTTTGTCTAATGGCTCATAAAGATTTCATTGGTAATCTGAACATAATTGTTAAAAATACATAATTAAAATAAATAAGAGTTTTGGGATCCGATAGTTATGTTTTGCAGTATATATACTTGAAAAACAGCTTCCAGAATCTTTTTGAACAACTTAAAACTTTAAAATTTTGCTAAATTAAATGATAGAATTCTATTGAGTATCTAGGTCATTTTCACATAAGGTAAAATATTAGAAATTGATTACTAAGCATAGATTTGTCTGCCTTTGGTTTCTTATCCCAGAGAAACTGAAAGGTGATTAGGTTTATTGATAAACATGTTTTATGTATGCTGCAAAATTTTCTATGAGAAAGCACATATTTCTAAAAAGCCTGTATACAAGGAAAGTAAAACGTATGTTTCAAGTAAAAAAAGGTATAAAGAATGGAGATATTTTTGTTTGTTTTGTTAAGAAAGATAAATTTGTCCTAAAGTACTAGAAAAGAAAAAAAGGGAAGGCATGGAGAAAATTCTGAGTGTAAGAAGTAAGTGACAAAAGGTTTGTGGAAGTAAAATTCTGAAGAGTTTTATGCATGGTCAAGTTGGCTGAGATATAAATAAATTAAATTAAATAGATGAGTTTCAACATCAAGGGTAAGCTGGTGCAAAATTAAAATTTGGCATTCTCTCTCTTAAAAGGATAATCTTCTCAAACTTTTGGTCTGTTCTTGATAGGTTATAAAAGATTTTTCTTTATTTTTGAGTAATTTTTGACAAGCTCTCTGCCTAAAAATATTCAAATCCAGAATAAAGGCTTTCTTTTGACCTGGAGGAGGAGGGAGAGTTTCTCTGGGGATTTTCAGAGGGCCCCTGGGACTTCTCAGAGAGCTTTACTCTCTTCCTTTAAGGAGGGAAATACTAAACTAATTAGGCTTATTTGGTATGTTAGAATACATGAGAAACATTTCAAATAAGTAATAATAAATTTTCTTAGATGGTATGATGTGGATAAATGTTATTGATATAAAAGTTTAAAAATTATATAAAATTCCTAAAATTCTGATCTGTCTTGGTTATCAGTTGTAATTCTGGTTATTATCTCAAAGTGTTATATGTCACAGATATGGTTGAGTATCTTTGTCATTTGCCATTTTTGAATGTTTTGTTATTTCCAGACAATAATTGTTTTACTCTGATGTTTTTACAGATGTATTTCATCTTCAGAAAAATTCATGGAAAGGACTCTGACACTTGCTCTAAAATGTGAGTTTCTGATAACCTTTCAGGTTGTGAAACTAAACTGGGTAAAAAAAATTACAGAAATGTAACTGAAAAAATGATGGACTCATAAAATCACCAACAGAAGACCAAGAGTTGGTTACATGAAACTAAATGAACTGATAAAAATATTTATAATTTTTATTAATTTTGTTTAAAATATTACTAAATTTTAATGTTTTGTTTTTTTCAGATTTAAGGAAATCTTTTTCTCTTAAGAAACTATAACATCACAATTTTCAAGCAAGATTGAAGCATTTATCTTCTTCTCCCTATCTTATCCCTCCAGAATTAAAAAGCTCTTGATAAGCAAGTATTCTTATTTTCATGGCAATACAGTTCAATAAGAATCTGTTCTTCTCATAACAGGACACAATTGGAAACATTGGTTATAATACCACCAAGGCTTTGACTGGGATGTCATATTTGAGAAAAACATACAGGCTCAGATATGGCCAGACAGCTCTTGAGGAATGAAGGTTGACTTTCTGGAACAATTCCACTTGGAAACATTGACCTGGTACTTGCTTCTGTGGTTCCCAGTAACCAGGTAAGGTTGAGTAAAGAATGTCGCTCCCTCTTCCAGGTGCAATGAACCCCAGGATACTTTGGGGGACCTCACAAATAGAGGAATGCACCCAACTCTGTAGGTATTGCAGGCAGAGTCTGATGACAAGTCCTTGGTCTGGCTTTCCTGGCCTAAAGAGGCCTTTAAAGTTGAATCTGAGATTCCTTATAAAAAATTCCAGCAAAGCAGCTTTAAAAAAAGACATATATATAGGGGCCAGCCCGGTGGCGCAGTGGTTAAGTTTGCACATTCCGCTTCTCGGCGGCCCGGGGTTCACTGGTTCGGATCCCGGGTACGGACATGGCACCGCTTGGCAGCCATGCTGTGGTAGGTGTCCCACGTATAAAGTAGAGGAAGATGGGCACAGATGTTAGCTCAGAGCCAGCCTTCCTCAGCAAAAAGAGGAGGACTGGCAGTAGTTAGCTGAGGGCTAATCTTCCTCAAAAACAAAACAAAACAAAAACAAAAAAAGACATATATAATCAATTTCTATTCTAGATCTACTTATGTAAATAATTGGGCCAAGTTATTAATACTAGACTTACTTTGTAAACCAATAAGTCTTAACTTAGCTATCTTTTATAAAAATTGAGGGTGATTTTAGAGAGAAAAAATTATGTTTCAATGAAAACTATAATACACATTTCTGAATGTTGGATTCTGGTTATGTTAATTGCCTTCGAGGTTTTTGATATATCTGTTAACTGGACTGCATCCTGAATTCTTCTAATCTCCTGAAATATCTGGCCCTAGGGAGTGGCTTGGTGATCCCATGAACGAGTGACCTCTCCCCAGCTCCTTCCCTCACGGATCCACCCCTAGTCGCGACACAGTCTTTAGCAGAGGGAGCAAAGTTCTCTCTTAACCCGTTCCAGCTCCTCCGAGGGGGGCTCCAGACTCTCCGCCTTCCAGCTTGTGGCTTCGAGTCTCTCTGACGGTTGTGTGTTGTTTGTATGTCCTCTGTTGGAGTATGGATGCCCCTTTTCGTTGTATGTTGGAGGGGAGAGAGTCCTGGGCAAGTTCACTCTGCCGTGATGTGGATGTCACTCTCTGGCCACATTCTTGCTGAGAAAACTTGGAATGGAGTAGTTGGCTACCAAGGGTGGCACTGTGGGAGTGGTTCACCTCTGGTGCAGGCAATATGGGGGGCATCATTTGCAGAGAATTGTATAATCCAACTTGTACTTTTGACTTAACCATAGAGTCACACGCAGGTGTAAGAAATAATGCAAATACATCCCGTGTACCCTTTAGCCAGCTTCCCCTAATGATAACATCTTGCAAAACCGTAGTACAGTATCATGATGGAGATGCTGACGGCAATTCGGTCAAGATACAGCACATTTCCATCACTGCAAGGATCCCACATGTTGCCCTCTTATAGACACATCCACTTCCTTCCCACAGCCACCTCCTCCTCTGTACCCCTGGCAACCACCAACCTGTTCTTCATTAATACGTGTAGAAGTCTAGAAGGAATGAGGGAAATAGAGAATCCCCATTAGGGAAACACCACGATTCAGTGGCCAGAAAACCCTCCCAACCTCCACTTCTTCCCTCAAGGTTTCCTCTTTTACTGAACCTGGCAGCTTCCTGGGCTACGTGCTCCACCTGTTGGCAGAGACTGCCAGCTCTTCCCCGAAACATGAAGGCTCCTTTTCTCCCTGAGCACGAAGGTAGACTCCATTTCCCATCTTGCCTTGCAGTCGAGTGTGGCCATGCGGCTGAGTCCCAGCCAATCAGACTGAGTGGAAGTTAAGTGTGCCATGTCCTGGCCAAGGGTTAAGAAGTTTCCATACCTCCTTCACTCTTGCTTTCCTCTTCTGTCACCTGGATGCAGATGATGAGTCACCAGGGCTTCCTGGCAGAGCCTCAAGACAGACAGAGCCTGGGACAGATCACTAAATGGAGCATGGCTCCCGTGCAGGAACACCCAATTTTGACTGTTCCTGGAATGAAAAATGAACTTCTATTGGGTTTACACCATTTCACATGCCGTGGTGCCTTTGTTGCCTTGGCTTGGCCTACCCTCAACCAAGACAGCCCAAAGCCCTGTCAAGGGCCAGCTGTTTTGTCTCCCACCACCTCACCCTCTCACACACTAGGGCCTGGAGTAGGGGTGGGTGTGCCCCTTGCTTCTCATTGCCTCTTCCACACTGTTCCTCCTCCTTCTTTCTACAGGCCCCTGGTTCCTGAAAAGGACACGGTTATCAGAATATACTCCCTGCTGCCCTCCTATCACCACCACCCATCTTCAGCACTGTGTAGAATATCTGGGTCATTGTCTTCTTCACCACTACAACTGCTGCCTTTCTTCTGGGCAACTGCAACAGCTGTAGAGGCGATCCAGCTGTAAAAACACCTTTGCCAAGGTGATCCACCTCTGCAAACACCCCCAACACTGGTAAACCTTATTAGCAACTTTCTCCACGATGGCACCTGAGCAGATGAAAGTCCCCATTTCAAGGAAAAAATACACCTCTGACAAGTTTAGGACTGCTTCAAATATGTGAACACAAAGCCCAGCAACCCCAGAAAACCTACTCACTGCTCTAGTGAATTCACTTCCTCACGGTGAGAGGGAGTATTTCAAACCTTTCTCTCTCCTTGAGTCTCCAGCGCACATTGCCCTCCACCTCTGCCTGATGACTTTGCCACATATTTCATAAGGGAAAGGGAAGCTATCGACGGCACTTCTCTTTTCCTCCCACCAATGATCCCACCAAGATATCTATGTTCTCTGTCCCTAATCCTCTTGCAGGGGAACAAGCTTCCTGCAAGAGTCCTATTTCAGATCCTAAAGTTCAGTCTTTCTCAAGGACTTTTCTCTTGAAATTCTCCCCTTTCTCCTGCATCATCTAATCTCCACTCTCTACTGGATCATGCTTGCTCGTATACAAGGTGGCTTGATATCACCTTTCGAAATCAAAAAAACCTTCATTGGAGACTTCTGGTTTCTGCTCTAGCATGTAAAGAGCTTGGAAGTCATCACCCCTGTCCTCATAAAAAGAGAAAAGCTGAACAAATTGGAAATCAACAATTCTTCTCAGATTCGTCAGAGAATTGAGGTCACAGGGCAAACTGCTGTCCCTCAAATTGGAGAGACGGAGAGGCAGATGCAGAGAATTACAGCTTACCAGAACAGAAGCCGCCTTTGGAGCCAGTAACGGGGTAGAACATTTAAGTCGGAATTGAAGAATTACTGGAGCTTCAGTGTGGACAAGCTTAGAAGTTAAAAATTCTAGGGGGATGGGAGCACAGTCTTTGTTCGTTTTTGTGGTTTCTTTTTTTTTAACTTTATCAAGGTATAATTTACATACCATGAAACTCACCCGTTTAAAATGTACAATTCATCGATTGTTAGTAAATATACTACGTCATGCAACCATCATCACAGTCCAGTTTTAGAACATTTCCATCACCTAATAAGATCACTTGTGGCCGCTTACAGTTAATCTGTGTTTGGAGCCCACTACCAGGCAACCACTAATCTACTTTCCATCTCTGATGAAATTCCATGTAAAAGGGATCGTGTCACATGGCTCATTTGGTTGATCCATGCTGTACCATTTACCTGCAGCTCTTTCCCTTTTATCTCTAACTAGTATTCCATTGCAAGGATACGTGAAAACCATTTTAAATTTTGATGAAGTGCAATTTATTGATTTTTTTTCTTTCGTGGATTGTGCTTTGGTGCCGCATTTAAGAAAGCATTGTCATGGTCATGAAGAGTTCCTCCTATGATTTAATTCTTGTGTATGGTCTGAGATAATGGTGTAAATTCATATTTATGTAGGTGGATATGCAATCTTCCCAGCATCATTTGTTGAAAAGACTATCCTTTTCCCATGGAACTGGCATCGTAACACCTTTTTAAAAATCTGCCAATACATGAGCTTATTTATGGACTCTAAATTCTGTTACACCGATCTGTATGTCTGTCCTTATACCAAAACTATGCTGTCATGATTGCTATATCATTATTTTAGGTTCGGAAATCAGGAAGTGAATGTCCTCCCACTTTTTTTTTTCCAAAAAGTTTGTGGCTATTCTGTGCCTTTTGCATTTTAATACAAATTTTAGAATCAACTTGTCAATTTCTACATAAAAGTCGGCTGGGATTTTGAGAGGGTTTGTGTAGAATCCGTAGACCGAATTGGAGAGAAGTAGCCTCTTAGCAACATTACATCTCCTGACTCATGCACACAGCACAATTCTCACTGTCAGTTTTTTTAACTGCTCTCAGCAACGTTCTGTAGTTTTCAGCGTATAAGTCATGCCCTTCTTTTGTTAGCCTTCTTCCTAAGTATTTTATTCGTTTCGATCCTATCGCAAATGGAATGGTTTTCTTAATTTTACTTTGGGAATATTTATTGCTAGTATATAGAAACGCAATTGATTTTTTAAAATATTGACCCTGTATCCTACAACCTTGATGAGCTCATTTAATAATTCTGGTAGTTTTTTGGGTGGTTTCCGTAGGATTTTCCATAGACAGGATCATGTTGTCTACAAGCAAAATCAGTTTCACTTTTTTTCTTCAGAAGTGTATTTACAGTAACCATTTAAATTTCACCAGCTGCCATTTAAATTTCACCCCTGCATGATATGGGGTTTCTAGCCTCTTGACAACATGACCTGGTTATTTCTTAGAATTCCCAGAGCTGCCTCATGTGTGCTCACCAATAGTGCTCCAGTGAACTTTACACTTGCTCCCTGGTCCAGACCATGGGAAGCCACAGGAGAGCAGTGCCCACAGAGGAACCTGTGGCCAGTGCATCCTGGGATTGGTGGTGTCGTGCAGGTGTTGACTACAAGGCTCTGTTTCTTGCAACTGTACCCCAAAACCCCAAAACTGGAAGTTTTTGGCCACTTGTCCCTTCAAGTCAAGAGGTGGCACTTAAATTTCAAAAGCAAGGTAATCATAACTATTGCAACATGCAGCAAAGTTGAAGTAGCATCCAGGGGGTCTGACCTGCAGAGAGGTATAGAGATCGTTAGTAGAACACAGTGTTCTGAGGGTCAGGCTATCTGGACAGTCGGCAAGTATGTTGCTTAATGTCTTTAATCAAAAGAAATGAAGGATGAGTGAGCAAGAGGCTAGGGCAAACTGTTCCAATAAAAAGTCACGATTTCTTCCCCAGTTTCCAGACCTGAGCCAATTCTCAGACACAGAATCCAATGACTGAAGAAAAGGTGGGGTCCCTATGAGGAAAGACCCTGCAACACCATGGCAAGTTTACATAGAAATGGTTCCCCAAGTCTATCCTCCAAAGAGACCTGTGTCCATTCACCTCGGTACTTCAAGAGTGGGGAAAGAGGAAATAGCCAAAGCTGTCGAGTACTGCTGGAAACAGGATCTGCACTGACACTGATACCCAGTACCTGAAGCTTCATCAGTGCCCCCTGCTAGAGTGGAAGCATAGGTGGACCAGGTACGCACGGAGTTCTGGCCTAGGTCTGACCTAGAGTGCTCATTCCTCCAATCTCCAAATGTGTGATTAAAACATACATGCTTGATAACGGGCACAAGCCCCAGTTGAGTCCGTGGTCATCAGTGTAAGAGCCATCAGAGTGGAGAAAACCAAGCGCACTCCCTGCACCTTGACCATGATACTAAATAAGAAACCATATCTCATCTGGGGAGATGGCAAACATTAATGACTACCTTACGACCTAAAGGATGCGGCGATGGTGGTCCTCATCGTAGCTCCTCAACAGTCTGGCCCCTACTAAAACCTGATGGAACCTAGAGGATGACCATGGACTACTGCAAACTCAATTGCAACTGCGTTACCAGATTTGTTATCTTTGCTAGAACAGATCACCATAGCCTGCAGCCACTGATCATCATGAGCCAGGTTCTGTTAGACCCACACTTCCAACAGGAATCCATCAAAAGATGGAAGTGGTGTGCCTGCGATGAGAAACAAGCAGAGCCACAGACCACAAGCAGGTGACCTAAACCCCAATATCATCTGCAAATGTTGCCCCAGCATCTCTCCCTTAGCTCATTCCTATAGATTAATGGGCCAGGGAGTTCTCTTGCAACCAGCTGCTGAAGGAGTAGAAATGCTGAGCTTAGATAATGGATGACTTGGCTGGATTTAGGGTGCAAGCTGAAACTGGACTCCCGTTGCAGTACTACCTTCATCACGTATGACCATGAAAGACAATAGTGAGTGGAAATACGCGTGGTGGGCAGAACTTCACATGATGCAACTAGTGATCCACTTTGGATGGATAAAGGAAGTGGCCCAGGCTAAGAACATACATGGACTTATGGACGATGGAAAATGGATTGGTCAGCTGGTCAGGGACCTAGAATGAGAAGTATCAGAAGAATGCAACAAGCAGGTTTAAGGAAAAGGCATTATTGACAGACGTATGGGAAGGGACACTAAATAGGAAGATATTTGCATCACATCTTAATGCTCACAAAAGCATCACCACAGGAGAGGCACTAACCAATCAAGAAGACAGACTGACCTGACTAATCGACATCAGCCAGCCATTGTCATTGGCCACATCAGTACCGCACAATGGTCTCATGTGTGGAGGAGCCACGGTGGCAAGAATGGATGCTATGTCTGAATTCAACAGCATACACTCCTACCCACCAGGGCAGACTAGCTACCACTGATGCCAAATGTTTATCGTGCCAGCAACAGAGACCAATGCTGAATTCCCCAGTATGGCACCCTCCCTGGAGGAGACCAGGGAGCCGCTTATGGCTACCTGATTACGTCAGGTCACTTCCAGCCTCGAGAGGGGTGAGCTTCACCTGTCCTGGAATTGGTACACATTCCGGGTATGGCTCTGACTTTCCTACGTGCAGTATCTTGTCTGGCACCCCTAACGGAGGGCTTGCAGAATGTTGGGTTGACTGACACGGGATATTTCACATGATCACCTGGGACCAAGAGACCCACTTAGAACAAACGAGGTGCTCAGACGGCACATGACCATGAGACCCAAAATTGCTCTCTCGACTCGCACCATCCAGAAGCTGCAGGTCTTCTCAAGCAACGGAATGGCCGGCCGCTTCAGAATACAAACAAGGTGCAAATTTGGAGATGTTAGCCTGTGAGGATGGGGTGTCATACTCCAGGGTACTATATACACTCTAATTCTGTTATCGTTATCTGCCACCAATAGATAAAATACATGATCCACGAACAAGGGCTAGAGTGACCCCACTTCCTCTCAATCCCTGTGACCTACATGGGCATTTGTGCTTCCTGTCCCGCGAGTTTAGGTTCTGTAGGTCTACACCTGTGCTGTCCAATGCGGGAGCCACTAGCCACACATCGCTAGTTACATTTAGGCTTAAATTATTTAAATTTATTTTAAATTAAAAGCTCAGGCCCTTGGTCACACTAATCACATTTCAGTACTCAATAGCCACATGTGCCTGTGGTTACCGGATGGAACAGTGCTGGCTGCACATGTTGGTTCCCAAAGTGAGAATGCTTCCACCAGGAGACACAGTAAGAGTCCCATTGAACTCCAAGCCAGGCTTCCCTCCTGGGCACTTTGGGCTCCTCATGCTAAGGGACCAGCAGGCACAGAGAGCAGTCACCATGCTGGCAGGGGCAATGGACCCTGATCATAAGGATTGGGCGGAATGGGAACAGAGAAGGATACGTTTAGTACTCAGGTGATTCACTTGACTGTGTCTTGGTATTGCTGCCCAATTTCTCTGGTGAACGGACAAGTGCAAGTGCCACAGCCTGACGAGGGCATTGGGACCAGGGGCTTAGAACCCTCAGGGGCAGAAGTCTGCATTCCTTCACCAGGCGAGCCACTGAAAACAGCAGAGGGGCTGGCTGAGACTAAAGGGACTCCAGAATGGAGAGTAGACAGGAGAGAGGGATCACGAGTTGTGGAGTAGAAGCCTGACGCAACAGAGGGTCCACTATCCTTTCTCATGTGAGCCTCTTTAGAGAGAGACCAACCAGAATCCTCAAGGAGCTGTCCTCAAATGAGGTGAACTTTCTGTATGTAGGTAGCAGATTTAATGCACGGGGTGCATTATCGTGGATGGTGTGGTACCACCCAGACCTCCTCTGGGACCAGCTGCTGAGGGTGGGGGAATGATGCCTCACAGCCAAGGTCTTCTGCAGAATCGCCCTCTGTTGAAGGCAACTGCCTCCTTGGGCTCAGCTCTCTTCGAAAGACTAGTCGAGGGATCAATGAGGGGAGGATACAAAGGCCTGACCCCCTTGCTTTGATTAGCCTTATCTCTGCAGGGCCTCCCCAGTCGATGTCTGATTTCCAATTATTGCCGTGACCGCTGTGCTCTGAAATGGCAGCAGAAGTGAATGGCAGAATGAAACCCAAGGTCGACCATGACTGCGCTATTGGAGGCTTAAGTCGTGGGTAGGGGGGCCATCTGTGTGTCCTGCAAGAAACTCCCGGAATAGGGCACCCTGGGTGTTTGGCCCGGGCTCAATCAACAGCCAGAATCTGGAGCCTATTGTTGCTTGTTTTGGCAAGTGAGATCATCTCTGTGACCGAGTGCACACACTGAAAAGTACTAGTGAGAGGTTGCCTTTATTATAGTGATGACAGTAATATGTGCGTGCCCCAGTAAGCAGTGTAGTCATGGGCAAGCAGTGCACTCTGCAGTCAAAACACCTGGGTGACAGTAGGCTCCAGGGAGAAAACGCCTGTGACCCACACACGATGAACAGCACTGTGTGACGATGGCAGGAGCTATTCAGGATGTTAAGGGATTTCACCAGAACTCGTCACTGGGTGGTTGCCAAGACAGTAAGAACATTTGACAGGTGCAATAGCGCCCTCTGGAGCGTCGGAGGATCTACTGGCTTCAGGGCCAGCCTCAAGGATGAGGATAAGCCTAACACCGTGTCCTGGTTGTTTACTGTGCCGGGCAGAGGGCTCAGCACTTCAAGTTCATCACAGCCCTGTGGAGTACAAGTTTCACCCTGTTTGAAACCTTCCATGAGCTGACTGACTTAATCCTGAGGTCACTCACCAGTGAGTGGTGAGGTCAGAAGCTGTTGATTTCAAAAACACTCATGAGACACTTACTGCGTGCCAGGCTCTGCTGTGTGTGCCTTACAGATAGCAACTGGTTTAGTCCTCGTTACTGCCCCATGAGGTGGGTACCGTTGCTATCCATTTTTGACAGATAAGGGAACTGAGGCACAGAGAGGTCAGAAGCTTAGCCCAGGTCACACAGCTAGGAAGTGGCAGAGCCAGGATTCAAATCCAGGCTGTAGAGCCCCAACTGCCTCCCACGAACCTAAGTCTGGCTAACTATTCTTACTTGGAAACACACCTATTTTTACTTCTAAATTTTTGTGGTACACATACCTTGGCTCTTCCAGAACCACACAGAAAGAATTTCCTATCGAGGCTATACAAGCACTGCACTCTGCGATCAAAACACCTGGGTTATCAGAGCAGGGGTTGAATGCCGTGCTCCGAACCCCTGGTGCCCACCATGGGCCTTAGTGCCCAGCAGGAGATCTTGATATGCTGGTTAAACAACACTGTACTCAAAAGTCAAATAATCTTATCGGATCACGACATTTGGCCTCCAACATGAATGCAGGCTCAGGCTCTGGGTAATGTGTGTTGGCACAAAAGGCTGCTGCTGAGGATGTCGGATCCTGAAAATGCCTCTGAGAAAGGTGGAGAGGCCGCTTGGGGCATCCAGGCTGCTGCAGCCCTGTCTTCCAGAGCCGCCCTGGGCGAGTGCTGTCCCACGCCAGTCAGTTTGCTCCAGGAACGGGCACGCGGTGTTCTGCTTCCATCCCGGAGTGCCCCACAGGGGTCTGGTCCTGGGACTTGTCCCAAGAGCGCCCATTTCATGATGTGGTGCAGGGCTCCAGCTCACCTCTGGCCACATCTGCTGCCACGTCCCTCCCCTGGCCAGCCCAGGGCATTTCAGATGGGATCTGGCGGGTCCTCCGCCTTCCCCGACTCCTGGGAGCTGACCCTCTTCACAGCCCGTCTCCTGGGACCCCAAAGCCCTCTCCTGCCCGGCTCCTTTCCAAACCCACCTTTGAGTCTGGGGGAGCCTGGGGCCTGGGGAGCATCCTGGTGACCACCCCTGCCATCTGCTAGAGCTTCTCGTCCGCTCAAACTGCCTGTTTGGGGACCCCAAGGTCCTGGCTGGTTTTGTGGGTGGCAGAGATGACACTCCTTCCCCCTGTCTGGCTCAGCCTCAGAAAGCAAAACCTCATAGTCACCCTGAGCAGGCCATCATCTTAATCAAACCCTTGGGATTACATGGGTAATTATTTGAAAATAACCCCTAGCCACAGTGATTTGGCTCACACCCACATGGCAGTGATTATTACTTACCAGCGACCAGGAGACTCAGCAAAAGGCTACATCACGTCCTGCCAGCTCTCCCTGAACTTCAGCTGTGCTGAGAGAGGATTCTTCTCTGGGGACCTCCAAATGCAGATACATGCACAAGAACAGCGGCACCGGGGACTGAGTGGTTGTCAGCGGGGAGACAGGCAGGGCAAAGCCCCACGCTGGGCAGACCCAGGAGGCCAGGCTGGGGAGAGAGTGGGCAGAGCGGACAGCAGGGATGATGGGGCTTCCGGGCTGGCCTCCAGGAGGAGGACACCCCCTTTCCCAGCAGGACCATTTGGACCACTGGCCTGAGCCTTGCCGGACATTATGGCTCTCAGGAGATTGATGAGTGCAGCTCAGGGCTGTCAAGGGTGTGCATAGCATCCCAGGCATTTCTGGAGTCAGCTTGCTGTGGGGCAGCTCCTCTTTTGAACATCCCCACCCCTGGCCAGGGCCTTAAAGGCTCAGAATCTGGCATCTCACATCAAAAGGGCAAATGTGCGTGGCTTAAGTCCCTGGGTGTGCATTCAGAGTGGCCTGTGTCTCCGGTCTCATGGTGTGGGAATGAAATCCCTGGCTCCTGAGGCTTCTTCTATAGAAACAACATCATGCAGCTTCTTGTGCCCTCAGCTTCCTGCTCGCCATCCCTGGACTGTCAGGTGCCAGTTCCCCATCCCTGTCACTCTTTTCCTCCTGACCAGGGTGGAGAGAATACTCGATCCTGGGGACAGGGAGGTGGAGAGAGGAAAACGCTGTCCTCATGGGGGTCTTGTCTTGCCAGCTCAGCCTGAGTCTCCAGCACGTGTCCTGTCTGGGCACCTGCCGAAGGTGTCCTGAGGGATGGTACAGCCAGAGGGACTGTAGAGTGGCCAAGACTCCTGGAAGCAAAGAGGCAGGGAGGTGTCTTATTTCCTGACCCAGGGTCCCACGTTGCATGTAGTCATCATCACGTCCCCTTGGGGTCCTCCACTCTGTGATGGTTTCTCAGTATCTCCGGGTCCACCGAAAGTGTATTACTTCCCTGTTGCTGATGTAACAGATTACCACACACTTTGTGGTACAACACAAATGTGTTCTGTAACAGTTCTGGAAGTCAGAAGTCCAGAAAGAGGCTCACTGGGCTAAAATCACGCCATCAGCAGGGCTGTGATCCTTTCAGATGTCTCCAGGGGGAAAGCTATTTTTGTGAATTTCCAGCATCCAGAGGTTGACCGCAATCCTTGGCTCCTGGACCCTTCCTCCATCTTCAAAGTCAGCAATGGGCAATGGAACCTCCTCACATGGCCTCCCTCTTCCGCATTTGGACCATAGCATTAACATTGGGTCCACCTGGAGAATCCTGAATTACTCCCTATCTTAAGGTCAGCTGATTAGTCCTTTCAATTCCAGCGGCAGCTTTAAATCCCACTGTGATGTGGAACTTAACATATTCCAGCGCCTGGGGATTAGGATGTGGACATCTCTGGGAGGCCATCGTTCTGCCTACGTCAGTGGCCTTGACACTTCTGAGGAGTACTGCTCTGGTTTTGGCAGAGTGTCCCTCAGTTTGCGTGTGTTCAATGTCTTCTCACAATAAGACTGGGCTTACACATTATCGTGAAGGACACCACAAAGAGAAAGAGCTCTTCTCATCGCAGGTACGGTATCTCCAACACTTCCAGATGCAAGGATCAGTGTGTGCAGAGGCAGGGAGGGCACCCGTATTCTGGCAATGGGGAGGAACGCTAGAGGTCGGAGCATTTTCAGGTTGAAAGTAATCTTGCAAATACTCTTGGCCACTCCCCCTCCTTTCTCCGGGGAAGCATCATCAAGGTCATTGGTGAATAAGGGCATGCTCTCCAGACCCTGCCCAGGAATCTATGGACATGTGCTGCTTGGACTGGCTCTTTGTAGAATCCTTTGGGGCCCAGCCCAAACCCAGGGACATGTGAGTCCTTGACTGTGGTGACTTATAGATCCAAGCCGACCCGGGAGAGGGGCAGGGCATAGGGCAAAGGCCACAGCTGCCTGCTGGCGGGAGAGAGCGTGCAGTCAGCCACGGGTGTTCAGAGTCTTGCCATGCTGACTTCCCCAGGATGCCAGGAGCAGAGACCAAGGCTGGGGCCACGGCTCTCCAGAGTCCTCAGTAAGCTCGGTTGCTTACCTGGCCCACCATCCAACAATTAGAGGATGGTGGGAAGCATTCAAACTTTGCCTGTTTGGGTGGTTGGGGGTTGGAAATGCCAAGGGGGTCTAGGGCAGAGAGGCTCCAAATACCAGCACCTCGGAGCAGGCAGTTCTTCATTCATTCCTCAGATGAGTAGTGAGCATGTACTGTGTGCCAGGCCCTGCTCTAGGCTGTAAGGATCCAGCAGTGAACAAATTCCCTGCCTCTGTGGAGCTTAGAGTCTAGTGTGTGGGGGAGGGTGTAGGCGGAGTGACCCGTGGAACAAAGTAAAAGGTGACGTTGGTTGGATAGTGGTAAATGCCATGGAAACAAATGGATCGGCAGACCTGAATAAGGAATGTAGGGGATGGGGTGGGAGGACGGATTGCAATTTCGGATAGTATATCCATAGAAGGACACTCGGAGAAGGCCACGTTGAGGGAGAGAGACTTGAGGATAGCTCAGGAGGAGCACTAGCAGCATGACAGGAGCAAATGCCCAGGTGAGAACAATGGCATGTGGTAGCTCAAGGGCCTGCAGCAGAGAGGAGGAGGCAGAGGTCTAGAGAGGCCAGTCTGGGAGCCCGGTGGGCCAGCTCAAGGGGAGAGACTGATCCTCTGAGCCAGGGACACCCTCGGAGCAAGGTCAGCTGCGCTGTGCCATGAACTGGCTTGTGGGATGCAGGTTTCTGACTTGACCTGAGGGGTGGGGAACGAAGGCAGGTCTAGCCATCCAGAGACCCTTCTCCTGTGACAGAGGCAAGAGAAGACACCATGGTCCTGGAATGGGCAAGGCTGTTGGCCTGCGCTGTGGCACCACTGAGGTCGGCAGGAAAGTGTGCTTGCCTCAAGCAGACCCAGTGTAGGGCAAAGCAGACACCTCTCTGCTGATGCCTAGAGCCCCTGTCACAGAGCAGACCCTGTGTCTTCACTGAGGGGCATGCTCACTTGAACAGAGAGCTGTATTTCCTGTCACTGTAGGTTCACCCAAGGGGGAGGCAAGGAGCAAGTTCAACGTTCTCAGGGGAAAAGTACTCCTATGAGGTACTATGTACCTCCTACTGCATTCCAGCAGAAGGCATATAACTCCTGGCTCTTCCACTCTGGATCAGAGTGGTGCTGAGCAGCGGGCTCAGGTGGTGCCAGCTCGTGCCTCCATTTCAAAGGGTCTCATCAGCTGTTCTCCAAACGGTTTCATCCATCAATTATCCTGGGCTACATCAGTTATGTCCCTGGGACTTGAAAATGGTCATGTTCTTTTTTCTATTGCCAATTTAAAAAGAAAATTCGCCTTTATTTTACCCTCAAAAGGAGCTTACTCAGGAACAGCCAAAAGAGTTGCAATTCAGTATTTGCATACTATGGTGAACCACAGGCAAATGTGGAAAACAAAGGAGGAGAGTTGCTTTTTTTATAGGAAAAGGGACAGTAAGGCGGGGCTATCCTAAAGGAAAGTCCACTGGGGATATGGAACAGTTCAGGGCGGCAAGAGCTTCTCATTGGCTGAGCTGTGGCATTTCTCACTGGCTGGGCTGTTGCTGGGTGGGGAGAGAAATCTTCCTCCAGTAATAAAATAGGTTTACTTCCTGTGGAAGCTGCAAGGTACCTCTCTTCCTGTTTGATAAGGCGTGAGAGCTCCCCCTACAGGCCTTCCCGACTCCAATTCAGTTAAGGGCTCTTTTATGAATTTCCGCGCTATCCTACCTTGCACTTTCCTCAACTGGAACCCTCCAGCAAGGAGGAACTCTCCCGCATTTACTACAGCCATTGCGTTATCCAGAAATGCAGTCAGTACAGGGAAAGCAGGATAAAAGCTTAATTCCTTCCCGTGGGGGGCCAATTCTCAGAATGAAGAGTGGTTGCCCTTGTTACTTCCAATGGGGTCCAATGAGTCACTTTTATTAACTTTTTTTGTTTTAAAAGGCCTAGATTTACAAAATTATTGCAAAGATAGTACAGAGAATTCTCATATCCCTCACATGTAGTTTCCCCTATTATCATCATCTTATGTTATTACTGTACATTTGTCAGAATTAATACAAGGGAGAAGACAAAAACAAAGAAACTGGAGAAATTCGAAGCCTCTGGCACTTAAAGGGACAAGAAATAAAACCCAACTTCCAGGCAGATTAACATAAAACTTCACACCTGTGACGTAATTATCTCTGTTCCTATGACCCCACACAACACATCCGGCTCCAAACAGAACATTACAAAGCACACCAAATGGCAAGAAAACACACAATCTGGACACACAAGGCAAGCATCAGGACCAGAGTCAAATATGACTCAAATATGTTTTGGGGATTAAGAGTCTCAAACATGACAACAATGTTGGAATTACCAGACAAGAATGTAAAATACCCCTGTTTAAAATGTGAAGAGGTTCTGATGAGAAAGAAATGGACACCATGGAAAGACAGATGGATACCGCAAGGAGAGAAACGTTTCATTCAGTAAAATCCGACAAGGGGAAACTGGACAGAACACAAGGTGTGTTTTTCTATTCAACAAAAACATTGCTGAATAAGAGGGGTGTGGGACAAAGTGGAGATTTACAACGACAAGGGACGCGAACAATCAAAACGTATAGAACAAACTTTGACACCGATTCGAAAAACCTGCATTTTAAAAGCAGCATTTAAAAACTTCCAGCAAAGTGTGAAAAATAAGTGGACAGTCCACTATATTAGTGACTTATTAAATAATAATCATGTCGGCTTTATGTTTTATAAAGGAGTACTTATCTTTCAGAAATGCATACGGAGGTACTCAGAGATGAAGAGGTACGACGGCTTGGATGTGCTCGACCGCATCCCAGCGGCTGATGTATGGAGGAGGCAGGGGTGTGGCTGGAGCGGGACTGGCCGTGTATCGAAGACTCTTGGCCCTGGGTCTCAGGTAGATGGGTTTATTTTAGTATTTCCTACTGTTTCCATGTTTGAGACTTTAACAGAAAGTTTATATCTGCAAATATTATGCCATTGAATTTGAAATCCTAAATAAAATGTACCATTTTTCTAGGAAAAAATGTGACCCTGAAGACAGAGAACACCTTAACTGTACATACAAACTGAACCTGTATCCCAAGCTCCAGCCGCCCTCGAATGTTCCAGGACAGGGCAGTCGTGGAGGCCAGTTCTACCAAACGGTCAGGGAGCGCTGGTCGTCGTTTAGGTCAGCTCTTTCAAACCATCAAAAAAAGGGGCAATTGCTCAACTCATTTTCCCAAGCTAGCTCTCCTCGATTTAAATCCCAGAGGAGTCCTCCACTGTGCAAAGAAAACTTAGGCCCAAATCACTCACATCGCAGCAGCTATCCTAAATAAATGAATAGCATATTCAACACAGTAGAGAATAAAATGGACAAACGGGCTGTGTCCAAGGAAGGAAAACGTGACTTAACAGAAGAGAACACTCTCAATTCTAATTCCCTACATTAACAAATTAGTGGGGGGGGGGGAGAGAAAATCTTTGATGCCATCAACGGGTACAGAAAAATCCTTTGAAGGAAATTCAGCACGAGTTTATAGAAAAAAACTCTTAGCAGTATAAGATGAGAAGGGGATTTCCCTTTCCTGAAAGCAACAGCAAACAAGCTGAAGTGTGCAATGCTGGAAGCACTCTTGTCAGAGACAAGACATAGATACATGGTATCACTCTCCTTTCTGAAGCTGCACTGGAACACAAAGCCAGAGCCATGGGTGTCCAAATAAGTGTCAGGTTTGAGCACTGAAAAGAAAGAGCTATTATTGCGTGTGACATGATCATCAACTTTCTAGAAAATTGAGAGGAATGGGCACATCAAATATTCAAATGAAAACCAGACATCAGAGAAAGAGTGGACGGCAGATCACGACCATAGGAAAACCAAGAGCCTTGCCACAACACAGCAAAAACTATTTAGAACGTGCAGTAATAGAAAATACTCCATTCGTGACAGCGACAAAATCCGAAATTTAACTAAGAAGAAGCCGAACGGAAATACACAAGACCTTTATGAACACAATGATACAAGTTTACTGATCGATTCAGGTAAGAGAAGTCCTCCCAGAGGGAGCGGTATGCTATGTTCCTCGAATGAGAACAGAGTAGTGCAAAGATGTCAATTCTGCTTCAAAACTGTAGGGGCCGAAACGACAAGCAAACTGGGACTTCTGTCTTCCACTCCCAAAATCAGCCCTGGGAAGCCCTAGAATGGAGAATGAAAGTAAATACACACACGCACATAATAACCATTCCCTTATTAGAATGGCCAGAATCTGGTACACTGACAGCACCAAATGCTGGATGTGGAGGAGTGGAGGAGCTGGAGCAGCAGGAACTCTCACTCATTGCTGATGGGAGTGCAAAGTGGTACAGCCACTTCGGAAGACGGTGTGGCAGTTTCTTATGAAACCAAACATACATATTCTTACTACATGATCCGGCAATCGTATGGATATTTACCCAAAAGAGGTGAAAACGTATGTCCACACAAAAACATACACACGGATGCTTAGGGCAGCTTTGCTAATAATTGCTAAAACTTGGAAGCAACCAAATGCCCTTCAGTAGGTGAGTGGGTAAATAATCTGAGGTACATTCAGAGAATGGAATATGAATCAGTGCAAAAAAGAAATGAGCTATCAAGGCATGAAAAGACATAGAAGAACCTTAAGGACATAGTACCAATGAAGAAAGCCAATCTGAAAAGGCTGCCTACTGTACGAGTTCAACTATACGAACATTCTGGAAAAGGCAAACGATGGAGCCAATCTAAAGAGCAGTGGTTGCCAGGGGTTGTGAGGGGAGGGCGCAACAGGCAGAACACAGGGGATTTTTAGGGCAGTGAAACTCCTCTGGATGACACTCTAACGATGGACATATGTCATTTTACGTTTGTGAAAACCCATAGAATGTAGAACACCAAGAGAGAACCGTAATGTACACGATGGGCATTGGGCACAGAATGTGTCAGTGTAGGTTCATGATTATAAGAACTGTCCCAGTCTGGTGGGGGATGTTGATAACGGGGGAGGCGATGCAAGCGTGGGGGCAGGGGCTAAGTGGGAAATCTCTGTACCTTCCTCTTATTTTTCTGGGCACCTAAGAGGCTCTAAATAAAGTCTTCAAAAACAACACACAATGTGAAAAACAATATCTAAACAACCAAACAATCTCTAGGGGAGACTGAAGACTGCGGTGAGCCCGGTACTTGTGTTTGGGTGGGGGCATGGGCAGCGGCAGCCATGTTGGGAGCCACATCTGGTCAGCAGAGGAAGGGGTCCCAGGATCTGCCGGGTGTCAGGGTGAGGACCCTTCCTGAGGACTGAGTGTACCTCCCACCTCAGCAAAGAAAGGACGGTGCAGAGGTCGGGCCGAGGGACCCCTGGACGCCCCTCCGCCCCTGCTGTCAGTCCCGGGAGACCCCTGGTCACGGTGTCTGGATGTGAGGTTCCTGGCTTCCGCCTCAGGGGTCTTGGATGCGCCGAGGGCCTCGCTGAGGGAAGCCGGATTTGGGGAGGCAGACGGAAGGGCTCCAGGGCCGGCCAGAAGTCCCAGAAGGGAGGACTCCGGGCACAGGGAGTCCAGGTCTGTCCCTGCCTTCAGCCCTGAGGGACCCTGGGAGACAGGGGATGGACAGGCTGAGCCCCCGTCCCGCTCCTCAGAGGAGCCTGCTGGGGAGGGCCTGCGGGGCTGGGAACAGACTCAGGGGCAGAGGCGGGGCCAGGCCCTCCTGGGGGTCGAGGAAGGAGCAGAGGGTGGCCAATGATCCCGGGGAGTCCCTCCAAGGCCCTGCCTTCAGCCGTGGGCATACCCGGGTTTAGTGGCCTGAGGTGACCTCGGCAGACATCCCCAGGGGTCTCACGGCGGTGAGGGCCTCGGGTCCACAGAGGGAGGGTCCCGCAACCTGCCAGGGCTCAAGCTGAGGACCCTGAGGGAGGACGAAGGGGACCCCGCAGAGACACGCCCCTGCTGTCAGCGCCGGGAGGCCCCCGGGGCGCCATCACCAGAGGTGGCCTTTCCCGCCTTCCACATCCAGGACAGAGAGAGACTAGGGACTGGGTCAGAGGAGCAGCGCCTGAGGGGGCGGAGAGGGCCGCCCAGGGCCTGCTGGAGTCCCGGGGAGACGCCGAGGGAGGGCTGAGGACCCTGGACCCCAGGACAGAGAGGGAGCCTGTGGCCCTGCGCTCGGGCTTGGGAGGCCCCAGAGAGGGCCACCTGAGGAGGCGTGTCCAGCCTTCTGCCTCCGGAGTCTTCGGGGGTGAGGACTGTGACTTCAGGTCAGCCGAGGGTGGGGTCCCCGGACCCCGAGGGAGGACTGAGCAGACCCCCAGCCCAGACATAGGCGACCCCAGCAGAAATCTGCCCCTGTGGTCAGTCCTGCGAGGCCAGGCAGGATGTCAGGAGGGGTGGCCCGTCCACTTCCTGCTCGGGGTCTCAGTGGCATGGTGGCCTTGGCCTGCAGGATGCTACTTCGGGTTAGCAGAAGGGAAGGGTCCAGGCCTGGCCAGGAGTAACTAGAAATACCTTGAGGACTCTGAGGGGACTCCCACCCCAGGCAGAGGGGGGCCCACTGAAATCGGCCCTGCCCCTGTCACCCTGAAGACCCCAGGCAGGGGTGGCGGCAGGTGGTGCAGCCCACTCACCTCTGCCTCGGGCTCTGCCAGGTGAGGCCTTGTTCTGTGGGGCGACGGCGGGTCAGCAGAGGGAGCCACATCTGGTCAGCAGAGGAAGGGGTCCCGGATCTGCCAGGACTACAGACAAGGAGCCTTTGGGAGGAACGGAAGGCATGGAGGTTCCCCCCACCCCAGAAGAGAAGGGACCTCACAGAGGCCAGCTTCCCCTGTTCTCATCCCTGGGAGGCCCCGGGGCAGGGAGGGCTGGATGTGGCCTACTCTGACTTCCGTCATATGGTTGGGGATGGGGGATCTCAGGAAGGTGAGGCCTTGGTCTGAGTGGCACAACAGGTCAGCCGCGGGCGGAGTCCCAGGATCTTCTGGGTGTCAGGGTGAGGACCCTTCCTGAGGACTGAAGGTACCCCCCACCTCAGCAAAGAAAGGACGGCACAGAGTCCAGCTGTCCCCTGTTCTCAGCCCTGGAAGGAACAGTCAGTGGTGGTCCCACATGGCACGCTCACTTCTAGCCTGGGCAGGAAGGTGGGGGGGGGGGCGGTCCTCAGGAGGAGAGGGCCTGGTCTAAGGGGGAGATGTCAGCTGTTCCAGGCGGTGGGCAGCGAGGAAGGGCAGGACCCGGCAGGAGGAAAGACAACCTACAGGAGGTCTGGGGAACCCCCACCCCAGGGCACGGGGCTGGTCCCGGCTGCCAGCCTTTTTGGATGCTGGCAGGGGTGTGGGCTTGTGGGCATGGATGTGGCGCCTCCTTCGGTTTCTCTCAGAGGCTCAGGGAGGTGAGGACCTTGGTCTGCGAGGACGACATCGGGTCATCTGAGGAAGCACATCTGCTCAGCTGACACACATTCCAGGAGTCAAGGACCCCGAGGGAGGAGTGAGTGTACCCCCATGGCCAGGACAAAGAGGGGGCCCATGGAAATCTGGCCTGGCCCTGCTGTCAGCCCTGGCACCCCCGGCAGGGCCTGTCTGGCGCAGCCCCTCCTCATTTCCAGGTCGGTGGTCTGGGGAAGGGGGCAAGGGCCTTGGTCTGAGGGTCTGGACTCAGGTCAGCGGAGGCAGGATCACAGGCCCTGGCCGGGGTCACGGTGAGGACTGAGGGGACCCCACATCCCAGGACGCATGCAGCCCAGGCCAGCCCTACCCTGCTGTCTGCCATGGGGACACCCGGGATCGGTGGGTGGATTCAGTCCCCCTCACTTCCTCTTCCGGTGTCTTGTCCTAAGGAGGGTGGCCTCAGGTCAACAGAGGGAGTTGACCCAGGCCCTGCAGTGTCGAGGTAAAGACTGAGTGGACCACCCATCCCAGGACAGATGGAACCCGCAGAGTTTGGTCACCCCTTATTGTCCCTTGCTGCCTCCAGTTAGCCCCTCGTCAGGTGTGGCCAGATGTGGGCCCGCTCACTTCCTTCTGGTCGGTCTCAGGGGTGTGTGGTCTTGTTCTGAGAGGTTTGCCTCAGGGCAGCAGTGGGGTGGGGCCCAGGCCCAGCCAGGAGAACGATGAGGACATTGAGTGAGCTTGGAGGGGACCATCCACCCAAGAAGAGTGAGGACCTCACAGAGTTCAGGTAACCTCTCTTGTCAGCCCTACGTGGCCAGGGCTGTGCTTGTAGTCTGCACCCTGAGGTGCCCCCTGTTTCCTCTTACAGGGGATCTGGGAGCCTGGAGGTGAAGGCCTTGGTCTGAGTCTCGTGTCCTCAGGTCACAGAGCAGAGGAGGCCCAGGCAGTGCCAGGAGTCAAGGCGAGGGACACACCCAGAATGTGTATCCAAGGGTGCCCCCACACCAGAACCAAGGAGACGTTGCAGAGCCCAAGCCCACCCCACCCCAGCCCAACATCAGCCCCGGAACTTTGGCCTCCGCTGCGTGCTCCCTTAGGAGCCAGGTCACTTCTTCCTTCAGATCCCTAGGGCACGGGCCGCCCTGGATGACAGAGCACCGTGAAGCCGAGAGCACCCCTAAGAGGAGACCGGTAAGTCACCGTTGTGAGAGCCACCAAGGGTGGGTTTCTCAGCTGAGGCCACTCATACTCCCTCTTTCCCCCACTCTCCAGGGTTCCCATGGGTCAGCTCATGGCCGCTCTCCTACTGGCTGCCGGACACATGTCGTGATGAGTCTAGGTCGGATGGGTGAGCTCTGCAAGCATGAGAAAGACCATCAGGACCCAAGAGAGGCCCAGGGCCTGGTGGATGCGTGGCTCTCCGGGGCTGAGGAGGAGGAGGCCATATCCCCTTCCTCCTCCCTGTCTGTCCTCTTCCTGGGCACCCTGGAGGAGGTGGCTGCTGCTGCGACCCCGAGTGCTGACTAGGGCCCTCAGAGTGCCTGGCCATCCCTCACTGTCATGGCAGCCACTCCATGGAGCCAGTCTGGAGACGATGGCTCCAGTAGCCAAGATGAGGAGGGGCCAAGCGCGTGGGAGGATCCAGGAGACGCCAACTCCTCACTCCAAGACGTACTATGTTTGAAGTTCACTGACCTGGTGGGGTTCCTGCTGCTCAAGTATTGCACAAAGGAGCCCACCACAAAGGCGGAGATGCTGAATACGGTCCTCAGAGATTACCAGGACCACTTCCCTGTGATCTTCAGACCGGCCTCCTGGTGATGCTCCTGGGTGTGATCCACCTTCAGGGCGACTGTGCCCCTGAGCAGGACATCTGGGAAGCACTGAGTGTCATGGGGGTGCGTGCTGGGAGGGAGCACTTCATCTACGGGGAGCCCAGGGAGCTGCTCACCCACTTTTGGGTGCAGGAGCAGTACATGGAGTACCAGCAGGTGCCCAGCAGTGATCCTGCACGCTACGAGTTCCTGTGGGGTCCCAGGGCCCACGCTGAAACCAGCAAGATGAAAGTCCTGGAGTATTTGCTCAGGGTCAGTAGCAGGGATCCCAATCCCTTCCTCCACCTGTGTGAAGAGGCTGTGAGTGATGAGGAAGGGGCACCTGAGCCCGAGGGCGGCCAGGCACGGTCTAGGCCCACGTCCAGCAGCTTCTCCTGCTGGGCATGAAGTGAGGCCGCTTCTTCACTGCGTGTTTCATGAGAGAGCAGTGAGTGTCCTAAGTAGTGGAGGGGCGAGGTGGGAGGACACGGTGGATAGTGTCTGTGGGTTCCTGTCCTCTATGATGGATCCTGGAGATGGATCTTGGTTTCTGTTAGGACTTTACAAATCTTGTTCTTTTAATAGAAGATTTAATTTGCTTCAGTGTCTTAAGTTTGTGAATTACCCTGATCACGTATGAATTTGTACTTATCCAGTACAAGAGTAAGAGTTTTGCTATTTTGTAAAAGTAATTGGGACACCTTCCATCATAGCCTCTTATCCGAACTGGATGTCATGGCACTGGAACAGGAATTTCCTTGGAAATGTGAAAGATCTTAGCCATCAAATCGATGGGGTCAAGAAATAGAGAAATAAATGTAGAAGGTACTTAATTCTTGGCTTCTTATCTCCTCTTGTCTGTTGTTCTGTCAAACTAAAATATATATGTATACCTGGATATGCTTGCTTGATTCAAGAAAATCACAGAAATTTAATCTGCATAAGTAAGACCCCTGCTCACTGGCTCTTTTCTTCCCCAATGTTTTGCTGAGTCTCTGCCCTCTGGAAGGCCCTGTGTCAGTAGTGGGGACAGAGGATACGTGGGGCACTCCCCACCCGTAGAATGAGAGTCTGGGAGCCGCAGTCCTCTAGGAAGATGGTGAGGTGTCGGCTCCAGGACAAGTCAAAGTAGGTGGGTGGTGGTGCGGCCCCAGGGGAGCGCGCTCACGTGTAAACACCCGGAGCCGGGGCAGTGTGGGCTTTGGGAAACTGAGATTCCTTCTGTGGGAGTTGATTGTCATGAAGCTCGGTGGTGGTAATGGCCAGACTCACAGTGTGTCTTAGGGCTGAGGGGCAAGTCTGAAATGGAAAATTGCTCTGAAGAGTTTCTTTTGGATCATGGGTAAAGCAGAGAAATCTTCACTTGGGCAGGAAGGGAGGGTGTCCTGGGCACTTGTCATGTTGCAGATGAACAACAGTGTAGAACAAGGTGTTTAAAACCCACAGTCTGCAACGATTCCTGAGAAATAAGTTTCTTGCTCCTTGTAGTGATGCCCAGGAGTGGCTGAACAGGCGCTCTCCTCCATGGCCTGGGAAATCCAAACTAACTGCATTGAAATGACCTTTGATTTCTGCTACCTGAAGTTTATTTTGACCATCTGTAAGCAAGGGCTAGATTTTCCTGAGGTTAAATGAATGAACATACTTGGGTTGCATGGAAGAGGGGCGGCAACAGAGGAAAGGAGGCCGTCTTTGACGGGAATTCTGGGAGCTTTGAGTTAGGTGCCCCTGGCTGGGGAAGACCCCACACTGAAATGGAATAATACAGCCTCAGGGAGGGAACCATGCAGAGCAGCAATTGGGGCTGAGTTTCTAGTCAGTTTCCAATTGAGCTGCAAATTCTCTGAGATGTCATGGAAAGCAAAAATTTCCAGAGGAGAGAGTGGTAGGAGCCGGGGTCAAAATCATACTGGAAATGACTATTGACCAGTAAAGATCCAGTATGCACCCGTGTCCACGTGTTCAGGCCCGTTCAGCAATGTGGACGGTAGCAGAGACTCCCAGGCTAAGGCTGTGCTGTGGAGTGAAGAGGGCAGTCTCTCCCTGCTGAGACCTGGAGGATAACGTGAAAATTAGACGTGACCTTGGATTTGAAGCACCTGCCACATAGTAGGTGGGCACATGCAAAAAGTGGAGAATTTCGGGGCAAATTTGACTTTCTCAGAAACCCCTCCCAGAATTGACGCAGATTTTGTCATAATAAATTATAACAGCTGCTTTTTGTTGAGCATCTATTATGCAATGGTAGTAGACGTTGGAGAGATGTCAAGGGCTCCCCCACACCTCGTCTTCCTCTCCTCCCTGGACTAATGGGGACACTGCACTGCCAGTCCTCTTGTGCTCAGGAAGGGTCTTGTGAGGACCCTTTGCCAGCAATAGCAGCAGATGCCTTGTTTGTCACAGCTGTTTCTATAGAGGGCACCCTGGGGGCCATGGATTAATTATCAAGCTGTGACAACACAGGACACTGACCACGCTGTTTCCTCACACATGGACTTAAGCCATGCACATTGGACCCTTAGAGATGAGATGCCAGATTCTGTGCCTTTGAGGCCCTGGACCGGGGTGGAGGTGTTCAAAAGAGGAGCCACCCCACAGGAAGCTGGCTGCAGGAATTCCTCCATGCCACCTGCTCCCTTAGGCCCCTGTGCTACTCCCCTCAGTCCCGTCAGGACTGTGATGTGTCTCTATTAGGAGGCCGGCAGCTAGCTGCCTAATGGCCCTGTAGGGATTGGGGCTGCCCTCCTCCTGGAGGCCAGCCCGGAAGCCCCATCACCCCTGCTGTCCGCTCTGCCCACTCTCTCCCCAGCCTGCCCTCCTGGGTCTGCCCAGCGTGGGGCTTTGCCCTGCCTGTCTCCCCGCTGACAACTGCTCAGTCCCCAGTGCCGATGTTCTTGTCCATATATCTATATTTGGACGTCCCCAGATAAGAATCCTCTTTCAGCACAGCTGTAGTTCAGGGAGAGCTGGCAGGACGTGATGTAGCCTTTTGCTGAGTCTCCTAGTGGGTGTAAATAATAATCACTGCCATGTGAATGTTTGACAAATCACTATGCTTATGAGACATTTTCAAATAATTACCTATGTAATGCCAAAGATTTGATTAATCTGTTGGCCTGGTCAGCGTGACTATGAGGTTTTGCTTTCCGAGGCTGAGCCAGAGACGGGGGGAGCGGGGTCTTCTCAACCACCCACCGAGCCAGCCAGGACCCTGGTGTCCCCAAACAGACAAAAGGCTCTAGCAGATGGCAGGGGTGGTCATCAGGACGATCCTCCAGGCCCCACATACCCCTAGACTCAAAGGTGGATTTGAAAATGAGCCAGGCAGCAGAGGGCTTTGGGGTCCCAGGAGGCAGGTTGTGAAAAATGTCAGCTGTCCCAGAAGTCGGGGAAGGAGGAGGACCTGCCAGATCCCATTTGAACTCCCCCAGGGGAGGAATGTGGGAGCAGATGCAGCCGGAGGTGAGCTGTAACCGTGACCATATCATGAAATGGGCGCTCTTGGGACAAGTCCCAGGACCAGACCCCTGTGGGGCACTCCAGGGTGGAAGCAGGGACACACGTGCCCATTCTTGGAAGGAACTGACTGGTGTGGGACAGCGCTCGCCCAGGGCGGCTATGGACCACAGGGCTGCAGCAGCCTGGATGCCCCAAGCGCCTCACAGGGTGCATCAGGGAGGCATTTCCAGGGTGCAGCGTCCTCCGCAGCAGCCTCTGTGTGGGCGCATGACATCGGGGCCTCAGCAAGTCCTGAATAGGGCAGGGCAGAGCACACAGCACCTCCCCTGCCCATCAACAGGAAGTTTCTGACATCCTCTCTGATGCCCTGAGCCTACCCGCTGAGGGGCTTGTGTGAGGCGTCTCAGCCATGATCCTGCTTCTCTGAGAAGCCCCCATTCCCCAGCCATGGCTGAAGCCTGCTCAGAACTCCAGCCTCCTTGGCAAAGGGCTGACCTCCTCCCTGGCTCTCACCTGCCCTCCTCTGTGGCAAATACCACTGGCAGCTTCCCCAGGGCCCTTCGTGAGCAAGTACAGGGTCCCAGGTTTCTGCCTGTTTTCAGTCGCTGAGCTGGGGTTGGGCACAGGAATATGGCTGGGCTAGTGGCAGGATGCAGGGTGTGATGCCAAGGGGCACCCACAAGACAGCATTGGGAGGCAAAGCCAGGTTTGCCCAGCACCCAGAAGGAGGGCTTGTGCAAAGGGCTCCACAGATACTTACCCCCGTGTGCATGCATGAGAGTCTCTGGCCCTGTGGACTCTGTGCAATGGACTGCTGCCCTGCCATGTGTCTGATGTCTAGCCTGCCCACGGGAGTGAGCCTGCAGGAGAACGTCGGGCCCCAAGTCAGCTGGGAGAGAAGGGGAGCAGACTGGGCATGTGACTGGGAGAGCATGGCTCATGCCTGAAAATAGGAGCAGCCTTCAGAGGGCCACAATTCCAACACCCATGTCCCACTAGAACCTTCTCCATCGTCACACCCTCTGTCCTAGACCCTACCTTTCCTCCAAGGCCCCTGTCTCCATGTCAGGAGAGACAGTGCCCGATGGCACTAGGAGAGGCCATGTGGGCTGTGTGAGGCTCTCTGTTTCCTCATCTGTATAATGGGAAGAACAACAGTACAACTTCTGAGCCTTGAGATTGTTTTAGTTTCCTAGGGCTGCCGAACCAGGTACCACAAATTTGGTGGGGGGGAGGGGTGGAGGAAGTTTCTTCTCTCACATTTCTGGAGGGTCAAAGTCCAAAATCAAGGTGTTGGCAAGGCTAAGCTCCCTCTGAAGGCTCTGGGAGAGGATCCTTTCTTGCCTTTTCCAGCTTCCGGTGTCTTCATGTGTTCCTTGAGTGGCTGCATCATTCCAGTCTCTGCCTTTGTTTCCACATGGCTGTCTTCCCTCTGTATACGTCTATGGCCATTTTTCCCTTTTCCTATAAGGGCACCAATCATATTACATTAGGACCCACTCTAATGGCCTCATCTTAACTTGACTGCATCTAAAAAGAGCCTATTTCCAAATAAGTTCACCTTCCCAGTTACTGAGGATTAGGACTTCAGCTTATCTTTTGGGGGTGGGGGCATAATTATACCCCTAACAAAGATTATACAAGGTTTCCCTTGTATATAAAATGCCTCGCTCAAAGAAGGTAGTCAGTTAGAAGGAGCTATTATTACTGAGCATCCAAGATGTACCTTCTCACTCACATTTTAATATTTCTGAATCAGTATATATCTTATGATCCATACGTACATTGCTTGATGCAATTTTTCTTTTTCATTTGAAAATCTATTATCAAATGCGTGGCCCATCGCACATCTTAGAGCTGTGCAAACATGGTATAACTTGTTCTATAAGACACAAAAAGCCTCAGCTTGTCAATGACCTGGGAGAATCTGGTAGGAAAATGGGAGTTTGGCTGCCCACACATAATGCCTGCAGCTACTAGAAACTTAGGAAGAAAAATTCATTGTTCTGGCAGATGAAGGGTACCCAGTTTGAGGCATGGGAGAGGGAGAACTGCTTGTTTGAAGGGCCCTTGGCAAGGTCCGACTCCCATATTCATTTCATGAGCACTCCCTGAGCACTTACCATATACCGGGCTGCAGGGTTGCAGGGAGGTAGCAGGTAGCTCACGGGCCTCCTGAGCTGAGTCCTCAGGGCATAGAGGCCTAGGGGATCACCTGCTGGACCGCAAGTAGGCCAGGGCAGGGCAGAGCGTGCTTTCCATGGTACTGGAGAAAACAAACAATTTAGGAGGTCGCAGGATCCTAGGATAGACTGGACACTGTGACAAAGCAATCTACCTGTATTACAAATGTATGGAACAACCTCATTGAGCTGTTGCTTCACACTGCCTGGCTCTGTGTACTGTTTGCACACAGTCTGGTATGGTCTAGGTTGAGTCCTCTTCTGTTGCAGGGGTGAGTCCAGAGAAAACAGTTTTGCCATGAGCTCTCAGATCTAAGATTGGAGGACCTGCCTGAAAGGAGGGTGCTTCAGAAACTCTGCAGAGAATGAATGTAGATGACATTTTTCTCCAGAGAGGTCCACCTGCCTCCACTCCCTGACTTCTATGCCTTTGCAAGTGTTATTCCCTCTGCCTGAAATCCCCTTTCTTCTCTTCCTGGCCTGAAATCTTCCTTGTATCCTTTCAGATTTCACTCAGCGGTTCCCACATCCTGGAAACTTACCATGTACAACATTACGTTTTGATTATTCCTATTTGTGTGTTCCCAGTGCCTCCCACAGTGCTTGGCACAAAGCAGACACTTTGGAAAGCGTGTGTTTAATAAAGGTGATGGAAGGAGTGAAAGTTACAGGCTGCCCCAGTGCATTAGGAGAAGCTACGGGGAGGAATGGGGCATCTGATTAGTTAGGGTAGAGGGTCCCAGAGGAAAGTTATAGAGAGCAAATGTGGAAGCAGAAAGGACAAGAGGCAAGCAGCGAGTGAAGACTCAGGAATGACATCAGGATGGGCATGAGGAGAGAGGGGAATTGCATGGGCAGTTGGTTGGTGACCTCTGGCATGCACGTTCTTTCCTGTCTGCCCCATAGGCCTGGCCACATGCACTTCATCTGGGCTTTTCAGGCACATCTCACTGGAGGAGGGGGACCAGGAGCCTCTCGCTTCACCTGGGAAGCCTTCCTGGAGCGCCTGGCAGCAGGAGAGGCCCAGAGGGGAAGCACAAGGATACCCTAGTGGCACTGTAGGCCCAGAGACAGCCTCCCCATCCTGCTTACCAACAGGAAATAGCCCCTGCTCCCTTCAGCAGGAAGTTTGCTCCAGGGGGGATGCTGACTCGCTCACTTCCAGGGCCACCCTCAGTGACAAGTGGGCCAGTAGGGTCTTGGGACTGCTTTCCCTCCCTCTTGTCTCTCAACAGCTGCAGTTTAGGCCCCTGACGAGGGGTGGCTCTTTCTGGGCTCTGGAAGAATCTTGAGGACAGCTGCAAGTCCAAGAAGAACCATAGGTACCACCTCCTCGGTCCTTTCCATTGCCCCCCAGACTCCTCTCAAATTCCCCAGCCCCCAAATCCAGCCGTGCATTCTACCACACTCTTGTCCAGACTCCAACCACCTCCCAGTGAGATCTCAGGAACAGAAACCACACATTTACCAAAGTCAAGCTAAAGTCCCCAGAAACAGAGGGCCATCTCAGGAAGCGGGGGTGCATTTTACAAGTAGAGTCCCCAGGAGTCTTGGGGCCTCCAGTGATTCCCTAATTGGTGGCATTCAGGATGTGGACTTTCAGGAACTTAAGAGTGGAGATTTCGGGTCAAGAGGGGGTCAGCCTGCAGCCGGCATCTCACATTTCCCGGCTAAAGAAATTGTCAAGCTGATCCCCCAGGAACTCTGTAGTAGGCCCACCAGCCTTGCCCAGGATTGGATCCCAGCTGATCCTCCCTGCACTGGAGCAGTGCTGAAGCCAATCTGAGTCTTCTAATTCCATGCTCTCTCCACTCTGCTGCCATAGCCCAGGGGAGGAGTCCTGGTGGTGCGGAGAGGTGGGCCACAGCTACGTCCTTCCCTAACCCATGTCCTCTATGACCAAAGTATCTGAATGCACCAGGATTCTCTTCTTCAGGGCCCTGCTCTTCAGAAGCCTGCTCTCCACCCCATCACATTGGAGCCAATGTGAGTGTTGAATTGGACAAGCCACCAACTTATCAGAAGTGTGGCACAAATCCAAGGCAGTCTTTAAAACCATGGTCCAGATATGCACTGGTACTTCTGGAACACTGTAACATGTGTCCACTCCAACGTCACATGGATGTGCTTTCTGGCTTATTTGGGGGTCATGCTTTTTCAATTCAGAGCCATTCCATTTCTTTGTATGAAGAATGTTGGGAGCATCTAATAAGATGGCCCTGAAATTTGGTGGCAAGTCAAAGTTTTCTAGAGGAGATGATGAGGGTGTCATCCTGTGTGAGGCTCAGGGTCTTTCCTCAATGTCTGGGTCACTCATGGTTTTGTCCAAACAGGCCAGTGAAGCTTTGGGCCTCTGCCCAGTGTGGGACACTGAGCAAGGGGTCTGAGATGGGCAGCATATTGGCAGCAGGGTCTTTTGCACTTGCTGGAGAAAGGAAAAGAGGGACACCTGGATGTTCTGATTTTTATTTTCATGAGAGCACTAGCAGAGTACAGGGCTGGGCCTCCAGTGAAGTTGAGGCAGTCCAGGCACATCCACTTCTCAATGACTGGGGATGTGAGGGCTTGGAGTAGTCCAATTCTTCCCATATCTCCCCATGGGCAGGCCTATATGCTCCCCTTGGCATTTTGGCTTGTCAGAGCAAAAGAATACATTGACAATTGGTTTGTATATTAGTGTCTTGTTCCCCTGGCTAGGCAGCCCCAACAGTCTAGTTATCTGTGGGGAGACTAGGGGACTGCAGAGCAGTGGTTCAGCTCTGGGACTCCTTGGGACCTCACCAAAGTAGTGACTGCCCTCGAGGCTCTGGACTCTGAGCAGCTTGCCTGGTCTCTGTGAAGCTCTTGAAAGAGCAACAGTGTTTGTTATTCAAGTGTCTTAACTGACAAACAATCTCACTCTTAATGCCTGTTTGGGGTGAGCCCACCAGTAATTCAGATGGTGCTGGCCAATCTGGCCACTGGCAAGTAACTTTTTTTTTAAATATCTAGTTGTTTTGTTTTTTGTTTTTTGTTTTTGCAGGGAAAGATCCTCCCTGAGCTAACATCTGTCACTAATCTTCCTCTTTTTTTACTCCCCAAAGCCCCAGTACATGGTTGTCTATGCTAGTTGTAAATTGTTCTAGTTCTACGTGAGCTACCACCACAGCATGGCACCTGACAGATGTGTGGTGTGGTTCCGTGATCAGGAAACAAACCCAGGCCCCCCAAGCAGTGAGCACCAAACTTTAACCATCAGGGCTGGCTCACAAGTGCCTCTTTTTTACAGCATGGGCTGCAGGTTCGGCAGGACTCCAAGTTGCATCTTTGCTCCTACATCCTTACTAGCTGAGAGGCTCAGGGCACGTTATATAAGCTTCTCTGTGCCTCAGCTTTTTCTTCGGTATTTAAATGTTCATTGAGAACCTTCTCACGGGTAGACACTGGACTCCACCCGGAGGATAGGCAGGGGAGCTGGACCCAAGACTGAGACAGGGTTCTCTGGTGCTTCAGCAGCTGACAAACTTGATTCAAGTTACTCATCCTTAAAACCAACTCATATAATAATATCCATTCCCCAGCAGGTTTGGGAAGCCTAATTACCACTTGTGAAATGTTTTCAAGTTCTCAGAAGAAAGGTGATACATCATGGCAAAGTATGACTATCATAGTTGTGATCTTCTCAAGCTGACCCCAGGGGTAACCCTTATAAACCCGCACAAAACTGCCATTCATGAAACTCTGCTATTGTAACAAAGTACAACTATTATCCATAATGATACTAGACTAATGTCTAAGGTATTGCTGTGCTCATGCAAAACTCTTAGAACAGGCGGAAGTGAAGAAAAGAGACTAGGTCACCTGCTGTGAGCTTATCCTGTGTTCCAATTCTGAAAGTAAATAGACTCCTTGAGGAGTCAGGCACCTGAAAGAGCACCAGATCGCAACAACATTCTTTGAGCACCTAGTGTTCACCAGGTAGTGAGTTATGCATGTTATCTCATTGAATCTTCCCAAGTTTAGGAAGTAGGTTTTATCATCTCCATTTTGCAGAGGAGAAGAATTGAGGCTCAAAGATGTTGACTTGCCCAAGGAAGATGAACCTGGCAGTTATAAATAGAATGGCCTGGAGTGGAGGAGGAGGCCAGGTGTGAGGTGACCACAAAGTCTAGGCAGGAGCCAAGGAGTCTGTGAACTAGGTTAGCAAAGTGAGGATGACTCCCAGATTTCCAGTTGGGCATCCCCCTGTGAATAAGTCTACCTCCAATGGAGAGAGGCAACCCAGGAGGGCAAGGTGGTTGAGAGGAAACATGACTTTCGCGCAGGGTAAGCCTGCAGCATATCTTCATGTGCTGGCCTAAGCCTTGGGAGGGAAGTTGAAATGCAGACTTTGGAGTCACTGACAGCTTTTGACGGGTGAAGCCTGTGATGAGATCGCCAAATGCAACGTGTCACCCGTGGCCACTACCCGCCACAGCTCAGTTCTCGCTGGGGGAAATCTCCAGAAGGCAGTGCGGGCCAAGGAGACAGGTGTCTGCGAAGACCTCACTGCGGGATTCCTGGGCGGCGCGCTCCGTCCCCGCAGGCCTGCACCCAGCCAACAACGCCCCTCGGCTCTCCTGCGTCTCCCAGCCTTCACCCCTCGCGCCGTCTCCTCCGCCCCCCGCGCAGCGACGCAAGGTCAGGGCCTCCAGGCGCCGCGAACCAGGAGGGCGGCGGCGCGCACGACCGCGGCGCTTCCAGGGCCAGCCTGCGGGTCTCAGGCGCATGCGCGGCCGCCTTACGGAAGCCCGGAAGGCGGGGCGGGAGGCGGTGGCTCAGGTTTCTCGGGGCGGCGGCGGCGGCGACGGCGACGGCGACGACGCTGTTCGCGCTGGCACCATGAACCCGCTGTAACGCGCAGACAGCGCGGCGCGGGGGGAGGGGGGAGGAGGAGGACGCGGCCGCGAAGTTCTCCGCCATGAACCTGAGGGGCCTCTTCCAGGACTTCAACCCGAGGTGAGGGCCGTCGGCTCAGCTCCGGGGAGGCGCGGCTTGCGTGATGCTGCAGCGGGCGGCGGGGCAGCTGCGGCCCCGGGCGCCTGCCCGAGCCTCCCTATTGGAGCCGGCCATTCTCCGGGAACCCAGTCAACCTCGGCGCCGGCTCGCTACCTCCTCCTGCGCCGGGTGCCTTCAGGCACCACTCCTCCCCTCCCCCCGGTCCGCCGCCCCTCTAGAACCTCCCGGCCACGGCCCCAGCACCCCGCCCCCAGCCCCGAGCCCTGCCCCGCCCCGAGGGAATCCTCTGGCTCTCTGCTTGCCCTCCCTCGTTGCTGTCCCTACTTGCCCCTCTCCGTTCCCCCTTCTCGCACTCTGCTGCCTGCCCTCCGTTCCCCGCTCCAGTGCTTTTTCGCTTGACCCTCCCCTCCCACCCCAGCTGTTTCCTCCAGTTCTTCTCAGCCCCTGAGGTTTTCCTTGGATGTATGCCCATCCCTCGTTTGTTTGCTTCTTTGTTGAACTGGTACCTGTAACATCGAGTCCTTGGAGTAGGTGTCAGAGTATGCCACTACCTTACATAATGCCTTTGGGGGTGAACCTGACAATTTTCCATATGTGTTTTCTCATCAGACTTCACTGTAAATTTATTTACAGGAAGTAGATGTTGCTGTCCTGTTTCCCACATGGAGAATATCCAGTGGACAGTGTGGCGAGAACACTGGCTAGGGAATCAAGCGTCTGTTCTTGCACTTGCTCAAGTGTTGTGGAACTCTTTTCCCTCCCCCCAGGCTTTGAGCTCCCTGAAGTAGAGACCATCTCCTGTTCATCTCACTATCCCCCGCACCTCCCAACATCTGACACATAGTGGACACTTATAAAATGTTTCTGGAACTAAACTGAGCCAAAAGACCTGCGTTGGAGACCAGGCCATGTGTAACTGGGTGATTCTCTGCTCGTCTGAAAAATAAGGAGTTGGCCTAATCTCTTAAAGCCACTACTCTTCTTTGAAGGGAGTACCTATTTCCCTTATTTGCTGGTGGGACGCTATGCACTCAGTAAACTTTTTTGTGTGCTAGGTCCTATGCTAGGTGCTTCAGATGCTGGGAGGTCCCAGCTTGGGAGTGGAGAAAGGTATGTAAATAGATGATTTACAGCACTGTGCAGTACTGTACTCTGGGCACCCAGTGGAGACCACTCTCTGGGCTGCTTATGGGGGATGAAACGAAGTCTTGGGATAGTCTGTGTCTGTGTGTTTTGGGAGTGCAGTCTCCTTAGGGACAGTGACATTTTAAGGTATGAGCCATTGTGACTGCTTAGGTGTTCGTATTCCTCTTTGAGCACTACCCAGTTCATACTCTAGAGTGCCAATGTCCCAATCAGTGCAGTCACTATCATTGTTGGCCTTGCAGGCACTCTGCATAGAGGAGCTTGTTGAGAGCAGCTGACGGAGAACTCACTGCAGCGCCTTCCTCTGCTGCTCCTAGGGGTTAGGATTGGTCTGCAGAGTAGCAGGACTGGTGCTGGAGTTGGACAGGCCTTGTGTGTCTAAATTGTTTGGTGAGGGTGATAAGAAAGATAAGTAAAAGCTGAGTTGTTTTGTGTCCTTGGGCCACTCACTTATCTGTCTGTTTTATCTGAGGAATGAGTATAATCCCTCAGCAGGGTGGGGAGGCCAATTAATGATTGATTACAAAGTGCTTTACAACAGAAAGTTCCAGGACTGTTTTGCAAGGTGACAGATAATTCAGAAGTCACAACGAACTGCCTCAAGTAATATAACCAGCTTACAGAGTTGCCAAAGCAAAATGGTGCTGCACAGATGACATCCTTAACCATTTTCTCCTGTAGCTTTCCCCCCAAAAAAATTTGTATATGAAAATTACAATGAAATATTAGGTATCAAAACAGATTTATAGTAATCATTAACATATTTATCAACGTCTCCATTCTACCAGGATTGAAATGCATCTCTACCTGAAAAGTTTAAAGACCTTTTATAGGGTGCCATTTTCCTGATTCAATGTTGAGTCAGTAGGAGTGAGTAGTGTTACCTCACAGTGGTGGCCAGGTAGTACTGGCAAGGCTGATTTGTTAGCTGGTGGTGTGTCATGTCTTGTGGGCACACCTGGTTTTTGACATTGTTCTTGTTCCACGCTGAGGAGGGCTTTCCAGAGAGCTAGAGAGCAAACTGAGGGGAGTGAGGAAGGTACCTTGTGTCGGGGCCTCAAACCTGCCTTGCTCCCTGCCGCTAATTCAGAGACAGTTCAACATCTCCCTCCTACTCCAGGACCTTGGCACGTACTGTTTTCTTCGTCAGGAATGTTTCCCTCTCCTCTCCTTGCCTCCTGACCTAGTTAACTCCTAGTTATCCTTGAGATCTCAGCTCACTTGTTACTTGCTGAAGGAAGCTTTTCTGACTTCCCTGACCGGGTCCACTGATCCCTGTTTGTACAATATCTGGAGCATGCCGTACTCCTCCATCATAGCACTTATTTGTACCCTTATATTTGTCTGTGTGCTTATTTGATTAATGCCTGTCTCCCCTACTAAACAATAATCTCCGTGGGGCCAGAGCTATGACTCTGTTCATTACAATATTCTGCATATCTGTAATAGTAACTGGCTCAGTAAATATTTGTGGAATGAGTGAATAAATGAATGAATTACTCTCCAGAGCCTATAAGAGAAATCTAGAGCTGCTTCTTTCAATCACTGCTTTCCTTGTGGTCTATGGCCTGGTTCTCTTTCCTCTCATCCTATTCCTTCCTTCAGAAAGCAGCCATTTCATTGGAGAGACAAGAAAGACTGTGACCCCAAGGCAGAATGTGGCTGCCTTTACTTTTCAGATTATGTCTGTGTCACAGAAATAGTCACTATCATGGTTTGATGGGGCCCAAGGCATGGGTGGTGGCTCCAGATTTCCTTTCCAACCTTTTGATCTTGGTAAGTCTGAACCCACTGCTGTATTGCCAAGGTTCTGGAAAACTGTGGTGACAGAAAATGATTCACAAGTGTCAGCACTCAGTTGCACAGGGCTGCCAGCTGACCCTCTGCCTGCTTCCTGGAACAGAACTGGTTGATCATGAACTTCATTTTAGTTACACAGGTTAAGACTTGCTGAAACAGACATACTGGACCCACCAGGTCCTTCCCTGAATACTTGAAGCTTCCTAACAACTAGGCAGCCCTATTCATTGAATAGGCAAGCTATTAGAAGTATACAGACGTGGCAAACCTGATACCGAGGTATTTCTGGGAGATAGGGATTTGGGAGTTGGTTGCATTAAGCTGGCACCCTGCCCACACCATGGAACCTTGGGATTTTCTGCTACCTTTGTGGAGTGGCTGGCTCAGAGAAGGCCATTCAGCCCTGGTAACCAGGCAGTGCTGGAAGGCTGTGAGAATTCTACTAGGCCTTCTGAGTTGTCCCCAGTGAGCTCTGGCAGGTGTGCTAGACTGGGACAAAGGCTGAGGAATGCTGCTCGGGGGTTCTGCTATGTGGGTATGTAATGCTGGGGAGGTCAGTAGTATTTAGAAACTTCCATGTGCTGCAACTTCTAAAGACATTCTGGAGTCTGTGTAAGTTATCTTGTCTCTTGTTTGAAGTCAGAAAAAAATGAATGTGATTGTTAGTAGTTGTTAACAAAAGGCAGCTACCTGGCCTTCAGCAGTCATTTGTAATGCATTTATACTGAAAGTGTTCATTCGTCAAACATCTCCCGAGTTCCTACTGTGAGCCGAGAGATTGCTAGGTGCTCTAAGTGCGAAAATAAATGGGATATAGTCCCTCTCCATGCTCAAGCCCAGTGGAAGAAGCAGAAACAGATAGAGAAATTAAAATTCAACACAGGATAGGGCATTCCAGAGACAGGAACCAAATGCTGTATGAGCACAAGGGGCAGAGCCATTAATTCCATCTAGAGCAGGCAGGGAAGGTTCTACAGCTCAATCTTGAATGACATAATTGCAGGGCTTTGTCAAACCAGGGGGCAGGAAAGGCATCTTAGGAGGGACAAAGTATGCAAAGGCACTGGGGCATGGGAGGGCCTGGTATGTTCAGACTGTAGTGAAAGGTCAGTGTGGTAGGAGCAGTGCCAGCAACACGTGTCATGTGATTTTAAAATACTACACGTAGTGTTAGCAATTACTGCAAACATTATTTACGTATTACTGTTCTTTAAAAAATAGCATGCTCCAGATCCATCAGTAGTGAGTGTATGTTGGTATTGTTAATGAACTACTCACCACCCAAATGTCTGTTTATCTGTTGTTTTGTCATCTCAAACCACTTATAGTAAGAAAAGCCTCTTGGTTACACTGAGGTTAATATTAATAATAGCTGTGACTTATGGGGCACTTACCACGTGCCAGGCAGAATGTCGGTGCTTTGTATCCGTTATCATGAGTCTTTACAACAACTCTTCAAGTTGGATATCAGCCTTGTTTTGCAGTCCTAGAGAGCTCGTGACTTCCCTAAAGTTCCAGAGGGGACAAGGGGCCAAGTCAGGATTCTAATGCAAGTCAGTGTCCTCCTGAAGCCTGTACTCTTTCCTGCATGCCATGCTCCCTCTCTAATTTAGTGACAGTCACCCCATGACACAGTAGATCCGATATGCTAAGGAGCCTTCTGTGTATGGGTTGTAAGTGACTAAACAAAGCAGACCTTCACATCCAAGTGAGTATTATCCTTCAGAGAGGTTACTTAGGGAAAAGAGAGACATATATATCTGTCCCATTGCTTACACTCCTTGTCACTCATCGGGAATTTCCTTTGGAGTCAGATTACAAATCATATAAGGAAATCCATCTTATTGCTTTATAATCATATATCATTTTTGAACCAAAATAGTGCCACCTCGTTTGATCACACATCTTATTCACTAAACTTGGCTCTGACTGACTTTTGGCCATTTCCAAAAATCAAATTCACTCTTGGTGAGGATTTGGCACCACTGAAGGTATTTAAAAGAACAGACTGCAGGCTCTCAAGGCAATTCCAGGAGGAAAGCTCCAAAGATGGTTTGAGCAATGAAGTGGAATTTGTGCATTGCCTCCCAGGGGGACTGTTTAAAGGAGACAAGTCTCATTTGAATGCATAATTTCTGGTTTTAAAGATATCATTCTCATTACTTGATAATTACGCACATATTTTTCCTGGCTGTGAGTTCTTTGTGGGCCAAGATGTTGAGGTGTTCAATAAATGTGCTGAATGAGTGGATTTTGAGTACAAATAACATGTACATTGGAGACTTTCTGTTGTAGGGGAGAGACAGTGAGTTGGAGGAGTTTTAGATGGTGTCCTAGGACTCCAGAAGTTAAGCTTCCCATATTGAGCTTGGGGTTTCTAATTGCCTTGCCTGATCATAGATTGTACTGTAGAAAGTGACTAGAATTTAAGATGAAAGCCTTGAATTGAACTGTGTATATAGGCTCTTTATAACTGATGATTTGTACTTTGTCACTTGTGACCTAATATTGAGAAAAATGATTGCTAAATGAGACTGTTACAACTTTTCTCTTCTATAATGCTAGTAGCAGCTAAAATAGGTAAAATTGATCATTTACATAGGGCTTTCACATTCCCTTATCTTAATGAATCGATACATGAGCAACCTGATGAAGAGACAGGCTTAGGGAGACAGTGACCCATCCATGATTGCATAGCTGATAAATGGCCAGCTTCCTGCCTGCCTGGGCTCTTTCTAGTCTTCCTTAAGAGTGATATGTTTTTATTTGGCTTTTGTGCTTTCCTATATCTGCTGGTTAAATGCTCGTAAACATGTTTCATCTTGATAAAACCAGTTAAAATCGCCACTAAAAGACTTTAAATGTTGTCAGTAAGATTCTGCTCAGCATAAGAGGTACAGTCCCTTTAACAGTTTGGAAAAGTGTCACTTAGCAGTTTTTCAGTTGGAGCCATCTCTAAAGTTGTAGACAAAGAGGCGCTCACAGTCATGTGTCACCCAGAGCATGCGTGTGTGCACGTGTGCCTTCTCCAGTTAAGCCACCAGCTTTCACTGGAGAAAACCGATGGGTCTAAAAAGAGTCCAGTTGCATTCTTTTGATTTGCAGAAAACAGATACAAGAACTTACACACTCACAGAGTCATCCCTTTACTAGGTGCTTGAGCCTCAAGCAGAAACCTCCACATAAATTTCGGAGAGGACACTAGCTTTGTAGTTTGCCCCATGTGACACTACTTAGTAATCATGTACTAGCATTACAGATTCAGATGAGAGTGGAATAAATCCATTTTCAAGTTGTAATTGGAAAAGAGAAATTTAGGAAATAGTGGTTGATGCCAGAATATCCAGTGCAGCCTCCATGTGCTGGTTTGTGGAGAATTACGCAAAGTCTATTTTTATACTTGGACTCTGGTCTGAATGTTTCTTGAAAAGTAACTCAAAGGCTTTGACTGTAACTTTTCTAAAAATAAATTCTCTTATCACTGTGTTATTGCCCTGTCATATTCTCTTCTTGCCCGTCAGGTTTGGAATTGCCTATTTGATATGCAGTCTTCTTTTTTGCTTGTCTTTCAAATGTATTGGTATAGTTGAGATACTATTCTTTCTTCCCCCAATTAAAAATGTGAGTATAAATTACCTCTTTTAAAATTTCTGATTGTATTTGTTTTATTTGATCAACTTTGTATTTTGTTCATTTTTTCAAAGAACCAGCTATTGGTGTTACTTATCAATTCCGTTTTATTTATTTAGTTTTATTATTTCCATATTTTGGCTCCTTTGGTTGTTTTTTTTTTTTTTCTCCTAAATTTCTTAGATAGAAACTCAGTTCACTAGTTTTCCCTTTGCCTTTTTGTTCTTTTCTTTTTTGCTTTTATTTGCCTTTTTGGGGTGGATACATTTTCTCTGAGTCTTGCTTTGCCGGCAGCCCAGGTGTTTTGCTGTTGCAGTTGTGTTTTAGTAGTATTTTAAATATTCTGTAATAGCGTTCTGTTTCATCCTCAATTTAGTCATTACTTAAGGGAGGAAACTAACATTTACTGAGTATTACCTGCTTGGTGCCAAGCCCTGCAGTCAGTGCTTTCTGATGGGTTCTTTAATCCTTACCTCAGCATTGCCTGGTAGAGCTAGAAGTGTCTGCATTTTGCTCATGAGGAACCTGAAGCTCAAATAAAGTTCCATAAATAATCTCTTCAACTCCCCTACACTGCTCAACAAGTTAATTTTGAAAAAGATCCATATGGTTAGGCAATTTTCAGTCTATTTTTGCCGTTTTATTTTGAATTGTGTAGAATTTCTGCCTCCAGTCTCTGCCAGTTACAATCTACCTTAGACACTCTTCTATGCTTTTTGTCACTCTCGCTCAGAAAACCTTTAGAGGCTCCCTATTGCCTATTAATAAATTCCCAGGGCTTTACCTGATATTCAACGCCCCCTACCTTCTTACCCCAGCTTACCTTTCCCTTATTTCCTCCGGTGCCTTTTCTCCTGTCTCCTCAGCACCCAGCCCCCCAAGATTTGCAGAATGTACTCCACATGTTCCAGTCTCCTGGAATACAAAAAACTATCTCACACTTTTAAAAATCTTATCCCCTTTGTCTGGAATTCCCTATCCCCAGCCTACTGCCCAAATCCCACCTCCCCTCCCAGCGTTCCCTGGGAGATTCATCTGCCATGTCCCGCTTTACAGTGACATATATTTACTTGTTGAGGAATCCCCCTCTGCTTCTGTTAGTCTTTGAGCATCTTCAGGGCAGAGGCTTTTTCTTTCTCGTCTTTATATATGCCACACGTTGCCAGCACTCAATCAGTTTTTTAAAATTTTAAATTAGATTTGTGTTTGTTGTGTATCGGTGCCCCAAGGCCTTTTTCTCCCTCTAGAAAAATCTTTATGCATGTAAAGAACGCAGATTTTGTTGTCCTGCTACTTAATTCTCTCAGTAGAACCATGCTATTTTTATCTACTCTAGTGTTTATTTCCATAGTTTCCTTAGGAACTTTGTCTACTTTATCTGTCATGATTTAATAGACGCATGTAGAAGCCCACAATGAAAATATCTGTTTATTCTTAAAAGAAAAATTGTCAGATATTTCCATATTCTGTGGCCATGTTGTGAGGTTTTCATTATTTAGATTTTCCTTCTTAGTCGTTTTAGTATTTTAATACTTTTTGCTTTGACATCTAATTTATCAAATTACTGCTTCTCTTGCCCTTACCCAGGCACAATAAACCTTTGTTATCTCCTTCCTTGTGGTTGGTTTTTGACATTGGTTGCAAGTGTGACTCTTGAATGCAACAGATTTAGTTTTTAGTTTTTCATCCAGTAAGTGATCTTTCTTATTATAGGCCTTGTGGTAGGCAGAATAATAACCCTCCAAATATGCCCACATCCTAATCCTTGGAACCTGGGAATATGTTCTGTTACATGGCAAAGAGGAAATAAGGTAGCAGATGAAATTAAGGTTGCTAATCAACTGACCTAAAAATAGGGAGATTATTCTGGATTCTCTGGCTGGGCCCATGATCACAGGTCTTAAATGTAGAAGAAGGAGGCAGAAGAGGGGAGGGCAGAGTGAGTCGATGTGAGAAGGACTCGACTCTCCACTGCTGGCTTTGAAACTGGAGCAAGGGACCATGAGCCAAGGAGCTAGGAGGTGGCCTCTAGAAGCTGGAAAAACAGGGAAACATTCCCTCCTGGGGCCTCCAGGATCACAGCCCCGGTGACACCTTGATTTTAGTCCAGTGAGACCCGTTTCAGACTTTTGATGTCCAGAACTGTAAAGATAATAAGTTTGCGCATTTTAAGCCACTAGGTTGGTGGTAATTTTGTATATGGCAACAATAGAAAACTAACACAAGTATATTTCATCCAATTTATGTTTTTCCAACCCCAGTTTTTGATTTAGGAATTATATTTTTGTACTATTATTTGTCCTCTTGTAAGTTTATCTTGTTTCCTTTCTGTTTTTTTTATTTTTCATCTAACAGACCAGAGCTCTTAATTTCCTTTTAAATTATGTCAAAAATTATAAAATAATCACTTTTCCAACATTTTAAACATTTTGATTCTTCTATTTTCATTATTTCTACTACTCTTCTGTTAAATAAGAAAACTCTTTTAGGGAAGATAATGAATTTAGCTTACAGGGTTTACTGTCCCCCCACCTCATCTATTTTTTGTTTATAGTCTGAAACTCCTTTAGAAAAAATTTACCTCTACGTGTTATCTAATTTCCGTATGAATCCTATGTGTACCCTTGTCCTTGCATTTGTTAATGTTCTAATTCACTTATTTCTTTTAAATATTCTGTCTGTTTTCAAATCCATTGTTTCTGGTAATATTATCTGTAGCCGTGGGCTTTGGGTGACAAATTGGTTCTGATTTTCTAGATTTTGCAATATGCCCCTCTGCTTTCAGAGGGAAAAGGTTGTCTCAGCTGGTTACTTTTCTCTCTGTGGTGATTGATCCATTTCTCTTATCTTGTGAATCCCCCCTCAAGCCCTTTTCTCCTCCAGAGTCTAGGGATGAAGTCATTCTTATCTTGGCCTCTTTCCGTGATGGCTCTCTTTTTCTTTGTAAAAGCTTGTAAAAGCCTCCCCTTGTTTTTGAGTATTAGAAATCATAACTAACATGTATTTAGCTCAGCGATTATCACACTATTTTTCGCAGACCTTGGGGGGCCTTGAGAACCTTCCCAGGGGTCTTCGAGGTCAAATCTATTTTCATAATAATACTAAAACATTCTTTACCTATTTCTCTGGGTTGACATCTGCACTGATGGTGTGAAAGCAGTGGTGGGTAAACTGCTGGCACCTGAGCATGAATCAAGCTGGTGACATGAAATTATACTAGTGGTCATTTGATTCTTCACTACATTGTGCTTCAGTTAAAAAAAAAGCCAGCTTCACTTAAGAATGTCCTTGATAAAGCAGAAAAAATACCAGTCTCATTAAATCTTGACCCTTTAGTACACATTTTTTAATATTCCATGTGACAAAATAGGAAGAATGCATAAAGGCTGTCTGCTGTCTACTGAAGTACAGTGGTTGACTTGAGGAAAAACATTTGTGTGCCTGAGTTACAGGCTGCTTTTTTCATGGAACACCTTTTTTAGCTGAAAGGACAACTAATAGACAAGGCTATGGCTATTTGTATTAGGGTATTTGGCAGGCATTTTCTCAAAAATGCAGGTAAACCTCTCACTTCAAGGAAAACAACTTATGGTATTTTTTGCAAAGGGTAAAATTTGAGCTTTCAGGGGAAGATCAGAATTTTTGAGAAGTTGTATCTACCACCATGAGCTTGACAGACTCTTAATACTTAAAATGTTTCTGATGAAGTGGGTTGTGATAACTAGTGTGTTTTTTTTTGCTATTGTATAGTGAAATGTGTCAACAGTTTTTGAAAGATCTTCATTACTCAATGAACCAGTATTCTCCAATGCACCTTACATGGTGTTATGACCTTGCAGGGGTGAAAGATTCATTCAAAGGGCAAGAGAGACCAACAGATTTCAGTGTAGCAGACCAGAAAAAGTTCATTGATAGGGTTTCATATTCTGCGTCACAGTTAACCTTCAAGAAACTACCACTTGTTGAGTTTTAGTGTCCTGTCAAAGAACAATATCCACAGTTATCTGAAAGAGCTATTAAAACACTCACTTCTTTTCTAATTACATATCTCTGTGGGGACATATTTTCTTCATATGCTTTGAACCCAAACAGCGTATTCCAACAGAATGAATGCAGATGTCGACATTAGAATCTAGGTGTCTTCTATGAAGCCAAACATTTAAAAAATTTGCAAAACTCTAAAAACAATTTTGGAAAATAGTTTTTTTTATTAAAATTTTGTTACTTATGTTAATATATATAAGCTTATTATTTTAAATGAATTACTAAAAATATTTAAAATAGTTTTAAAAATCTGATGTAGTAAATACTAATAGGTATAACCCATGAAACAAAGCTCTTTGGGGTTCTCAGTAACTTTTAAGTGTTGTAAAGGAGTCCTGATACAAAGCATTTTGAGAACCACTAATTTAGTTCTGTACATAAAGTACTTTTCATATTTATTATTTTATATTCACAACTACCTTCTGAGGTACATATTACCCTGATTTTATAGACAAGACTACTGTGACACAAAAGTGCTATATAGATATTCTAGTTAGCAACTTCACATCTGATGGTCCTCCCACTGTAGTTTAAACTCCTGGAGGTTTGCTTCTGAGTTGAGTTTTGTAGGTCCCATCTCTTTACAACCTCCTCCTTTTTTTCCAATTGAAGTTTCTTGTGTTGTTTTTTACAATACAAAAGCGGTACATACACCTTATAGAAAAATCAGCAATCATAAGCAAAAGAGTGTAAAGGCTGCCCTTAAGCCTCCCCACTGTAGATGACTGTTAATCCTTAGTGCATATCTATCCAGATGCTTTTCCGAGAACGTTGAATTATCAGTATAAAGTCAGTATTGTGTGGTACTCAATTAAACGGAGTTTGGAGTCAAATAGATCTTAGTTTGAATCCCAGCTCTGTGAGCTGCTAGCTGCTTGGACAAGTTATTTAACATCTTTGGCTTCATTCCTCATCTGTAAAATGGGAATAGTGAAAATGCCTCCTTCATAGGATTGCTGTGAGGCTGAAGTGAAATAATGCATGAAAAGCAGCACAGTACCTGACGTTCCATAAATATCCAGTAAATAATTAGTTGTTGATGTTGTGAATGTATAGATAGATCAATAGATATGCCACGTTTATTGAAGTATAGTTTACTTGCAACAAAATTTACCATTTTTTAGTGCACAGTCCTGTGAGTTTTGATAAATCCATACACTTGTGTAACCACCACCCAAAGATGTACATAGAGAACAGTTCCATCACTGCCAGAAATTCCCTCATGTCCCTTTGTAGTCAGCCTTTCCCCCAGCACAGCCACTGGTAACCACACTCATCTGTTTTCTATATCTATACTTTTGCCTTTCCCAGAATGTCAAATAAATGGAGTCATCCAGTATGTTGTGTTTGCAGTCTGAGTTATTTTACTTAGCATAGTGCATTTCAGGTTCATCCATGTTGTTGCATGCATCCCTAGTTTCTTCCTTTTTGCTGCTGGTTAGTATTCCATTGAACAGATAACCACAATTGGTTTAACCATTCACCAGTTTATGGACATTGGGTTGTTTCCAGTGGCTATTAGACATAAAGCTACTTTGAACATTTGAATACAAGTCTTTGTGAGGGCATATGTTTTCCTTTTTCTTGAAGAAATACATTGGCATGGGATTGCTGGGCCATAGAGTAAGTATGTACTTAAACTTTGTAAGAAACTGCCAACGTGTTTTCTAAAGTGGCTGTGCTGTTTTGCATTCCCACCAGCAATATATGAGGGTTCTGGTTGTTCCACATCCTTAGCAACAGTTGTCAGAGTTAATCATTTTAATTTTAGTCAGTGTGGTGAGTGTGTAGTTTTATCTCATTTTTGTTTTGATTTGCATTTCCTGAATGTCTGAAAATTTAGAGAATTTTTTCATGTGCTTATTTGCCTTTTGTATAACTTCTTTGATGAAGTGTCTGTTCTTATTTTTTGCCGTTTTTAATTGGATTATTTTCTTGTTTTTTCATTGTAAAAGTCCTTTATCTATACTGAATACAGGTACCTTGTCAGATATATGTTTTCAGAATATATTCTCCCAGTCTGTGGCTTCGTTTTTCATTTTCTTAATTGAGTCTTCTGGAGAGTAAGAGTTTTTAATTTTGGAAAAGTCCAATTTTATATTCCGTCTAAGAAATCTTTGCCTAACCCTACGTGGCAATTATTTCCCCCCCTATGTTTTCTATACATTTTATAGTTTTGGCCATTATATTTAGGTCTGTGATCCATTTCACATAAATTTTTGTATATGCTGTGAGCTTAAGAGTCTTGATGCTTTTATCCCATCTTTCCAGTTGTTTCAGCACCATTTGTTGAAACAATCCTTTCTCCATTGAATTGCCTTGACACCTTTGTCAAAAATTAACTGACCATGTGTGTATGTGTCTGTTTTTGGACTCTCTTCTATTCTCTGTGTCTCTTCTGATGCTAATACCACATTGTCTTGATTATTTTAGCTTGATAATAAGCCTTGAAAGCTTGTAGTATGAGTTCTCCAACTTTGTTCTTTCTCGTAATGGTTTTGCCCATTCTAGGTTCTTTGCATTTTCATATAGCTTTTAGAATTAGTATATCAATTTCTACAGAAGAGGCTGCTGGAATTTTCATTAGGATTGCATTGAATCTTTAGAATAATTTGATGAGTGTGGCAGGCTAAATAATGGCCCTCAAAGATAGCCACTTCCTATTCCTTGGAACCTGTGAATATTACCTTCTATGGCAAAAAGGTGAATATTAGCTTATATGGCAAAAGATGTGATTAAGTTAAAGATCTTGAAATGGAGAGAGTATCCTGGATTATCCACGTGGGCCCTAAAAGCAGTCATGGCTTTCCATATAAGAGGGAGGCAGAAGGAGATACTGTTAAGAGGAGAAGGCAGTGTGATGAAAGGAGAGAAAGAGATTTGAAGATGCTGTGCTGCTGGTTTTGATAATGGAGGAAGGTGCCCAACAAATGCAAGGAATGCAGCTCTAGAAACTGGAAAACACAAGGAATAGATTCTCCCTTAGTCTCCAGAGGGAGCAGGGCCCTGCTGACACCTTAGTTTTGACCCAGTGAAACCCGTTTTGGACCTCTGGTCTCCAGAACTAAAAGAGAATAAATATGTGTTGTTTTAAGGTACCAAATTGTTGGCAATTTGTTATTGTAACCATAGGAAGCTAATACACAGAGGATGTAAATATTAACAATATTGAATTTTCTAATCTATAAACATGGTATATCTCTATATTTATTTAGAGCTTTAATTTTTCTTGGTAGTGTTTGATAGGTTTCAGTGTACAAGTCTTGCACATATTTCGTTACATTTAGATCTAAGTATTTCATATTTTGATGCTCTTGTAAATGGTAGTTTATTCATAAACTTTTAATTTTAGAATAGTTTTAGATTTATAGGAACGTTGCAGTAAATGATATATATATCTATTTTTTATTTTGGCCATAATAGCTTATAAAATGAAATTCAGTTGTACATTATTATTTGTTATTTTTATAATAAATATTATTATGTTTATTATTTGTTATTATTATTATTATTATACACCAGATAAGTGCATCCCTTCACCCCTTATGCCCACCCCCCTTCCCTCGGTAACCACTAATTTGTTCTCTGTCCATAAGTTTGTTTATATTCCACATATCGGTGAAATCATATGGTGTTTGTCTTTCTCTGTCTGGCTTATTTTGCTTAAAATAATGCCCTCAGTGTCCATCCATGTGGTTGCAATTGGGACAGTTACATCTTTTTTATGGCTGAGTTGTATTCCATTGCATATATATACCATATTTTCTTTATCCAGTCATCAATTGATGGGCACTTGGGTTGCTTCCAAGTCTTGGCTATTGTGAATAATGCTGCAGTGAACATAGGGGTGCATAATTTTCTTTGTATTGTAGATTTGAAGTTCTTTGGGTAAATAACCAGTAGTGGAATAGCTGGGTCATATGGTATTTCTATTGTTAATTTTTTGAGAAATCTCTATACTGTTTTCCACAGTGACTGCACCAGTTTGTACTCCCACCAGCAGTGGATGAGGGTTCCCTTTTTTCCACATCCTCTCCAACGTTTGTTGTTTTTTGTCTTGGTGATTATAGACATTCTAATGGGCATAGGATGATATCTAAGTGTAGTTCTGATTTGCATTTCCCTGATGATTAGTGATGTTAAGCATCTTTTCATGTGTTTATTGGCCACCTGTATATCTTCTTTGGAAAAATGTTCATATCTTCTGCCCACTTTTTGATTGGGTTGTTTATTTTTTGTAGTTCATTTGTCTGAGTTCTTTATATATTACGGAGATTAACCCCTTATTGGATATATGAGTTGAGAATATTTTCTCTGAGTAGGTGGTTGTTTTTTCATTTTCATCTTGGTTTCCTTTGCCTTCCAGAAGCTCTTTAGTCTGATGAAGTCCTACTTGTTTATTTTTTCTTGTTTCCCTTGTCTGAGTAGACATGGTACTCGAAAAGATCCTTTTAAATCTGATGTCAAAGAGTGTACTGCCTATGTTTGCTTCCATCAGTTTTATGGTGTCAAGTCTTACCTTCAAGCCTTTCATTCATTTTCAATCTATTTTTGTGTATGGTATAAGATAATGGTCCACTTTCATTCTTTTGCATGTGGCTGTCCAGTTTTCCCAGCACCATTTATTGAAGTCTTTCCTTTCTCCATTTTGTGTTCTTGGCACCTTTGTTGAAGATTAGCTGTCCATAGATGTGTGGTTTTATTTCTGGGCTTTCAATTCTGTTCCATTGATCTGTGTGCCTATTCTTGTACCAGTACCATGCTGTTTTGATTACTATAGCTTTGTACTATATTTTGAAGTCAGGGATTGCGATGCCACCAGCTTTGTTCTTGTTTCTCAGGATTGCTTTAGCTATTTGGGGTCTTTTGTTGCCCCATATGAATTTTAAGATTCTTTGTTCTATTTCAGTGAAGAATGTCATTGGGATTCTGATTGGGGTTGCATTGAATATGTAGATTGCTTTTGGTAGTATGAACATTTTAACTATATTTGTTCTTCCAATCCATGTGCATGGAATATCTTTCCATTTCTTTATGTCATTATCTATTTCTTTCAGTGATGTCTTATAGTTTTCTTTGTATAGGTCTTTCACCTCCTTGGTTAAATTTATTCCTAGATACTTTATTCTTTTTGTTGCGATTGTAAATGGGATTGTATTCTTGACTTCTTATTTTGTTAGTTCGTTATTAGAGTCTAGAAATGCAACTGATACTTGGAAGTTGATTTTGTGCCTTGTAACTTTGCTGTAGTTGTTGATTATTTCTAACAGTTTTCCAATGGATTCTTTAGGGTTTTCTATATATAAAATCTATTGTCTGCAACAGTGAGAGTTTCACTTCCTCCTTGGCAATTTGGATTCCTTTGTTTCTTTTTGTTGCCTAATTGCTCTGGCCAAAACCTCCAGTACTATGTTGAATGAGAGTAGTGAGAGTGGGCACCCTTGTCTTGTTCCTCTTCTCAGAGGGATGGCTTTCAGTTTTTCCCCATTGAATGTGATGATGGCTGTGGGTTTGTCATATGTGGCCTTTATCATGTTGAGGTGCTTTCCTTCTGTACTCTTTTTATTCGGTTATTATCATGAATGGATGGTGGATCTTGTCAAATGCTTTCTCTTCATCTATGGAGATTAAAATGATACATATTTTTAAAAATTTATGTCCAATTTCTCATTGCTAACATATAGAAAAGCAGTAATATTTTTTATACATTTACCTTGTATCTTGCAACTTTGCTAAATTCACTTATTAGATTTAGTATCTTTTTTGATAGATCACTTCGGATTTTCTACATAGTCATTTTGTCTGCAAATATCACATTTACTTCTTCCTTTCAAATCTTTATCCCTTTTATTTCTTTTCTTGTATTATCAATGTTGAATAGATGTATTGAAACAGGCAGACTTACCTTGTTTCCAGTCTTAGGGGAAAAGTATTTGGTCTTTCACCATGAAGCATATTTGTAACCGTAGGTTCTTCATAGACACACTTCTGTTCCAAATTTGTTTAGAGCTTCTATCTTAAATGGGCAGTGAATTATGTCGAATGCTTTTTTCTGGAACTATTCAGATAATCATATGGTTTTTCTTTTTTAGTCTATTAACAGTGATTTGCATTAATTGATTTCAAATGTTAAGCCAAGAGTGCAATTTTGGGTAAACCACACTGGTCATAATGTAGTATCCTTTTCATATATTGCTGGATTCAATTTGATAATTTTTTAGGGTTTTTACGTCTATGTTCATGAAGGATATTGGTTTCTAGTTTTCTTTCTTGGTCAGGTTTTGGTATCAGGGTAATGCTGGCCTCATAAAATAAATTGGGGCATGTTCCTCCATCATCTTTTTGTGCAAGAGTTTGTGAAAAATTGGTGCTATTTCTTCTTTGTTTGGTATATTTTCTCAGGGCGTCACATTTTCTTTGTGAGAATGATTTTAACTACAATTTGTTTCTTTACTAGATATAGGGATATGAAAGTATTTCTTTTTGTGTGAACTTCAATAACGTCTTTCTTTCAGAAATTTACGTGAATAAAGTTATTCATAATATCCTCTTCTAATCCCTGTCATATTTATAGGATTTGAAGTGATGTCCCTGCTTTCATTCCTGATATTGGTATTATGTGACTGGTTTTTTCCTGATCACTGTAGCTACTGGTTTACCAATTTTCATGATCTTTTCAAAGAACAAGCTTTTATTTTCATTGATTTTTCTCTAATGTCTTTCTACTATATTTCATTGATATCTGTGCTTATATTTATCATTTCCTTCCTTCTGTTTACTTTTTAAAAGTTTCCTTTTGTTTCTAGTTTAAGGTGAATCTTAGATTGTTGACGTGAGATCTTTTCTAATATAAGCATTTGATGCTATAAATTTCCCTTAAGTACTGCTTTAGCTGTATTTCACAAATTTTAGTACATTGCATTTTCACTTTCATTTACTCCAGAATTTTTCAAATTTTCCTTGTGTTTATTTCCTTTTATCAATAGATTATTTAGAAGAGTGTTATTTAATTTACAAGTATTTTGATAATTCTCCGGATATCTTTCTGTTATTCATTTTTAGTTTAATTTCATTGTGCTTAGAGATTTACTTTGTATGATTTCAAACCTTTTAAATTTGTTGAGGCTTGTTTTACGGCCCAGAATTGAGTCTGTCTTCGTGAATGTTCCATGTGTACTTGAAAGAAATTTGTATTCTGCTTTCGTTGGATGGAGTGCTTTATCAGTATCAATTAGGTCACATTGGTTGATAGTGTTATTACAATCTTGTATATCCTTAGTAATTTTCTATATCTTCTATCAGTTACCGAGAGGGAAGTGTTAGTTTCCAATAATAATTGTGGATTTTTCTATTTGCCCTTAATATGTTATTTCTCCCTCATATCTGAAGGATATTTTTGCTGGATACAGTATTCTTGGCTGAAGATTTTTGTATTTTGAAGATTTGAATGTGTTGTTCCATTCTCTTCTGGCTTGTAAGGTTTCTGCACAGAAATCTGCTGAAAGCCTGATAGGGGTTCCTTTTTAGGTTATTTTCTTCTGCCTTGCTGCCCTTAGTATTCTTTGTCATTCATTTTTGCCAGTTTTACTACTATATGCCTTGCAGTATGTCTTTTTACATTGACAAATCTGGGAGATCTGGAAGCTTCTTTCACACAGATTTCCCTCTCCTTCCCTAGATTTGGGGAGTTCTCTGCTATTATTTCTTTGAACATGCTTTCTGCTCGATTCTGCTTCTCTTCTCCTTCTTGAATACCTATCATTCTTGTTTTGCATTTCCTCATTGAGTCGGGTTTCTTGGAGAGTTTCTTCATTTCTTTTTAGGCTTAGTTCTCTCTCCTCCTCTGTTTGCAGCATTTCAACCTGTCTATCTTCGATTCTGCTGATACGCTCTTCTATGATGTCCACTCCAGTGTTCAGGGAATCTGTATTTTGTTTTATTTCTTCCACTGTCTTTCATCTCTAATACTTCTGATTGATTCTTCTTTGTAGTTTCAATCTCTTTTGTGAAGTAGCTCCTGAACTTGTTGAATTGTCTCTCTACATTCTCTTTTACCTCATTGAGTGTTTTGATGATAGCTATTTTGAATTCATTGTCGTTTAGATTACATATTTCTGTGTCCTCAGGACTGACTTCTGGGTACTTGTCGTTTTCTCTCTGGTCTGGAGATTTGATGTAGTGTCTGATATTGCTAGAGGTGGTCAAGTCTTACACATTCTGATATTATTTGGTTTCAGTTACCGCCTATTGCTACTCGGTGGGGGTCACAAGCAGCATATTCTGAGCCCTCTGCCTTCAGCCTAGATCCCATGCAGTGGAGCAGGTGCAGGGTGGGTAGTGGGAGGGGTGCTATTTCCTGCATGCTCTTGGGGTTTTCTTGTTCTGCTCTCACTATCTGGTCTCCTGAGGTGTTGGCTTGATGAGATCACCCCCTGTGAAAGCTTTCGCCCCATTAGAGGGCTTCCCTATAGGCTGCAAGGGCCCTAGGGAGTCCATGATGTTCCCGTGAACAAGCATCCCCTCACCTGCTCCTTCCCTCACGGAGCCTCCCGTGTTTGTTGAGTGCAGTCTTTAGGTGAGGGAGCAAAGTTCTGTCTTACCCTATTCCAGCTCCTCTGAGGCAGACTCCAGCCTCTCCACCCTCTGTTGTATGGCTGCATTTCTCTCTGACATTTTTGTGTTGTGTTAGGATGTCCTCTGTTGGATGTATGGATGACCCTTATTGTTGTATGTTGGAGGGGAGAGAGTCCTGGGAAAGTTCACTCCACCATGATGCTGACATCACCTGTCCTTAGTATTTTAAATATGAATATTTTCTACACAAATTTTGAAGCTTTGTTATTAGGTACTGTTCATAAATATTTATAGTTGTTACATCCTCTTTTACAAATTCACCTCTTTATCATTATGAACTGCCCTGATTTTTCCCTCATAATATTCCTTGGTGAAAAATATACCTTATCTTCTATTTTGGTAAGCAGAATGGCCCCTCAAAGATATTCAGACCCTAAGCCCTGGAACATGGGAATAAGTTATGTTACATGGCAAAGGGAACTTTGCAAATGTATTTAAGGTTATGTGTTAGTTTCTATTGCTTCCATGACAAATTACTACAGATTTAGTGTGTTAAAGCTACACGTAGTTATCTCACAGTTCTGTAGTTCAGAAGTACAGGTATAGCATGGCTCACTTGGATCTTCTGCTTAGAGTCTCACAAGGCTGAAATCAAAGTGGTGGCAGGGCTGTATTCCTTTCTGGAGGCTCTGGTATTAATCTGCTTCCAAACTCATTTCGGTTGTTGTCAGAATTTTGTTCCTTGTGGTTGTACAGCTGAAGACCCCATTTCCTTTTTGCCTGTCAGTCAGGAGTCATTCTCAACTTCTAGAGTCTGCCTGCATTCCTTGGCCCATGGCTTCCTTCCACCATCTTCAAGGCCCGCAAAGGCAGTTGAGTCATTCTCATGTTTGGAATCCCTGACTTCCCCTTCTGTCTCATCTCTCATCTTTTTAGACATCTCTCTGACTTACTCAGAGTGTAAGCCTTCCTCTTCTGCTTTTAAGGGCTCATATGATTACATTGGGCCGACCGGGGATAATCCATGATAATCTCCCTATTTAAATATTAGGTCAGATGATTAGCAACCTTAATTCGATCTGCCAATTCCTTTCATGGTCATACTTATATTAGTGTTTGATTGAATAACCAGACAATAGGAACATCTTTAGAATTCTGCCTACCACAGTTATGGTCTTTAAAATAGAAATAGTATCCTGAATTATCCAGGTGGACCCAATATAATCACATGAGCTCTTAAAATCAAAGAACTTTCTCTGGAAGCAGGGGCATTTTGGCAGAAGTAGTCAGAAGAATTCCAAGCGTGAGAAAGATTTGATATGCTGTTGCTGGCTTTGAGATGTAAAGGCCTATGTGAAGGGATCAGACAGAGACCTCTATGATTTAAGGGCAGCCACCAGTTGACAGCCAGAAAAGACACTGGGATCTCAGTCCTTAAATCACCTGAAACTAGATTGCCAGCAACTTGGATGCACTGGGAAGCAGATTCTTACCAGAGTCCCCTGATAAGAGCCCAGCCAACTGACATCTTGATTTCCACCTTATGAGACTCTGAACAGAGAAACGAACCAAGTTTGTCTGGACTTCTGACATGTACAACTGTGAGATGATAAATTTGTATTGTTTTAAGGAGCTAAGTTTGTGGTAATGTGTTACAGCACCAATAGAAGACTAAAACAGATATTAATATAATCACTCCAACATTCTTTTGGTTAGTGTTGGCTTGGTATAACTTTTTCTGTTTTTTTTGCTTTTATCTATCTGTGACTTTATAGATAGTTAAGTGTGATTCTTACAGTATATGGTTGTCTTGTTTTTTTAATCTCATCTGACAATCTTTGTCTTTTAATTGATATTTAGACCATTTACATTTAGTGTAGTTGTCAATAGGATTGGTGTTAACTACGTTCTTGCTGCTGCCTGGAAACTGCCTCCAGCCAGTAAGCTAGGACAATAATAGAGTTTACCTCCTTTCTTTTCTTTCTCTCTGCCATCATGGTCTTTCACTGCCTGTTGACCAGTGTCTGAAAACTGTTGTTTTGTATATTTTGTCCAGTTTCTCATTTAAGGTGGGAAGCAAAACCCTATTCTTCTTATTACATCAAAGCTAGAAGTAGAAGTCCTCAACAATGTAATTTCTGATTAATATTTTAAGGACATCCTCTTCAGGAAGTCCCTCTTATGTGAAATGCATGTGTATGCATAATTTATTCACTCAGGAAAAGTATAATACATGTACTGGGGCTGGCCCCATGGCCGAGTGGTTAAGTTCTCGCGTTCTGCTGCAGGCGGCCCAGTGTTTCGTCATTTCGAATCCTGGGCGCGGACATGGCACTGCTCATTAGACCACGCTGAGGCGGCATCCCACATGCCACAGCTAGAAGGACCCACAACGAAGAATATACAACTATGTACTGGGGGGCTTTGGGGAGAAAAAGGAAAAAAAATAAAATCTTTAAAAAATAAAAAAAAGAAGAAAGTGACTCCTTCACTGGCGTCTTTCTTAAAAAAAAAAAATACATGTACTGTAATTCACTGTATGTGAACATGACAGATGCCTGCCTTTTTAAAAGTAGAATCAAATAATTAGTCAGTGACAGAACTTGACCATATCCTGAACATGTCAACATTTTCCAGTCTCCATGCCTTAGTATAGCTAGCTTTTCCTGCCTGGAATGCTTCTTCATCTCACATCCTTTCCTGCCTGGCAGGTTTCCATGGGTCCTCTGGAACCAACTCCAGGGTCATCATCTCTCTGCTTCCCAGTGCCCCCAGAGAGAATCCGTATTTCTTCTTCTGGGCTGCCATCACACTCTGCTCATAGGACTGTGATGGCACACATCATGCTGTTATATGTTTCTGTGGTGTGGACTTCCTCCTACCAGGAAGCCCTGGAAAGCAGGGAACTTATTTTAGTCTTCTTTATGTTTCTCATATCCCCTAACACAGTATGTCTATTACACAGAACTTTTCAATAAATGAGTGTTGAATTAAGGGCTCTTTTCATGTGCTGAAAAGTGCTACTGTTGTTACTCCCCATTTCAGTATCACATATTTGTAAATGTGAATCCTTTTTAATCATTTTACTTTTTTCCTAGTAAATTCCTCATCTATGCCTGTCTGCTGCTGTTCTCTGTGCTGCTGGCCCTTCGTCTGGATGGCATCATTCAGTGGAGTTATTGGGCTGTCTTTGCTCCAATATGGCTCTGGAAGTTAATGGTCATTGTTGGAGCATCAGTTGGAACTGGAGTCTGGGCACGAAATCCCCAATATCGGTAATACTGCTTTGTAAAATCCATTGGTCTCTATCCTGAGGGAGCAATATCATGTTTTTCACTTTTGATAAAGTAAGGACTATTTTCATTTCTACCTATCTGGGGTTTTATAAGAACTATAATACAGGCAAACTGAGTTCTACTCTATGTTTAAAAAAAAACTGAGTTCTAGTCTAGTCTGATATGCATTTTCTTGCAAAAGCCATGTTATTTTGGGTGATTCCTTTTCTAGCTAGCCCACAAATGCCTGTGTAATCTAAAATACATCCAAAACATGGAAGCATTCTACAGTGCTGGACGAGGAGGTGAGAAACCCTCATGTTTGTAGGAGCACTTCTGCAAACCAGTGTTCCAGCTTTGGTCGTTGGGGATATATCCTTTTCCAGTTCCCTCCTGGACCTGGGGCTCCCCTTGTCCCGACCCTCTAGTGCTGGGTCTTTAGGACTGTGAGCAGGGGGCGGGGGGTCAAGCTTGGCCAGGAAAGTGAGTCCCCAAGACAGGGAAAGATGAGGCCCAAGTGCTGTGGAGGAGAGTAGAGCCTTTAGGGCCAGCAGAGGCAGGGCCTTTGCCTTCACCTCCTCTGTGCCCTTGTGCCTTCTTCTCAGATAACTCACTGCTCCTGGTTCCTGTGTGTGCAGCCTGGTGCTGCTGGGACCTCTGAGAGTCTCTCCTCTCTCCCTCCCAGAGAGTGGAACTGCAGGAGGGAGAAAGGGGGACTTGAGAGTGGGGGGCTATTCCAAATGTTCACCAGGAAGATGGGAAGTAAAGGACTGCCCACTGGGCAGATGGGGAGGACAGGCAGGGACACATACAGCTGCTTATGTGAGAAAAGTTGAGACCACCTCAACTTGTTGAATTCTTGGTTATTAACTTTAAAAACAGGATTTAGATCATGTAAAATACATTACCACATAGATATCTAAGAACTTTAAAATAGCCACACAAAGAACCTTAGCAAGTGAGGGATATTCATGTGTCATTGTTTTACTAGAGGTTTTTTTTTTTTTTAAGATTATCTGTGTGGCTGCAAATTTTTTTTATGAGCTATTTTCAGATATCTAATGTTTGCTACTCAAAGAATGAAAAGTTAACTAAACATTTTAGGTTCTACTAATTGATATTTAGAAGCTATTTGAACTTTTCTCTCTTGGTTTAATTTAAGATTTTTAGAGCAAGGAAAGGAATTGTATGTGTCTAGTTGAATGCACTGAATCTATAGACGTTGTCATTCTGGTGTCACCCATATCCAATGGAATGTTGTTGGGCCCTACAGAAACAACCACTGACCTCATTTTCTCTGTGTCCTAAACACAAGTGTATTTAACACTAACAAGATACATCATCAATGTTCATCTCTATTTTGGATGAAACACTGTAGGCCTTCCAAATGCATCATTAAGCATTTTCCTGATTGGTGGCCTTATTATTTTTCAATTGTTAATCTATTAAGTTCATGCATGATACTTAAACAGCTAATTCAACTGATTTTGTTTAAGAACAGTTTTAACTCTTTTGCCCTTCTGTCTTTCATCTGCAGGTGTTAATTCATCCTAAAGGAATAGAAAGGAAAATTAAAAGGCGTTCATACTTGTTATTTCCGTTTTAAAATAGCATCTAACAATGTTGTTGTATTTTCTTGAAATATAACCCACACTTGTTCATAAAGCTAGAGTTGTTTATATAGCATTGCATGAAATGTGATTTACGTGGTTTTAATTCACTGAGATGAGAATCATGAGATTTAAGGAATATTTATCAGTTTCTAGCAGTAGAAGCAATCAGCTTGAATAATCTTGGAAGTAGTTGAATTTAAAGTTATGTACAAGAGTGCTTACGTATGCCGTCAGGGGAATGATAATTGGCTATTACTTCTGAGAATATCCTTATACTGTTAAAACTTTGAGTCTGGTTTGGTTATAATGTTCATTTCTTGTCATGTAGTAGTTCTTTGATGTTTGAAAGATTGCTTATTAAAGATTAAGTTAGCTTCCTATCTGATTTTCCTTTGGTTTTTTGTCAAATTTATAATACAATTCATAGTATCCACATAAATTGGTATTTGCCCTGGACTGCTTGCTTGCTATGGATATTCTGAACTGAGGGTGCTTTTCTTCTGCCCCTTTTTAGAGCAGAAGGAGAAACATGTGTGGAGTTCAAAGCCATGTTAATTGCCGTGGGCATCCACTTGCTCCTGCTGATGTTTGAAGTTCTGGTCTGTGACAGGATTGAGAGAGGAAGCCATTTCTGGCTTCTGGTCTTCATGCCGCTGTTCTTCGTTTCCCCGGTGTCTGTTGCAGCTTGTGTTTGGGGCTTTCGACATGACAGGTCACTGGAGGTGAGATTTCATATATTTAAGAATGTTTTAAAAAGTAAAATCTTCTGGTCAGTTATTGTAATGTAGATTTCTCGCCCTTTGTTAGGAAGAGATTGATCTTTAACTCTAGATCATAGTATATAAGGAAACCAACGATGATGGAAATAATCATGTTTCTCTTTCTTGACTTAGAACACTAGTTTTTCACCAGGCCATCAGGCTTCTTCCAGCTTCATGTCTTTCCCTGTCCACCTGTCAGGCTTCTTCTGAGAAACAGAACCAATAGGGTAGATGTCGATGTAGATACGGATACAGATAGAGATACAGACACAGGTATACGTGTAGATATAGGTATGAGGAGATTTCTTTGCAGGAGCTGGCTCATGCCGTTGTGAGGGCTGGCAAGTCTGAAATCCATAGGGCACGCTGGCAGGCTGGAGACTTGGCAGGAGTTGATGCGGCATTCTGGAGGCGGAATCTCTTCCTTTCCAGGAGACCTTGGTTTTTGTTCTTAAGGCTTTTTAACTGATTGATGAGACCCACCGACATTATTGAGGGTAATCTCCTTTAAAGTAAGTACCTTCACAGCAATACCTAGATTAGTGTTTGATTAAATAAGTGGGTGCAATAGCCCAGCCAAGTTGACACATAAAACTAACCACCACCCCACCTCAGACTCTGGGATCTAGCACTTCATCAGCTCTCTGGTTAGCTTATCCTGATGTGCCCATATGTTTATTTATTCATTCAGTAAACATTTATCAAGTATTTACTATATGCCAAGCTCCTTTTGCCTAAACATGGGGGATATACAGATGAGTAAAAAAGCAGCACTAGTAATAATAATGCTAGTAATGAAAATAATTGCAGATACATTTATTGAGCAGTGCCTGTGTGCCAGGCATTGGACTGGGCGCTTCACATGCAGTAGTATCTTACTCAAGATTGACAACAACCCTGTGAAGTAGGTGCATTGGTATCCCTGTTTTCCAGAGAGGGTCAGTAATTTGTTCTGGCCGCTCATTCAGTGACAGGGCTGGGATTCCATTTCAGTCAGCGTGGCTCCAAAGCCCGTGCACCGAACTGCATGGAAGCTGAGGGCCCACAGCCCTGTACAGGTGGTTTGAGAAAAGAACTGGACGCTGTGGATGCTTTGTTTTGAACTGCGTGGATCAACAGTGGAGGAACGAGACAGCAGTTGGGTTGGAAGGGAGCATAGGAGCTGGAAAGTGGCTCACAGTATATGAACCTTGAGAGGAAGGTACCTATAGAGAGGGAGGGTGATAGAGCCTGGCCCTGTGGGAACCAGAGGGAACAGGACCCTGAGCACCAGGAAGGGCTTGACTTTGAACAGGTAGAGCATTTCCTGCACTCTGGTGAGACTCTGGTGCTGGTGGAGAGGGTGTGGGTGTGACTGGTGGTCGGGGTGGACTGTGGAGGGGGAGCACCTCTGAGGGCCTACTCTCACCCTCCCTGCACTTCCCCTCTTTCAATATTCCAGCCCCTTCTCTGCACCGCCCCCTCTGGCTGCTTGCCCGTGGTAGTGGTATTAAAATTTCACCAGGAAGTGCGATTAGGAAACAAATGTCTAAAAGACTCCTTGGGGGTCAGTCCTGAGAGCAAGGTTGAGAAGCACTGAGCTAGGCCCTTCTTGCCCCCACACAACCCCTTACCTGTTACCCGTGTGTCTCTGCACGGTGCCCTTCCTGCCCCCTGTTCCCCAGGAGTCATTGGAGACCTTTGCCTGTCCGTCCTGCCTGCTGGAGCAGGCCAGTCACCCTCCTGCTTCAGAACCTCTCCCCTTTTGTTTCCTCTAAGCATTAGCTCCTGAACTTATCCACACTCTCTGTAGCAACTTCAGTCTCTCATCTGAAAGAGAAAACAAAATCCCAGCAGCAAAACCCTCTCGGTCCTCTTTGGCTATTGTCCCTTATCCTTCCATTCACAGAAAGGATCCCTGAAACAGTGCTGCTCTGACCTCATGCTCCCTGCTCAGCCCCTGTGCTCCCTGGAAGCTGGCACTGAGTGCCCTAGGGCCAAATCGAGCTGGCCCTTTCCAGGCCTCAGCTTTTTTTTTTTTTAAAGATTGGCCCTGAGCTAACATCTGTTGCCAATCATTTTTTTTCTTCTTCTCCTCAAAGCCCCACCCCCCAGTGCATAGTTGTATATTCTAGTTGTAGGTCCTGCTGGTTGTGCTGTGTGGGATGCCAGCTCAGCATGGCTTGATGCGTAGTGCTAGGTCTGCGCACAGGATCTGAACCACTGAAACCCTGGGCCGCTGAAGCGGAGTGTGCGAACTTAACCATTCAGCCATGGGGCGAGCCCCTGAGTCCTCAGCTTTTCTGGCCACTGTGATGCTCCTGACACTCTTGTCCCCTCTGTTTTCGGCTTCTTCACTGAATTTGTCTTTCTCCATCTGCTCCTCATGAGTTCCTGTTTCTTAGGATCCTAGTCGTGGGCATTTTCTATCTTCCCTATGCATACTTCTTCTGAATGATCTTGTTCACACTTCCTGCCTCCACCTCCTCTTATGTGCTCTTGCCTTCTAAATTCACATCTCTAAACTCACATTTCTCCACTAGCGCCAGACTCCTGATGCACCTTCCCCTGAAGCTGTATTCCCTACATTGGTTACAGTCATCTTTACCTCTCTGCTTTATGCCTCTGTCACTTTGCTTGTTTTTTTTCTATTACCTGCACAAACTAAGTAAAACCAAGCTTTAAAAGTCATTCGCAGGGGCCTGCCCAGTGGCTTAGTGGTTATGTGCATGTGCTCCACTTCAGCAGCTTGGGGTTTGCAGGTTTGGATCCCGGGCACAGACCTAGCACCACTCGTCAAACCACGCTCTGGTGGCATCCCACATAAAATGGAGGAGGATTGGCACAGATGTTAGCTCAGTGACAGTCTTCCTCACGCAAAAAGAGGAAGATTGGCAACAGATGTTAGCTTAGGGCCAGTCTTCCTCACACACACACACACACACACACACACACACACACAATCATTTGTGAAAGCTCACAGTAAGCAAAATCACTGAGATCAAACATTCTAGATATTACCTCTTTGGTTCAGCATTTCCCAGTAGGGATGGGGTAGGCTGTGTGCTTTTGGCCTTTTGGATAAGAACTATTTTATTGGACAGGACTGTCCTATGCATTGCAGCACACTTATTCCTCACCTCTGCCCACTAAACACTAGTGGAGGCACTCGCCCCTGCCCCCAGTCTTTGTGATGTCCATTAGTACCCCTGCCTGGTTCCTAGCTCTTCCCAGGACAGCAGTGTTGCCCAGATTGAAAAGCACTGAGAGAGTTTTCTAAATATGCTTGGATACGAGGAGGTTTAAGAAAACTGAAAATTTGGAACTTTGTTTATTATAAAGTAAAAGCATACACGAAGGCTAGGAGTGCACTGAGTGTGAAGCCATATTCTCCTAATGCAGCGCTACAGAAAGTAAGTCGTTCGGATAGTCATGCTCCTGGCGTTCCTACCTACGAGGAGAAACACCGTGCTGGGAGTTGGGCTCCCTCTTGGCTCTCATGTCCCGAGAGGAGGAAGCACCTGTGTTTGCTAGGGTTTGGTTGGGGACAGGCTCACACAGAAACTGCAGGAGGAGTCAGGGTTTGCCAGGGTGCCCCATGCAGGAAGGGGAGCGGATGGTGTTTTCCAGGCAGAGGGAATAACTCATACAGAGACATAGAGGCAGGAGAAAATCTGTCGTGTTGAGTGCACTATGATGGCTCAGATAGGAGTGGAGCACAGTTTTGCTAGATGCAGAGTTCTGGAGATGAATGTTGGTGATGGTTGCACAGCAATATGAATGTACTTAATACCACCAAACTGTGCAGTTAAAGATCATTAAGATGGTAAGTTTTATGTTTTGTGTATTTTACCACAATAAAAAAGATACGCCTAGAGCATAAAGTGGAAAGGAGGGAACTGTGGGATTGGGGGAAAGGGAGGCTGTATAGAGGGATAGAGCTGAGGAGGGGGCCAGATCTTCAGTCCTCCGAGCATGTGCCAGGCTGCCCCAGGGCACTCTAGTGAACTCACAGGGGCACCATGGCACGTTGGACATTTTTGAGGGAAAAGCAGTGACACCTGACATCATATGGTGGGGACACCATATGAACTACTAGCTCCATGTAGTTTCATGGTTTTGTTAACTGGTCAAAGTACATTCCTTTCGATGATGTCATAGAAGAAGCTGGGTTGTCAGCAGTTGCTGTTATGAGAAGGTGGTACTGTGCAAAAGTCCGCCTGGAGAACAGGTAACGAGGGTGGAAGTGTCTTGAGAAATGGTGCAGTACCCAACAGGCACACACATCCCCTTCAGAATTAGTTGTGGTTATTTAAGAATGAAATAAAAATAATATTTTTCTTTCAATTTATGTGAGTTATTTTCTTTTTAGATGGCTACTCAGGACGTAAATACTAAGTTTAGATCTAATTACTTAAATCAGTGGAACAGTTAGATATTTCTTTTGCTCAGAGGCCTATGAAAGAACTGCTGAGTCACTAAATGCCCTGTGAACTGAGAGCTTTGGGAAGCTCTGGGCCAGATCAGATGGTTTCATGTGGTTTTCATTCTGTAGGTGGTGGCAAGCACTGTAGCCAGAAGGAAGACCGTCTGGAGGGCGTTTGGGAGCAGAGCGCCTTTAAGACTGGAGGCTGGGGGACTAGTCAGAGGGCTGTTGGAGTGCTTTGGGAGGATTGGTGATGAGGAAGGCCTGACTAGGCAATAGTAATGGGGATGGAGAGAAGGTAGGGGATTCAAGAGAAGTCTGGATGGTAGAGAAGACAGGACATGGTGACTGATTATGAGAGTGTGGGAAAAGGAAGATAGGGTGCTCTCTGGTGTCATGGCTTGGGTAATAGGCCACTTGAAATGGGAGGCTGTCGAAAGGGGTGAGACAGGGTAAAGGTGTGTATGTGGGGTAGTGAACTCAGTTTGGGACTGGCTTCATCTGAGGTGCCTCTTGGAGAGCTGGGTGTGGGCAAGCCAGCAGTGTGGATGACATTTCTTCTTCCCTAGTCCCAGGGTGGAGCGATTGAGTGAAAGCTTGTGTGTTTGTGTCCATGTCTCGCTAGTGGGAAGAGAAGCCTGAGTTTGAGGCTCTGGGGAGCATCACCATTTAAGGAGAAGAAAAGGAGACTGAAAAGAAACCATGAGAGCACCAGGAGGAGGGCAGGGCTGCATGCTGGGCTCCTAGCAGGAGGAAGGAGTGCTCAGTGCCATCAGATGCTGCAGAGATGCTCCAGGAGGATGTGAATTGAAATGGTGTGATGTTGCAGAGGTTATTGGCAACCTTGATGAAAGCAGTTTCTGACTGGTCATGGGCACGAAGGCCAGATCACAGTGTGTGGAGCTTTGAAGGGCAAGGGAGGCCATAGGGGCTTAAGTATCCATGATGTCTCACAAAGTTTGATGGTAACAGAAAGAGCTGGGGCTAGGAGGGGATACTGGGTCAAGGGAGGGGGCGTTCCTTTGGTCTTAGGGTTCCTTTGTGTTTAATGGGAATGAGTTGTACTTGTTTCTGTGCTTCTGGGAAGAATCAGTAGAAGAGGCAGGGTTAAAGATGCAGTAAAGAACCTATAATTGATGTCTTGATGTGACAGGGCCCTCAAGGAGCCAGAACGGAAGGGGTGGGATGCAGGGCCGAGTCCTGGGTACAAGAAGAAGGAAGTACAGCGATGGTTAGGAATAGAGATGTCTGTGGGTAGGGGCAGGAAGGAGGCTCGGGGAGTCTACTGCAAATTGCCTCTATACTTGGCGAGCCTGGAAACAAGGTTGTTGCTTGGGCCAGCATAAAGGGCAGGGAAGCCACTAAGCAGAGAGGACGAGACCAGAGGCCAGGGGCAGGTTTCTCCTTGGCACAGCACTGGTTCCCTCCTCCAGTGCTGAGAATCACGAGGTCCCAGTGTAACTTCATGAAACTTCTATGGCATTACAATTTGCAGTGCCTTTTAGTGTGTTAACCAAATAATTGCAGTATCGAAGACAACTTGTACTTTGTTTAACTGATTCTTCTCTTCATTTTTAGTTAGAAATCCTGTGTTCTGTCAACATTCTCCAGTTTATATTCATTGCCTTAAGACTGGACAAGATCATCCACTGGCCCTGGCTTGTATGTAACTTTTTAAATCCCTAAATAAACTTTTATTTTTTATTATAAAAGTAATTTGTGTTCATTGTAGAAAACTTCGAAAAGACAGACAAGCATAGGTAATAGAATAATAATCACGCATAATCCACTGGGACATAACAGGTTAGTGGTTTTTGCTTTTTTGTTTTGGGGTTTATTGTTTCATATAGTTGAGATCATACTACATATATAATTTTTTATCCTGCTTTTTTGTTCTAACATAAAGTTTAACTGATGCAAAATATTCTTCAAATGTGTTTACCAAACCATCCCCTTATTTCTGAATATTGAAGTTGTCACCAGTGTTTTGCAATTATAAATCATGCTGCAGCATATATTTTTGTGCATAAAAAAATCTTTGCCTGATTTTTTTTCATTGTTTTCTTAGGAAAGACTCCAGAAACAGTATTACTGGGCCAGGGGGTGGGGACTTTTTGAGATTTTGAAATACAAACTGCACTGCCAACTTGCTTTTCAAAAAAGTTGTGCCACTTGACACTCCTGCCAGGGGTGAGGTCTAAGTCATGCTTGTAACCTGTGGCTTCGGTTAGTGGGTGTTTGGTTAAAATTGACTGTGCATAGATAGATGGATGGATGGATAGATACATACATACATACATATATATGTATATATGGCGAGCTGCAAATTAAGAATACAGTATGGTTTCAACTATTAATGCGTAGAAAGAAGATGATAACAAAGGTGGAAGAGTTACAGTGCCTTTAGGGGGTGAGCTCTTGCTGGTAGTTTGTGTTCCCCCTGCCGTTGCTTGATGTGTACTTTTTCATACAAGACATTTTCTGTAATGAACATGGTTTACCTTTTAAAAAAACAAAATTAAAAAAGAAAGCATTTGGTGACAGGAATGAAAATAAGGGGACATGTGTCACCTCCATTATAAAGACAAGACTCATGAGGTCTGCCCAAAGTCTTTGATATAACATTCATAATAAAAAATATTTTTCAGGCACCCATTCTATGTCTTCAGGGTGCTGTATCTGGAGAATAGTAATTGGGTTCAAAACTTTCTGTTATGATTTGGAGGAGACAAATCTGGATAAGACCAAAATTTTAGTGTAAGGTACAATCAGAAAAAAAGATTGGGAATTTTGAATGTTTTCTGTAGGTGAACAGAGGGATTTTTCCAGCCCTAATCCTGTGCAAGTTGCAGCACATGAAGCAATCTGATTGCATGTTTCTCACAATGATCAAGAGAGACCAAGTGAAGCCGTTATGGTCACTAACATTCCACCCACGAGGGGCATGCCACTGTATGAGAGTCTGATTGCAGAAGTGTTTTAGGGACACATGGAAAAGGCTGTGCATAGACTTTACAGCAAAACCTATCATCAGGAGCTCCAACTACTCAGGAGGATTAAAAATCATATACCAACTCAAGTCATAGGTCTAAAAATAAAATGTAAAACAAAAGAACTTTTAGAAGAAAACAGGAGGAAATCTTTGGACCTGGGCTTATGTGAAGAGTTCCTGGAAATGATGCCAACAACATGGTACATAAAAGAAGCTCAAAATTGAAATGAAATTAATGAAAACACAGGCCACCGACAAGGAGAAAATATTTGCAAAGCATATATCTGGCCAAGGACTTGTATTCAAAACACGTAAAGAACTCTCAAAACTCAAAAGTGAAAACCAAACAAGCTAATTTAAAAATTGACAAAAGACTTGAACAGACAGTTCACAAAGAGGATATACATCTGGTGAATAAACACATGAAAAGGACATCACTACCCTTTAGGGAAAGACAAATAGAAACTAGAATGAGGTGCTGCAGTGTGCTGATCAGAATGGCGAAGATAAAAAGCACAATACCAAGTGCTGGGGAGGATGCAGAGGGACTGGGATACTCGCATGTCGCTGCTGGGAACGCCAAATTGTACAGGCTCTCTGGAATACGGTTTGACAACTTATAAAGTTAAACATGGAGTTACCATATGACATAGCAGTGCAAATTCTGGGCATTTCCCCTAGGGAAATGCGAATGTACAGCCACACAAAAACCCATGTGCAAGTGTGTATAGCTGCTTTGTTTGTGATAGCCAGAAGCAGGAAAGCACCCAGATCTCCTCCCCCAGGTGACTGGATGAACAGGCTGTGGTGCATCCATCCAGTGGAACACCACTCAGCAATAAAGAGAAACGACCTGTGATACACACAACCACCTAGATGAATCTGAGACATTCTGCTGATTTCGAGAAGTTTTAGAAGGTGACATGCCATATGATTCCATCTACATTACGTTTTTGAAAAGACAAAAATGTAGTGATAGAGAACAGATTAGTGGTTGCCAGGGGTTATGGGTAGGTTGAAGGTGTGACACAGTGAAAGGACAGCACGAGGGAGTCTTGTGGGGTGAAGGAGCTGTCTTGTGCCCTGCCTGGGGCTATGCAGATCTCCACATGCCTGCGTGAAAAGTCATAGAACTGTACACCAAAGGAAAACAGCCAATTTTACTGTTTGATAAGACAAAGGGCTAACAGACGTATTCAAGGGGGCAGTGCAGGAGGGAGAAAAGGTCTCACAGGGGAGCCTAGTGAGGCCCCCAAGTCTTATCCTGTGGGCTTGTGTGGGTGCAAAACAAGGTCTTTCTAGTATGACAGCAACAGACACAGAACCCGCCTGGGTGAGAAGGCAACGACCAGGTGGTGGAACCCTTCCAGCATCAGAGTGCAAGTTAGTGGAGAGCCTGTGTACCCTGGGCAGCCAGCTTCCAGGGGGCACACTCCCCAAAGTCTTTGGCCAAAGTTCCTCTGGCAAGATGTTGAAATGGCCTGTGAAGAGGGTATGTCAGGATGAGGTGGGGCAAGTGTGCCTGAGGTGGCAGCACTGCCCTGTTTCCCTCCAGGGCTGGTGATGTGATGCTGGCAGAGCCAGCGTGGGCTGAGTAAGATCATACCTGAGTGAAGAGCAGTTGCCAGGCTTGTCACCCCAAGAGTGACCCATGCCAGGGCACTTCCTGGCCTGGCAGCAGGTCCCCTGGTAAACGCACTGTGTACTCTTCCCCATGCTGCCCTCACAGCAGTCCTCATTTGTGCTGTCTTACTCACAGAGATCAGCAAGGGGTTGGCTATGCCTACCTCAGATGCTGGGGTGCAAACTAGAGAGACATTTCTTCTCTGCTCCTGCCCTCAGGTCGTGTGTGTCCCCCTGTGGATTCTCATGTCCTTTCTGTGCCTGGTGGTCCTCTATTACATTGTGTGGTCCGTCCTGTTCCTGCGCTCCATGGATGTGATTGCAGAACAGCGAAGGACACACATAACAATGGCACTGAGCTGGATGACCATTGTTGTGCCTCTCCTTACTTTTGAGGTAAGTTTTCGACAGCAGAACTCTTCAAACCCTGCTGCCCTGTGACAGCACCCTATACCGGCAGCCCACTCTCCCAGGAAGTCACTGTATGCCAGCTCTTGGAGAGTGTGCCGAGAGAGAATGAGAGGAAAATTAGAACATCCTTTCCTTTGGGGGGCTGGGGGCTGGCAGGGGGAAGTGCACCTTTCTAGCCATCTGTATGTATCAGGTTTTCTGCTTCTAGAAAGAGAAAGTTGGATGTTGTATTTTCATATTTTACTTCTGTGGAGAATTACAGAAGAGGCCCCATTGACCCCTCCAGGCGAACACCAGGAGGAGTTCCCCGTACAGTCCTGGCACTGAAAATTTCCAGGTGGACAGATTTTGTTTAGTCCTGAGGGAGGATGTCAAAGCTTGTCCCCTCCTTTCCCTAGAACAGAGGGTTTCTGTAGTGTCCTGTGGAGCTGACTTGCCCCCTTATGAGACCTGACGAGGGAGGGGTGGTCTGGCTTCAGACATTGTTTGTTTTCAGGTGCTGCATCAGCAGAACCTCTGACTGTTTCTTTTCCTTTAGATCCTGCTGGTTCACAAACTGGATGGCCACAATGCATTCTCTTGTATTCCAATATTTGTCCCTCTTTGGCTTTCTTTGATCACTCTGATGGCAACCACATTCGGACAGAAGGGAGGGAACCACTGTATGTACTCAGCATTTCAGAAGCCCTTGGTCTGTGTGTGTGTGTGTGTGTGTGTGTGTGTGTGTATTTGTGCTTGTCTGTGTGCGTGTGTGCATGTGGCCTCACTCTGTGAAAGGATGAGCCAGAGGGCCACAATTGAGGAGTTTGCATTGGAAAGCTAAAGCTGAGGAAGGTCTGGAATCTTCCAAAGGAAGGGCATGCTGTCAACCTTGCTTCCCCTGCCCTGTACCACAGCCTCCCTAGTGGTGCACTGTGTGATTTGAGGTGGGACTGACCATGGCAGGTAGCCTCTCTGAGCCCCATGGGGATCCACTTTCCTGAGAGCTCCTGAGGATTAGATGAAAATCCACATCACCTCCCAAACCCTGGCAGTCCTCCTAGGTTCTGTTTCCTCCTCTCTCTACCCAGTGTCATTCCTGATGTCACCAAGTGTTATCAGTGGCACCCTGCTTGCTCTCTCTTCCTCCCCACCTGCATGCTGTTATATACCCAGTTTTGAAGCGATCTTTGACAAGGGTCCCTTCCGCACTAGCCTATGAGCTCCTTTGCATATAGCCCCAGAGCATGCCCTTGGAACTCCATGGGATGGGGGGTCTGTGCCCCCAGAGAGCCAGCACTGAGCTGGCGGTCCCATGGTACACAGAGAGGAAGAGTCGGCCTTGGAGAAGTAGCTTTGAGGAGGCCCCAGAAACTCAGGCTGCCTCCTGGCCTGGACCAACATCTGTCTGCCATCCCCCTGGATTCCAGAGGATGACAGAAATCCTTTTCTTGGATGAGATTCTTTGTCGTACATGAGTTTATCCCAAGTGGGGAAGATTAGAGGATGTTGACATAGTGCAGACATTGCAGGTATTTGAGACTCACACAGCAATAGTTCTCAAACTGGAGCACCCATGAGAATCCCTGGGAGGGCCTGTGTGCAGGCGGACTGCCCACCCCACCCACAGTTGCTGATTCACGGAGGTCTGGGCCAGGGCCGAGATTGCATCCCCAACAAGGCCCCAGGGATACAAACTGGTCGCTGCCAGTCTGGGAACCCCACTTGGAGAACCACAGAGCCACAGGTCTTACTTCTTGCCCTTAGTGGGTATTTAGGCCTTGCTCAGTCTCCATTCCTGAGACATCAGGGTAAAGCATTACATTGTTCAAGTAAAACTTACTCAGGAAAGAAAAGTAACGTGAAATTCAGTGGAGGCTAGTGTTTAATAAGTACATTCTTCTTTTTCAGGGTGGTTTGGTATTCGCAAGGATTTCTGTCAGTTTCTGCTTGAAATATTCCCGTTTTTGAGAGAATACGGAAATATTTCCTATGACCTCCATCATGAAGATAATGAGGAAACCGAAGAAACTCCAGTTCCAGAACCTCCGAAAATCGCTCCTATGTTTCGAAAGAAGACCAGGGTAGTTATCACCCAGAGTCCTGGAAAGTATGTCCTCCCCCCTCCTAAATTAAATATTGAAATGCCGGATTAGATGCCATTTCCTGGGACAGAACGTAAGTGGACTGGGACACATGCTCTCTTCTACCTTCCTCTGCCTCTTTGTTCACCCCCCCCCCCCCGAACTGGAACTGGAGCTGGGTCTCCAGGAACTTCCATCTCATGCCTTGTTTGCACTCAATGCCTACCAGTGACTCACCACGACGGGACACACAGGTGGCAGGTGACTGGAACATGCGGTGTGGTATGGGGTGTCTGTCAGTGGATGTGGATGTGATGGAGGGAATGTGTGTGTGAGAGGGAGAAAACCATCTCCCTCTAGGAGGGTGGCTGAGGAGCGGGCTTGGATGCACAGAGGACGGCTGATTACGCCAGAGAAGGAACGTCTGCGTGGCTGGCTTTCACAGTGCTAAAATCCCATCAAAAGTGTTATTTGAAAATGTATTTTTAAACCAGGCCGGCCTCGCTGTGCACCTCAGATTCTCCTGTTGTGGCATAGTCAGTAGGAACTGTACATACACCTCTCTGGCACCACGTGTGTATCCACGCCGTCATTACTGTCTGTGTTCCTGCTGTGGAAGTAGTTTCTCCTTGGGCATGCTGACAGCAGGTTTTAATGGCCCCGTTGGTGAGCCCTTTCTAATGAAGTGACTCCGTGCCTGTATAGTATTTATATGAATATTTTAGCATTGTAATATACCGTGTTAAATCCTAGTTCTGTACAGTATATTCTGTTAAAGTATTTTTTTACAAGCTTGTACTAGAGACATACGTGTTCTGTTGCAGAAGTCGAAGCCGGTGGCACACCTGTCCTGCCCACTGGGGTGCCACCCATTAAGGGGACATCACCATTCCCCCTTGAATTTCTCCACATACATAGTAGCTGCTACTGCCAGAACAGCCACAATAAGCAAGAAATGGTTTGTGCTTTTGTAACATTCTGGGAATATTGACTTGCAAGAAATCTATAAAGCACGACTTGAAACTGGAACACTGGAGAAAGTTGCCAAGACTAGAAACAGCCAGCAGAATTGTATGTATGTTAAGGTCCGAGGCTTTCTTCCACCAACAAGAACGCATCCAGCTGGGCGCATGCCTTTATCTAGGAGTACAGTTGCTCCAAGAGCTGGTGGTACAGCCCTGAGGCAGAGCAGAAGAAAGCAGATCCTACAGGATAAGAGCCTTCTGCCTGGGAACAAGTAGCCCATTTTTTAACAGAGGATGAAAGGAACATTGACACTCCCACCCAGGAGAAGAGTGGAGGGTTTAAAGCAGGCAGCTGTTAACTTGTCTAAACCAAGCTCAGCTGACATCCACCCGTCCATGACACCACCCTGGCAGTGGCCCCCAGCAAGCCTGTTCTCTCTGGGGGAGAGGGGGGACATATGGAACGGTGTAGCCTTTCCTGCTTGGTGTGTAACAAATGTAGCTCAATCCACTATTTTTGCTCCCTTTACCTGTTCAATAAACCGGTTCCTCATTTTTCATGTGCACTGTGTGGCTCTTGCTTTAGATACAATCAGGACCCTGGAATTGTTCTCAACCAGCAAGAAAGGAAACCTCTAGCTGCCATGGGTGGCCGAGGCGAGCAAGGCTGGGGAAACATCTCTAATGAGTCTTCAGGTAGAGCTAGAACATACAGCAGAGAGAGGGAAAGGGGTGTCACGGAGAGTCTACGTTGGCTGGGGACGCTGTTTTGCACTTGTCACAGCTTAGGAGCCTTTCGAGAGTGTTCTCAGGTTCCAAGATGGTCTAAATCCCAAAGTGACCTTTTAGTGGTCCTGAGGCATTCCCCAGTCACATCAGTGGCTGCGTATTGCTTACATCTAAATAAAATACTCTGTGATTTCTGTGTAGCTTGCCCTAGCTGTTTCTACGTTTTCAAGGGCACTTAACTCAGGTGGCATTTCAGCCCATGGTTTGCAGCAATTGACAAGGAAGTCTGACACTTGCTGCTGATGGAATGATTTCCTGCAGGCAGTCAAAGGCCACAGATGGGTCGTTTCTTAAGCTCATTAGATTTCAGACTTGCCGTTAGACAAACACCCTTTTCAATAACCACAGTAGCTATGACTTAAGTGTCAGGTACCTTGCTACCTGCTGCATGTCCCATTGAAGGCTCAGGACCCTGTGAAGCAGGTGCTCTTACCCCCATGAGGAAACAGAGGCCCAGAGAGGTTGAGTAACGGGCCCAAAGTCACACAGCTGGGTAATGGCAGGACCGAAATGCCAATGTGGGCAGTCTGCACACAGAGCCTCTGCTCTCACCCACTGGGCCAGAGTGCCTGGGCCCTGGGCTGATAACGCCTCAAGTTTGGAGGCATTTCTGGTTCATGGAAACCTCTGGAAGATCATGGAGCTCCATGCCAAGGATAGAGTAGGGGATGTTGGTGGAGGTGGCCTTGCATGTGGGGAGAATGTGCTCGAGAGGCTGCTCTGCATGACCACCTCTTACTGATTGTCCCAGCACTACACCCCAAAGAAGGATTGCAGAGCTCAAACCCTGGGCACAAACCAGGATGGGTGTCCCTGTAGACGTTGGTCAAGGAAAGTAAGCCGTGGGTGAGGCCAGTGGCTAATACCCTGACACGGCATGCCCGGGAAGGCAGATGGTGTATAACGGGTCTGTCTGTGCGGTGAGGGGCATGGGTGCAGGCTGAGGAGAGGCAGGAAGAAGGCTGCCTTCTCCTCCGCATCAATCTGCCAGGTGGTGGTGGGTCACCTAGCTAACCCATTCACCCAAGCAGCAACCTGCCATGTGCCTTCTGGTGACCAACGGCATGGCCACGTTAGGGTCTCTGAGGAGGACCTGGCTGTGACAGCACGAAAAGGATGATGTGACGGTGCCCTTGACCATGGATGCCCGTCCTGGACTTTGCTGAGTGCTTAAAAGCACAAATCCGTCTTATTCAGAGCCCTCAAGGCCAATGGACTCCGAGAATGAGCTCTGACCTTCTCTAGTTGGTACGCGAGTGTAGGTCTGCAAACCCCAGGAGCCCGAGGACAAGAGAACTCATGGTTTGCACTGAATGTTTGGCTTGTTACTTTAAACCCATATACGAGTGTCCACTTTCGCAGTGAGATGACTGTGTGTGGACCAGAATGTTGGTGTGCTCACAGGTCATTGTGGGGCCTGGCTCTATATTAGGTCCCTTGCTGGTTATGTTGTGATGTCACCCCAAGAAGCATGAGCCCCTTTGTGATGTCCTGAGCTGCAATGTTATCAAGGGGCACTGCTGGCCACGCTGCCCTCTCATGTGCACATGACGGAAGGACATGCCGCCACTTAGTACAGCTAGAGAGGAGAAAAGTCATCCAACAGGCCAGGGGCCCGACATCGGGATGACGCCTTTTCCTCCAGAAACAAGGGCTCCCGCAATTGGCTCAGAGAGCTACGCTCCTCCAGTAGATGTCTCACTCACCCTGACCCAGCTGGTGTCAGCTGGGCACCCTGACTTCAGGCTGCTGCTTGAAGAAATTGCTTTCCAAGCTTTGCACGAAGAGCCTTGGTTCAAAAGGCCTTGCACGCCTGTGATGCCCTATCAGGGGAGAAGGCAGTCTCCTCTCTCTGCTCTTTCCTGAGAAGCTGGACAGTCGTCCACAGCAATCAGTTTGCATCAACTTGGTGGGCCGCTGGTGGGACGTGCATAGGTATCGATGAGAAACTGTTTCGAAAGGAGATTTTGGAGAGAGATGGCCCAAACAAAGTGTTTGAAACAGACCGTATGAAGAGTTTCATCTGTCAGATTAACCTCTAAGGACCCAGCAAAATGCATCAGGACATTCACACGTCCATCTGCTTTACCCATTTTTTCACCCAGGAGAGAACCGTCTACGTCCTGAGCCAGGCAACTGCCGACAAACCACCCAAGGGGCTGAGCCGCTGGGCTCTGGGATGGCGGGGTCGGGTCAGGTGGAAATCCCAGGACTGCCTCTTGGGAATTGGGTGCCCATTTCCCCTCCTGGTGGTGGTGATGTTGACTAAGAGGGCTCCAAATGGTGCCCAGTGTGTCGGGAGTGCTTTATTAAGAGACACACGACTTAATGGACAACATGATGACTACAGTTCACATTGCTGTAGGGCGTATGCGAAAGCTGGTAAGAGTAGATCCCAAGAGTTCTCCTCACAAGGAAAAAACTTTTCTTCTTCCTTTTTTTGTATCTGTATGAGATGATGGATGCTAACTAAACTTCCTGTGGTAATCATTTCACAATACATGTAAGTCAAGTCGTTATACTGTGCACCTGAAACTTAGACAGTGCTCTGTGTCAATTATAGCTCAATAAAACTGGAGAAAAAAGATGATACTGTTGAGACACTGTATCTTCCTGTCCTCCTGCTTGGAGACCAATGTCACTGGGGGGTTTGTGTGCACCCATGACTCCCATAGCTCGAACCTGTAACGTAGTGGGTGTCCAGGCCCCTTCCTGTGAAATAGCAGTGACCCCTGGCTTGTCCTGGGGAAGTGCTAGCCCCAAAGCACTTTTTAAAGACTGTTGAAGGTTGACTTGATGGGCGTACTTCCCGAGGTCAGCGGGCCACTGGCGGCCAAGGGCCAGTGGCTCCCAGCAAAGGGGTGATTCTGTTGCCAGCTGACACTTCTTTATAGAGCTGCCGAATCTTCTTCTCTCCCCATGTGCGAACTCCAGGTTGGCCCTGTGTAGTCATTTTCTGAGGGTGAAATGCCAGTCATAAGTTCGTGAATCTTGAGCATGTCAAAGCTAGTGCACGGCTTCCTGTCGGGATGGTGGCCTCCTGCAAAGAGGGCTCAGGACTGCTGGACTAGATCGCATAGGGGCCTGGATTGCCGTTGCTAGTTGCGATCAACTCCTTTGTGACTTGGAGTTTCTCTTTCTCTTTAAATGTTGAACCTCAGTTCCGGTTCGACTACAGTCCCTCGTTTAGGAGAGACTGCCCTCACCTTCTCGTGAGGGTGAAGAGGCGAGCAGGTATTAAACCTGCACCGAGGCTGATGGAGAGCAAGCCCAAAGCCCTGAGGATTCCTCAGCACCTACAGCCACTGAGCCACAAGACGACCTCCCAGACTCTAAGGAGCACAACCAGGAGACTCCGATCGACCGAGAACTTGACAACCCTACCTCTCAGGTCAGGAGTGACTCTGCCCTTCCAGCCACTCTTGGGACGGCAGCCAAGCCCACTGTGACAGATCCCAATGTTGCCATAGACCAGCCGGGCCGAGGCCAGCCTGAGGGCACCCAGGCTCCCGTCGTTCTCATGGCAGACATCGCCATGCCGGGTGAGTGCCCCTGGTCTGTTTCACCTTGCCTTCCATCTGGATGAATTTCTGTGGGCCTGTGGTGGCCTTGCAGCCATGCCTCCTGGGTTCCTCATTGTGCCAACCACGCAGCTCCCTGTGGCCGGATGGCTGCCTTTGTGCCACCCCTGGATGCCCGTCGTGGCTGCTGCACCTGCCACCCCCGTGATTGTGACTCCTCATCCCCCGAGTCTGTTCCACTGCTGTCCCGACTGCCATTGTTTCCCAGAATACCTGCCACCTGCTGACAGTCCCCCAGAGTACCCAGACCATGCAGACTACAACAGATAAAGGCAGTCATTTTGTCACAAATGTGCAGGTCAATAAAAAGTATGAGGGAATGAGCAACTTTCTGCTGAACAAAAGCGTTCGTCGCCTCTGTCATGTTTCTTTCTTGGCAGTTGAGGACTGCTCGGATATTCTCTGCTGGCATGGGAAAGAACTGAACGTCCCACCACTCCTGGCATAAGGCAGGCACCTAGGAGACACTCACGTGAGCCCCTCAGACACTTTTCATCCACTTTGAAGTGCTTGACAAGTACAAGAACCAAGCGTCGGTGGCCTAATGATCACAATGGCACTGCTTTCCTGGCCGTCCAGACACAACTTTCTGTCATGTCGGTGCCTTTGTCGAAGAGGATCTTCATCTCACAGAGGAGAAGAGATCCAGTCTCACCTTGTAAGAGGACTAACAAGTGCCCTCACTGTTCTGTGACAAGCAGACATGGAGCAGACAGTCACGGCCAGACTCCCACAGGTGTCACCTTAGAGGGGGCTCCTCAGCGTCTGCACCACAGGATCAACAATCGGCTTTTACTGCACGTACTGGATCTGGTGACTTCTCGGTTTTTCTTCCCTTTTGTTTGTTTTTTTTCCTTCTTTCTTTTTTGAGTTAAACATTTCAAGGGTGTCATGTTTCAATTTAGGGAGAAACCTCTGGTTGCTGGAGTGTGGGCTCATAATACATGCCCTTGTCGATGAGCCTCTTTAAAGAGTGTTTGTCTTCGGGAGCATAAGAAATACACTTCCATGTTCTTGCTGTAGAAATAATCGGGTGTAGACACCAGAAGAGCTCTGAAATCAGGTGGAGGGGAAAGTGCAAATGGCGATCCAGCAGGACCAAAAGACACCGCTCCCCCCTCCTTGTTTTGATCTGACAGCAGGTAGACAGTCCCGTGAGGAGGGGGAAGCCTGGTAAGAGAATGCACACGTGGCAGTGGAGCTCAGGAGCACTGGCATCCTGGGTCTAGCTCTGGTCTGTGGTGATTCTCCCTGCCCCACCCTGCTCACTGAGAAATCCACACTCACACATGGGTGCTCATCCCCTTTCCAACATTCGTTCGTTTGGGACTCCTTGGCTTTTAAGAAGTACCTTTTTCATCTTTACCTTGGACTTCCATGGGCCTCCTGATCTTCAATCACATGGAGATGCTGCTGTTTAAGGGCCACTTACCTATAAAGTTAGGCCCATGTGAGACTTGCTTACATGTAAGTCTACATAGAAAGGGGCAGATGTGCAGGATTGTACTGTTGAATTATCTGCCTTTCGAAAAGGGCATGGTTTTATTTACAAAATCTGGACGGCATGATGTCAGTAACAGACCAGTTCCGTACTTCATTCCTACGGCTTACTCATGTCTAGATTGTGAACCTCACATCTGTTAACTGTTAACTGAAACTGGCTGACCTTGAGGCCTTCTGGGCTAGGGCAGAGGCAGCATTCTAAGCTCAACCATGAGCCAAGGGACCCTTAAAGGCTCTCATGGGCTGGGCCATGACAGCCAAATAAAGTCTTGAAATCAACTCGTGCTAAGGGGACCAGAGGAAGGACCAGGCTGGTCCAGAGCCCTGGATTTTACTTTTGTTCCCAGGGCATCACAGGTGACAGTGTCTAGGAAAGTGAAAATGCAGTTCAACCAGAAAGGGTTGCCGAGAGTGGGCTGCATAGAATGTGCTCCAAAGTACATAAAATGTGACATCTGATGCGTAAAGTCGAAGAGCCAGGTGATTTTGGTGATGGCAGACTCACTTCCCACAAGGCATTGCCCAAGCCTCCTCTAGCTCAGGGGTCAGCTCTGTTCCCCAGTGCACCCCCACCATCTCCTCTAGGTTCCTTTTTTCTCAGTCCCTTCTTGGGTGAAGTTGTCTACGGCCAAACCATGACCGGAGGGAGGGTGGAAGTGTCAGAGGCTTTAACCCACTGAATGACCAACCCCAGGAAAAAGAAACACTGTCATTATCTGTCCTGTAGTGCATCTTCTGGAAATGTGCACACCTCCTTCTGCCTGTGTGCCCGTTAGGGATGGGGACAATTATGTCCACAGTCATTGTGATGGTCGTCATATGAAACAGGGGACACCCATGCCATAGGGACCACCCGGGTGCTCTGAGTCACTGCCCCAAAGATGGATATTGGTGGTCACGTGGTTATAGAGCAGTGGAGGGAGCAGCGATTTGTGAGAGAGCTTTCTTAGGAGAGCTGAAAACTGGTTCCCCAGTAAAGCCATAGAAATTCCCACATAAGTCCCCAAGGAGAGTGCTACTCACCTAGGGTGATCCCCCTCCTGGGGACATGTGTCAAGGTCTGGACATAGTTTTGGTTGTCCCGACTAGGGAGGTGGGGAGGGAATGCTACTGACATCTGGAGGGCAGAACCCAGGGATGCTGGTAAATGGGCTCCAGTGCCCAGGACAGCCCCCATGCAAAGCATGAGCCAGCCCCCGATGCCCACGGTGCCACTGTGCAGAGCCCCTGTCCTAGAACGCCACTCGCATGTCCTCATCTCTCAACCTAGCTCCTCATCCTTCCACCAGATCCAGGTCACGAGGCCTCAGTTTCCAGGCAGGATCAAGGGAAAAGCATTCATGCTCCCCTTCCATAGAAACACGAGTTGAAATGTCCGGGTAAACACGATGACAGTTCAGGCAAAAATGTGACAAGTTCAGGTGTCCGGGGTGGTAGAATCAATGGCACTAATAGGGACTTTATTTCAGGGAAGTATTGGGGCTCTTTAAGGCACAGGCTGACAGCACGTGAACATTTGAAAGACCCCTCAGCTCTTAGGAAACAGCTAAATGGCAGGTGGCAAGGAAACATTAGTTTCTTTGTTCTTAGCTAAATTTCCTAAATGCTTAGATTCTTCTCTTAAATTCTTCAACTCTTAAATTCTCAGTTCCTCAGCTAAATTTAAAAAACGAGTTGACAGTACAACAACGTCAAGCATTTGGAGCACACTGGGCCTAGCTTGTGGTGACTGACACTCGCCAGTGTTCGGGTGAGTGAGCTCTCTGTGGAGGACAACTGTTGTGGGGTTGGTGTGAACCTTTACAAGGGTCTCGTCCACGTCCACAACCAAGCAGAGTCTCTGGCCTGGAGACAAGGTGCAGAGACAGGCCCCAGTTTACCACCTTTAGACTGCAGGAGAACCTCAGCCATGGGCAGAGGAGGGGGCCCACATTGCCAGTGACAGATCTCCCAGATGGGGCCTTGGAGGTCTGGGCCAGTGTGCTCGCCCCTGGACCCCGTGCAAACCCCCCAGCGGGGGAGCCTCTTCCCACAGAGTGGTCCTGGCGAAGTCCGAGCTGCTCTTCGGGAGCACCCCAACTGCTCAAGCACCTCTAACATCCGTGCTGGTGCTGGGATCCTGCAAGGAGAGCTGGGGACCAGGCCATTGCAGGGACAGGAGTCACAGGGCTCAGCCGGGCCCCAGGTGAATCTCACTGCTAGCCTCCCAGGAGCCCCGGTGAAGGGGTGCAGCGCAGCCACGTGCCCACCTCCTAGGCCTCTCTCCTCCCGTCTGACAGGGGCGTTTAGAACCAGGCCACTCCCGTGTTCTTGCATCCCCCGAGAGCACCTCGTGCCATCATGTACAGACAGGGCCAGGGAAATAGTCTCGCCAGACTACTAGGGAGGAAAGGCCCCAGGGGATTTGTCCTCTCACCCTCCCAAGTGCAGCGGGAGACTCAAGGCTCGGCGTCGTGTGTTCTTGCTGACTGAGGCTTATGCAAGTTGAGACTGCCTACGTTCTCATCCTTCCTCCTGACCACCTGTTCACATATTAGTACCCTCCCTTCCTGCCTCAGTGAGTGTGAGGAGCACAAGTGAGGCAGAAGGCACCAGGGCGATACAAACGGGAAGAATTTTCCCCCACGACAGATGTGGGAGCCTGGGCTGAAGCCCTGCTGGGCCCTGGGCCAGAGCAAGAAGTTTGTTTTGGAATCTTTAAGTAGCACGTCTGTCGACAGCGGCCCCCTATTCCACCCTGAAGGGGAGGCTTCTGTCCAGCCAATTGAAGCTGGTATTGTCAGCCTCTCGGATCCTCAGTAGACAGGCAAATACCACGTCACCTCACTGGCCTTCCTGGGTAGGGCAGCAGTGAATACTCACTAGGATAGCTGACACTTAAGCCTGTGACAGCTGAAACTTGTCAGTTTTACCTTTTTCACAGGCACGCTTCTGAGACCTTGACACACCTCCTTGCTGTCAAAAAGAGGAGCATCTGTACACCACGTCCTCACTCCTTGATGACCTGGGACCTGCACAACAAATGCTCACTTTGCTGTGGGTGATGATGGTTCAGGGATCCCCTCAGCAGCCACTGAGACACATCAGCATGCTGCCCTGATCGTCAGCCCAGGGTGCTAGACCCTTCCATCAGCTGCTGCCACGCTTCCCTCAGTGGCTGGCTGTTCTCATACAGGATGCAGCGTGGCCTCTGAGCTCCCAGCACATCGTCTACACAGAATTGACTGACTAAGCTGTCACTGTTCGATGGGGACGTTCTGGAAATGCACTGGGTCCCAGCTAGGGGTGACACTCCTAAGCCTGTGCTGAAATTAATAAAAGGAACCTTAACTAAAGTGGAGTCAGGAACACCTGAATGGGGAGCTCTCACACCCTATCGTACATCCTCAATTACACCAAACAAGAAGAGATATCTGGCTTGCATCTCGGACAGGAAGTAAAGCTACTTTACTACTGAAGGAAGATTTCTCTCCCCACCCAGCAACAGCCCAGCCAATGAGAAATGCCGCAGCTCAGCCAATGAGAAGCCATTGCTGCCCTGAACTATTAAGTTCCCCCAGTTGACTTTCCTTTGCGAAACCCTCCCCTCCTTTCTCTCTATAAAAGCAGCTCCCCTCCTTGGTTTTCCCGACATGCCTATGGTTCCCCATGGCATGCCCTTCCTGAATTGCAATTCTTTTGGCTATTTCCGAATAAACTCTGTTTGAGATAAAATAACAGGTGAGTTTGCTTCTGAAGTCGACACCTGCCTGCTCCATGAGGACAGTGAGCAGCAGAATCGCTGCACAGAGGTTGAAAGGGCACTGAAGGAGAGGATGCACCAACAACTGACAACGCGCTGCCTCCCGAGTGCAGAGGGGGAGGGGGAGAACTGGCCAGGACTCCTTGGCCTTCACCGGGATACGGTGACAGTTGGGCCAGTCACAAACACTGCTACGGAGGGCATGGGAGGAGGCGGGAGAGTTGAGCTGAGGTGCAAGGATTGATACAACCACCTCCAGCCAGAGGAGCCCCACGTCTCCCCTGGTGAGGGCTCGTCACATCTGTACCCCTGTTGGTCAGAATCCAATAGCTGGTGGAGGTCAGGGGGATCTCTTGAGCACCTGAACAACAGAGCCCCAAAATGAATGATCCAAAACCAGACATAACTGGAGGAAGAAACCGACAGTTCTACAATAAAAGTTGGAGACTTCCAAATCCCATGTGATGGACTGAATTGGGTGTCCTCTTCCCAATTCACATGTTGCGGCCCTAACCCCTGATGTGACAGTATCTGGAGATAGGGCCCTTAGGGAGGTAGCAAAGGTTAAATGAGGTCATAAGGGTGGGACCCTGATCTGACATTACCGGTGTCCTTATAAGAAGAGGAAGAGACACCAGAGATCTCTCTCTCTCCACCCACGCTCAGAAAAGAGGCCATGTGAGAGACAGAACAAGAAGGTGGCCATCTGGAAGCCAGGAGGAGAGGCCTTCCCTCACCAGAAACCGAATTTTCTGACACGGTGATCTTGGACTTCCAGCCTCCAGAACTGTGAGACAATACATTTCTGTTGTGTGAGCCATGCAGTCTGCGGTATTTCATCACGGCAGCCCTAGCAGACTAACACGCCCTGCTTTAAACAATGGATAGAACAACTAGACGGAAGCGCAATAAGGGAATCGGAGACTTGAACACCAGTATACAACAATTAGATCTAATGACATCTATAGAGAACTCTCCCCAACAGCAGAACGAACATGCTTCTCAAGTGCACCTAGGATTTTCCCCAGGATAGTGCACATGCTAGACCACAAAACATCCCTCCATAAATTAAGAGGATTCGAAAGGAGTGAAATCATACAAAGCATGTTCTCTGGCCAAAATGGAATGAAATTAGACATCAATAATGGAAGGAAATGTGGGAAATCTGCAAATAGATGGAAACCGAGCAGTGCATCCCTAAAGAAGTGTATTAGCCTGCGAGGGCTGCCACAACAAAACACCACACACTGAGTGGCTTCAACAACAGACATTCATTCTCTCACACTTCTGGGGGCTGGGAGTCCGAGACCGAGGGCCCGGCAGGCTTGGGTTCTTCGTGGCTTCTCTCCTTGGTCTGCAGGTGGCTGTCCCCTCACTGTGTTCTCACATGGTCACCCCTCTGTGCATGCATGCCCTGCCCTAGCTGCCCCCTTTTATATGTCCCAATCTGCTCTCCTTATAAGGACATCAGTCATACTGGATTAGAGCTCATCCTAAGGGCTTCATTTTACCGTAATTACAACTTTAAAGGCCCGAACTCCAGCAACAGTCACCTTCTGCAGTACCGGGCTTAGGAATTCAGCACATGGATTTGGGGGGACACAGTTCATTCCATAAGAATAACCAGTGCATCACACAAGAAATCAAAGGGAAACTAGAAAATGCTATGGAATGAACAGAAACAAAAACACATACCGAACATGACAAACCTTATGGGATGCAGCAAAAGCAGCACTCAGAAATTTAGGGCTGTAAAGACCTACATTCAAAGAGAAGAAGGATCTCCAATCAATAACCTAACCTTCCACATTTGCAAACTAGCAAAAGAGCAAAGCAAACCCAAAGCAAGCACAAAGGAAAGGAAACAAGAGTTGGAGTGGAAATAAATGAAATAGAGAACAGAAAAACAACAGAGAAAAAGGATGCAACCAAGTTTCTTCTTTGCAAAGATCAAGAAAAGTGACAAACGTTTGGCTAGACTCGCCAAGAAAAAAGAGAGAAGACGAAACTTACTAAAAATCCTTCAGAAAGGCTACATAGTGCATGATTCCATTTATATGACATTCTGGAAAAGGCAAGATTACAGAAATAGTAAAAAAGATGAGTGATTGCCAGGGGGTTGGGGGAAGGGAAGAAGGACTGGACAGGTGGAGGCAGGGGATGTTTTAGGGCAGTGAAGCCACTCTGCATGTTACTGTAATTGTGGGTATTTTGTCAAACCCATTTTACTTTACAGCATAAGAGTGACCCTTCAAGTATGCAAATTTATCAAAGTCATGTAGGAGTTCAGTGGAATCCCAGGAAGGAATGCAGCCTGTCTGAGGAATCCGTCTGACAATGTAGGGAAGACCTCACTGGAGGGGTCGAGGGAGGTGCTGGCCTAAGTCACTTTGGAAGGGAGCGAGTCTGTAAGACTACAGGCATGGGGAACTACATAACCACTGGGTTCTAGCTCATGGAGCTGTTTCCCAAGAGGGCACACATTTACAATTCTGATACTGCTATACAGGTCCACCTAAATAGAACAAATATGTAAATGGATGGCGGAGAGTGGGAGCCCCGTTCCTCAGTGTTTAAAGGGGCATTTACTCCTAAATAAGGGCAGGAGGCTAGAATGACCCATGGCGTACTAGATTAGAGTTGGAGTCATCCACATGAACTCAGGTTTAGCTTCGTATAGACACAGATGCTTACACATAGAAACAGTTGTAAGTAACTGTATACAGGGGTGAGTACAACTGTACATGCTTCCTTGCTCTGTCAGCAGGGAGGGCCTATGACAACACCCAGGAGCAGTGAACACACCTAGCACCCAGCACTTGGATTCTCAAACCATTCATGAAGAAAAGGAACCAGGGCTCCTTAGATGTGCGGATGATTCTCCGGCTGGGGCAGGAAAGATGCAATATGAGTGAGTAAAAAACTCACTCTTCCTCCTGTGTGTTCCTCCTTTACTCTCACACTGCTACCACACTCACAACATTTCTGACACCAGATGTGTGGGCTTTTTCCCATCCCAGCAATTCTGTGACCCCAGCTGAGTGTCCAACAATTTAACTGCATCTGGACACTGTCGACCTGGACACAGCATCGGATCCCACAGGTTAAGGGCTCAGTCCCGCGAGACTGCCTCCCACTTCAGAGGCCAATCACAAGTAGGAGGTCTCCAGGTTACCCACAGCCTCTGTCCGAGTGGGCTACAAATTGGAGGTTCCCATGACGCTCCTGCCTTGGATTTGAGTATTTGCTAGGAAGGCTCACAGAACTCAGGGAAACACTTACTTACATTTACCACTTTATTAAAGGGCAGGATGATGGACACAGACGAACAGGCAGGTGAAGAGATACACAGGGCGAGGTTTTGGAGAATCCTGAGCACAGGAGATTCTGTCCCAGTGCCACTGGGGTATACCACCCTCCAGGTATGTGGATGTGCTCAACCTGGAAGCTCTCCAAACCCCCATACTACTGGAATTTTATGGAGGCTTCCACACGCTGGCATGATTGTTATTAACTCCACTTACAGCCCCTCTGCCCTCTCTGGAGAATGGGGGGTGGGGATGAAAATTCCAAGCTTCTAGTCCTGGCTTGGTCTTTCTGGTGACCAGCTGCCATCCAGGACCCCACCTGGACTTGCCTAAATGATATTAGGTCTATGGCTGTGAGAAGCCTTATGTTGCTTCTCCCTTCTACAAAAAAATGCAATCAGAAACTCCAGGAAAAACAAAGACTATAGAAGAAAGTCAAAGTTTAATAGAAAGCAAACTAGAACATGGTAACATTTGGGACAAAAAGTAAAGTGTATCAGAAAGGAGACTCCATTTGAACATTCTCATTTAAGCATCATGGGAGTCTTGGCGTGCAACTATAGAAATGGAAATGGTAGATAGATTGTACTGTAATGAATAATATGACCATAGTCATAACACTGCAAACTCAGTGGGTTGCCTTTCAACTTTGAGAACCAATCGGTAAGAAAGCCCAGGAGACTTAATTATGGTTAAAGAACAGTGGACAATGGGAAACTACAAATACGGCTATGATGGTGCTATGGCACGCTGTTCAGAACTCCCTTCAAGATGCAAATTCCTATTTCCCTAGCTGGCTTGAGTGCTGTCAGCTCTCCTCAGGAACTGCCTTGGATAAAGACAGTCAGCTTCACCAACGTCACACCAATACTCAGCAAGCCCACAGCCAATGATTCAACTTGGCGGTATAAAGGTCCAGCCTCTTGCCCCAACGTGGGACATCTCGGAAAGGCGATCCCAGCTTCAGTGCTCCCTGTGGGGTTGGCTGGAGCTTTTTGAGACTGCATCACAGCACACCTTCTCCATCTGCCCAACCCTGATTCCTTCCTGCCCCGCCCCTTCCTCAGGTGCTGGTCCTAAGAGCACTCCCTAAGAAACTCCCGCACATGGATCGCCATCCTAGAGCCTGCTTCCCCGGGAAACCGACCTGCAACAACCCTCAACAGACAGTCGGGAGGAGGAAGGGAAGAAGACAAGTGGAGGGAAATGCAGGTATATTAGTATCACCAGTACGAAGTAGAAAGTCAATACTTGTGTCCCTAGTTGATGGAAAGAGAAATAGAGGTATAGGGATATTATTTAAAGGCACGAAAGTGTGCCTTAATAGAAAACCTGAAAAATAGTGATCTATCTACCTATTAATAGGAGAGGGGAAAATGGTAGGGAGAGATGAAAGAAAATTGGTCATGAGTTGATAACTGATGAAATTTGGGCATGAGCATGTGAGGCTTATTATACAATTTTCTGTATTTTTGTATATGTTTGATCAATTACCATAATTAAAAGTTAAAAACATAGACATGAAAAGAGCAAAGGATCAGTGAAATCGAATCTCATCTATCATAGCAGGAAGTCAGCAGATAACGTCTACAGTTGGCAACGACACAAAAGAGTTGATGTAGATATCAGCATAATATTTACAAAGATAGAGGCAGACTACCAGAAGATGAAACTAGAAACATTTAAAATGAGAATGGGGTGCTGAGGGGTAAGGCAAAGGACTTTTGCTTTGTATTATATGCCTTTTGTGCTTTGCCTTCTGTTAGGGGTTGAACTGTGGCCCCTCTCAGAAAAAAAAAAAAAAAAAGATTTGTTGGAGACCTAACCTCCAATACCTAAGCATGTGAACTTATTTGGAAATAGGCTCTTTACAGAGGTAAGCAAGTTAAAATGAGGTCATCAAAGTGGGACCTAATGTAATAGGACTGATGTGCTTATAAAAAGGGAAAATTTGGATGCAGGCACAGGCACACACAGAAGGAAGATGTCCACGTGAAGCTGGAGATTGCAGGGCGGCATGCGCAAGCCAAGGTATGGCAAAAATTGCCAGTAAAACATCAGAAGCTGGAAGAGGCAAGGAAGGACCCTTCCCCTACCAGTTTCAGAGGGAGCACAGCTCTGCCAACACCTTGATTTCAGACTTCCAGCCTCCAGAAGTGTAAGACAATACGTTTTTGTTGCTCTGAGCCACCTAGTTGGTGGTACTTAGTCACAGTAGCTCTCGCAAACTAATACAACTTAAGAACATTTCAAAACGTCATGAGATTGCTGGGTTATGCAGAAGGTCAGCTGAGAGAGAAAATTATGCACCAGTTACCACAGTTCCGTTCCGTTTTGGGTTCGGTTTTTTCTGCTGGGCTGTAGCAGCAGTAGCAGCAGCAGGACAAGAGTGACAGCAAGTGGAGAGAGCCAGCGAGGAAGCAGGTTGGGTGAGAGTGGTGAAGAGTGAGGCTTTGAGAGAGCTCGTTAGTCAGAGAGTGGGACCCTGAGGTTTAAGACGTTTGAGGTGGAGCAGATCCTGATAATCAGAAGGGCTAGGATGCAGCCTTGAAGGTGGGGGGCTGAGGCTGAGAGAAAGAGAGATTGCTGGAGGTTAGGAAGAAGTCAAGGGGCTTGGAGTGGCATGGGCAGCCCAGGTAGAAATGAAATCACCCAGGATGATGGCAGGACTCAGGGAGCCAAGGAGGCCTGGGAGCCAGGTGCCTGAGTGATTGATGAATGAGGGAGAGGGAACAATAAGCGCAGTGGAACAAATTACCACAATCTTAGCAGCTTGTATACAACACCCACCTATTACCTCCTGGTTTCTCACCTGAGGCTCTGGGTTCTCTTCCAAGCTTATTCAGGCTGTTGGCAGAATTCAGTTCCTTGTGGGTGTGGGACTGAGGTCCCCATCTTCTAGATGGCCATCAGTCAAGGGCCGATCTAGCTCCCAGAGACTGCTCACAGTTCCTTGCCAGATGGCCTTCTCACAACATGGTAGTTTACTTCTTCAAGGCCAGCAGGGGAAGCTCTGTAACTTCAGGGAAGACCTGGCCCTCCTTTGAAAGGTTTGCCTGATTAGCTCAGACCCACCCAGGATCATCTCCCTTTTGATTAACTCAAAGTCAACTGATTAGGGGCCTTAATTACACCTGCAAAATCCCTTCACCTTTGCCATATCCTATTGTTTACAAGCAGGTAGTCCATTCTGCCCACTCAAGTCCAAGGGCGGAGAGGGGATTCTACAAGGACATGTACATTGGGGGGCGGGTAGGAAATGTGGAGGCTATATAGAATTCTACCTACCACAGATGCACCCTGTCTTGAGCCTCAATGCCACCGGATGACAGAAAAACTAATCTAGTCCATCCCACACTTTCCCAGTTACTTCAGGGCTTTCTTTCTAAGTACAAATGATCATTATCAAGCAATTCAAGATTTTCTCCTCCTTGGCCCCTGGCTACCACCTACATTCTGTGAGGCTTACTCAGTTCCATGGCATCTGGAGAGAGAGAGAAAGCACAAGCGAGCATCTGATCCTTGTCATTGGCAACTGTCCCTGCCAGCATCCACTGCAACGTACAATCCCATCTGGCCCTAAGAGACAGCACCCCTTCGTGCTGACTTCCAATGAGGTGTCTTCCTCCTCAGGACATCAGGTGTGTCCTGGTACACAGTCCAAGCCACTTTCCACTGTGACATCCTTTGGAGGGTAGCTCTCTCTCCCACGCCACTTTAGTGCCATTCAAACTCAGGGGGCTGCCCCAGACACTTCCGCAGCTGAGTCATGCTGATCTAGTGTGAGGGGAGTTCTAGGACGCTGAGAAGTTTTCAGGGTACAGTCCAGCAAGGGAGCACAAGTCCCCCTGCCCTTGGACTTCTATTGTACTCCCACGTTTGACCCTAACTCCAGGGGTGGGGCAGAACACATCCGTCTATTGGGAAATATTCTGCAATTCCCTGCCACAGCAAAAGGATGAGGATTCGAGGAAGAATTGAAGGCTTGTCTCCCATTCCAGATCTGGCATCCTCAGACGGGCACTCCTTGAGAGCAGGCTCTGCCCCTTCCGTTCACTGCTGTATCCCCAGGGGGGGCACCCTCTTCTGGGTTTTGCAAAATCACTGGGATGAGAAGCATGAGCAGAATTACCTGGATGAGAAGGCAGAGCGGTCCAGGTTGTACTCAGTCTGCTGCCAGTGAGGGCTCTCTTGCCCTGCATGGAGAAGCAGGCAGGGCCCTGGCCTCTGTGGGCATGTGAACTGGTTCTGAGAAGGAACCTGATGTGGGCTGTGACTGCCACCAAAAGTGCTGGGCACCGAGGGCCCTGTTCCCGGACGTGGCTGTCTGAAGATGTGCAAGGCAGGGCCGTGACACTGTTCTCCAACTGCCTGGGCAGGGCCAGATAGACAGCGCTGGATCCCGGCTGCCCGGAGGTTTGTGATGCAGCAGGAGCTGCCTCGTTCCTGGCTTGGGCCTGGAGGGGGAGTGAAAGGGAATTGGATCACAACCAGGATCTCATTCCACTGAAGTAGGAGTAAAGCCCCATGGAGCATGAGGGCACAGAGGAGGGGCTGGGCACCCCGGCAGCCTTGACATTTGCTGAGCTCCTTCTCTGGGTCACACACTGTGCCAAGGGCTTTACAAGCTGAGATGACTCATATGGAAGAGGTCAGTCGCAGTCCCCTTTGCCTCTGGACATCTTGCATCCATCATCCTGCAAGTGATCTTTGCCTTCCCTTCCCTTTCCTCCTCTCCCTCCTCCTCTTTTCTTTTCAAGCCCAGGCTTTTTCATCCTGCCATTCATTGCTTCAGCCAGCTCAGCTCCAGTGGTCCCAAAGGCAGGGCTTGGAGCAGGCCAGCTCAAGGCTCTCAGAGCCGGGAAGTCGGGAATTTCTAAAAGCCTCCACCAGGGGTCGCCTAGGCACCAGTGTTTGCCAGCACTGCTTCACAGGCGATTCATTTCCTTAAAAAAAATGTATTATTTTGTAAAGCATAAGCTTAAAACAAAACAAGCAAAACAGAAATGCCTCATTGGATCTCTGTAAGTACCGCTCTCTAGCTGAGTGAACGATGACGGCTCCCTTTTCCATTTGCGTGGCATCCATCTGAATGAGGACATTCCATTTGGGCCCCCCTTCCCTCCTGGTTTTCCCTGCTCCTCTTGCATTTATGAAGGAGTCCTGCTTATTCCCCCAGATCTGTCTTTACAAAGAGCCTCAGGGAAGGGAAACAATGACAGGTGTTTGGGAATAAAGGAGGACTCTCAAGGTTGAGGGCTTCCTGTGAAGGGAGAGGCTTCTGGTCCCTTGGGCCTGCAGTCACAGCCCCAGGGCCTGTCCCTGTCCCGAGGTCCCATAGGCCAGACCTCACCTGCCTGCACTCTCAGTCTCTAACAAGCAGGTGTTGCTTGCAAAGGGGAGCCCACAGCTGGATTGCCAGAGCAACGCCCATTGCCTCCTGCACTTCTGAAGGCAAAGCCAGAGGACAAGTCGGAAACCCTGGGAAACACTGCAGGGCTTTGTGACGTTCCTCTTGGGTCCCTCTGAAATGAGTGCTATGAAACACACCTCAGGCACTAATTGATGCACCCAGAGAAGGAAGGGCTAAAGACAGACAGCCTGAAACACGACAACTTCCAGGGAAACAACAGAAGGGTAGGAGGAATCTTCCCCGAATGACCACATGCCTCCTGCCTCATCAGAGAGAGGCCCTCATGAAGGGAGCAGTTTATGCCAAAAAAGGCAGCAACGAGAGCAACCTTGCCGGCTTGGTGAGGAAAATCAGCCCTCCGTTGCTATGACACAGGAAAGCAGTGGATGTCCCCCATTGCAGAATTGGTGTGATGTGATATTTCTATAACATCACTAAACAGTCTATCGATATGGGAAACTTCTCCAAGAGTCTCGAAGGAGCCAAGAAAAAGACTCCAGTGGAGCCTGGTGGCAGAGTGGTTCAGTTCGTGCACTCCACTTTGGTGACCCAGGGTTCGCAGGTTCAGATCCCGGGCGTGAACCTACACACAGCTCATCGAGCCATGCTGTGGCAGCATCCCACATACAAAATAAAGGAAGATTAGCACAGATGTTAGCTCAGGGACAATCTTCCACAAGAAAAAAAGAGGAGAATTGGCAACAGATGTTAGCTCAGGGGCAATCTTCCTTCCCAGAAAATAAATAAATAAATAAAACCCCACTGTGGTGGAAGGCTTACCAGTGGTGATTCTTGCTAAAGGGCATGTGTTGTTCACAGTGAAAGTGCAGTTTTCAAAAGCCATCGAAGTTGGGATTTCTCTCCATTGGCTCTTGGAGCCCAAGAGTTGCCTTTGAGTCCTGGGGAGGAGCAAAGCCTTGAGGCTCCCAGTCCTACCCTTGACCTTGTAATCCAGGCACAAACCATTAGCTGCCACACCTCACACCCCTGACTGCTTGCTTGCCCCCAGCTGGATGCCAGCCCCCATCTCTCTGAGTGATCCTGCACTGAGCAGTCACATGATGGGCCAAAGAGCACGGGCTGTGCAGTCAGACAGACCTGACTTCAATCCTAGCTCCAGTGTGGCCCTGGCCCACTGCAAAACTCTCCTGGGGCTCATATGGAAAGGTGAATCCCACAGAGACGGCCTAGGGGCCCATTCCTAGGCTCCAGCAGGCACTCGAGAAACGGGGGCTCTAGGTAGCAGGTTCCGCCTGCCTGGACCGACTCTAGCCCTTGGAGTTCCCGGTCCCAGCCTGCCCAGTCTGCCCCAGCTTCGGCCCCTCTGGGGCACGGCAGCAGCCATCTCCAGCTCTCCTGAGCCCCACGCCATGGCTTGTGAGCTTCAGAGATGCCAGCTGGGCCAGTGAAGTGTTCCCAGTTAGGAAGCTGCAGCCTGTGGCATGGGGGGACTACAACCTTCCCTCAGGTGATGCCCACCCAGCTCCCTGACAGGCTCCAGGCAGCACGTGGGGTACTTCCCTGGTGCCCCGTTCAAGGCGCTATGATCAGGGCAATTCTGGCTTTCCATTTCCAGGGTCACGTGGCTTCTACATCATCAACAAGCTGCTAAAGGAATCAGTTCCCAGAGGGATACGATGGCAGGCTGGAGGTGGGCTGGCACTACCACTTCTCATGCCATTCACAGTGAGACCCGGGTGGGGCCCAAAGTTAGACAAAAGGCCCCAACGCCACTTTCTTGCTTCTCTTCGCCATCTCACGTCTTTGTGCATCGAATTCATTCCAGCTTTTTCAGCTCACTGAATCCTCACTGCTGTCCTTATCTCCAGTGCACAGATGTGCAAAGGGAGGCTTGGAGGACGGTCATCACTGGCTCAAGATCTCACAGCCGGCACAGCTGGAACTTAAATGCTGGCCTCTTGGCCAGGATGCCACACTGCCACAGACAGACCCAGGCCAGGGCACTGGTCTGGGCTGCTCAGTACTGTGGTGTCACGGTGATCACCATATGTCTTCACAGGCCACCAGGACACGTGGAAGGACACGGGGGCACAGAAGCAGAGGTGGGCAGGTGAGAGAGATTCCAGATCCCGGGCTGGCTGAGAACACTGTTTTCCCAGGGAGAACGTGCACTTTGCAATTCAGGCTCCAGAGTAATCCCGAGGATAAAACTATTGGCTGCCAAGTATGGAGCCAGGGATACCTGTGTGCCACAGCCTGAAGGACAAGGCGTATGTCCCAGCACTGCTGGGTGTGGGGTCTACCACCCTCATTTTACAGGAGGAGAAAATGGAGGGGCGCTCAGGTCACACGACTTGTCAGTGACAAAGACTGACAAAGACTGGACTTCAGCCCAGCTCCCTCACTTACCCCTGCGCTCAGTACTGATGCAGTGAAGGACACGGGGCATGGACGTGTCAACATGACAAGCACAATGAAGCTTCCCTGTGGCCAGCACTTGCTATGTGCTAGGCCCTGTGCTGACTGCTTCAGCTTTGAGGCCAACGGGCCTCGTTAACCACCTTGCCTCCTTTGTGGTCACTTAAGACGTTTGCTAGAAAAGGTGAGGTGTCCACTCAGACTCCTCCAGGTGAGGGGAAAGAAACCCTTCGAGGAAAAAAGTGGGGACAATGAATGAAAACAAGATGGTGAAGGCCCTTCCTTGGAAAGCTGCTTTCAGGCACCTTACCATGCTGTCCACAGTGAACCGACAGGCTTCTCGGGGACAGAGTGGGCCGCACAGCAGAGTTCCTCACATAGGCTGCAGCACGACACCCCTTCAGCTCACCTGCTGCAGCTGCGTTTTCCACTCAGGGATTGTGAAGAGCCTGCTAGGAAAGCAGCAACTGGGCTGGCCTGACGATGCCAAGCTCCCTGTGTTGTTGCCTACATCTCAAAATCAGACTCCTCAATCATGCAAGCCCCCAGAATTGTGTGCGAGGGCCCAGGCGTTCTGTGACTGCCCTGGGAAACTGCACAGGCCTCGGGATTTCCTGAAACAAGACTGTGGGCAGATCTGCAGGGGTATGAACGATTGACGTACACACACGCTTGCCAAGGGCCTTCCTAATTTTAGCTCCACATTCACCCCATTTCCACCACGGAAAACTGGGGTTGGTAGCAAGTGAGATTTCACACCCTGGGGCAGTTGGTCCCGTAGAGCTGGGGCACCCAGCCATCCGGGTTGACCTGGGGTAGGGCCTCAGTCCTGCCTATCCCAGGAAGGGCATGCCTGCTGGCTGACGGCTGGAGGAGGGGCACACCTCCAGCAACTCTGGCCCTCCGTTAGTCCTCAACGAATGCTAGCTCTTGCTGGTGATAGCATCACATGTGCACAAGGCCGCCTCGGGGCCACGTGAGTTTCAGAATTCAGAAAGCTGACAGAGGGCACAGACTGCATAGCACAAACACCCTTGCAGGCTCCAGTGAACGCGTTGATAGCTCTGCTGTGACACATGACTACGAACGCCAAGGGGGACAAAGACAACTCAGGATTCTACAAAGAGCTTCTTGTCATCCACTTTTGGTTTTGCCACCAACAGACTTTAGGCGAAGCTGATGAAAACACTTTTGGTTGCCAAAGCTCTGTGGATGAGGGAACTGATGACAGCAGATCACGGACCTGTATCCCCAGACGCAGCTGACTGACATGGACGTCCACACACATCAGGGAAGAGGCTCCCAGCTTTACAGATCCCTGGGGGCACTGATACAGGCCCCACTTCTCAAACCCTGTCAGTCTGAGTGGGTCCACATTGCCTCCCCACTGGCCCCATGGGCCACTATACTGTACATTTTTGGTCAAAATCCATGCACGGCACCTGAGGCCCCAATCCACAAACCTGGGGCCACATCCAGTAGGACCTTTGGGACTGGGGGCCAACAGTGTCACTGCTCTTCCTCTTCCTTGCCAAGCTGGAGGCTTTTCCCTGTCTGTGCATCTCCCATCTGCAGTCTTCGAGGCACAGGCCAGCACCCCCACGCTCTCTCTTACCTATCAAAGCCTAATCAGCAAAACAGAGATGCCTCTCCGGCCACCACTAGCAGTAGAGTGCTTCATGGTTTACGGGCCACTCTCACAGAACCATCCTGTGTCATCCACGACCCCAGGAGATAGGCGGAAAAACAGCATGACTCCTCAGGGGGAGATTTTCATATTGTGCCCATCTTTCAGATGAGGAAATTGAGGCTCGGGGAGGTACAGTCATTCGCTTAGACTCACACTCCAGCAGTGGTGGCACCAGGGATCAATCCCAGATCTGTAAACATAGAACAAAGCTTGCTTTTTCTGCCATGCTCCCCCTGTGGAGGACAGGAGCCTGAAGGGGGCAGGTTGGGGGCGCTCCCCAAACAAATCTGCCTCAGCCAGGAATCTTCTCCCAGCTCCCTGAATGTATCTGGCCCTTTCAGGGGGCCCTTCCCCCATTTCCAAACCAAGGAGACCCTTTTCACCCTCAAGACCTAGCTCACAGGGCCCTTTTCTCTGAAGCCTTCCTCGGCCCCTTGCCCCGAGTCATTGGTTACTTCCCCTTCAAGTTTTCCTGACCCCATAGGGCCTCGATTCAGATCAGGTGGTTTACAGGACTGCCTGGAAGATGCCCCCACCAGCCCTGAGTGACGCAGCGCTGAGTGCGCCTGTGGACCTGCACCGTCAAGGAGCCTCTTACAGGACGGGTGTCTGCTGACAACTCTGCTTTGCCCTGTGCTGTTCCCTACCCAGGTCTGCCCTCTCCCATCAGCCTGGGCTTACAGTGATGCTAACAGACACTCAGCTGGCAAACGCCCTGGAAGCACACCCCCTTCCAAACCCAGCAGTCTCCTGACGCACAAGAGGCCGAAGCACCTCCCACCAGGCCGGCCGCAGTGTGGAGCGCGGTTTTGCCCGAGGAAAGGCACCTGGTGCCCTATGTGTGCTACTTGGTATGCACCCATTCCTGGGGCACCAATTCTGGGTGTTGATTGACCCGTTCGGTCCACCTGGATTGCAAGGCCTCAGGCACAGTGAGGGCCTAACTACCCCGCCGAGTGCAGGTCCTTGAGGGCCGATCCCTGCTCTGCAGCTCCCCGATGCGCTGGGAGAGACTGTCAGCTCGGTGTCACAGGCTGAAGGGACACCCTGTCCAGCCCTGCTTCGCCCTGCTCCCTTCGTGGGTGTTAGTCCCCAGTCAGCCTTTGGCACACCTCACTCCCTCTCAGGGGAAGCTTCCTGAAGTACTCCACCTGAGACGGTTGCTTCTGGAGTGGTCCAAAAAGCAGGTGCTAAGACAGGGTCTTGGTGTGGGATTGTTCATCACCCGCCCCACTGGTAATGAGGACCCCATCCTGGGGGTTGGTGGTGTGCAGACAGCCCAGCAGCTAGAATGTTCCTGTCAGAACTTTTCGCTGGGCCAGCAGATGGAGAGGAATTTCCCGGCAGACGAGGGGACCCAGGCGTGTGGCACGTACAGGAAGGACAATTCGAAGGACAAGGGGAAGGACAAGGGTGACCCTCTTGCTTTGATGACCTGCAGGGCAATGAGAAGCCTGGGGTGATTAACCGAGTGAAAACTAAGGGGGAGCCCCAGAGTCTCCTCAGTAGCTTGCAAAGTCGCCCCATCTCAGGCAGCGGATGAAGGGCAAACCCAGGATTTGATAGGAGTGGCTGAACTTCAAAGACAGCTGAACGTTCACCAAGGCAGGTCCGTCAGGCCAACATCAGAAGTCCCGTCGGGAAAACCCGCACCCCTGACACAAGGGACAGGCACATGCAGGCGAGGGCCCTGGAAGAGCTAGACTCCCCAGACGCCTCTGAAACTTCTGAGCCTGTGGCAGCGGCCCACCCCATCCCTAAGGGAGCAAAAACTGCACGTTTTTCCTCGCGGGTGCCTTCCGTCCCAGGACGTAGGGTGACCAGCTGTCCCATTTTGCTGCGGGACTTGCAATGCTAAAACCAGGAGAGTCCCAGGAAAACCAGGAAGAGGTGGTTGGCTTCCTGCCAGGCCCCCAACCAGAGTGAAGTCACCACACAACACAGGCAGAATGTGCCAGGCCTGCTAAGGGAGGAAAGGAACTGCACAACCGCCTGACCCACGAACGGCAGTAGAGGTCCTGGGGTGGCACTGAACCGCCAGCATGCGGGGGCTGACACTGATGGACGCCACTGGCAAGGAGGCCTGACCCTTCAAGCGGCGGAGGGGGTCAATACAACACGGCCTCCCTGGGGGCACAATGGATGGGCAACCCACCAAGGTGCAGCCTAAAATGGACCCTCGAAAGAGCAAGAACACACGGCAGGTGGCTGAGGGCAGCCACCCCAACAAAGTCATGATCCCTTGCCCAGGTTCTGCCCCTGAGCCAGTTTTCTGACCTGGAACCGTGGACTAGGGAGGTGGGAAGGACACTGCAGTGCCATGGAAAGTAGGCACGGGAATGACCCCCCAACCCCTCCCAAAGGGACCTCTGGCTATGCACTGGGGGACTGAACGCTGGGAAATGGGATTACCAGACCGTGGGAGGCTGTTGGGGACAGCGTCCAACCCGACATTGACAGTGGAGTCTCAATAAACTCGGTCTCCGCGTCCACTTCAGGAGGACCTCCGTGCTGGAGTTTCTGACCAGAGGACGTCACTGGGTCCAAGGTGTGCTGGGCCATTCTCGAGCATTTGTCAGTAGCACTTGAGCGGAGAGAGCCCAGAATCCAATACACTCCACAGCAAGGTAACACTTAATGTTAAACAAAAAGACATAAGACAGAATGGTCACACAGCAGGAACTCAACTGAGTAAAGAGGAACCACACAGAAAAAGAACGGGGGGAGGGTCAGCCCCATGGCATAGTGCTTAAGTTCAGCACCCTATGCTTTGGCAGCCTGGCTTCACAGGTTTGGATTCTGGGGCACTCATCAGCCATGCTATGGCAGCCACCCACATATAAAGTGGAGGAAGACTGGCACAGATGTTAGCTCAGGGCTAATCTTCCTCAAGCAAAGAGGAAGACCAGCATAGATGTTAGGTCAGGGCTAGCCTGCCTCAGCAAAAAACAAGAAGTGGGGGAATAGGCCCAAATTGTGAGCATTCACACCTCCGAGTAGTTGTCTCCTGAGTGCCCTCTGTCTTGATTCTTCATATACTTTCTGTACTTTCCAAAGTCGCCACAGCGAGCATGCACATACTCAGGAGTTAGCCGAATGGGTCTTCTGCAACAGAGTGCATTAGTCCACCCATTCAAGGCCCCATCACCATAGTTATGGGATGGCAACACCTGCTCCAGGTCTCCCACACCTGAATCTCATAAACAAATAAGCTGGACCACACAGTGTCACTCAGCCACAGTGTGACGTTTGGATGCCGTCCCTCAAGCTGTGGAGGGCCTGGCGCGGGGGTCATTGCTTGTTTGCTCAGAGACTGAGGACAGGAAAGAAGATGTTACTGAGACTCAGGAGATGGAAACATGGAAATGAGCACTGATCCGCCCCCAATTGACGGTGCTATTCTGGCTTGTGATATGAATGCAAGTGAGGAGGTTGTCAGAAGTTTACGGAAACTCCCAAAGTACCAACTCAACCAGGCCACCCTATGTGTGCAGGCACCACACCTAAGCAGTGGTGGCAAAGTAGCTCGTGGGTGACTGCAGGTGCCTTGTGATGCAGCTTCATCTTGTGGACTTGGAGCATCACTACACAAAGGCAGAAATAAGTACAGTTCTCAGGTTGGACCACGTGATCCGGGCCATACTGAGAGGGACCCACCCAACTGGAGCTACCTGGGGGACAGGGAGCAAGGAGGGCAGTGGAGTCTGCCTGTTGGAATCAGGCCACATGAGGATTGGGAGGAAAAGGGAGACTGGGGCCAAAGAAACAAGGCTCGCTGTCCTCTTGCTACTGCACGGCTGCCGGGCCTCCTCTTCAGCAAGGTCAGGACACGGAACTACAGCCAAGCGGTGACAGAGGGAATCACAGGGATGAGAAGGAGCCCATTCTCAGGGGCAGAGTGCTGGACGCAAGGGCACCTCCTCCTCGGGGACCACTCCTCCCAGGTGGTGGGGCCTGCGGGTGGAGGGCAGCCTCCAGCTGGAGGGGCAGTGGACATTCCCTGACCTTTGGGATCACTTACACTTCCAGAGTCTAGGTGAACGCTGAGTGCAGAGCAGGCCTGCAAAGGGAGGAGGAGAGCAGCCCCCGAGGGCCAGAGGAGGAATCTGAAACACAAACAATGAAGGGGAGATGAGCACCCAGGCTTCAGAACCAGCTCCCACAACTCTGCACCAAAGAGACCAGCAGCTCAACAGAAAGCCGGGCAAAAGACGTTTCAGAGAGGAGGAAACCGGACCTGCCGAGAAGTGTATGGGGGAAACCGGGAGTTTGGGTCAAGCCGGTCCCAGATCTGTGGTGCCGCAAAACACGTGGCAGGAGCCAAGTGGAACCTTCCCTGTACCTCAGAGTCAAAGAAGCACGTGGGGTGAACTCTGCACTTCTCGGCAAGTGAGGAGATGGGTGACAGGCTCAGCGGAGGAGAGGGGATGTGGAGAAATCACACGGAGCAGAGAGCATGGGCTGGGCAGGAGAACATCTAGGCCAGAGAGGGGGCCGGGAGAGCCAGAGTGTTGAGCACCGAGAGGCCTGGTGGTGGAAAGTTCCCAGCGGACAGCTGGGGGGAGGTGGGGCTGGATGGACACAGGTCACTGGAGGGGTGAAGGATAAGAAACTGCAAAAGCAAGGGCTCAGACAGGCCATCGGGGACAGAGAGTTCTGCAGGGTGCTGCCCGGAGGGAAGAGGAAGCGAGCCTGACTGAGGAGGTGCTGTGAGCTCTAAAGAGGAGGCCAAGTCCTGGGGGCATTCGCCACAAAGAGCAGTGGTGGACATGCTAAAAGCACTTCCTAAAAGGAAGATGGGCTGCATTATGGGGATGGAACCACGGTCTGGGGAAGAAAGCAGGCCCCTTGCAGCCCTGAGGCCTGAATCCCATGAAGGTGCCCTCTGCTCCTCACCTCACCTCAGGGCCAGCATTCATGCTTCCTGGAGCTTCGGCAAGGAGCAAGCAGCTGCAGCTCACTGGAAGGTAAGGCAGTGCTCTGTTGATCTACACTGACTGAGCAACTCCTGTGCACTGGGGCCGCAGCTTGCAGAAACGAGTCAAGAGCCAGTCCTGGCATTTAAGGACCTCAGCGCTCCTGAGGGGGCCCTGGACTCTTGGAGAGCAGGTACAACCCTGGGAGACAGGAGCCCAGGGAAGGGAGGGAGGAAGGGAGGGCCAGAGTGCCGCCAGAACCCAGGGACAGGAGTGCCTGCCACCAGGCGTGGGGCAGAGAAAGGCTAGGACTCTCTTGTCTTGGCAGGCATTAGAGCCCACGGGTACCACGTACCAAAGCGGGGAGTCCTGACAGACTGCGTGCACTCAGGGGTCAGGGGCTCCCCAGCACAATGACCCACATGTTGGGCCACAACGGGGGAGAGAGCTGGCCCCCCCCTGGAAGGCCCTCCCAGGGCCCCGAGGTTTTTGGGCTTCAACAGGAGAGGGCCCAGCAGGGTTTTCAGGAGGGCATTGATGAGGTCAGATGTGCTGCTGAGAAACGGGACTGGTGGCCTGTGCAGCTCCCACTGGACTAGAAAGAGCCGGCGCCCAGGCCGATGGGGAGGCTCAGGGAACAACCAGCACGGGCCCCAGACTATGGGGCCGGAACTCAGGAAGTGGCCATGGGGCAGGAAGAGGGGCCTTCATTCTGATCGGGCCTTTGAGAGGCAAAGCCCCAGGACTGGGTCATCCAGGCAAAGCCCAGGAAGGGCGCAGGGATGTCGAGGAGCACAGCGCATGGCAGTGAGTGCCTTGAGCTACTAACTGAGAGTCAAGACAGGATGCAGCTTTGACAGAGAAGCGGGCTTTTGGGAGACATGTCAGGTGTGAGGGGTAGCAGAAAAGAGGGGGGACTTTCCTTCTCACCTGCAAACAAAGCCCATATCACGACTGCCCCTCAGGACGCCCAGGCACGCCCGCGGTGGCCTGGAAGAAGGAGACCCTGACTCTCCGGGCACAGGACTCAGCCTAGAGGTGCCGCCCTCTCCCGGCCTCCGCGTCCCCCAGGGTACCTTCGGAGGGTCAGTTAGGTCGCCAAGGACGCTGCGACTGCACCTTGACTTCTGCCTCTGAGGTCACCGCGCATCAGGCGCCTAGCCCCTCCTCCTCCTCCCTCCCTTTCTCCCAGCTCCTCCCCCACCTTTCTCCCAGCTCCGCCTCGTCTCCTGAAGCCCCGCCCTCAGCCCCGCCTTCTCTTTCAATAGCGGCTCCTCCCCCGGCTCTTTCCCTCAGGTCTGGCTTCCATAAGGCTCCCCCGGCCCCGCCCAGCCCCGGTCCTGCCCCTCAGCCTCCCCGCAGCCCCGCCCCCTGGCTCACGTTGTCCCCCGCCTCACTCTCCCCCTAGCCCCTCTTGCCCGTTCCTGACCTGCTCCCAGCCGCTGGTCTCCAGGCCCCGACTGGGCCTGCTGAGGCCTGGTCCCTTGGGGCCTGGGGAGTCCATCGACGTCTCCTAGAGGCGGGGGACCGCGTGCACTCGTGCTCGTGACGTCAGCATGTGTCTTCGTAATGAGCTGGCTGCGTGCCTGCGTGCCTTCGTACAGGCGTGCTGAGTTCCGGCGTGCTGCGTGCTTACGTACGTGATCCGTGCCCCCGTATTCCCGCAAGAAAGGGGCGTCGGCGCCTAGGCGAGCCCGGCCTGCGTACAGAGAGCCGGCGCCTGTCGCCTGTCGGTCGCCCTAGTCTCCGTTTCCCCGGGCGGTGGCGGCGGCGCAGCCAGGACTTGGGCAGGCGCTTTGTCTTTGCTCCGCCACCCGCGTCGTCTCCTCTCCTGGGTGTGGGAGGCGGCCCCGACGGGACACGGGGAGGCCGAGGACCATGCCGCCCGATGGTCGGAGCCGGGTCGGCGCAGCGCGCCCGCCACTCGCTCGGCCAGTGGATCCGGGAGACCCGCGCCGCCGGAAAGGCTCCAGGACTCAGCCCTCCGCGGGATGGTACCACTACCCTAGGAGCGCATGAAGGTAGCCAACACCGCACTTTCCTGTCCTTTCCCCACCACCGTCGCACACCCGCCCTCCTCCTAAGTGTGTGGACCAGCGAAGTGCGTCTGTGCCTAGAAAGGCGAGTGTGCCGGTCCCCAGGCACCGGTAGGTCCGCCCTCGTACCTGCCGTCCTGCCTCCCGTGACCCTTCAGCTGTGCCCCCACCCAGGCCACGGGCTCCGCTGTGCCCTCAGAACACGGTCCGCTTCCGTGACGTGATGTGCTGTGCTGCTGGCTGCTGGGGCGTTATGTGGTCCCACAGCCCGCCGGGGCCAGAGAGACCCACTGCCGTGATGAGCAGAGCCAAAGCGTGCGTGAGGGGTTTCCCTCCAGTTGGACCCTCCCGGGTCCTGCTGGCCTCCAGTCCCTGCTGAGTTGAAGACCGTTCTGGTACTTTAGCCCACATTGCTGTCTCGTACCTGATGACCTTGTCTCGTTATCCCTCTTGTCCTTGTGCAGGCAAAGGAGCCGAGACCAGAGGAACAGGCTTTCCTCTTCAGGCCACCAAGCAGGTACTCTCCGCATCAGGAGGCAGGAGGGCACTCGGCCCCCTTCGTACCTTTACGGTTACCTCAGTTCTCTCTAGGGATCCCAGCCACACAGTTCAGGTCTCCTGGTTGTGATTTTGTGCTTCTGATGAGAAAAGGACCAAGACAGCGAGTGGCAGAAACTAGGCAAACCTGCAGTCCAGTCGTCTACCCCAGGAGAACAGAAGTGACCAGGCCCCAGGGGGACATCCAGCCTCCTTCGTAAATAATCCAAAGCCAGTGAACAGGGCGACCCTTGGTCACCCATCAGGTTGGCAAAGGTTAAGTGAAAGGAGATGCTCAGGGCCGACGAGTGTGTGAGGAGATGGCCCTTGCCTGTGGTTGGTGGAGTGTACGGAAGTGAGCCCCTGTGGAAAGCCTTCTGCTGGTGCAGATCAGCATCTCAGATGTGCATGCTGTGTGACCCAGGCCTTCTCCTAACTATATCTTCAGTCAACACCTGTTTGTGGGGACGTCCTTTATGGTGACAGAAAGTGCAGAGCAGTCTGTGACTCACCATCAGGAAGATAGTCAGTGAATTGTGGGAGAGCCAACTATGGGATAGCATACAGGCGGTGACGAATAGGACAGAAGAAGATGTGCAGACGTGAAAGAACGTGCTTGATGTGCTGTTAATGGAGAAATCAGCCTCCACCCTTGGAGACGTCCAGGCAGGAGCACACAGCTCTGTTAGTTTGCCAGGGCGGTCATGTCAGAGTACCGCAGACTGAGTGGCTTCAACAGCAGAAAGTTGTCGTCTCACACTTCTGGAGGCCGGAAGTCCAAGATCAAGGTGTCGGCCGACTTTGCCTCTGCTGAGGACTGTGAGACAGAATCTGCTGTTCCGTCCTTGTCCCCGACTTCTGGTGGTTTGCTGGCAATCTTTGGCATCCCTAGGCTCGTAACTTTCTGCCTTCCTCTTCAAATGGTGTTCTTCTGTGTGCGTCTCTCTAAATTTCCCCTTTTTACGAGGACACCAGTCGGATTGGATGAGGGTGCACCATAAGGAGCTCATTTTACCTTGATTACCTCTGTAAAGACCTTTTCTGTGTACATAAGGTCAGGTTCTGAGGAACTGGGGACTGAGACTTCAAGACGTGAAACTGGAGGGACCACAATGCAACCAGTAACAACCTAGAAAGTCCCTGCGGTAGGAGGAAAGCCTTCGTGGCTGCAGGGTGGTGAATAAAGTGGGGAGGAGAGTGGAAAGCTGGAGGGGGGCGCAGATCACGTGGGGCCTTGCAGGCCATGGTAAGAAGTGTGGGTCTGTTCTGCTTTGGGAAAGAAGCCTCTGGAAGGCACTGGGCTGGGTGCCCTCAGTGCCTCGGTCCCCGTTCTCACAGTCTTGTGGAGGCTGAGGTTCCCCGAGGTGCCAGGACCCAGCTGAGGTTTGGGCCTGGGGCCCTGCTCCTGCCAGTACACAGCTCTGTACCCTAGCAACAAGGAGGGATCCCCTCCAGGGACAGGGTAAGGAGGCAAGGACAGGGAGTGCATGCAGTTAGGTCCCCTGTAATGGTGAGCTCTCTCTTCATCCCTCAGTGCCTCCGTCTCAGCTGTAGAGTGGGGTGACAGTAGCACTGCCCCTACCTGGTTATTTGAAGGTTGAATTCTATGATCCGTGGATCGTGCCCATCCCAGGGCCTGGCATGGAGATGGTGCGTGCTCGTCGCTGCTAATCGTTCTTGTGCCCATGATTCGTTTCTCTCAGCTTGGGACTCCTGCTGACAGCGGAGAGCAGTGGTGCAAGAAGGGGTTGGAGGAGGATAGCAGCCAGGGGGGTCAGTCGGGAGGAGACACCCAACGGGGCCATCTGAGATCGACGTCATCCCCTGGGCCCAGCTGAGGTTGGATAGCAAGGATTTCTGGTAGCAGCCCTGTGGTAGGGGCCGGGAGGTCCGGGACCCATGGTGCCTTGGCAGTGGCAGTGCCAGGAAGCAGAGAGGGTTGGGGTGGGTGGGGGTGGCAGGAGAAGAAGCATAGCCCAGGACTGTCCCTGTCTGTGCTGGGAGAGGGCTAGAGCCAGCCCACTGTGCTGTGAAGCCAAGGGGCCCTCCCTCCCTCCCTCCTCTGTGCTGCCCTGGGGCTCAGTGATGTCTGTTGTACAACTGACCACGTGCTGTCCTGGCTGTGCCTTTCTCTAGCTGTCCCCACCCTCCTCCAAGAGCTCCCCAAACACACCATCTGACAGGCTAGTCATCCCAATCACCAGTCCCTTCCGTCAGGCCTGTCAACTGACTGCCTGGTGATTGAAAGGAGGAGCCAGCATTCTCCGCTCCCCCGCTGTCCAGGTCAGTGGGTTTCAGGGCACCCGGGGGACTCTGGGGAGAGGTCAGGCCCACGGGCCATGAGCTTGGAGTGCCGGTGCGTGAGGTTTATTGACATTGCGGTTCTGCGTTTCCACAGGCCACGTGAGGCCCAAGGAGCTCTGGGGAGATGAAGTTCAGCTGCCTCTCCTTCCGGCAGCCCTGTGCAGGTTTTGTCTTAAATGGGGTCAAGACCATGGAGATACGTTGGCATCCCCTGCTGAACAGCCACCAGGGCTGAACCATCGCCGTCCAGATTGCTCACAGGGTCTGGGAAGACGCGGCCTGGAGGGAGCTGCTGGTGGAGAGGCTGGGGAAGACCCCCGCTCAGATTCGGCCTTGCTCTGGCAAGGGGAAAAGTGTGGCTGTGGAGTGATAGTTGGCAAGTGCTGCTGTGCCGAGCACCTCTCAGACACCTCCCAGGGCTGCCCCAAGGACCTTGCTCAGTAGTTTGGTGGCTTGTTTTCTCTTGAACTGCTGCATGTGTGCACTGTGTGGTTTGTTTCAGTAACACACCTTCAGAGTGGCAGCAAGGGGCACTGGGCTGAGGGTTGGCAGGCCAAGGTTCCACAACCCAGGGTGAACCGTTTCTTCATCCTGGGCCTCAGTTCCCATTTGTGATCCAAGAAGCAGGATGAGGTCTGAGTCTGCATATGGGGTTTGCCTCTGTGTGTATGTGCTTGTGTGTGCATGCATGTGGCAGGGACCCTGAGAGGTAGCACAGCACACACAGCGGGTTGGGCTGGCCTCTAGACTCGGGCTACCCGCCTGGCTTCACGTGCCTGTCCCACCCCTAGTGCCTGCTGCATACTGGGCAAGTCCCCTAACACCTCAATGGTTGAGGTTCCACATCAGCTCTTGTCCCCTGGCGAAGTGCTTGGGGACCTGATGGCCTGTAAGTTCCTTGCTGTGGCCAGGGCCCTTTTGATCTGTACCTGCTGCCCTCAGCAGTGTGACAGGGATCTGCCCGTTATTTTGGTGGGGCTGTTGAGGACAAGCCCCTCTCCTCATTGTCTCTCCCTCGGCCTCTCCCAGAATCCTGTGAACAGAGTTTGGCACATGTGAAGTGCTCACTCAGAGTGACCCACTTCACTCCGTGTCCATTGGGCGATATCATCTTGGTCTCTGGTGGTTGTAACTTTGAATACCCACGTGCTCTGACAGGCAGGCCTTGGTTTGTGGAAGGAAAAACGTCTCTGGGCTCCACCCTTTGTGCACAGGGCTCGTTGACATTGGGGAAACTTTGCAGTGTCCAGAAAACTTAGCTCCCGATGAGGTGGTGGAACTGGAAAATCAAGCCGTGCTGACCAGCCTGAAGCAGAAGTTCCTGACGGTGCTTCCAAACCCCAGGTGGCTGCTGGAGCCCATCTCCAGGAAAGGCGGAAAGGATGTCTTCCAGGTAGACATCGCAGACGACCTGATCCCCTTGGGGGAGGAGGCCTGACGAGCGTGGGCTCCTCAGAGGAAGGTCACCGAGAGACCAGCTAAATCGTGACCCAGCAGCTCATCGTCACAGGGTGGACGTGGAAATCGGGTTCGGTGTGGATTGGCACCGCAGTGGAGCGTTCCCCACTATGTGCTGTTCACGTAAACAGATTCTCCACTCACTTAGATGCAGGGACGGGGAGCGGGACTTTCCTTGCAAGATGCCTCTCTGGGCTCAGTGACAGTCTCAAGGACTTTGACTTTCAGGAAAAAGGGAAAGGTGCCAGGGAATTCTTTGCGCTGCCACTCATTTTGGTCCAGCTAATTTCTGGATTGACCAAAGAAATACATTTTAAGAGGACTCGTTATTGTTCTCCCCCCTCTTTGTTCTAGTCAAACTCATAGAGTGTTTGCACAGCATCCAGGGGACCTTGTGCAGAGGCTGGGAGCGGGCGCTGAGTGATTGCTGGAGAGTGACCAGCCCTGGATGGCCTCATTCCTGATGAAGAGGACATCAGAGTTGGAAACAGAGCACTTGTCTGTCCTTGCAAAAGAATCTTCCTGTGTTATAAAAGTGTCCCTTGGCTCATGGAGCATGTGTGTTAGGTGTGTCTCACAGCTACTTCATGTGTGAAAAAAGGAGCCTAAATACAGCTCTTTCGGAAAAGTGATAAGTAGCGTTGTTTATTTTGTGGAAAAAATTTTTTATTTCCTTCTTTTTTTTTTTTTGGTCATTTATTAGGAAAGTTTCTAATGGTTGTTACCTATGAGCATGATGGGCTTTCCCCTAGGCAGTGACTGGAATGACCTGTCTCTTCTGAGCCAGACTGCAGTGGTCGGACATCCCTGGGCAAATGGGCTGGCCCTACTTTGGAAGGCCCCTGCCTCTTAGGCCAGGGACATTGAGCTGCTGATAAGAAACTCCCTGGCATCTTAGGGGGACCCATGAGGAAAGACCCTCCTGTTTCAAGATACATGAATAGTGTAAGGCGATAGCCCCAAGGTCACGAGTCAGGCTGTTCTGTGTCCTGACTACCAGGCCAGGCTCAGGGAACAAGATCTTCCTGGGCTTGCCTCGATACTCCCTAGCCAAGTCCTTGGCTGAATGTGTGAAAATGCTGCTTCTTCAAATCAAAGAGGACACCGGGGACCAAAGCCTGTTTGGGGCCCAGATTCCCAGCCTCCTCAGGCTTATCTGATGAGCTGTGTGTAGTATCGCAAGTTAGAAAGAACACCGAGTCACAATTCTCATTAGGTTGTTTATTTACTCCCTCAGAGTTTCGCATCATGGTTATAAATGGTGGTTTTATCTGTCACTGGTGATCTGTGAGTTTAGGGACCTGGATTGTCCTTGCAGTGCTGACAAACTACACATTTGTAAACTGAGGAGCCCTTGTGCTCCTCGTCCTCGTCAGGGGCCTCATTTGAGGACATCACTGAAAGGGCAGCCAGCAGGATGGAATAACAGGTGTTGTATAAGGACATCACCGAATCATGATCTGGGTAATGTGGGGGGCTGGTGGGTGGTTCCCCTGCGCCCTCCCTTCCAGCAGTAGCCAGGGGCACAAACATACTATTCCTGGACGTGCCCTCCCCACTTGGGCTGCCTGGCTCACTTCGGCGACCATTTTCCAGGGCACATCTCACAGAACAGATATCAGAACACAAGAACCACCAGGTGTCACTGGGTCCCTGAGCTTTTGGCACTTCCTTTTGGGCCTTTCTGTCAGCTGCTTTGGTGGGTTCATTGCGATGGATTCATGGGGAGCGCCTCGTAGCTGCTACCTGCTTCTTTCTCTTTGGAGTTGTTGTGCTGGTCCCAGGCTGAGCAATAATTCTCAGGTCGCCTCTTTTCTGAATGTTCTCAATGAGCAGAGGCTTGTCTCTCTGAAAGTTGGAGTTACGGTACATCTGAAATGAAATCAATCCTGTTAGTCATCCTGGGAGTAAATATTTCCCCCCCCCACAATCAGAATGGTCTTGTTTTCCTGGGGAGAAAAGATCTTTTTAACTTGCTGGCAAGTTTCATTTTGCCCTGGAGCCTGAGCTCACTCAACATACATAATGCCTAGGTTAAGGTGCACCTGCTTGACATTAACTGACCTCTCAGTCTTTCATCACACCTGCAGATTACCTCTGAGGGGGTTGTCATTTCATAGGAGCAACTATACCTTCTCATCTTTCCATAAATAAAGTCTCACGTGAAAAAAGTTATCCTCATAAATTAAACCCTTTCAGTGCATCATTCATCTTGGTCTACTAGGAAGATGTTCGAGGGATGGAGAACATGGGAAACAGAAGGACGTTCTACTTTACCATCATTCTCTTGTTCCCTGGAGAGTGAAGCGAAGGGTCGTTTGGACGTATTTTGCTGAAGCCGTAGAGGTTCAGTTGGCGGATAAAACTCTTCAAGCTGTCTGTTTCAAAAATTCTCCTTGGGCCTCTCTGGTGAAGAATCTCCCTTTGGAAAAGATCCTCTTCAATGATCACGATGTCTCCCTCGTCATTCCAGCGTGCAGACGTGAAAGCGTCGTCCTCAGCTACCATCCAAAGCTTTCTTGGGAAGGAGAGCCTGAGAAGATTGTTTTCTTCCATGTGGATGGCGGCTTGGTTTGGGTCCTGTGGTCGCTGGTTGTCTCAGGGGCCTGGATCTTGGCTCATGGCTTGGTCACTGTGGGTCTCCAAAATCTCCCTTGAATCCAAATTTGGATCCAGGGATGAATTAGATGGGACCCCTGTTGCTAGCTCTCGGTCACCTGATGGGGCCTGCTTGACTTGATATATCTGGTTGGTACTCTGACTAGTCATGGAGCTAGTCTAGGTCAAGAACATTTTCTATCTGAGATCGTATCCCTGAACTCTCAGGTCAGAAATGCCTTTGGTCAGGGTGGGGATGCCCGGTAAATACTGTCCACAAAATTCTGGAGTCTCGGTAGTGGGGCAACCAGCTGCTTACGTCATTGTTCTCTTAAGTTGTCACATGATGTCACAAGGGTGGCTCACAGCTGGTCTGAAGAGGGAGCCCTGGCCAAGTGTGGAGGAGGGGAGGGGTGCAGGGTCCCAGCTTCTCTCTTTTCTAAAAGGAGATAAACGTGTGATTCATGTTCTCAGAAAAGGCTCCCATCAGTCGCCAGGCACATTGTTTCATGAGTCCAGGCCCTGGATGGGTTGAGAAAGCATGATCCTATCTCCAATCCCACCCCTAAAGACGGGGAGGGGGCCTGTTGCTGACCCCTCTGATGTGCTCAAGGGCCAGGCTCTGGTTAGTCCTAGCTTGGTTCCCACCAAGACTAGGCGGGTCTGATGGGCCCCTGGGGTACCGTGCCTCCCAGCAGACAGTGGTCCCTAACAGGCAGATTTCCCTAGTCTAGGTTGATAGCCCCCTCCTTCCTCCCACCCCCACTTCCTGCTTTGGTCTTTTCCAGCTGCTCCTGCCAGTTGGTTGGTCCTGCACCGATGGGCCCAAACAAGCATTCCTGTTTTCTTGCTCGTGGCTCAAGTTGTCCCCAGAGTAGTGCTGTGATGGGGCACAGTGGGAGTGCTTCTGATGTTCCTCAACCTCAGTGTCACCCAAAGCATATCAGATAGTGTTACCCACAGCACCGGTGTGGCAGTGGATGGCCGTATTTTCCACTGTGCTTGGAAAGGAGTCTCCTCTTGAGCTCTGCTTGCCCCCAAATCTCATCCCTCTCCAGATAACAGTGCGATTGTCTTTAGTTTCCATTTCTTCCCCATAGAAACTTCTGGTTGCCCTGGACGGGCTCTCTTTGGGAACATCTGCATCTGCCCTTTTCAAATCACCTTCCCCAGCTGCTTGGATACAGCCTCCCTGAAGGCTGCCTCTGAAGCCCTGTTTCCTTTCTTCCCTAGAGTGGTTTGGCCTCTGCTCTCCCAGATTTCTGGCCTCCCACTTCCAAATTGGATCTCCTCTGGTACTTCCCCTTTTAATTCCTTAATTTGGGGAGTTCAGCACCTATTCTGTTCTGTTGAGACAAAGCATTTCACTCACCTACGCCCCTGAGCCAGCCCTGCTCTCCTTGCTCCAAGCCCACCCCCACCCCCCACCAATGTGTCCCTCCCCTGCCATTACCTGGATGGTAGGTCCATTGAATATTTTGTCTGCTCTGGGGTTAGATACTTTTCAAAGGGCCTCCTTTACACAGACTCACTCCCAAGGAAAATTCCTACTCGTTTAGCTGGACGTGAGTAAAGGATGCCAACCGAAGATACCCATCATTGTGTATGTAAAAATAGATGAGAGTCTGGATGTGGAATGGGATAAAACCCAAGTGAAAGTCATCCTCACCACAGAGGAGAGGATACGACAGTGAATTTGGTGATATGTGTTCTCTAGCTGTTGCGGACAACTTCATTCTTAATATTCACTCTGCATCTGGAGATAGAGTGGTACCATGGGAAGGCCCCGCCTTCAAGGATCCTAGGTCCTTGTTCTGGCTGCCACTGAGTAGGGTCATTTGCCCTCTCTGAGGGTCAATTCTTTGTTTGTAAATGGGGAGTGCAAAGAGTGTTTGAAAGAGAATCTCCCATGTTACCTTTCAGTCTGGGGACTGCAATCCTTAATGGAGCCCCCAGGTCTACATTTGGGCTTGGTCTGTGGTCTTTGTGCTTCTAAACAGGTTTCCATAGTGTTCATTGAAGAAGTCAGTTTATCCTGTAGGGACATGCCCTCAGAGGCTAAGAATTTAAATGGCGGCCATTGGTGGCTTCTCAGAAGGGGGCTCCTAGAGCCTTTGGATGAACAGCCAGCTTCCTTCAGTTGTACACCAGAGTATTTTGCCTCAGTGAGTTCTGTAAAGACTGAGAATGAAATTTCCTTGTGGCCTGTGCTAGCTCATGAACTCGGCTGATGACTTACACAAAGGGATTGGGCTGTTTGGTGGGAGAGGAGAAAATGTCTTAGAAAACCACAGTCTGGCATCCTGCAGAGAACCAGTATTTACTTGATGTGATCTAGGCACTCTTACATCCTAAGTCTTATGTAGGCCCGTTAGCTCATGTTCCTTGTTTTAGGAGTCACCGAATTTCCGCTAGGGTTGAGATTCTAGGACATGAGGCTCATCTTGTCCTCTGAAGATGGAATACTCACAATGCTGACTTCAGTGTAGTTGATGAAAGGCGTTGTGGAAACGGCTTCTGTCGACTAAGCCTTCTCATTCCCAGATTTTCAACCCTGGGCCCTGTGGCCACCATTTTGACAATCTTTATTAGATACCTGCTGTGCTCACGACCCTTTGAGAGAAATGATTGGTTGGCTCTTCAGTGCTCCAGAGGCCCTAGAGATGACCCACAGGTGTCGCTGCCTTATGGACCAAAGCCCCACAGTCAGGTGACTCTAGCAGAGCACAGCTGATTGGCCTCTGAGGACAGCCACCCCAAAGGGAAAGTGATTTCAGTCTGGACTTGCTGTGGGTTCTGCGTAGCCTGCAGCCATGGAGAAAGTGCCTAGTTTTGGCCTGTGAGGCCTAAGGCCTGGGGCCGCCAAGGGGCAAGCCTGGCTGTGTGACCTTTTGTGCCTCCCCCTCCTTCTGGCCCCCCTCACCAACTGGATCCTGGTGGGAGCCTCCTTACTGCCCTCCCTCCCTCGGGCACCAGCCATGACCTTGCAGTTGGTTTGCCTCGCACCCAAGGGGTCTTTTCTCAGCCATGGCTCAGACACAGGCCCTGGTGACATCAAGGCCTGCCCTTTCCAGCCTCTTGGCCACTGCACTCCTCTTACCCACTCAGGTGTCCACCAGCCCAGAGGCCCTGCAGCCGCTTTTGCTCACCATCTCCTGGGCTCCAGCCACGGGCTGGCTCCACTGGGCCCCTGGGGCTATTGTCTGACACGCGGGGAGCTCCTGTTAGGAAGTGTCCTCCTGCTACCCCCTCTATGGCAATGCTCTTTGTCCAGATGCCACTCAGCTTGTCATGGTCCCTCTCCAAGGCCTCCTCAGTAAGGCCTTCCTCCTATACCAGGTCCCCCTCACAGCTCCTTACTTGGGGTTCCCATAGCCTAGCTGCCATGTCCAGTCCCAGTCGGAGTGCCCCTGCCCCACTGTGATGTTGGGTGTGTCTGTCTCCCCCTCCAGACTAGGAAGGAGGACCCTGAGCATGGCAGAGACCATGATGTGAACCCGGTCCCAAGTATACATGTTGGAATGAAGGAAGTTCTGTGTCACCAGGAGGTGCATGGGGTTTAGCGTCCTTGAACACAGCTGTGCATTGTAGCAGCAATGATAAGAGCAGTCATGGAGGGCTCCTGCGTTATAGTGGCTGTGCGAATGCTCTGAGAGTCTGTGCCATTTGCTCTTCAGCACAGTCCCTGGGCAGGTACCTGGAAAGGCCCAGCCTTGGTCATGGCAGGTGGAGTCACGGGCCCAGCTTTCACCCTGAGGAAGAAGTAGAGCCGCAATGGGGCCCAGAGCCTCACCCCGGAGGGAGGCCTTCTGTCTGCCATGAAGCCACCGGCACACTGCAGGACAAGCAGCAAAGGAGAGTCTTTGTTGTCTGGTGACATCTCATTCTGTAGTGCTCCAAGGCTAAGGGCACGCCAGGGAACGTGTCCTTAGAGGCTAAAAATGGCACGGGGACCATTGGATGAAATGTGCCTTTTTAAACGAGCCACATGCAAGCCTTGTTAGCAGTCTGCCTCCCCTCCTTGCCTTAGACAGGGAGGCCTGGATTCTAGGGGCTTCCACGAGCCTTACTCTCCTTTAGGGACGTTACCCCGGTAGGAATTGTGGCGTTAAAGTCAGTCTCAACCAGTCTCTCTCTCGTGTAAACTCTCTGAGGATTGGAAACAGAACAAGTCTTCTGATGATTCTTGCTTATTGGAGCCCCTGGAAAAAGGAAGACAACATGGGAAAGAGAGGCAGTCTCCACATAGAGACAGACTTGTAGAGCTTTAAAAAGCAGCGTTCAGGTCGTGTTATACAAGCGAGCCAAAGATGGATGACCTGTGTGTATGGGACCCTAGGTTGTATATTTCTTGACAGCAGTCTGAGTCCTTTTGGCTTAAAAACCTGCCAAGCCCCAACCCAAATTTTCACATATGTCCGATTGTTTCACACAGTGCTCGTACTAGTGGACTTTTGGCCTTTTACAACCTGCCAAAAGTCAACCCACATCTGCTAAGAATAGATAAGATACAGCCTTGTGGTCCTAAGACCCCAGGCCACTCCCCGAGCTGCTGAACGACATTGCTTTGACATGTGGGCTGCCTCTCCGATGCCTCTCTCCCAACAGCTCCCTTGCCTTCCCCCCTTAGCTCAATCTGGCAGCTGTAACAAAATACCACAGACTGGGTGGCTTATAAACAACAGAAATTTATTTCTCTCCATTCTGGAGGCTGGAACTCCAAGATGAAAACACCAGCATGCTGGGGTGAGGGCCCTCCTCCTTGTCCCTAGCCGTCACCTTCTCACTGTGTCCTCACAGGGTGGAAGGGGCTGGGGATTCTCTCTGGGGCCTCTTATACAGGATGACTCCCATCCATGGGGGCTCTACCTTCATGACTTAAGCACCTCCCAAAGGCCCCACCTCATAATGCCATCAGCTTTGGGGGTTAGGGTTTCAACATATGCATTTGACGGGACAGAAACATTCAGACCATAGCACTCCCCTTCTGATTGTGCCCTCCTGACCCTTAAACCCCAGGATGATTTCATGCTGTGAGGGACTCCCCTCTAATACAACCCTTTTGAGGCACCACCCAGTAAAGCTTGTGTTGTGTTGCTGCCTCTCCTGGTCATCTCTTCTTCCTGGGTCAGCCTCCAATCCCTCGAACCCCCTACAGTTGGCTAATGAGCTCTTGTGAAATCATGTGTCTGACCCTTAGAGGCTGATGATTATCCGACCTGAGGTGTGTTTTTCAGGCGTCAAGTGGGAGGGACTCTAAGGCTGACAAGGAAGAATGGGATTAGGAAAGCATTGCTTGTCACTTGGACTTGGACCCCCCGCTGTCTGGCCTTGTAGCGCCATGCCTTTCCTGCTGCCGCAAAAAAGCCACTGACTTTTTTTTGGACCCCAAACCCACAAATCCTAATTGATCAGTTTTAACTCTAAGCTGAAACCTGAAACTGTCCATGATGGGCTGTTTCGTCCCCAGCACGAGCTGTGTTGAACGGAAAGTGGGCCAAACTCAATGAACAGGTCTTGGGCTCTGGGACTGTTGCCGATTTGGGACACCCCTCTGTGGGGTCTGAATCTATCAAAGTATCTTGAGTGCTGTCCTGCACAGTCTAGGTCTTTTTTTTTTTATTATTAAGGTTATGAAAGTTAACATCCTTGTGAAATTACAGTTGTACATCATTATTAGTCATGTTGTAGGTACACCACTTCACCCCTAGTGCTCTCCCCCAACCCCCCTTTCCCCTGGCAACCACCGATCAGTTCTCTTTGTCCATATGTTAACTACCACCTATGAGTGGAGTCGTACAGAGTTCGTCTTTCTCTGTCTGACTTATTTCACTCAACATAATACTCTCAAGGTCTATCCATGTTGTTGTGAATGGGACGACTTTGTCCTTTTTTATGGTTGAGTAGTACTCCATTGTATATATATACCACATCTTCTTTATCCAATCATCAGTTGCTGGGCACTTAGGTTGGTTCCATGACTTGGCTATTGTGAGTAATGCTGCGATGAACATAGGGGTGCATGGAAGTTTTGGAATTGCTGATTTCAGATGCTTAGGATAGATACCCAGTAGTGGGATGGCTGGATCATAAGGTATTTCTATTCTTAACTTTTTGAGGAATCTCCATACTGTTTTCCATAGTGGCTGCACCAAGTTTGCATTCCCACCAACAGTGTATGAGGGTTCCCTTTTCTCCACAGCCTCTCCAACGTTTGTCACTCTTGGTTTTGGATATTTTTGCCATTCTAACAGGTGTAAGGTGATATCTTAGTGTAGTTTTGATTTGCATTTCCCTGATGATTAGTGATGATGAGCATCTTTTCATGTGTCTATTGGCCATCCATATATCTTCTTTGGAGAAATGTCTGTTCATATCCCTTGCCCATTTTGTAATTGGGTTGTTTGATTTTTTATTGTTGAGTTGTGTGAGTTCTTTGTATATTATAGAGATTAACCCTTTGTTGGATAAATAACTTGTGAATATTTTTTCCCAATTAGTGGGCTGTTTTTTTGTTTCAATCCTGTTTTCCCTTGCCTTGAAGAAGCTCTTTAGTCTGATGAAGTCCCATTTGTTTATTCTTTCTATTGTTTCTCTCATGTGAGGGGTTATGGTGTCCAAAAAGATTCTTTTGAAGCTGATGTCAAAGAGTGTACTGCCGATATTCTCTTCTAGAAGACTTATTGTTTCAGGCCTAATCTTTAGGTCTTTGATCCATTTTGAGTTTATTTTAGTAAATGGTGAAAAATAATGGTTGATTTTCATTCTTTTACATGTGGCTGTCCAGTTTTCCCAGCCCCATTTGTTGAGGAGACTTTCTTTCCTCCATTGTAGGCCCTCAGCTCCTTTGTCAAAGATTAGCTGTCCATAGATGTGTGGTTTTATTTCTGGGCTTTCAATTCTGATTGATCTGTGCATCTGTTTTTGTACCAGTACCATGCTGTTTTGATTACTGTAGCTTTGTAGTATGTTTTGAAGTCAGGGATTGTGATGCCTCCAGCTTTGCTCTTCTTTCTCAGGATTGCTTTAGCAATTCGGGGTCTTTTGTTGCCCCATATGAATTTTAGGATTCTTTGTTCAATTTCTGTAAAGAATGACATTGGAATTCTGATTGGGATAGCGTTGAATCTGTAGATTGCTTTAGGTAGTATGGACATTTTAACTACGTTTTTTCTTCCAATCCATGTGCATGGAATGTCTTTCCAACTCTTTATGTCATCGTCGATTTCTTTCCAGAAGGTCTTGTAGTTTTCGTTGTATAGATATTTCACTTCCTTGGTTAAATTTATCCCAAGGTATTTTATTCTTTTTGTTGCAATCGTGAATAGGATTGAGTTCTTGAGATCTTTTTCTGTTAGTTCATTGTTAGCATATAGAAATGCTACTGATTTATGTATGTTGATTTTAAATCCTGCAACTTTGCTGTAGTTGTTGATTGTTTCTAATAGTTTTTCTATGGATTCTTTGGGGGTTTCTATATATAAGATCATGTCGTCTGCAAACAGCGAGAGTTTTACTTCTTCATTGCCTATTTGGATTCCTTTTATTTCTTTTTCCTGCCAAATTGCTCTGGCCAAAACCTCCAGTACTATGTTGAATAAGAGTGGTGAAAGTGGGCACCCTTGTCTTGTTCCTGTTATGAGAGGGATGGCTTTTAGTTTTTGTCCATTGAGTATGATGTTGGCTGTGGGTTTGTCATATATGGCCTTTATTATGTTGAGGTACTTTCCTTCTATACCTATTTTATTGAGGGTTTTTATCATAAATGGATGTTGGACCTTGTCGAATGCTTTCTCTGCATCTATTGAGATGATCATGTGGTTTTTGTTTCTCATTTTGTTAATGTAGTGAATCACGTTGATTGACCTGAGGATGTTGAACCATCCCTGTGTCCCTGGTGTAAATCCCACTTGATCATGGTGTATAATCTTTTTGATATATTGCTGTATTCGGTTTGCCAAAATTTTGTTGAAGATTTTTGCCTCTATGTTCATCAGTGATATTGGCCTGTAGTTTTCCTTCTTTGTGTTGTCCTTGTCAGGTTTGGGGATCAGGGTGATGTTGGCTTCATAGAATGTATTAGGGAGTGCTCCATCTTCCACTATTTTCTGGAATAGTTTGAGAAGGATAGGTATTAAATCTTCTTTGAATGTTTGGTGGAATTCTCCAGAGAAGCCATCTGGTCCTGGAATCTTATTTTTGGGGAGGTTTTTGATTACTGTTTCTATTTCTTTACTTGTGATTGGTCTATTCAGATTCTCTATTTCTTCCTGATTCAGTTTGGGTAGGTTGTATGAGTCTAGGAATTTATCCATTTCTTCTAGGTTGTTCAATTTGTTGGCATATAGTTTTTCATAGTATTCTCTTATGATCCTTTGTATTTCTTCGGTATCTGTTGTGATTTCTCCTCTCTTGTTTCTAATTTTATTTATTTGAGACTTCTCTCTTTTTTTTTTACTGAGTCTGGCTAAGGGTTTGTCAATTTTGTTAATTTTTTCGAAGAACCAACTCTTTGTTTCATTGATCCCTTCTACTGTCTTTTTTGTTTCAATATCATTTATTTCTGCTCTAATTTTTATTATTTCCCTCCTTCTACTGACTTTGGGCTTTGTTTGTTCTTCTTTTTCTAATTCCGTTAGGTGTCATTTGAGGTTGTTTATGTAAGATTTTTTTGCTTATTGAGGTGAGCCTGTATTGCAATGAATTTCCCTCTTAGGACTGCCTTTGCTGCGTCCCAAATCATTTGGTATGGTGTGTTTTCATTTTCACTTCTCTCCAGATAATATTTGTTTTCTTCTTTAATTTCTTCAATAATCCATTGTTTGTTCAGTAGCATGTCGTTTAGTCTCCACATTTTTGGCCCTTTCCCAGCTTTATTCTAGTTTCATAGCATTATGATCAGAAAAGATGCTTGATATTATTTCAACCCTCTTGAACTTATTGATGCTTGCTTTGTTTCCCAAGATATGGTCTATCCTTGAGTATGTTCCATGCGCACTTGAGAAGAATTTGTAACCTGCTGTTTTTGGATAAGTGTCCTATATGTATCTATTAGGTCCATCTGATCTAATTTTTCATTTAATTCTATAATTTCCTTGTTGATTTTCTGTCTGGATGATCTGTCCATTGGTGTTAATGGGGTTTTCAGGTCCCCTACTATTATTGTATTGCTGTTGATGTCTCCTTTTAGTTTTGTTAATAGTTTCTTTACAAATTTTGGTGCTCCTGTGTTAGGTGCATATATATTTATAAGTGTTATGTCATCTTGGGGGAGTGTCCCTTTTGTCATTATATACTGCCCCTCTTTGTCTTTCTTTATCTGTTTTGCTTTGAAGTCTACTTTGTCTGATATAAGTATGGCAACACCTGCTTTCTTTTGTTCATTATTAGCTTGGAGTATTGTCTTCCATCCCTTCACTTTGAGTCTGTGTTTGTCTTTGGGGCTGAGGTGTGTTTCCTGGAGGCAGCATATTGTTGGATCTTGTTCTTTGATCCATCCTGCCACTCTGTGCCTTTTGATTGGAGAGTTCAAACCATTCATGTTTAGAGTGATTATTGAAACATGGGGGCCTACTGTTGCCATTTTATCACTTGTTTTCCAGTTCTTTTGCATTTTGTCCTGATGGAGAGCTGTTACTTTGTGTTATTGTCCTTCTGCTTATCTCCTTTGTTCTGGATTTTGTAACCCCTTTCCTTTTTTTGATTTTTCAGGCATGAGGTTCTTCCTGAGCATTTCTGGAAGAGGAGGTTTTGTGGCGATGAACTCCCTTAACTTTTGTTTATCTGGGAATGTTTTTATTTCTCCATCATATTTGAAGGATATTTTCACTGGGTAGAGTATTGTTGGCTGCAGGTTTTTGTCCTTCTGAGTTTCGAATATTTCATTCCAATCTCTTCTAGCCTGTAAGGTCTCCCCTGAGAAATCTGCTGATAACCTTATGGGGTTTCCTTTGTAGGTTATTTTTTTTTGCCTGACTGCCCTTTGTATTTTCTCTTTGTCATTGACTTTTGCTAGTTTCACTACTATATGCCTTGGGGTTGGTCTTCTTGTGTTAATAAAGTTTGGAGATCTATTGGCTTCTGTCACCTGAAGTTCCATCTCTCTTCCCAAGTTTGGAAAGTTCTCAGCTATTATTTCTTTGAACAGGCCTTCTGCCCCCTTCTCCTTCTCTTCTCCCTCTGGTATACCTATAATCCTTATGTTGCATCTCCTAATTGAGTCGGATAGTTCTCGGAGAGTTTCTTCATTTCTTTTTAGTCTTAGTTCTCTCTCCTCCTCTGTCTGCAGCATTTCTATATTCCTATCCTCCAAATTGCTAATTCTGTCCTCCATATTATCGACCCTACTGTTCAGAGAGTCCAGATTTTTCTTAATCTCCTCCATTGTGTTCTTCATCTCCAGTATTTCTTAGCTCTTCTTTATAGTGTCAAGCTCTTTTGTGACATAGCTCTTGAACCCATTGAGTTGTCTATCTGAATTCTCTTTTAACTTGTTGAGTTTTTTAATAATGGCAGTTTCGAAATCATCGTCATTTAGGTTATAGATTTCATTGTCTTTGGGATTGTTTTCTGTGTGCCTATCATTTTCCTTCTGTTCTGGAGATTTAATATATTTTTTCATACTGCTAGATGGCGTGGATTTGTGCCTCCGCATAGAGATAGAGTTTAGTTGCTGCTTCCACTTGTTGCGACTGGTGTGTGTGTGTGGGGGCAGCTGTTTAGACTGCACCAACCAGGAACCCTGTCAGCTGTTACTGACTGGACCTGGACCCCTCCTCATAGTCACAGTGGTCCTGTGGGGGTCCCTCGTCGGTTGTGGGGGCAATTGCAAGGGGGCCTCAGGCTGCTGGTGCCTACTGTTGCAGCCCACTTAGACGCAATCCCTCCTTGTGGTCTGCAGCAGTGTTGTGGGCTTCCCCAGCAGCCAGGAGCAGGATCACCTATAATTGCCGCTTTGTCCCTAATACAGCTCACAAGATCACACTTGTCCACTCTAGGTCCCGCCAGAGGTATGGGTATCTTCTGCAGTCTGTGTTTAGCTCACCTAGCTGTGCTACTTTTGCCCCAGGGCCTTCCCGCCTTGCAATTGCCAGTCGGGACCTCTCCACTAGTGCTGTGCAGAGGCTTTCGCTGAGGCTGCTGTAGGAACCTGGCGTTCCCCCTGGGCTACATAGCCGTTTCACCGGAGTGCCACTCTGCCCCCCTCCACTCTCACAGGATCTCTGGGAGCCCCTTGCCTCATCTGGGACATGGCCAGAGTCTGTGGGCCTGGTGGTGGCTTGTAAGCTGCTGCCTTGTGGGGAATTCTGCTCTAGGGAGCTTCCTGGTGTTCCAAATGCTGGGCAGGGCCTCCCTGCTAATGGCGAGCAGAGGCCCTCCCTGCTGGGAGGGGGGGGTGCTGGACGCTGGAGCGTCCCGTGGGGCCGCAGAGCCGGGTGTTGGAGCTCCACCAAGTCCCCAAGCATGTCCACGGGAAGTCCGGGCACCCTCTGCATGCACCAGAGTCCATGGGCCCCAGCAGCAGCTGGCAGTCTGGTGCAGTGCCAGGGAATCAACCCACTGGGAGCTTCCCTTTGTTCTGGATTCTGGGAGGGGCCTCCCAGCTAATGGCAAGCAGAGGCTTTCCCTGATGGGGGGGTGTGGGACCCTGGAGCCTCCCCCAGAGCTGCAGAGCCTGGCGCTGGAGCTCCAACCCTGTCCCCAAGCACGTCCATGGTAAGTCCGGGCGCCCCCTGCAACAACCTGTGCGCTGGAGACTGTGGGCCCAGCAGCAGCTTGCAGTCTGGTGCCATGCCGGGGAATCTGCCCACCGGGAGCTTCCCGTTGTCCTGGATTCTGGGCGTGGTCTCCCTGCCAATGGTGAGCAGAGGCTTTCCCTGCCAGGGAGGTGCTGGACCCCGGAGCCTCCCCCGGCCACAGAGCTGGGCGCTCGACCTCCAACCATGTCCCCAAGCACATCCACAGGAAGTCCGGGCGCCCCCTGCAACAACCTGTGTGCCGGAGACTGTGGGCCCAGCAGCAGCTTGTGGTCTGGTGCCGTGCTGGGGAATCTGCCCACAAGGAGCTTTCCTTTGTTCTGGATTCTGGGCAGGGCCTCCCTGCTAATGGCGAATGGAGGCCTTCCCTGGCAGTGGGTGCGGGACCCTGGGGATTCCCCCTGGGCTTAGGTGTAATCGTGGGGGGCTTGAGTAGGGCTGTTGTCACCTGTTTCCACGGTCACTCCACTGGTGAGTGCACACTCCTGCCCTTGGTGTGTGGCGATGCTATGGGGGAGTCCGCTGGAAGAGAGCCTCCTGCAGGAACTAGGCTGTCAAGGGGTCGGGGGTCGGGGGTCGGAGAGTTATCACCTATTTCCACCTCCTCCCGGGGGGAAGTCTGTCCGCCTTCCAATGTATAGTAGCACAAGACTCTTAGGCATCTTGAGATGCTATCTGGATATCCTTTGTTAATCGGTGAATGTCCAATTAGTTGTAGATTCGACGGGGGAGAGACAAAGAAGACCACTAACTCTGCCATCTTGGTCCCGCCTATTAGCACACTCTTATTGCAATTGTCTTCTTAATTGGGTTGGTACCCAGTGTAGCTGGTTGCTAGGCTCAGGGGCGTACAGTTGTGATAGGCCTGAGGCCAACAAGGCTGATGTCAGTTCTCTTAGGAGTGCAGCTGAGTAGGGCTAGCCCTTGGCATGGAGGCACTCAGTTGTTTCCCAGCTTTTCTCTTTTTGTGAGGACAGGGGTGATGACTTCCAAGCTCTTTACATGCCAGAGCAGAAACCAGAAGCCTCCAATGAAGGTTTTTTGACTTTGAAAGGTGATGTCAAGGCACCTTGTATACGAGCAAGCATGATCCAGTAGAGAGCAGAGATTAGATGATGCAGGAGAAAGGGGAGAATTTCAAGAGAAAACTTCTTGAGAAAGACTGAGCTTTAGTGTCTGAAATAGGACCCTTGCAGGAAGCTTGTTCCCCTGCAAGAGGATTAGGGACAGAGAATGTAGATATCTTGGTGGGATCATTGGTGGGAGGAAGAGAGAAGTGCCATCGATAGCTTCCCTTTCCCTTATGAAATATGTGGCAAAGTCATCAGGCAGAGGTGGAGGGCAATGTGCACTGGAGACTCAAGGAGAGAGAAAGGTTTGAAATAGCTCCCTCTCACCATGAGGAAGTGAATTCACTAGAGCAGTGAGTAGGTCTTCTGGGGTTGCTGGGCTTTGTGTTCACATATTTGAAGCAGTCCTAAACTTGTCAGAGGTGTATTTTTTCCTTGAAATGGGGACTTTCATCTGCTCAGGTGCCATCGTGGAGAAAGTTGCTAATTAGGTTTACCAGTGTTGGGGGTGTTTGCAGAGGTGGATCACCTTGGCTAAGGTGTTTTTACAGCTGGATCGCCTCTACAGCTGTTGCAGTTGCCCAGAAGAAAGGCAGCAGTTGTAGTGGTGAAGAAGACAATGACCCAGATATTCTACACAGTGCTGAAGATGGGTGGTGGTGATAGGAGGGTAGCAGGGAGTATATTCTGATAACTGTGTCCTTTTAAGGAACCAGGGGCCTGTAGAAAGAAGGAGGAGGAACAGTGTGGAAGAGGCAATGAGAAGCAGGGGGCACACCCACCCCTACTCCAGGCCCTAGTGTGTGAGAGGGTGAGGTGGTGGGAGACAAAACAGCTGGCCCTTGAGAGGGCTTTGGGCTGTCTTGGTTGAGGGTAGGCCAAGCCAAGGCAACAAAGGCACCACGGCATGTGAAATGGTGTAACCACAATAGAAGTTCATTTTTCATTCCAGGAACAGTCAAAATTGGGTGTTCCTACGCAGGAGCCGTGCTCCATTTAGTGATCTGTCCCAGGGTCTGTCTGTCTTGAGGCTCTGCCAGGAAGCCCTGGTGACTCATCATCTGCATCCAGGTGACAGAAGAGGAAAGCAAGAGTGAAGGAGGTATGGAAACTTCTTAACCCTTGGCCAGGACATGGCACACTTAACTTCCACTCAGTCTGATTGGCTGGGACTCAGCCACATGGCCACACTCGACTGCAAGGCAAGATGGGAAATGGAGTCTACCTTCGTGCTCAGGGAGAAAAGGAGCCTTCACGTTTCAGGGAAGAGCTGGCAGTCTCTGCCAACAGGTGGAGCATGTACCCCAGGAAGCTGCCAGGTTCAGTAAAAGAGGAAACCTTGAGGGAAGAAGTGGAGGTTGGGAGGGTTTTCTCGCCACTGAATCGTGGTGTTTCCCTAATGGGGATTCTCTATTTCCCTCATTCCTTCTAGACTTCTACACGTATTAATGAAGAACAGGTTGGTGGTTGCCAGGGGTACAGAGGAGGAGGTGGCTGTGGGAAGGAAGTGGATGTGTCTATAAGAGGGCAACATGTGGGATCCTTGCGGTGATGGAAATGTGCTGTATCTTGACCGAATTGCAGTCAGCATCTCCATCATGATACTGTACTATGGTTTTGCAAGATGTTATCATTAGGGGAAGCTGGCTAAAGGGTACACGGGATGTATTGCATTATTTCTTACACCTGCGTGTGACTCTATGGTTAAGTCAAAAGTACAAGTTGGATTAGACAATTCTCTGCAAATGATGCCCCTCTTTATTGCCTGCACCAGAGGTGAACCACTCCCACAGTGCCACCCTTGGTAGCCAACTACTCCATTCCAAGTTTTCTTAGCAAGAAAGTGGCCAAATCAGTGTTGGATTGGTGGTGTCCAAAGACTGTCGTTTTAGTGCTTCAGATTGCTCTCGGTGACTTTTAGTACAGCAAGGATTTTGGTCCTTATGAGCGCCTTACATCTTAGGACTGGATTCAACAAACACTACTATGAGGTAGGTGGCCTGCAGGCAATTACTTTGTGTGCCTTTTTGGAGACTGGCACTGCCACCCCACAGAGGACACCTCTCCCCAACTAGGTCCACACCCCTGCACACACACAGAGAAACACCAAGTCCTTTTCCTCTTCTCCCATGGGAAATTTGTGTTCAGTGCTGAGTCCTGACCCAGTCCTTATCCCCACTGTCAGGCTAACTGGACCTTCTGGTCTGACCCCCGACCCTGCAGGACTCACCTCCCTCCCCCTCACACACCTGCCTCTTCCCTTCCTTCCCGCTCCCCCCATGAGAGAACTTGCAGAGACACACACATTTTCACAACAGGTCCGTTTTATTGAAATCACCATCAGGGCACCCTGCTGCTGTCAAATGACGTCGGCACCACTGGCCATTTCTCAGGGGTCAGACGTTAGAGACTTCTCAGATGATTCCTCTCTGAGGTCTGTGGCCTCGCTCTGAAGTTGCCGGTGGTGCAGGTAGGCACGTGAAGTGCTGGGCTTCTCCATGCTCTCTCCGTCCGCCTCTGGCTCATCTTGATTCAGCTTTTCATTCAGCCTGTGATAGTGACCGAATAGGGTTGTTCCTCTCGCTTCCTTAGATTTGACTGAAGAGGTGGGACGTTTTGAAGAGGCTTTTTCAGTGGATCTCCTTCGAAGGGGTCTTTTGGCCCCCGTGGTTTTCTTGGCCGCCTGGAAAGACAATAGGGTGAGCCCAGAAGGGCACTGGTTTGAGGGAAGAGGGTGGGGGATGGGTGGGAAGAGGGGCTTCCTGAGAAGGGACATGGGCTGAGGAGGGGCTGTGCGCCAGGCATGGACAGGGGAGGAGTCTTGGTGGGGGGAGTCAAAGGGGAAGAGGAGGAGCTTGGGCGGGGTCATCTCACCTTGACACTCCCTCTGGACCTGGGTTGACTTGAGGACTTCCTCATCTTCCTCTCTTTGGTGTTTGGCGAGGGTTGTTCCGTGACTGTGCTAGAAGCCTGGGATTTCCTGGTCGCCTTCGCCATGTCAGCGCCTCCCAGTGGTCTACCCCAGGCCTCCTGACCTGCCTATATACACCCCTCTATAGGACAGAGTGGGGCCACACCCTTCAGCTTTGTTTGGTCAGCAAGGCTCTCCTCCAGCCAATGGCAGCCGTGGGTTGGGCTTAGACATCACAAAGCTCCACCTTGACACCTCTAGGGGAGGATGGGAAGCAGCCAAGATGTTCTGGTTGGGGAAAGGGGGCACCGCTAAACAGCCTTCCAAACTGACCTGCCCCCCTCCTCATCTCCCCAGTCAATGCTGGTGGCTCACAAGGCAGGGAGAGGGTGTTTCCTCCAAACCTTTCCCCACAGCCACCCTATTCAGTGCTTCATTCTCTTCTTTCCCTCCCTTCACCGCTACCTAGTTTCTGTATGTCATGCCTACAATCCACCCATGGTGCTGTGGCTGTGTTTAAGTCTCTGTGGAGATGTGAATCATCCCGCTTCCTGATTACAAATTACTCTAATGCAGCTTGAAGACGACTCGCTTCTGCCAGGGTCCTTTTCCGTCCCACCTCCTTTTCTCAGGGTCCACATTGCTCTGCTCAGTTTTCTGTTTTCCAGTCTGCCTTCATCCTGTCACACTTCCATGAACAGACTTGCTCTACTCAGAATCAAGTCCTGTTTCAAATCTGGGACCCATGCCCACCTCAGTAGGTGGCCTACCCAGGCTTGGGTTTTCATAGGGTCAGGGGGACGAGGCAGACACATGCTACAAGTTGTGCTGGATGTTTGTATGCAGGAAACTACAACCTAAGGCTGGTGAGTTCACGAGGGGGAGGGAGGCGTTCAACATTGTGCTTGGTGTCCAGTGCAACAAGGAAGAAAACGACATCCAGGCTGGAAAGGGAGAGGTAGCACTGTCTTTATTCACAGACCACAAGATAGTCTACACAGAAAATTCTATCAATCTAAAAAACAAAAAATGCTTCCAGAAGGAATAATTGAGTTTAGCAAGATCTCAGGATATAAGATCAACATATAAAAATAAAGTGTATATTTATATACTAGCAATGAATAATGGAAAATTGAAATTAAAAACAGTGTGTTTTAAAACAGGATGAGAAAGCCTACAAATCTGACAAAATATGTAGAAGCTCTGTACATCAAAAACTACAAAACATTGCAGAGAGAGATTAATGAATACCTAAACATATGTAGGTATACGCCTTGTTTGTGGTTTGAAGGACTGGATATTGTTAAGACACCAATTCTTCCCCAGCTCATTGATAGAGTCAACACAGTCCCAATCAAAACCCCAGAAGACCTTTTTAAAAACATAGAAATTGACAGGCTGGTGTTCTGTAGAGTAAGCCCTGAGGTGTATTTTTTTTTTCTTTTTTGTTATGCAGGTGCCTGACTTAAGCTTTGGTTGCCAAGGCGTCCACTTCAAAGAGAGATCCACTTCAAGAGGGCTATCTGGAAAAAACACATTGCCAGCGACAGGACTAGATAAAGAGCCAGGCCCCCTGCCCCCACGGAGGCTCCTTTGATTTAGAGAGCTCAGTTGATTTCAAGAACTGATCATTGGAGCCACTTGCTTTTCTCCTCTTCCTGTGCTTTAAATTCTGCTCTTATGTTTTAAATTCACCAATAAAGATTGAGCCCCTGAAACCCTAGGCCCCCAGCCTCAGCCCCAGAGAAAGCAGAACCCCAGCCCCCCGCCCCGTGTCCTCTCTTTCTCCAGGCGACCTCGCTGTGTGGCCCCAGGTATGCTGTGTAATTTCCAGGTCCTATGAGTAATAAACCTCTATTCTTTCAAAGTTTCCTGATGGTTATTGGAGAAGGGCATCTTGCAATCCTAATAAGAGCCACAAGGGCTGGTCCAGCCACAACATTCTTAAGTGACAGGCTGAGACCGGCACAAAACAAGTTCCCATTCATATGGAAATGCAAAGGACCTAGAATAGCCAAAATAACTTCTAAAAAGAGGGCAGAGTTGGAGGGTTTATTCTACTTGACTGCAAGGCTTATTATAAAGTGACAGTAACCAAGACAGTGAGGAATCGGCATAACATAACAACAGAAATATATTCATGGAACAGAGGAGTCTAGAAATAGACCCACACATACATGCATACACAGGCAACTGATTATCGAGAAAGATGCAAAAGATGAGAGGTGAAAGGACAGTCTTTTCAACAATTAGATCTGGAACAACTGGATAGCCACATGCGAAAAGCACTGTTTAATCCAAACCTTGCTCCATATAAAAAACAACACAAAATGGATCACAGACCCACATGTCAAAACCAAAATTATGAAGCTTCTTGGAGAATGCATAGGAGAAAGTCTTTGTTACTCTGAGCTAGTGTGGTAAGTTTGATGATTTCGAGGTTGACCAAGGAAGAGACAGGACCACGAGAGGCAGGAACACAAAAGCTTTATTGAGCAGCACTTGGACAGGGCTGCATGAGAGGAGAAGTCCCTCCCAGGAAGAGACCTTCCAGAGACATGGGCACAAGGCCACCACCCAGAAAGGGACTAAAGTAAGGGCCCTCCCAGGAGAGAAGGGGAAATGGGAGAGGGGGCTTCATGTATCTGGGAGATGGTGCTCAGCAGTGTAGAGGAGGAAGCCAATTCCTCTACCCTCTAGGTCCTTCTGGCTGGTCTAAGAAATAAATTGACATGAGACAGAATAACAGGAGAAAATCAAAGTTTAATAACACAGATATGTGGGAGAAACCCAGGAAAACTGAGCAAGTCTCTAGAATGGCCAAAACCACCACCTTAAATACCATCTTCAGCTAAAGACAAAGGAGGATTTCGGGGGTAGTGTTTGGGTCTTCAAAGGAGAGGAAAGCAATTTACATGGAGATGGAAATGCAAATGTTTGTTAAACAAGTGTTTGCTATGACCCGAGAGACGCATTTTGGGGTAGCCAATTCTGATCCTCCACAGCAGCAAGGCAGGAGTCTCTGGGTCAGTGAACTCCAGAGGGCAGTAGCAGTCAGGGATATTTTATCGCTACAGGCTTTGTCCTATCTACGGTTAGCAGGTGTTGGGTGCATCTTTGTGGGACACGCAAAGTAGGCAGCCTCTAAATGGCTACACATACGTTTGTTTGAAGTATATTTAAAGCAATTGGATCCATAATAATTTGAATTTGGCACCAGTGGACTTTGGGCTAAAGATCCTAGCCTGCTGTGAAGAAGTAAACAAAATGGAGGCCAGTTTAGGCCAATACATAGGGACCATCATTGGCCCATTTACATAACTTCTTAGATACAAGGAAAAATCCATTAATGAAAACAATTGATAAACTGGGACTTCATCAAAACTCAAAACTCCTTTTTCTTTAAAGATACTGTTAAGAGAGTAAAACGACAAGCCACACACTGGGAAAATATATTTGCAAATCACATATCTGATAAAAATCTTGTGTCCAATACATATAGAACTCCCAAACTTCAATAAGAAAGAATCAAACGACTCAGTAAAAAATGGGCAAAGATTTGTACACTTTCCCAAATAGACATACAGATGGCAAAGAGTCATACCACTAGAAGCTCAGCATCATTAGTCATTATGGAAATGCCATTAAAAACCACAATGAAGAAAAAAGCAGGGAGCAAAATGGCGGGGTGAGCTGACCTGGGATTCTCTCCCCTCCAAAATACAACAAAAGATTGGAAGAACTGAATTTCAGAGAATAAACATAATGCCAGCTCGTTAGAGACCTACAATACCAAGAAGGAGGAGATCATAAACCTAGCTTTACACCTTTGGAGGCACTGGAACGGTAGGAGGGAACATCGCTCCCTCCCCTAGAGTCTGTGATTGCTGCAGCGCGGGTCGGGAAGGAGCGGAGGAGGGGCCGCGCGACCAGGGATCATCCAGGACTCCTGCTGCTGGTTCAGTGGAGACCCGCTGACGGGGGGGAAAGCTTCCGTCCGTGGGGACCCTATAAATCAAGGGCCTTGGGAGACCAGAGAACAGAACTGATCTGAACCCAGACCGGGGCGTGTGAGTAACAGCCCCTCCCCCCTAACAAAGCCAGTGGGCGCAGCCATCTTGCCCCGAAGGCGGAGAGCTAACACGCCGCTCTCGACCCCCATCTAGTGGCGACAGACTGTAACTGCAACTGAATTCTACCACCATGAGAAAAACCTCTCCTCTACCATCCAGCAATTTATAAAAGCCCCAGACCAGAAGGAAAACAATAAAAACACAGAATTAAGTCCTGAGGACTTGGAATTAGGTAAACTAAGTGATAATGAATTCAGAGCAGCTATAATCAAAAAACTCAATGAGGTAGAGAGAAAGAGAAACAAGCCGAGTTCTGGAGTTACTTCACAAAAGAGATTGAAATCATAAAGAAGAATCAAACAGAATTACTTGAGATGAAAAACACAATGGACCAGATAAAACAGAATACGGGTTCCCTGAATGCCCGTGTAGACAACCTAGAGGAGCAAATCAGCATAATCAAGGACAGACAGGCTGAATGGCGCCAGACAGAGGAAGAAAGAGAACTAAGAATTAAAAAAAATGAGGAAAATCTCCGAGAGATAATGGATTCAATGAGGAGTAAGAACATAAGGATCATAGGAATTCCCGAGAATATAGAAAAGGAAAATGGAGCAGAAAGTGTGCTTAACGAAATTATTGAAGAGAACTTCCCAAATCTAGGGATCAACGGAGAAATGTGTGTAGAGGAGGGTTTTAGATCTCCTAGATTTGTCAATGTAAAAAGACCCACCGCAAGGCACATAATAGTAAAGTTGGCAAATAGGAATGATAAGGAAAGAATACTCAGGGAAGTAAGAAAAAAAAAGAGAATAACCTATAAAGGAGCCCCTATCAGACTGTCAGCGCATTTCTCTACAGAAACCCTACAAGCTAGGAGAGAATGGAGTGTTATATTCAAAGCTTTAAAGGATAAAAACCTTCAGCCAAGAATACTCTATCCAGCAAGAATTTCCTTCAGATATGAGGGAGAAATTAAATCTTTTCCAGACAAACAAAAGTTAAGGGAATTTGTAACTAAAAGCCCTCCATTACAAGAAATCCTCAAGAAGGCTCTCATACTTGAAAAAAGAAAAAAGGGAGAAAGGGGACACAAGCCACAGACTAGGGAGGCCAATGGATAGAACCAGAAAAGGATAGCAAATATTCAACTATAGCATTAGGGTAAAAATAAGGAAACTACCAAAACAAGGACGATCTTAGCACTCTAACTACAAATTAATAAGAGGAGTTGGAATAAAAAACGAAAATAATTATTTAGGAGGGGAAGAGCAAAGGGTCTAAATCAGTATTGGTCGAGTAAGTAAGAGACCACCAGAGAATAGACTATATTATACACGAGATTCTAAATACAAACTTCAAGGTAGACACTAAAATAAAGTACAGAACAGAGTCACAAATCATAGATAAGGAAAAATCTAAGAAACCCAGCATAAGAAATTGCAGTATTAAATGGGTAGTCTAAAGCACACAGGAAAAGAAACACAGGAAAGCAAGATAATGAGCGACAGATTGACAGCATTAAGTCCACATGCATCAACAATCACTCTCAATGTGAACGGATTGAACTCTCCAATAAAAAGACACAGAGTGGCAAAATGGATTAAAGAACAAGATCCAACAATTTGTTGCCTCCAGGAAACACACCTCAGCCCCAAGGACAAACACAGACTCAGGGTGAAGGGGTGGAGGACAATACTTCAAGCAAATAGCAAGGAAAAAAAGGCAGGTGTTGCAATTCTCATATCAGACCAAGTGGATTTCAAAATAAGACAGGTAAAGAGAGACACAGAGGGACAATATATAATGATCAAAGGGACACTTCATCAAGAAGAAATAACGCTTATAAATATCTATGCACCCAACACAGGAGCACCAAGATTCATAAAGCAACTATTAACAGACCTAAAGGAAGATGTTAAAAACAACACAATAATAGTAGGGGATCTCAACACCCCACTCACATCAATGGACAGATCATCCAGACAGAAAATCAACAAGGAAATAGTGGAGCTGAATGAAAAACTAAAACAATTGGACTTAATAGACATATATAGATCACTCCCCCCTGAAGGAGCTGAATACACATTCTTCTCAAGTGCACATGGAACATTCTCTAGGATAGACCATATGTTGGGAAACAAGGCAAGCCTCTACAAATTTAAAAAAATTGAAATAATAACAAGCATCTTCTCAGATCATAGTGCTATAAGGCTAGAAATTAATTACAAGAAAAAAGCTGAGAAAGGCACAAAGATGTGGAGACTAAACAACACACTACTGAACAAGCAATGGATCATTGAAGAAATCAAAGAAGAAATCAAAAAATACCTGGAAACAAATGAAAATGATAGCATGCCATACCAACTCATATGGGATACAGCAAAAGCTGTATTAAGAGGAAAATTCATCGCAATACAGGCACATCTTAACAAACAAGAAAAATCCCAAATAAGCAACCTTAAAGCACACCTAACTGAACTAGAGAAAAAAGAACAAATGAAGCCCAAAGTCAGCAGAAGGAGAGAAATAATAAAAATCAGAGCAGAAATAAATACTATTGAAACGAAAAAGGCAGTAGAAAGGATCAATGAGACAAAGAGCTGGTTTTTTGAGAAGATAAATAAAATTGACAAACCACTAGCCAGACTTACAAAGAAAAAAAGGGAGAAAGCTCAAATAAACAAAATCAGAAATGAACGAGGAGAAATAACAACAGACTCTGCAGAAATACAACAGATTATAAGAGAATACTACAAAAAACTATATGCCAACAGAATGGATAACCTAGAGGAAATGGATAAATTCCTGGACTCCTACAATCTCCCAAAGCTCACTCAAGAAGAGGCAGACAATTTGAACAGACCAATCACAAGGAAAGAGATTGAAACAGCAATCAAAAACATCCCAAAGAATAAAACCCCAGGACCAGATGGCTTTCCTGGGGAATTCTACCAAACTTTCAGAGAGGATTTAATACCTATCCTTTTCAAGCTATTCCAAAAAATTAGGGAAGATGGAACACTTTCTAACACATTCTATGAGGCCAACATCACGCTGATACCAAAACCTGACAAGGACACCACGAAAAAAGAGAACTACAGGCCAATATCACTGATGAACATAGATGCAAAAATTCTAAACAAAATTTTGGCAACCAGAATTCAGCAATTCATCAAAAGAATCATACATCAGGATCAGGTGGGATTCATACCAGGGACACAGGGATGGTTCAACATCCGCAAATCAATCAATGTGATACACCACATCAACAAACTGAGGAATGAAAACCACATGATCATCTCAATAGATGCAGAGAAGGCATTTGACAAGATCCAACAGCCATTTATGATAAAAACTCTGAACAAAATGGGCGTAGAAGGAAACTACCTCAACATAATAAAGGCCATATAGGACAAACCCATAGCCAACATCATACTCAATGGGCAAAAACTGAACCCCATCCCCCTGAAAACAGGAACGAGACAAGGATGCCCTCTGTCACCACTCTTATTTAACATAGTACTGGAGGTCCTGGCCAGAGCAATCAGGCAAGAAAAAGGAATAAAAGGAATCCAAATAGGGAGGGAAGAAGTGAAACTCTCGCTGTTTGCAGATGACATGATCTTATATATAGAACACCCCAAAGAATCCATTGGAAAACTGTTAGAAGTAATCAACAACTACAGCAAAGTTGCAGGGTATAAAATCAATTTGCATAAATCAGTAGCATTTCTATACTCCAGTAATGAACCAACAGAAAAAGAACTCAAGAATACAATACCATTCACAATCGCAACAAAAAGAATAAAATACCTTGGGGTAAATTTAACTAAGGAAGTGAAGGACCTATATAATGAAAATTACAAGGCCTTTCTGAGAGAATTGGATGACGACATAAGGAGATGGAAAGACATTCCATGTACATGGATTGGAAGAATAAACATAGTTAATATGTCCATTCTACCTAAAGCAATCTACAGATTCAACGCCATCCCAATCAGAATCCCAATGACATTCTTTACAGAATTAGAACAAAGAATCCTAAAATTCATATGGGGCAACAAAAGACCCCGAATTGCTAAAGCAATCCTGAGAAAAAAGAACAAAACGGGAGGCATCACAATCCCTGACTTCAAAACATACTACAAAGCTACAGTAATCAAAACAGCATGGTACTGGTACAAAAACAGGTGCACAGATCAATGGAACAAAATTGAAAGCCCAGAAATAAAACCACACATCTATGGACAGCTTATCTTCGACAAAGGAGCTGAGGGCATGCAATGGAGAAAAGAAAGTCTTTTCAACAAATGGTGCTGGGAAAACTGGAAAGCCATACGTAAAAGAATGAAAATTGACCATTCTTTTTCACCATTCACCAAAATAAACTCAAAATGGATTAAAGACCTAAAGGTGAGACCTGAAACCATAAGGCTTCTGGAAGAAAACGTAGGCAGTACACTCTTTGACATCAGTATTAAAAGGATCTTTTCGGACACCATGCCTTCTCAGAGAAGGGAAACAATAGAAAGAATAAACAAATGGGACCTCATCAGATTAAAGAGCTTCTTCAAGGCAAATGAAAACAGGATTGAAACAAAAACACAACCCACTAACTGGGAAAAAATATTTGCAAGTCATATATCTGACAAAGGCTTAATATCCTTAATATATAAAGAACTCTCGCAACTCAACCACAAAACATCAAACAACCCAATCAAAAAATGGGCTGGAGACATGAACAGACATTTCTCCAAAGAAGATATACTGATGGCCAATAGGCACATGAAAAGATGCTCATCATCGCTGATCATCAGGGAAATGCAAATCAAAACTATGCTAAGATATCACCTTACACCCGTTAGAATGACAAAAATATCTAAAACTAATAGCAACAAATGTTGGAGTGGTTGCAGAGAAAAAGGAACCCTCATACACTGCTGGTGGGAATGCAAACTGGTGCAGCCACTATGGAAAACAGTATGGAGATTCCTCAAAAAACTAAAAATAGAACTACCATACGATCCAGCCATCCCACTACTGGGTATTTATCCAAAGAGCCTGAAGTCAGCAATCCCAAAAGTCCTGTGCACCCCAATGTCTATTGCAGCACTGTTTACAATAGCCAAGACGTGGAAGCAACCTAAGTGCCCATCAACAGACGAATGGATAAAGAAGATGTGGTACATATATACAATGGAATACTACTCAGCTGCAAAACAGAACAAAATCATTCCATTTGCAATAACATGGATGGACCTTGAGAGAATTATGTTAAGTGAAATAAGCCAGCGAGAGAAAGATAATCTGTGTATGACTCCACTCATATGAGGAATTTAAAACTATGGACCAAGAACAGTTTAGTGGATACCAGGGGAAAGGTGGGGTGGGGGGTGGGCACAAAGGGTGAAGTGGTGCACCTACAACATGACTGACAAACATTAATGTACAATTGAAATTTCACAAGATTGTAACCTATCAATAACTCAATGATAATAATAAAAAAAAACCACAATGAAGTACCACTACACACCTATTAGAATGCCTAAACTGAAAGACTGACCATACCAGATGCTGGCCAGGATGTGTAGAACACTGGAATTCTCACACCCTGATGGTGAAAGCTGACAAGAGATTTTCACATATTGAGGTATATGGGGTAACTATTCAGAAAGTAGAGTAGTGTTTCCGTGGGGCGGACGGTGAGAACAGGGTTTAACGACAAGCGGCACGAGCTATCTCATGCAGGTGAAGGGTATTTTCTAACACTTGCTGCTGATGGTGTAACTCAGTAAATTTAATAAAAACACTTAACTGAACATTTTAAATGGGTACATTTTAAGGTAGACACCCCCAATCCCTACAGGGCCATTCGGCAGCTGGCTGCCGGCCTCCTAAGAGAGAGGCGTCACAGTCCTGAGGGGACTGAAGTGTGTAGCACAGGGGCCTAAAGGTGCAGGTGGCAGGGGGGAATTCCTGCAGCCAGCTTCCCGTGGGGAGGCTTCTCTTCTGAACACCTCCATTCCTGCCCAGGGTCTCAAAGACACAGAAGCTGGCATCTCACCTCTAAGGGTCCAAGGTGCATGGCTTAAGTCCCTGGGTGAGGAAACAGAGTGGTCATGTGTTGTCATGGCTTGAGAATTAATCCATGGCCTCTGCAGTGTCTTCTATAGAAAAGGCTGTGACAACTAATGCACCTGCTGCTATCAGCGGCAAAGCCTTCTCACAGGACCCTTCCTAAGTACAAGAGGACTGGCAGTGCAGTGTCCCCATTAGTCCAGGGAGGAGAGGAAGACAAGGTGTGGAGGAGCCCTTGATGTCTCTCCAACGTCTACTACCGTTGTGTAATAGATGCTCAACAAAAAGCAGCTGTTCTGATTTATTACAACAAAATCCCCTTCATTTCTGTGAGGGGTGTCTGAGAAAGTCAAGTTTGCCCTGAAATTCTCCACCTTTTGCAGGTGCAGACGTACCATGTGACAGGTGCTTCAAATCCAAGATCACGTCTAATTTTCACATTATTCTCCAGGTCTCAGCAGGGAGAGATTGCCCTCTTCACTCCACAGCACAGTCTTAACCTGTGAGTTTCTGCTACCGTCCACATTGCTGTACGGGCCTGAACAGTTGGACACAGGTGCACACTAGATCTTTACTGGTCAGTAGTCATTTCTAGTATGATTTTGACCCCAGCCCTCCCCTATGCCCCCCTCACGCGCTGCTCCTTTTGTTACTGAAAATTCAGTTTCTGAACCCGGTGCATAGCTTAAGTCCCTAGGTGAGGTAACAGAGTGGTCTATGTCCTGTGTTGTCAAGTCTTGAGAATTAATCCACAGCCCCTGTGGTGACCTGGCTTCCACTCCCAAAATCAGCCCTGGGAAGCCCTAGAATGGAGAATGAAAGTAAATACACACATGCACATAATAACCATTCCCTTATTAGAATGGCCAGAATCTGGTACACTGACAGCACCAAATGCTGGATGTGGAGGAGCTGGAGCAGCAGGAACTCTCACTCATTGCTGATGGGAGTGCAAAGTGGTACAGCCACTTTGGAAGACGGTGTGGCAGTTTCTTATGAAACCAAACATACATGTTCTTACTACATGATCCAGCAATTGTATGGGTATTTACCCAAAAGAGGTGAAAATGTATGTCCACACAAAAACATACACACGGATGCTTAGGGCAGCTTTGCTAATAATTGCTAAAACTTGGAAGCAACCAAATGCCCTTCAGTAGGTGAGTGGGTAAATAATCTGTGGTACATTCAGAGAATGGAATATGAATCAGTGCAAAAAAGAAATGAGCTATCAAGGCATGAAAAGACATAGAAAAACCTTAAGGATGTAGTACCAATGAAGAAAGCCAATCTGAAAAGGCTGCCTACTGTACGAGTTCAACTATACGAACATTCTGGAAAAGGCAAACGATGGAGCCAATCTAAAGAGCAGTGGTTGCCAGGGGTTGTGAGGGGAGGGCGCAACAGGCAGAACACAGGGGATTTTTAGGGCAGTGAAACGCCTCTGGATGACACTCTAACGATGGACACATGTCATTATACATTTGTCCAAACCCATAGAATGTAGAACACCAAGTGAGAACCGTAATGTACATGATGGGCATTGGGCATAGAATGTGGCAATGTAGGTTCATGATTACAAGAAATGTCCCAGTCTGGTGGGGGATGTTGATAATGAGGGAGGTGATGCAAGCGTGGGGGCAGGGGCTAAGTGGGAAATCTCTGTACCTTCATTTTCATTTTTCTGGGCACCTAAGAGGCTCTAAATAAACTCTTCAAAAACAATACACAATATGAAAAAGAATATCTAAACAACCAAACAGGAGAAAGCCCTGGGGGAGACTGCAGACTGCAGTGAGCTGGTACTTGTGTTTGGGTGGGGTCGCGGGCAGCGGGAGCCAAGTTGGGAGGGGCTGTAGGCTGCATAGATGCAGATAACGGGATGGGGAGGAGGAAAGGCTTCAAACTTCTGTTCCTGCTTCACTGCACACATCTGAAGCAGCCCCTCAGGCCACACAGGCCAGTGGCCCTGGGCCAAAACCAGGACAGCGGGAAAGATGGGTCCATTAAGGCATTTGAGTCCAGAGTCTGTGCTAACAACCACCTGAAACCATCTCAGCGCGTGAGGATGGTTCTTTCAAAAGATTCTCATTTTAATAGAATATAAGAATAGACAAGAAACAGAATAGCGAATATCAGACCTAATTCTTTCATCAAATAAGTATATACATATATATATAGTCTATATATATCTATAAATACATAATAGGAACATACGTGCATATACATGTGCATAGCTGCATACTCCTGTGATATGTACAAACAGGTGTCTAGAAGCACATATAAGTTACAAATGTGTTCTAGATGTAGATACAGGGCTGCCGCAGCGGGCAGAGATGTACAATGTATTTCTTACTAGGAAGGAGGATAAATGAGTGAAAATCCCTGCACTGAGCACGCAATAGGAGGTCACCATAAACCCGGAGGAGCATCTCGAAGCCACCGCCGCTGCTCAACCTGGACAGGACAAACGCAATCCGGAAAAGAAATGGCTCGCTGAGTCCGGCTCGCTGGTGCCGAGACCCCACGGGAAGGGGGCTTCTCCCGTGAACCCCTCGGCCCTGGGCGCGGCAGCCCCCATCCAGCCCTTCCCCAGGATGGCAGCCCTTCTCAGCCAGGGTGGACGAGGACCCTCCCGAGGGAGGCCGGTGGGCTGCCCCCGCCCCAAAGCACAGGCCCACAGAAGCCCCGTGCCCCTCCTGTGCGCTCTGGGGGACCCAGGGCAGGACTGTCAGCCGAGGGCTACCCGCCCCCTCCGCAGCCAACCGGGGGTCAGAGCCTGGGGGTGAGGGGTGCAGACACATAGGGCAGGCGCAGGGCTGAGGCCAGGCCAGAGTCAAGGGGAGGAGCAGAGCACGGTCGAGGAAGCCGAGGATCCTCTGCCCCTGCCATCAGCCCCGGGAGACCCCTGGCCACGGTGGCCGGATGTGACGTCCCCTGGCTTCCGCCTCGGAGGTCTGGGAGCACCGAGGGCCTCGCTGATGCAGGCCGGATTCGGGGCGGCAGAGGGAAGGAGCCCAGGCCAGGCCAGGTGCCCAGGGAGCCCCGGGAGGAAGGACTCCGGGCCCACGGCGTCCAGGTCTGCCCCTGCCATCAGCCCTGAGGGACCATGGGGGAAGTGGGATGGACAGGCTGAGCCCCCGTCCCCCTCCTCAGAGGAGCCTGCTGGGGAGGGCCCGGGGGAGGGAGCGGACTCAGGGACAGAGGCGGGGCCAGGCCCTGCTGGGGGTCAGGGAAGGAGCAGAGGGTGGCCAAGGACCCCAGGGACTCCCTCCCATCCCCTGCCCTCAGCCCTAGGCGTCCCTGGGCTTAGTGGCCTGAGGTGACCCTCACAGCCTTCCCTAGGGGTCTCAGGGGAGTCAGGGCCTCAGCTCCACAGAGGGAGGGTCCCAGGACCTGCCAGGGCTCAAGCTGAGGACCCCGAGGGAGGAGAAGAGGACCCCGCAGAAACACGCCCTTGCCGTCAGGGCCGCGAGTCCCTGCGGCGCTATTACCAGAGGCGGCCTTTCCCGCCTTCCGCATCCGGGTCTCAGAGAGACTGGGGACTGGGTCAGAGAGCAGCGCCTGAGGGGCCAGAGGGGGGCGCCCAGGGCCTGCTGGAGTCCCGGGGAGACGCCGAGGGAGGGCTGAGGACCCTGGACCCCAGGACAGAGAGGGAGCCTGTGGCCCTGCGCTCGGGCTTGGGAGGCCCCAGACAGGGCCACCTGAGGAGGCGTTTCCAGCCTTCTGCCTCCGGAGTCTTCAGGGGGTGAGGACTGTGACTTCAGGTCAGCCGAGGGTGGGGTCCCCGGACCCCGAGGGAGGACTGAGCAGACCCCCCGCCCAGACATAGGCGACCCCAGCAGAAATCTGCCCCTGTGGTCAGTCCTGCGAGGCCAGGCAGGATGTCAGGAGGGGTGGCCCGTCCACTTCCTGCTCGGGGCCTCAGTGGCATCGTGGCCTTGGCCTGCAGGATGCTGCCTCAGGTTAGCAGAAGGGAAGGGTCCAGGCCTGGCCAGGAGTAACTAGGAATACCTTGAGGACTCTGAGGGGACTCCCACCCCAGGCAGAGGGGGGCCCACTGAAATCGGCCCTGCCCCTGTCACCCTGAAGACCCCAGGCAGGGGTGGCGGCAGGTGGTGCAGCCCACTCACCTCTGCCTCGGGCTCTGCCAGGTGAGGCCTTGTTCTGTGGGGCGACGGCGGGTCAGCAGAGGGAGTCACATCTGGTCAGCAGAGGAAGGGGTCCCGGATCTGCCCGGACTCCAGACAAGGAGCCTTTGGGAGGAACGGAGGGCATGGAGGTTCCCCCCACCCCAGAAGAGAAGGGACCTCACAGAGGCCAGCTTCCCCTGTTCTCGGCCCAGGGAGGCCCCGGGGCAGGGAGGGCTGGAAGTGGCCTGCTCCGACTTCCGTCATATGGTTGGGGATGGGGGATCTCAGGGAGGTGAGGCCTTGGTCTGAGGGGAGATGGCAGGTTGGCCAAGGGTGGAGTCCCAGGACCTGTTTGGTGTCAAGGTGAGGACCCTTCCTGAGGACTGAAGGTACCCCCACCTCAGCAAAGAACGGACGGCACAGAGTCCGGCTGTCCCCTGTTCTCAGCCCTGGAAGCAACAGTCAGCGGTGGTCCCACATGGCACGCTCACTTCTAGCCTGGGCAGGAAGGTGGGGGTCCTCAGGAGGAGAGGGCCTGGTCTAAGCGGGAGATGTCAGCTGTCCCAGGCGGTGGGCTGGGAGGAAGGGCAGGCCCCAGCAGGAGGAAAGATGAATGACCTACAGGAGGTCTGGGGGAGCCCCCATCCCAGGACATCGGGGCTGGTCCCTGCTGCCACCTTTTGTGATGGCAGCAGGGGTGCGGGTGGGTGGGCGTGCATGTGCAACCTCCTCTGGTTTCTCTCAGAAGCTCAGGGAGGTGAGGACCTTCGTCTGTGAGGACAACGTCAGGTCATCTGAGGAAGCACATCTGGTCAGCTGACACAGACTCCAGGAGTCAAGGACCCCGAGGGAGGAGTGAGTGTACCCCCATGGCCAGGACAAAGAGGGGGCCCACGGAAATCTGGCCTGGCCCTATTGTCAGCCCTCGCACCCCTGGCAGGGCCTGTCTGGCTGAGCCCCTCCTCATTTCCAGGTCGGTGGTCTGGGGAAGGGGGCAAGGGCCCTGGTCTGAGGGTCTGGACTCAGGTCAGGGGAGGCAGGATCCCAGGCCCTGGCCGGGGTCACGGTGAGGACTGAGGGGACCCCCACACCCCAGGACGCATGCAGCCCAGGACAGTCCTACCCTGCTGTCTGCCATGGGGACACCCGGGATCGGTGGGTGGATTCAGTCCCCCTCACTTCCCCTTCCAGTGTCTTCGGGAAACCAGGCCTTGGCCGAAGGAGGGTGGCCTCAGGTCAACAGAGGGAGTTGACCCAGGCCCTGCAGGGTGTCAGGGTGATGACAGCGGACCACCCATCCCAGGACAAATGGAACCCACAGAGTTTGGTCTCCCTTCTTGTCCCTTGCTGTCTCCTGTTAGCCCCTGGGCAGGTGTGGCCAGATGTGGGGTCCCCTCACTTCCTTCTGCTCAGTCTCAGGGGTCTGTGGTCTTGTTCTGAGAAGTTTGCCTCAGGCCAGCAGAGGGGTGGGGCCCAGGCCCAGCCAGGGGAAAGGTGAGGGCCCTGAGTGAGCTTGGAGGGGACTGCCCACCCCAGCACAGTGGGGACCTCACAGAGTCTGGCCCACCACTCCTGTCGGCCCTCGGATCCCAGGGCTCTGCTTGCCGTCTGCACCCTGAGGTGCCCCGTGTTTCCTCGTCCAGGAACCTGGAGGTGAAGGCCTTGTTAGGCTCGTGTGCTCAGGTCACAGACCAGAGGAGCCCCAGGCAGTGCCAGGAGTCAAGGCAAGGGACACACCCCAAATGTGCATCCAGGGGTGCCCCCACACCAGAACCGAGGAGACCCTGCAAACCCCGAGACCACCCACCCCAGCCCACCAGCAGCCCCAGAACCTCGGGCTGTGCTTGATCCTCCCTGAGGAGCCTTCTCACTTCCTCCTTCAGGTTCGTGGGGACAGGCTGCACTGGAGGACAGAGCCCTGTGAAGCCGAGAGCACCCCTAAAAGGAGGCCCGTAAGTCACCTCTGTCAGAGCCACCAAGGGTGCATTTCTCACCTAAGGCTGCTCACACTCCCTCTCCCCCCAGGCCCGTGGGTCCCCATTGGTTGCCTCCTGCCCACGCTCCTGTCAGCTGCCCTGACAGGAGTCGTCATGCCTCGTGCTCCAAAGCGATGGTGCTACATGCTTGAGGAAGGCCTTCAGTCCCAAAGCGAGACGCAGGGCCCAGTGGGTGCACTGCTTCCTGTGGCTGTGGAAGAGGATACTTCTTCGTCCTCCACCTGCTCCTCCTCTTTCCCCTCCCCTTTCCCCTCCCCCTCCTCCTCCTCTTCCTCTTGCTATCCTCTCTTGTCGAGCACACCAGAGGAGGTTGATGATGTCGCTGGGGCCCCGAGTCCTCCCCAGAGCCCTCAGAGTGCCCACCCCTCCCCCACTGCCATGGCCTCCCCTCCACTGAGCCAGTCTGAAGACGACAGCTCCAGCAGCCGAGGAGAGGAGGGTCCGAGCACCTCGCAGGCCCTGCCAGACACTGCGTCCTTTCCCAGAAATGTGATTGATGGCAAGGTGGCTGAGCTGGTGGAGTTCCTGCTTGTCAAGTATCGCACAAAGGAGCCGACCACAAAGGCGGAGATGCTGAATACGGTCCTCAGAGATTACCAGGACCACTTCCCTGTGATCTTCAGTGAAGCCTCTGAGTGCATGCAGCTCGTCTTTGGCGTTGACGTGAAGGAAGTGGACCCCAGCGACCACGCCTATGTCCTGGTCACCACCCTGGGCCTCACCTACGATGGGATGCTGAGCGATGAGCAGAGCATGCCCAAGACCGGCCTCCTGGTGATGCTCCTGGGCGTCATCCTCCTGCAGGGCGACCGTGCCCCCGAGGAGGACGTCTGGGAAGCACTGAGTGTCATGGGGGTGCGTGCCGGGAGGGAGCACTTCATCTATGGGGAGCCCAGGGAGCTTATCACTAAAGTTTGGGTGCAGGAGCAGTACGTGGAGTACCGGCAGGTACCCAACAGCGATCGTGCTCGCTACGAGTTCCTGTGGGGTCCCAGGGCCCACGCTGAAACCAGCAAGATGAGTGTCCTGGAGTTTTTTGCCAGTGCCATTGGGAGTGACCTCAGGTCCTTCCCAGTGTCGTATGAGGAAGCTTTGAGAGATCAGGAAGAGAGAGTTCAGGCCAGAATTGCCAGCACGGATAATGCTACTGACACGGCCAGTGCAAGTTGTAGTACTGTGCCCGGTAGCTCCTCCTGCCCTGAGTGAAGTCTAAAGCAGATTCTTCACTCTGTGTTTTAGGAAGGCAGTCAATGATCTAAGCAGTGGAGGGCCAGGCTGGGGCTGAGAGTATTATAGGGCATAACAGCTTTGTGTTCCTGTTCCATAGGGGTGACTTTGAAATGTATCATCATCTTTTTCTTTCTGCTTTTCTTCTTATTTGTGGTGAGGAAGATTGGCCCTGAACTAACATCAGTTGGCAATCTTCCTCTTTTTGCTTGAGGAAGATTGTCCCTTAGCTAAGATCTATGCCAGTCTTCCTCTATTTTTTGTACGTGGGACGCCACCACAGCATGGCTTGATTAGCAGCACATAGGTCTGTGCCAGGGATCCAAACCCACGAAAACTGGGCCACCAAAGTGGAGAGCACTAACTGAACCGCTACACCACCTGGCGGGCCCCTCTTCTTTTATTTTTTGCATTTTAAAATGTTGTTACTTTTAATTGAACATGTGTTAGCTTCCAAATCTAAGTTTATGAATGACATTGGTCACACATTTATTGCTATTTATCCAGTTTAAAAGAAAGTTTTGCTATTTTGTGAAAAAATAAAAGAGGAATACCTTCTGTTTTATTTCTTCTGTAACAAGATAACTTGACATTGGAATAGGAATTTCACTGGAAATGTGAAAGAACTTAGGAGTAAAATAGAGAAAAAATTTAAATGGTTCATTTTTGAATTATCATTTTTAGACTATCATTGTGTAAAATGAAGAGATATATACCAAGATTTTCTTAACTTATCCAAGAATGTAGAAGAAATTAAATAGTAGCAAATCAACTCTCTGCTCACTGGCTCATTTCTTCCCCAGACATTCACTGAGCCTCTGCTCTCTGGTGGCGCTGTGTCAGCTGTGGGGACACGAGGGTAAGCAGGGCCCCCTCACAACCATAGAATGAGAGTCTAGGAGCCGCAGTCCTAGAAGGAAGATGGTGAGATCTCCCCTCCAGGACAAGTCAAAGAAGGTGGGAGGTGGTGCGGCCCCAGGGGAGCGCGCTCACGTGTAAACGCCCCGAGTCAGGGCAGTGTGGGGCTTTGGGAAACTGTGATTCCTTCTGTGGGAGTTGGTTGTCATGAAGCTCGGTGGTGGCAATGGCCAGACTCACAGTGTGTCTTAGGGCTGAGGGGCAAGTCTGAAATGGAAAATTTCTCTGAAGAGTTTCTTAGGGATCACAGGTAACCAGAGAGAAATCTCCACCTGGGCAGGAGGGGAAGGTGTCCTGGGCTCTTGTCGTGTTGCAGTTGAACGCAGTGAAGAACGGCGAGTTTGACATCCATCATCTGTAAGGATTTCACAAGAAATACGGTGACATTCCTTTGAAGTGATGCCCAGAAGTCAGTGGCCTGGCACTCCTCTCCCAGGCCTGGGAGAACCAGAGCCCACAGCATAAATTAGGTGTTAATCTTAATTGAGTTTAATTGGCCAATTGTAATCAAGGGCTAGATTTTGGTGGGATGAAATGAATGGAAGTAGTGGTCTGGATGAAGAGCAGCTTGGAGGGAGGCAAGGAGTCGGTCCTTGACTCTGTTTCTAGGAGCTCTGTGTTCCATCCAGCTGGGAAGACTCCCCCACCCCCGAATTTTCACATATATCCTCTAGCTGGGAAGATCTACTGAGTTTCATTTGTGAAACATCCTTTTTGGCTCATTAGTTATTTCGTGTCCTGTTGAGCTGCATGTTCTCTAATACGACCTGGACGACAAACAAACAAAATCCCAGAGGAGAGAGTGGAAGGTCTGGAATCAAAATAATCCAAGAAATAACTGCCAGTCCTCAAAGTTCCCATGTATATCAGGCACTGTGCCAGGTGTTTGCCACACATCCCATCCGTTCCCGCAGTCCTACAAGACAGGGCTCACCAACCCACTGCCTTCGCAGAGGAAGAGCCCGAGGGTCATAGCGCTTGGGTCATAGCGCTTGGTAACTTTCCCAGGATCACATGGCTAGTAAGTGACAGACAGACTAGACAACGGTCTGGATTCATCTAGAGCCCACGCTGTTGCCACCCATCCCAGCCTGCAGCCCACCTTCTGACTCCTCATTCATTTCTCTTCTCAGTTCTCCATGATGTCTCTAAGGTGACAAAATTAGGACCCTGAGGCCCAGGTAGTGAAAGCAGGCCTAAAGAAGGAAGGCAACAATGAGATTCAAATACAATTTGGGGATGCTCTGAGGCTTGTTGAGAGCTGACTCCTCTGGGTGTCGCCATTTCTGTCCAGTCCCAGCACTTTTCCGCATGACAGCACCCTTCCCCTGGTCTTCCCCCGTGCGCCCTCCTGTCCAACTCTGGAACCTGGCTGGCTGACAGGGTTTTTGCTGCCGTCCTCTCTGAAGGCTGCACAGAACCTCCTGCCCTCCCCCTGACACAGAGCATTCCTACTCCCTGCAGGGGTACCCGGGCCCCCCCATAGCTCTCCCTCGATCCCGGAGAGCCACAGCCCCTTTCATGGAAAAGGTTGCTCCGGACTGTGACATTTAGACACCTGGTCATTACTCCCTGGGAGACTTCGACACACTCGCTGTTTCCAAATGGGCTGTGAGTAGAGTGTGATGGCGCCTGTAATCTACTGGGACCTGGGATACAACCCTGAAGTTACATAGAGGGTTTGTGAAGCCATCCGGGTGCTTGCAGTAGGACTTTCACAGGCTACTTATTTGATGCTGGGAACTGAACACATACACAGATGAAAGAGCCGGTTTAGGTGGTCAGAAGTTAAAGCCTCATCACAAGCGGTAGATGAGGAGGAATCATCCACTGAAGCCGAATTCCTACGAACCCTGGAATCCTCCTAGGAGGTGAGAAATGCTTCCCTGGTGGACATGTTAGGTCAAATTTACAAAGAAAAAAGAAGTGTTCTCCCACTGTCTCTTGTCTGGTACCTGCCGCGCAGGAAAGTCCTGGCTTTCAGTGAGCATGAGGGCACCTGTGCAGGTGTTGAGGGAAGTTCAGTCATGTGGAGGGTAGCAGAGACTCCCAGGTTAAGATTTCACCCCTGCATCAGAAGGAAGCCTACTGAGATTATAGACGGTATCGCAAAGGCAAACCCTCCCTGCTGAGATTGACAGGATCCTCTTAAAATGAGATGTGGTTCTGTATTTGAGAGCATCTGTTGCATAGTAGGCACTTAACACTTCAGAGAATTTCAAGGCAAATGTGACCTCAGAAACTCCTCCACACAATGAACACGGTTGTCGTCATGACAAGTTATAATGGTTGCTTTGTGTTGAACATCTACTATGTAACATGACGTCCTGTTCAGTGCTCATCCATATCTTGTCTAGCTGTCTTTCCTGGACACAGGAGAAACTACATTGCCAGGCCACTTGTAGTTATGGAGGGTCATGTGACGACCCTTTGCCAGGGAGACCTGAGCAGAAACATTGTTTGTCACATCCAGGCATTTGAGAGCCGGTATGCCAGTTCCATGCTCTCTCTCTCTCAATTCACCAGTAAACATGGTGACCCCGTGTTGGGATGGTGGAACCACAAGATGGAAGCAGCCTGGATCCCTGGGTCACCTAGAGCGGAAGGCCCCTGGCAAACCACATCAGAATTTATGTGCACAACAAATACGCTTTTCTTGTGTTAGCCTTTCAAATGTCAGGGTTGGCCTGTTGTATCAACTAGCAGTGGCTTTGACACAGCTACTTTTCTATTGTGAGGTTTATATAAGTCTTTTAATTGCAAAGGTAGCAGTGAATGTGTTCCTATTGCTAAAAATTCTAAAAATACAGATAAATCACAGCATTCCCTTTTCAAAGTTTCTCCACAATCCAGCCTCCTGCTCAGAGGTCACCACAGTTAAAAGTCTACTGTGGGTTATTTTGAAGCCATCCATGGTCTTTTCCATAGATAGATAGATATGCTATGAAAACATATTGTTTTATTCCACGTCCATAGGGTCTGATGTACATATTGATCTGCCTCTCGCCTCTGTCACTTGATAAAAAGGATGGAGGGTCTTCCCCTGGCAGCACATGCAGATCGACTTCACTTTTGAAACTGCTCCCTGGAAGCTAAAGTATGTATGTACCAGAACCAATTACATAATTTCTTCCTGCTGAATGGCTGTTTTCCCTTTGTTGTATGATTAATGAAATGAAATCAACAACTTTGAATAGGAATTCTTGGGTAGACATGAATGTTTGCTAAGAAGATAAGCATACTAACATAGACATTGCGTTAGAGTGGAAAGGGAGTGACTAGTTTAACATTTTACCAAAACTTCTCACATTTTACTCCCAAAATGCTATACCGATTTGTATTCTCATAAAAATCACAAATGATTTAACATTCTGAAATGTCAATAAGCCATTTTCCCTTTACTTTGAGAAGGAAGGATTTGGTCAGAATGACCAGGAGCCAGGGAGGGGGACCAGACAGGACACCCTCAGCTAGTGAGGGGCATTGAGAGCATGCCGTGGAGAGCGAGTGCCAGCATCCAGGAGAGAGACCAAGCGCAAAACCAAGTCCAGGGAGCCCCGGGCAGGCTGGCAGTCAGGGCCCTGTGTCCAGAGTTCAGTGTAGGGGGAAAGGGACCTGAAGGAGAGAAGGTGGGGAGAGGGAGGGGTTCAGGACAAGGAACACGAGTAGGCGGGGGAAGTCTCTGAATCATCCTCACCAGCTGGAGGTTACAGAGTGGTCTGAGTGGGCAGGTCTACTGGATGAATGGGCCAGCGGCACCCAGACCCCCCAATAACTTAGAGTCCCCCTACCTCTCTCAGGAAGAGTACCCCTGGCTCCCTGCATCATTCGGGTGAGCTTCATCTCTTGACTACTCGAGTGGTCCAGAGCACTCTTGCCAGGGTCCCAGGGCAGGGAGCTGTCATGAAGCCTGCTGGGGGCTGGGGACTTTCCCCGTGGGTGCAGTGCAGCCATACATAGAGGTTGGGGCTTTGTGAGTGAGTGGGGTTGGTGACTGAGGACCGAAAGCTGAGAGAGGCCAGGAATAACCATGAGCAGTGGAAGGGAGGGTGCAGCTGCAAGGAGGGTGAAATTGGGAAGGGCAAGCGGGGGACTCATCACCTCAGACTCTGCAGATGAAGGGCTGGGTGTGGACAGGCTTTAAAAAACTGTCCAGATGGTGCCCCTGGCTCAGACTGCCTCCCAGGGTAGGTGTCCTGTGGCTATGACGGCTGCCCTACATTGCCGCCAGATACTGTCTGTGATAGAGGATTGGCCCAATGTGCAGACATTTGCAGGGTGGATGGAAAACCCGTGGAGGTGGCACCCTTCCTCGTTAAACTGATGGGGATGTGTGTGGGCCAACGCAGGAAGCGCTGTGGACCATCCTGTTGAGAGCATCCCCACCTCTAAGATGGTGTTTGGGCCTGGGGAGGACACGTCCATAAGGACACTCCCAGTAAGCGTTTCCCGTGGGAATTCTGAAGTTACATGAGCAGTTGCGCACTTTGTACTTGTTCCATGGAGGCAGGAGGCTCAGGCAGGGAGCAGGCCGCACGTTGTAAATCAGCAAATGGGACCCTCCAGTAATTATTCCTCTGATTGGTGGGTTTCTGGTTGAGTACAGGCATATATATACATGCCATCTCGAGTTACTTTTGACACTCTGCTCCTGGCATCCTTGTCAAGGCTGAGCATACATCCACCAACACGCAGACACGTACTTCCTCGAGCCTTGGTTTGGGCAGCTGGCAGCTCTGCAGGCACTAAAGCTGCTCAGGACAAACGGAGCAAGGGGCTGGAGGCAACCTTGGGCCCAGGGACCTGGAGGCTAGGATTCCATGAATCCATCCTATCCCTTTACATCTGACTGGAAAACCTCCATGATGCATCCCGGATCTAACTGGGAGACCTTGGTTGTCAAAATTTTAGAGGTGGAACCAACTCTTCCAGCTGAAGCCTCCCACACAAATCCACTCCATGAACAGGAGGAAAGCACAGTAGTCTGGTTGAGTTGAGGACTATGAACCCAGAGTCCTGTGCACTCAGCACCCTTTCTTCCCCCTTAGGGCAGTGGGTCCTGACGCCCAACCACAGAACTCTAGGCTGCCCTGTGAGCACAGTTGGGAAAGTTCTTTGCTAGAAGACTATTCTTCAGGCATGGACTTTGTTATGCTCCTGCACAGGTATACAGATGTAGACTCCTGGGTCTGGTGTTTTCTTGGTGAACACCTTTGCCATACAGGTCTTCACTGCAAGCATTTTCACCACAAAACTAATTGGCCACAAGGCAATTTTGCTGTAAAAGATAAAAAAAAATAACTGGTTGATAGTTTCTTTGTTTGTTTTGGTTTTTCTCCATTGATCAATCAACTGCTGCAAAGATTAAAAAGATAACTGGTTGACAGTTTAGTGGGTTTTTAAGAGATGGTTTTATTCTTTTTTTTTTTTTTTGGTGAGGAAGATTGGGCTTGAGCTAACACCCCTTTCCAATCTTCCACTTTTTGCTTGAGGACGATTGTTGCTGAGCTAGCATCTGTGCCAATCTTCGTCTATTTTGTACGTGGGATGCTGCCACAGCATGGCTTGATGAGCAGTGTGTAGGTCTGCACCTGGGATCCAAACCTGCAAACCCCAGGCTGCTGAAGCAGAGCCTGTGAACTTAACCACTATGCCACAGGGCCAGCCCCAGTTTTTTTTGGTTTTTTTCGTCATTTTGGTTTTATTTCTCCATTGACGAAATTCTCACAGTTACTCTCATTTTTATATGATATAAACCTTAGCTAGCCCTCATAATGGGTCTATACAGTGAGGAGCAGATGTGGTGGCAGCAGTGGTCTGAAAATAGTGAGCATTTCTTCCAGTTAGCAGCATTTTATTGATGGCTTTACTGAGCTGACAGTTGACAATGATTTGCCTCAAGAGTTGGTTTCTTATTTTGAAACACACTTCACTGGAGGAGAAAAAGAGGGCCGAGGGCCTCCTCTTTGAGGGCTCAGAGTCGAACCCACGTTTCCCATGGAAGGAAGACAAGTGCTTAGTTAGGTACATTCCACACAAGAAAATAAAGTCAGTTCTTTGTGCAGTATTGCCATGAATCTACATACACACGTTGTAAATGTATTCAAATATTTTTTATTTCGCTGTAAAGTCTTTTTAACTTTGTTATTCATTTTATCGTGTTTCATTATGCCCTTTAAAAGGGCATGCCCATTATGCCATTAAAATTAGTGTCCCACTTTTATTTTTTGTGATTTTATCTTTTACGGCAACATTGCCGTGCAGCCAATTGGTTATGTGGCAAAAAGGCTCGCGGCAAAGATGTCTGTGGCGAAGATGCTTGCGGTGTGAGCATCTAGGCCCGTGGACTTCCTTCTGTCCAATGCGCTGAATGCCAGTTTTGCTGCCTGACTTTGCAGCGCTGCCAACAACTTGTGGCCCCCAACTTCTGCATCCCAAGCATACTTTACCATCTCATTTCTTGTTTCCCCAAGTCCTCATTGCCCACCAGCCCTGAACTAGATACACGGTCACACACCGTCCTCCTACGTACTCACCTGTTCTCTATTCTCAGCATGGGACTGCCTATTCTCCCTCCAATCCACCACCTCGCTTAGGATTTTGCACAGGCTCTTCCCTCCCGCTCACCCCAATCCCTGTCTCTATCCTCCTAGGCCTGGGCCTGCTTCAAACTTTCCTCTAGGAGAGAGGTCTCTCCCTTGACCTGGTAGCCTCTCAGCACCGAGTAACGTGCAGGCCCTCTCTGTCTTTCCACTCGTGCTCCCTTCTTGTGAAATTATTCACAGGTCACGTTCAGATGCCCTCAACAAGAACAGGAACTTGGCTCATTTTACTTTCTCCTGTTGCCTCTGCTCCCAACATGGCACGTAATCCCTTTGACTGATGTTCAGATTCCCTAATCATAACCAAAATCTAGCTGTATAGCTTAATCCCCTTTAAGAACAGAGAGGAACTGGCTCCTATAAGAGTTCCTTATTCAACAGAGAAGGATAATTTAGATCTGGAGTTCACAGCAGCCCCTCTTGTCACATCATGTTCACGTTTAAATGATGAGTGCAATTTAAATGTCAGGTATATGTTGGCTCACCTAGTCACTGGGCTAGGGTCTTGGCCACAAACAGGAAAACAGCTGGCCACAGCCACTGGAGCTTAGAATAGTCAAGCATACAAAAACCAACAGTAGACTTCCGTTTCTCCCTTTTTAGTCTTTCGTCTACTGTTGGCATACATTTTTCTCCTACTTATGTTATAAACTCCGCCACACAGTGTTATTATCTTTAAAGAATCCGTTATCTCTTAGAGACATTTACACAAAGAAGGAAACCATCTTTATGTTTACCCACATTGTTACCATTTCTGGTGCTCTTCATTCCTTTGCATAGATCCAGATTTCTATCTGGTATCATTTTCTGTCTGCCTGGACGACTTTAACATTTCTTTTAAACGTTCTTTAACATTTCTTGCAGTGCATGTCTCCTGGTGATTAATTCTTTAAGGTTTTGTATTTCAGAAAAAAAGCCTTTATTTCACCTTTGTTTTTGCAATATATTTTCACTGTATGTAGAATTCTAGGTTGTCAGTGTAATTTTTCAGTACTTTAAAGATATTGCTCCACTCTCCTCTTGCTTTCCTTGTTTTTGACAAGAAATTTACTCTTATCCTTATCTTTGTTCCTCTGTAGTAAAGTGTCTTTTCCTCTGGGTACTTTGAAGATTTTCTCTTTATCACTGATTTTAAGTAATTTCATTATTGTGGGTCTTGGTATAGTTTTTCTCATATTTCTTGTTCTTGGCATTCTTTAAGCTTTTTGAATGTGTGAGTTTATAGTTTTCATCAAGTTTGGAGATTTCTCGTTCAATGTTTCTTCCTTCCTGCCCTTTTTTCTCTCCTGGGTCTCTAAATGTATATACATAGACCACCTGAAGTTGCCTCACAACTCACTAATGCTCTATTCATTGTTTTCAGTATTGTTTTCTCTGTGTGTTTTTCGTTCTGGAAAGTTTCATTGCTATATACTCAAGTTCACTACTCCTTCCTTCTTACATGTCCAGTCTGCCATTAATCCAAAGAGTGTATTTTTTCAACTCAGATATTGTAGCTTTCACATCTCAAAGTTTATCTGGGGTCTTTTTTAAATCTTCCATGTCCCTATTTAACTTCTCCTCTTATCAATTGAACATACGGAACATAGTTATATATAATACTGTTTTAATGTCCTTGTCTACTAACTCTATCATCTGTCTCACTTCTAGGTCAGTTTTAATTTTTCTCCTCATTATTGATCCTACTTTCCTGCTTCTTTGAAAGGCTGTTAATTTTGATTGGATGTCAGACATTGTGAATTTTACCTTAAGTGCTGCATATTTTTGTGTTTCTATAAATAAATATTCTTGGACTTTGTTCTGGTCAAAATTAATTTACTTGAAAACAGTATGATCACTTAGGGTCTTGCTTTTAAGCTTTGTTAGGTGAGATAAAAGCAATGTTTAGACTATGGTTAATATTTCCTCACTTCTAAGGCAAAGCCATTCTGTGTAATCTAACTGAGCCCCATGAATTATGAGGCTTTCCTTTCTGACTAATGGAAGCAGGAATAATTCCAAGACCTGCATCATCTCTGGAGATTTCTCTCTGTGGAGCTCTCCCCTCTGTGGAATTTTAACAGGTAAGACTCTCTCTTGTTTTTAAAACCATCCCTCTAGAAAAACTAATAACATATTTTAAAGGGTGAAAATTATATTTATACTTGTCATATTCCCAATGAAATGATATTGGATCCAATATTTCTAGGAAAGATTGTATGTAGGTAACATTGGCAGGAGGGATTATCATGATTACTTTCATTATTATGAGTGCTGTTTTTATGTCTCCTGTAACAGCTCATAATAAACAAATTGCTATTTGAAATATGTTTTCCAGTCATTAATGCCATTAATTCCATGTCATGTGTGAAAATGTACTTTTTAAAAAACACTGATTTTCATAAGAATGATACAATATTTTCATAACAATGCCCCATGTTTTCTTTAATGGAATATTATTCAACACATAGCTTCTAAGTTAATACATGCTTATCCTTCACAAACTGAACATCATGTAAAAAGAACTGAGATTCATTATTTTTGTTAATGCTTCTCTACTGTAGATAATACGTGCTTGGTGTTAGCTATATCTCACATACTTCTTTTCTGCATTGACAATTCCCCCATTTTAATGTTTTCATTCACACAGTGTCCTAAAAAACTCATGAATGGTTTCTCTGATATTGATAAGGTTCCATGTTATTCTTGTGCCTCAGGAATTTTCTTACCACTGTATCATTTGTTCTTCATGGTTTTTTTGAAACTCATCAATCTCTGATTTTTACCCAATGTTTTTGATCCAAAGATATTTCTATATATTTTCAGTTATTAAAAAGTGTGCCCATAAAATTTATTTGCAATGGAATAAGCCTATAATATTTTTATTTTTCCCTTTTAAAAAATGTAGGTTCACATTCTCCAAAGAAAACAATAAAAGAGAAATAAACACCAGTATCTTTACCAATACCTTTTTTTGCCAACCCTGTTTTATATTTAACCAACATTTTCCCCTTGCAAAATAATAACTGTTTCTTATTTTTGCATATTATCACCTTGTCCCTTTATATGCTCTTGCCATAGATCTAAATGATTTGCTGGCTTTCCAAACTTTTAAACAATTACACATTACTACCAGGTCATAAGACACTTATTTATTTATATGATTATAATATGTGTTCTGTCATTTTTACCATTTCTCAAAACTCATGTATCATATATCCCTTGCTCTATATCTACAGATTCTTATACTTTAACAAAGTCCAAAACCATTGCTTCTCAACGACTTTTTGAATACCACTGGGTATTTCAGTTTCTCTGATCTTTTTAAAGAAATAGCTTTTGTGCCCATTGATATTATTTATTATTTTTCTAATTTCAATTTCATTGATTTCTGTTTTTATCTGTATGTCCATCCTTCTGTGGACTAGGGTTTAATTTACTTTTCTTTTTATAGTTTCTTAAAGTGGAAGATTGGATTATTGACTTGAGTTCTGTCTTGCTTTCTAATATAAGCATTTAATGACATAAATTTCTCTCTATGCACTGTGTTAGCTGAATCTCACAAATTTTAATATATTGTATTTTTGTTCCATTAAAAATATTTTCTAATTTCTCTAAAGAATTTCTTTTGAAACATGAGTTAGTCAAAATGTGTTGTTTAATCTCCAAATATTTGGTGAATTTGCAGATATCACTCGTCATATTCTTTAATTCCATTGTGAGTAGTGAATATACTTTGTATGATTTAAATTCTTTTACATTTGTTAAGAGTTGTTTTATGGACCATCGTGGGGGATATTCCAGATGTACCTGAAAATAATGTGTATTCTTCTGTTGTGTGGAGTGTTCTGCAAACGCCAGTTAGATGAAGGTGGTTGATAGTGCTATGACAAATAAAAATGGCAAGCGATAGGATATATTGGAGAATATGAGGAAGCCATTTGGTGTAAACCTAATTCGGCCTGACCTTGTCTTTCCAAAAGGGCCTGACTGAGGTTGTTGAGCATGCAGTGTATATCTGCTTTAGACATTCCCTATGGCAAGAACAAAGGCCCTTGAGATAAAGGTGCAACTTCCCTCCCCCTCCCATCATTGGCATTTCCTTAAGGATTAAGCATCTTTCCTTAGGCTAGGAACTGATTGCTGTGCTCACCTGTGACCACCCAGCTCGAGACAATAGACTTGCCTCTTGCTACTCCCGCTGAGATAGCAGACCCACTACCTGCTGTGTCCATCAAGCGCTGTGCCGACAGGGCAATCTTGTGACTATTTGGGGAGGGACATTTCAATCATATGTGAAACGGCCTATATGGGGGTATATAAGCACTCTGTACACCTCACTTCCTTGGTGCCCTTTCTTCCTTTGGGAAGAAAGGCTCCGGGCCATGGTCCTCAGATTTTAGCTCAGAATAAGCTCTCCCAAATTTTCATTTATAGATTGGTTATGGATTATTTTCGTCAACAGCCATTTGGGTCTGTCAATATCTTTGCAGATTTTCTGTCCACCTTTTCTATCATTTACTCAGAGAGGAGTGTCAGTCTCCAAATATTGTAGATTTGACAGTTTGTCTTTTCAGTTCTATCAGGTTTTGTCTCATGTATTTTGAAGCTCCGCTTTTAGGTGCACACACTTTTCGGATTGTTACGTCTTCTTGATGAATCATTATGTAATGTTCCAGTTTATCCACTATAATTTTTCTTCTAATGAAATCAGTTTTTTTGTGATATCAATGTGGTCACTCCAGCTTTGTAATTTTTCTTTTAATATTTTAAAATTTTTAAACATAAAATTATCTTAAATTTAAATTAAACATAAAATTAACTTTTTATTTTGGTGTACAGTTAAAGCCCACGTATAGATTCATGTAACTGCAACCACAATCAAGATTCAAAATAGTTCCTTAACTGTCTTCAAACACACACACACACAAACTCCTGTGTGCTATTCCTTTATAGTCCTATCTTCCACTTGTTGATGAAAATAATCCATAACCAATCTATAAATGAAAATTTGGGTGAGTTTATTCTGAGCCAAAATGTGAGGACCATGGCCCAGGGCCTTTCTTCCAAGGAAGAAAGGGCACCAAAGAAGTGGGGTGTACAGAGTGGTTATATACCCCCAAAGAGGATGTTTCACATATGATTGAAATGTCCCTTTAACAATAGTCACGAGACTTCTCTGTTGGCACAGCGACTGATGGACACAGCAGATAGGCCTGCTGTCTTGGTGGACACAGCAGGGTGGCAGATATGTGGTCTCAAGCTGGGTGGTCACAGGTGAACACAGTAATCAGTTCCTAGCCTAGATAGAGTTGCTTATCCTTAAGGAAATGCCAACGTGGGGGGAAGTTATACCTTTATCTTAAGGCCGTCTGGTCTTGTCTTTGGCACATAGCAAATGTTTAAGCAGATGTACAATGCATGCTCAACGGCCATGTCAGGCCCTTTTGGCAAAAACAAAGTCAGGCTGAATTAGGTTTACACCAAATGGCTTCCTCAAATACTCCAATATATCCTATCGCTTGCCATTTCTTTTGTCATTCCCACACCTAACTTTGACAGCCACTCACCTGTCCATCACTGTAGCTGTCTTTCCATGAGTGTCATATAAATGGAAGAACAGGATAAGTAACTTTTTGAGACACTTTCACTCAGAAGAATGTCTTTGAGGTTCATCCAAGTTGTTGCGTGTATCGATAGTTCATTCCTTCGTATTGCTCAGCTGTAGTTCATCGTGTGGATACACATCTACTCATCCATGGAAGGACATTTGGATTCTTTTCAGATTTCGGCAAATATGGACTTCTTTCAACAATTTAAATATATTGCTCTTTTTTCTTGTGCTAAATGAAGAAAAATCCAATCTCAAAAGGTCACATACTGTATGAGAATCTGCTATAATTCTTATCATTTTTTCTCTATATGTAACATTAGTTTTATTCTTATTGTGCTCAAGATTTTATATTTGTCTTATTTTTTTCAGTTTGAGTAATATGTGTCTTTTTTCCGCCTGTTTAGTCCTCCCTGAGCTAAATGGCTCTTTAGATATTTGTCTTTTATCAATTTTGGAAAAATTTTGGCCCTCATCTCTTCTACCCTGAACTCTTCTCTCTTCCTCACTCGTCTCCTTCTAGAACTCCAATAACATGTACTCTCAGTCATTTGTTTTTCTCCCACCATTCTTGGATTCTCTATTCTGTTTTTTTTTTCATTCCTTTTCTTTCCCTTGAGTTTCATTTTGAGTAATATCTATTAACTTATCTCAATTTTAGTCTTTCTTTTTTTATTGTGTTTAGCCTGACGGTAATCTTATTGACAGGCACAGAGTTCTAATTCTAGCATTTTCATTTTATTCTTTCTGGTAGTTTACATTTCTATGCTGAAATTGCTGATCTCTTTATGCGTGTTATCCAACCTTTCCCCTAGATTCTTCAACATGTTAATCATAGTTATTTTAGTCATCATTCTCATATATTTTAATCGTAGTTCTTTCTTATATAGCTAACATCTAGGTTATCTCTGAGTCCAGATTTGTTTATTGCTTTTTCTCTTGGAAATGGGTTGATTTTCTTGACTTTTTGTGTATTTGGTAATTTTTTACTGAATATCAGATATCATTTGTAGAAGAACAGTAGAGGCAGGTAGGTAAATAGCATTCATACTTGGAAATTGGCCTACTTCTCCTGGCTGTTTAGTGTGTGTAGCAGGGGACGGTAGTCAATGTAGTTAGTAGATTACCAAGGTTTGGGTTATGTTGTTGCTATCAGCTTCAAAATCTTCCACCAGTGAATTGCCTTTACCTGCACATAGTGTGGGGTCTATGATGCTGGAGAGTTTCATTCAATTATATATTTGTGAGATTCATCCATTTTGTTACTATAGCTCTAGCTTCTTTATTTCACTGGTGTGCAGTATTCCATTTTATGACTATACATCAAATAATACATCCATCCTACAAATAGTTGATAGACATGTAGCTTGTTTGCAATTTGGGACTATTCTAAATAATGCTACTGTGAGCTTTCTTGTACGTGGATTTTGGTGAGTGCATGTGCACATAATTCCTAGGTATATGCCTAAGATAGCAATTGCTGGTTATAGATATTCACATTTAGTAGATAATGTCACATTGTTCCAAAGCGGCTATAATAATTTACATTTTATGTTTATTTTTTATTGAAAAATCAATTTTAGTAGAAATTATCGAAATAATTTACACAAAATAAAATTCACCCGTTTTATGTGCACAGTTCAATGAGTTTTGAAAACTGTATATGCCTATGTAACAACTACCATAATCAAGATGTAGAACATTTCTGTTACCCTCAGAAGTTTCTTTATGT